>NC_080786.1:86816864-87435475 GCF_028018385.1 Neofelis nebulosa | reverse complement strand
TAAAGAGGTCTCAGACAATGTTAAAGAAATTAATTTAGGAGAATGATACGAAAAAAAAAAGGCAAAAAGAAATTTAGGAAGAAACATATATACATGTTCCCATACTCTCTTTAGGAGCATATAAACATAAACCCTATAGATACGACACAAAGTGTCACCTCACGGAGCTCACCCAGACTTGTCAACCCCACTGTTCAATACCCGGATCTTTTTGGTTCACAGCTGCATTTTGTAATGCCGCCTTTTCCTCTCACTCTCACAAAGACACAATCTTTCTGAATTGTTAGGAGGAGGAATACCTAATAAACATTTAAGAATAAAAACAAGAAGGAAAAACCAACTACTCACAATACTCCTTCACCTCTTTGTTCTCCAATCACTACTTGCACCACCATTTTATATCGGTCAAATCCCATTTCTAGAAAGAAAAATAAGAAGGTTATCTATAAGTAAAAGTGATAAAGTAAAAGTGATAAGGGCATAAATAAAAGTGATAAATATGATGGTATATTTGCCTAGAAATGGATGTAGGCATTCAGTCTATAAGCACTGACTGAGTGGGTTGATAAGTTGGGAGTCAGAGAGACTAGAGGGCAAATTTTACTTGGTGAGTAAGTCAGCTTACCAAGTGTGTAACCTTAGACAAGTTATTTACCTTCTTGGCTTAAGTCTTCCTCATCTGTTAAATGAAAAATATTATTACCTACCCTGGGGGTACACTGTAAGGTGAGTGAGATAAGATATAGTACACTGACCTTAAAAACAAAACTGTCAGTTATTTTACCAGCAAAAAAATGAGTTTATTCGTGAAGGGCACAGAATTACAATTCAGGACATGAAAGTTACAGCAAAACCATTTGCAAGTCCAGAGAACAAAAAAGTCAGTTCTTTTGTAGAGGAAAGGAGGTCATTGGGAGAGCTGTTATAAACAAAAAGTTCATTGGAGTAAATGGGAGTTGAAAGTGTAGTGGCTTTTCATTGCCTGAATTTTAATGGTCTCTCATTGGCTGGTCTGTTGCTAGGCAAGCAGAAAATCTTTCTTTCTCCTGCTAGGGTAGTAAAGTATAGGCTGATAAGGAACGGTATGGTATTAGAGCTCCCCCTTCTGGCCTCCCAACTCCAACATTTTAGTGAGGTTTTGCTTTAGTAATTTTCACAATACGTAAAGCATCTACAACAGTATTGATACATACTAGTTTCTCAATAGATCACAGCTTCCTTTGTTTCTCTCCTACTCTAAGACAGGTGCTGGTAGGTCCTCAAAACACTGAAGTAAATAAGACACTCTTCTTGCCTTAAAGAACTCACAGTAGCTGGGAAGGCAAACATGAAGAATAAAATAAAAATGCAATGTATTAATAATTCCAGGAATGGCATGTCTTTTAGGAACACAGGGCTGGCAGCTCCTTCCTCTGTTTGGACAGTGGGGAAGGGATGACCAGAAAAGGCTTCTTGGAGGATGAGATACACCAGCTGAGTGTTGAAAGACGAGTGGGAATTTACCAGGCAGTCAATGTCTCTCCATTTTATGGAGAGGGAATATCATGTGCAAAGGCATAAGCTATGGGATATTTATTTTATTTTAATGTTTATTTCTTTTTGAGAGAGAGAGAGACAAAGTGTGAGCGGTGGAGAGGCAGAGAAAGAGGGAGACACAGAATCCAAAGCAGACTCCAGGCTCTGAGCTGTCAGCACAGAGCCCGACTCAGTGCTTGAACTCACAAACTGAGAGATCATGACCTGAGCCAAAGTTGGACGCTTAACTGACTGAGCCACGCAGGTGCCCCTAGAGTATGGGATATTTAGAAAACTGTAAGCTGTTCAGTAAGGGAGAAAAGAAAATAACAGTATAAGATTCTGAAGTATAATGGTGTGGCCTAGCACAACTCTGCTGCTTCCCCAAAAACTATACTGCTAAAGCAGCAAAATCCTGAAAATTCTCCCTAACACCAATGGAAAGAAGAAAACTGAATGGGCATCTTTATCTCCCTGCTCTTTTCTAACCAAAGACTAGTGGAAACAGTTGGGGGGAAAAAAAGGAAAGGAAATGGGCAAAGTTGAAACAGAGCCAACTCTGATGAAAGTCTCCAGGATTATATAGTAAATTAGGCAAACAATCTGAAGACCACAGGTCTCCTCCCATGTGAAACATGAACCCTAATTCAGGATACTTAACAAAATCTAGGAGACAGAGCCCAAAACACTGCAGACAGTTCCATGGAACTTCTCTTTTCTCTACTCATTTCTCTTCCTCCTTTTCTGATACCCACGCAGCTAGAATATTATATATACAGCCCTTAAATCATAGTTCTGAGGGAAAAATAAAATAATCTCAGATATAGTGGGAGAGTACAAAAAAAAAATCACCTATATTATGTCGAAGCAATTATGAAAAGAGCAAATGAAAAGATCTGAAAACCACACCACATCAGAGTAAAATGGAAAGAAGCCAACTGGCAATATGCAATGATGCAGCAGCAAAAACAAACAAAAGAATAACAAGAAAGAAACACACTGTTTAAAAGACAAAAAAGGGGGCACCTGGGTGGCTCACTCAGTCGGTTAGATGTCCAACTTCAGCTCAGGTCATGACCTTGCAGTCCGTGGGTTCAAGCCCTGCATCGGGCTCTCTGCTGACAGCACAGAGCCTGGAGCCTGCTCCCAATTCTGTGTCTCTCTCTGCCCCTCCCCTGCTTGTGTTCTTCACAAATGATTCACAGTATAGAACAAAATTAGCTCATAAATTCAACAAAATAAGAACTTAATCAGATTATAAACAGCAGAAAAATGGAAAGGAAGATCACAGCCTGAAGAAACAAACTGAATCCTCACACAGTATCAGTGCAGGCCTAATAAATTAAAAGTGGCAAAGGACAGAACAGACACAAATGAAAACTGAATAACTGGCTTAAGATAATCACAAGTAAATATCAAAGGAAAGGCAAGAAAGTATGGCACAGAAAAGCTAATAGATATGGAAGATAAAGAAGATTCAACATATCAGTATTTATTTTCCTAAAGAAGAGAATCTAATAAACGCAACAGGAAATGTTTTCAGAGATAGAAGAAAATTTTCCTGACATGGAAAAAATAAAATCTGCAGATTTAAAGCTATAAAATTTTCACTACCAAGCCATATTCTAAAAAAGCTATTGAGCATCAAGGTTAAGGATGGGATTCTTTAAGCAGAGGACATCAGGTGGCCTTAGATTTCTCTTCGGTAATATCCAATGCCAGAAGATAATGAAAAACAAGTCTACAAGATTCTCAGAAATAAGTTATTACCTCAAAATATTATATTCATCCAAAACTAGTCTGGTTTAAAGGCAAAAGGCAGACATCCTCGGACATGAAAAAACCCAGAGAATGTAGCATTTCTGAGCCCTTCCCGAAAAAATTTACAACAAAATCTCATCAGGTAAGAACTGAACCAAAATAAAGAACTCAGCAATGGAAATGGCATGATAAAAGGACTAAATAGTGAGCAATCATTTCATTTAAATATAGAACAAATGCAAAAAGAGAGAGAGCGAAAATGAATACTATACCACTATGTGAAATAAGTCTAAGGTATCCTACTGTTGTTAAAGTATTTATTTATCTGTATATATACATAGAAAAGAGTGTGATATGTTCACCTGATATTAATGATTATCATTAAATATTGATATTTAATGTGGTGGTGGCATTTGGGATGATTTTCTAATTTTATGTATTTTTCTATACATTTAACTTTATTTATAATGGACATGTATCTTTTTTTATAATAATTTTAACAGTCAATTTTTATTAAAAAGTGAAAATAAAGGGGCACCTGGCTGGCTTAGTTGGTACAGCATGCAACTCTTGATTTTGAGGTCATGAGTTCAAGCTCCATGTTGGGAACAGAGTTAACTTAAATGAATAAATAAATAACTTTTTTAAAAAGTGAAGGGGTGTCTGGGTGGTTCAGTCAGTTAAGAATCTGACTCTTGATTTTGGCTCAGGTCATGATCTTATGGTCGTGTGTTTAAGCCCTGAATCGAGCTCTGTGCTGTTAGCGCAGAGCCTGCTTGGGATTCTCTGTTTCCCTCTCTCTCTCTGCCCCTCTCCCACCCATGCACACATGCTCACTCTCCCTCTCTCTCTCAAAAATAAATAAATAAAACTTTTTTTAAAAAGTGAAATAAAAATGCTAATATACAAACAGTAGTGATAGAAAGCCACAGAATTTCTATTTTCTTCTTTGTACTTTTATATATTTTTTAATTTCTAAAAACTGAAAAAAATTAAGAAAAAGAAGAAAATACACCAAATTACTAAATAGTAGCTACCTTTGGGTAATGGAATTTTATATAATTAAAAAAAAATTCATATGCGTATTTTTCTAGACTGTCTAGGTTAGTACAATGAAATATAACTGTTACATAGACATTTCTTTCCCTCCACAAAATGTTATATTTTTAAAAAGGTAGACAGAAAGGACTTTTCAGATGGTATAACATTATTAACAAAAAAAGACAGAGACAGAGACCAAGGGAACAGGGAGAAAAAGCACAAGGTGTGCTCTGTATACGTAGAGCTTAGCAGGAATGGAGAGTTGAGTAGGGCAACTAGTTAATGATTCAGCTGGAGAGATGGGCTGAGGTCAGACAGTGAGGGTATGAACGCCTGCCTAAGAGGCCTGCCTAAGGAACTGATATGTTGGTGAGAAAAACAATCAAGAATGATGGAAGAAAGGAGCCCTTGTAACTTCTGGTCTTTCCCATACTGGAATTTCTCAGACAGTGCTTGCCTACAATGTTTACATCTTTACGCTCTCCCATTATCTGCAAAAACCCACATGCATAAAAGTTACCAAATAACTGAGAAGACTAGACACTGAAGAGAAATTTGTGTTTAAAAGAATGCACAGCGTATGACCCTTGTTTAAAGATGGGGAAGGAAACAAATAGGTAAAATTGAATGTTTGAAGGGAACATATCATTTCCAATTACCATCACAATTACCTTTTAATTTATCTTTAATGGTTTCTGATAAACGTTTTGTGAGTTGAGGCATTTCTTCCGGAGAGTATTCAGCATTTGCCAGTTCCTCCTTAAGCACGGCATGGATACAGTCTTTAACCACAGAGGGTCTGAACCTAAATGAAACAGTTTGAACAACTAATTGGTAACTCCAAAACTCCAATTTACCTTCACAGTCCAACTGCCCCCAGCTCTTTGCCACTAAAACAATGTAATCTTCCATTTTCATATTTTTTATTAAAAAAGTGATATAAGCAAATTAAGAAAACAAGTCATATTCCTGATTTATACTTCCAGCCTGGACCTTTCCCCTGAACTTCAGACCACACATTCCGACACATATTCTATCTGGATGTCTAACAGACAACTCAAATTTAATATATCCAACATTAAGCGTTTTTTTTTTTATTATTTGTTTAATGTTTATTTCTGAGAGAGAGAGAGAGAGCATGAGCGGGGAAGGAGCAGAGAGAGAGAGAGAAGGGGAAACAGAATCGGAACCAGGTTACAGGCTCTGAGCTGTCAGCACAGAGCCCAATGTGGGGCTTGAACTCATAAACTGTGAAATCATGACCTGAGCGGAAGGAGGACACTCAACTGACTGAGCCACCCAGATGCCCCCAACATTAAGCTTCTGACCATCTCCCCTCCCCAGAATTGTATCAGTCAATGGTAACTCCATTCTTCCATTTGTTCAGGCCAAAAACCTTGATGTCAGTCTTGCCATCTTTCTCTCTCACAAAACACATCCTGGTTCATAAGCAAATCTTGCTTAAATCATAAGCAAATCTGAAGCAGTTCTACATTCAAAATAATCTGAAATTCAATCACTCTCACCATCCACTGCCACCAGCTTGGTCCAAGCCACCTTTACCTCCTGCCTGGATTACAATGGCTCCTAACAAGTCTCTCTGTCTCTGCGTTTGCTCCCAGATCCTGTTCTCAACATAGCAACTAGATCGGTCCTGTTAAAATATATGTCAGATCATGGCACTTCTCTATTCAAAGATACCCCAGATATTTCCCACCTCACTCAGAGTAAAAGCAGCATCCTAACTATGACTTGTACAGTCCCATATGTCTACCCTACCAAACTCTGACCTTGTTTTTTACTACCTTTCCCACTAGTTCTCTCCACTCTGGCTACACTGGCCTTCCCTATGTTCTTTGATCACACCAGGCATGCCAACCTCAGTGCTTCTGCACTTGCTGTGAACCTCTGCCTGAAGTGCAAGTCTCATTCTATATGCATAGCTACCTCCTCACTTCTTTCAAGTCTTTTTTTCAAAAGTCACCTCTAAAACTTCAAATTGCCCTCCTATCACATCACTTCATAGCTCACTTCCCAGTACTGATTAGTATCTCATACACTGTACAGTTCACTTCTGTGTTTATTTTGTTTGTTGTCCTTCTACCCAGCTAGAACGTAAACTCCATGCGAGCAGAAATTTCTATCTGCTTTGTTCACTGTTATATCCCCATTTCTCAGAACGGCACCCAGCACATAGAAAATAAATACTTCTTGGAGTAATGGATTACTGAATAAATGAAGACAGGGAAAAAAAATCTCCCCTAATTTCACCACCGTAACAATACCATTAACATTTTTATTGTATTTATCATAGATTACAGCAGTAGGTTCATTTTCTGGGCTACATATTCTATCAGTTGATTTATCTATTACGTCCAAGTGACCAGAATGTTTTAGATTTTGAGCTTATAATGTGGTATAATATTTGGTAGTATTGGTGGCCCCTTATTACTTTTTAACATTATTTTCTTTGCTCTCTTGCTGGTGATTCTCACAGATGAACTTTAAAATCACTGACAAACTTTCCAGGACTTAATCCGTTCAAAAAGGGGTCTCCCTGTTATTAATAAACATACCATATCTGGTTCTTTTCCTGAAGCCTTTTTCATTCTCAGTGAAATGTTAAAAGTTTTGTTGAAACAAGTCACAAATAATCTCATAGGATTATTCCCACACAATATATATTTGTTAATCTTGTTCTGCTTTTGTTCCGTTTTACAACAGAAATGCAGGCAAATGGCAATCGATGCATTTAGATACTTTTACCAAGATAACTTAACATACAGTTTTATATGTCCATTCGACCCACCATAAAAATGCTGCATGAAATTTTTTATCACATTATAACCAAAGTTCCTGTCTTTCAGTATTTGCCAAGCATTTGATCAGCAACCTGGTAGCAAGCAACAGGGGCTTTTTTTTTTTAACGTATATATATTTTCTCATCTTGTGAAAATGAAGCGAGTGATAGAGTCTACAGCCCTAGCAGACTCTCCCCTGCACTAGACTGTGTACTTCAACTCTGGGAAAGTATCGCGGTGGTGGGCCTAGAACATCCGGATGCTATCTGGGTAAGGCTTTATATACATACAGGTCCCGTACCCTGCAAAGGAGTAAGCGTATTCTGGCATACGTTTGCACACAGGAAGCGTGTGGCTGAATGGCATTCTATGCAAGGCTCTTCTTTACTGCTCTTCTCTCTATTCCATCCATCTCCTTTCCTCTGCTCACGTCCCAGGTCTCCTAGAGCCAACCATTCCCACTGCGCTAGCCTCAGGCGCTTCCGACGCCCTAACACTGCAACCGGAGACCGGGTCTTCAGCTGCCATTAGCAGCTGAAAGCTCAAGAAAAATAGCTTCCCGCCCTCCCTCCCCGCCCACTCCCCGGCTTGCCCAAGCGGCTCCAGACCCAGCCCCTCCCCCCTCTGTCGGCTCATCTCTGTACTCCAACCTAACACCTTCTAAGTCCCAGCTCCGCCTCGCCCTCTCCAGCCCCGCCTCTCCTTCTCCAGCCCCGCCCCACCCTCTCCAGCCCCGCCTCTCTGCCCCAGCCCCGCCCACTTCGCCGCTCCCCGCGCCCTTTACCGACGCTGAGGCTTCCAGGCGGGCTGTGCCTGCCTGACCTAGCAGTCTCGCAGGTCGCCCCCACCACAACCCGTCCGTTACCCGCCTTTGCTGGAAAACGGGCCGCAAAATATAGGTATTCTCGGACTCCCCTGCGTTCTTCTCGGTCTCAAACAACCCATCGGCCGTGCCTATAGACAAGGACGCCGCGGTCGTCGAGGTCATGGCTAGGGCTTCTTGGCCCAGTGTGTCGAGATGAAGGCCTGGCTGGTGGCGGCGCGGGGCTGCGAAACCGTCGCCAGGGCGACAGCACCGCCCTTGGCCCTGACGTAACGCTGCTGCGTGCTCCCAGCGGAGAGGCCCTCCCTTCTCTGCGGGTCCGGCGGCCCTCCCCAGCGCCTGCGCACCAGCTGCTGGGCGGAAACTGGCTGAGCTAAGGCGACCCTAGCTTTGGCGCAGGGCTGTTGGACCCTGTGGGGATCGCAAAGCGCTTCGAAGTTTGTCAGCGTTTATTCACCGCGCTACAATTTTAGGGAATTGACGCGGAACCTGAGGTTCATAGAGATCCAAGGATATAAGGCTATTGGGCGGCAGGGCTCTAAAAAAAGTGCATTCTCACTGTGGCCTGTGGGCAAGGCCAACCTTCATTTCATTATGCAAGACTTGTGAACGGGTTTTATATTTTTAAATGATCGAAAAAAAAATCAAAAAAATGTTTCGTGACGCGTGAAAACTACACGTGAATTTAACATTTCATTATCTGTAAAGTTCTGTTGTAACGTAGCTATGCTCGCTTGCACATGTGTGGCCGCTTTTGCACTGTATTGATCGAATTGAGCAGTTGCAACAGAAACCATATGGCCCTTTACAGAAAAAGTTTGCAGTGCCCTGCTCTACTCCATAACTGCCAACTCACAGTTCCCCTAGCCTCACCCACACCATACTCTCCGTGCAAAATTCAGAAAGGAGTAGACATTAAGGTGTATTCCCCACTTATGAGCACCAGTTTCTGGTCCTGTTGTAGAAGACTGTAGTATCTTGGCCTCTACCAGCTTCAAAAACTAAGAAAAGAATTTACCCCAGTATCCATTCAGGCTTCCTATTGGTTGAATTAACAAATTCCAGAACTTCCTTCTATAAGATGCAAAGGGAGTATTTCTATAAAAGTATACCTTTGCAAGCTCCAGTAGAGACTAATTTTACTATTCCAAGTTTTGGTTTACAATGTGATAGTTTTCTTGATAGTATAGCCTAGATTGGTCTCCCCGAGTCCGGTAAACTCCCCTGAACTTCACCTTCCCAGTCCACCCTTCACAGTGCCCCCAGAATGGCTTTCCTTTGTCACTGCTCTGCTTGAAATCTTTCAGTGGTTCCTTAGGACCATCTCCCCAGCATTTGCTGCAAATAAGACCTTTCATGATTTGGCAGGGTGGCTGAACCTTCCTCCTGGCACTGACCAGCAGACTGGGGTCTGTGCAAGGGCCACAAGGCAGCTCAGTGCTGCCTCAACCATGCCCTCTTTAACTGCCCCTTGATTCAGCAGCACTAGCCCCATCTTTGGCTGGGGTCATGCATTCACAGACTAGCCTTGCACAGAAATTCAATGTCTCCTAAGGGGCAGAGAGTGTTTTTCTCCTTACTATTTCACCAGCCTTAAGAAATCATACCCCTAGGAGCACCTGAGTGGCTTAGTAAGTTAAGCGCCTGACTTTGGCTTGGGTCATGATCTCACGGTTAGTGGGTTTGAGCCCTGCATGGGGCTCTGTGCTGACACTCAGAGCCTGAAGCCTGCTTCAGATCCTGTGTCTCCCTCTCTCTGCCCCTCCCCGGCTTGGGCTCCATCTCAATCTCTCTCTCCCAAAATAATAAATAAACATTAATTTTTTTTTCAACGTTTTTTATTTATTTTTGGGACAGAGAGAGACAGAGCATGAACGGGGGAGGGGCAGACAGAGAGGGAGACACAGAATCGGAAACAGGCTCCAGGCTCCGAGCCATCGGCCCAGAGCCTGACGCGGGGCTCGAACTCACGGACCGCGAGATCGTGACCTGGCTGAAGTCGGACGCTTAACCGACTGCGCCACCCAGGCGCCCCTAAACATTAATTTTTAAAGACATTTTTTAATGTTTTATTTATTTTTGAGACAGAGACAGAGCATGAGCCGGGGAGGGGCAGAGAGAGAGGGAGACACAGAATCCAAAGCAGGCTCCAGGCTCTGAGCTGTCAGCACAGAGCCTGACGCGGGGCTCGAACTCACGGACCGTGAGATCATGTCCTGAGCTGGAGTCGGACGCTTAACCGACTGAGCCAGCCAGGCACCCCAACATTATTTTTTTTTAAAAAGAAAGAAATCATACTCCTAGTACACCGACTTTTCCTCCCTTTTTATGATTTCTTCAGCTATATTTCTCTCACCCTACCTACTCCAGTCCAACTAAAAACACAGAAGACTAGGTGTGTAATTTAATTCAATAAACATTTTATTATTCCATCTGCGCTAGGGGCTGGAGATACAAAGGTGAATAAAACCCAGGCCTTGCCCTAAAGGGTGAACAGGAAAGCAATGGGCTAAACTTGTTACTTGTTACTACCTAGAGTGCCAGTTGCTACAACAGAAAGCTGAAGGCCAGCCAACTTATTCCCAAGATGGGCCCACTTTTCTCTGAGCAGGATCGTAAACAAGGCAACATCCTCTTCTTTCCAGGATGATATTCAAGAAGGCATTCACAAAGCAAGGGACCGACAACTTTTCTTCTTAACCAAATGTTAGCACTGTCCTGATGAACAGATTAACATAGGCCCTCCTGCCTAAAACCTGGTTGGAAGCCAAGCCAAGAGCCAGATGTAGCTTTCATTTGAGGAGAAAAACCCAGGGTGAAAGTCCATTCTGAGGGTGAGGTAGTCCTGGGATGGAGGGAGAAGGAAGGGGATGCAGGTGTCCTGTGGAATCCCACAGAGGGCAGCCAACAACCAGGTGTGGAGGGCTATGGAGCCCATGGTAGAATGAATGCAGAACTCCCTCTTCTCCCTTTCCCCTCCACTCCCCTGTTTCCCTCTCCTTTCCTCTTCCCTCTCCTCCCTGGTGACAGAAGAATTCCTGTATCCTGGAGGCATCTGGTGCTTCAGTGGCTCCTCCCTGACGGGACAGAGCTGGGGCCCAGGGGACTGTGGAGGGGATACAGCAGCCCCTGGACCCACATACTCCCTTCCTGGCTTTGTCCACTCTGTGGCTCCAGAGCCTGGGGTTCTCAAACTCATTCGCTGGACCTGTCCACTTACCTCTTCTCTTGCCAGTACCCATCTTCTTCCCAGAATGCTTCTGCCCGCTTCATCTTGTTCCCTGCCCATCAGGCTTTCCCATCCAGATCTCCTTTATCCCACTCCTGACTCTGCTTACCATCTGACACCACCTCCTGACCAAGATCCTGAGGTGGGAGGGAGGGGAGTCCTCTGCTTTCCTCGTTCCGCATGAGAAACAGCCATGGCTCCGCAGTTCTCCACATGCTCTATCCTGTGTCTCCCCCCCATGCCTTGGAGTGTGCTGTTTCCTCTGCTAGGGAATCCCTTTCTCCTCTCTTTGCCGGGCTGTTTCAAGAATCAGCTCAGACACAATGGAAGCCTTCCTTGATCTCTCACAGACCCTCTCCTTGGCGGTTTGCTGTTCCTCTGAGCTCTTTTCGTGTCCTGTTGACCTCTAACATGGCCCTTACCATATGACATTTAAATTGCTGGGAGATGTGTTTGTTCCCTTAACCTGACCATGAGCTCTTCAAGGACAAGGCAGGGTCCAAGGTCAAGGGCCGTGTCTCAGTCATCTTTGGATCCACTGCGTGCACAGCAGAGCCAGCCACACAGTGGACACTCAGTGTATACCACTTATTGAACTGCACTGAACACGGATGAAAAGAACACTGGTGGATTAATCAGCTCAGGCTGCCATAACAAAACACTACAGATTGAGTGGCTCGAACAACAGACATTTATTTTCTGGAGGCTGGAAGTCCAATATTAAGGTACCAACAAGGTTGGTTTCTATTGAGGCCTCTCTCGTTGGCTTGCAGATGGCCACCTTCTGGCTGTGTCCTCACATGGCCTTTTCTTCTGTGCTTGTGTGGAGAGAGAGATTTGGAATCTCATCCTCCTCTTATAAAAAGATGCCAGTCCTGGGCGCCTCGGTGGCTCAGTCGGTTGAGCATATGACTTCGACTCAGGTCATGATCTCACGGTTCATCGGTTTGAGCCCCACATCAGGCTCTGTGCTGACCGCTCAGAGCCTGGACCCTGTTTCGGATTCTGTGTCTTCCTCTCTCTGTCCCTCCCCCGCTTGCGCTCTGTCTCTCTCCCTCTTTCAAAAATAAATAAGCATTTAGAAAAAAAAAGATGCTAGTCCTACCTTTATGGCCTCATTTAACCTTAATTAGCTTCTTAAAGGTTCTATCTACAAATATAGTCACATGGGGGGGAGGTGAGGGCTTCAACCTATGAATTTTGAGGACACACAGTTCAGTGCATAACAACTGGTGAACTTGAATTTAGAAGAGCTCAAGTACTAACTTTACCTGAACCCAGGTGAGAGCTTTTAGGCATCAAGTCCGTTATGTTCTAGGAACTTCAACTGCTATATCTGTGACCTGTGACCAATTTTACAGGGTTGTTGAGAGGCTGAAATGAGGCCATGGCTGGAAGACATTTGATGAACCATAAGTTCTTACACAATAATAATGACTTGCAGTTTACAATGTGATTCAAAATTCACCAATATCATTCAGCCTATGCTCAAGGAATCATTGTTACAGGCACACCTAAAAAGGAAGTTTGTTTACAATCCATACCCACTTCTTACAGAAGGGATTCAAGACAGTTTCTGAGGAAAACTCTCTCGCATGAAAGGGCATTTACCTATCACTTCTCACAGAGGCTGCAGAAAAGTCCCAAGAAGCTGTTGATGAAATGAATGACCACCAGGAGAATCTGGAGGAGGCTGACGCACAGAAGGGTGGAGAAGAAGGACACGTGCCAGATGACGGCTTTAGAAGGCTCCAGGCAGACAGAGTTCCAGAGTGAACGGTCATACAAATAATTCCTATCCCCAAAAATAAGGAGACCAGGGTTTGAGGAAAAAGAAATAAAAGCCAAATAAGCAACCTCGATAGAAACCTGGTGCCTCCCCCAGCCAAGGTCATAGGACTAGACTTTTGAGGGTAACTATTGTTGCTGCACCTGCAAAATTCTGAGCATCTTCCCAGAGAAAGGAAATGCTAGAATGTGTGACCAAAAGGAGTTTGTGTGTCTTTCTGTCATCTTTCTCTGCCTCTGTGAAAAGACTCCATCCATTTACCTGTTATGCAAGTCTTTGAATGGGTAACCATATTTCCAAGCTTGCATCTGATTGAAGGATGAGGCATCGAACATGCATAAAGGGCCATCTTTCAGGGCTACACCAGAAGTGATAAAGCAAATCAAGGCTCCTAGAAAAGCCAGGCTACTGGACAGCAGAGCAGTGAGCATCTGTAGAGGGAGAGAAGAAGCCATAAGGTGAGATGGGGTCGTGACCAAGTGGTGGGGTGATGGGGACAAGTCTAACTTCTCTGGTGCTCAGGCTTCCCCCCATCATATCACATGGGGATAATTCTGCCCCTGGCACCTCCTTTAAAGGATAACCAAGGCAAAGGTGACTGATGTGGGGTCAGTGGTAGAGCCAGGAAGTGTGGGGGGTAGGGAGGGAGAGAAAGCACTGAGAAGGAGGAAGCAGTAGCACATGGACCTGGGTCTCCCTGACCCAGCAGAGCTTCTCAGCAGGTTGGCATTAAAAGCTTTTATACTCAGACTGCAGCCATTCAGCCTCTGGGTTGAAGGGTTTGATTGTCATTTTGCATATGCCCACTTCTGACTCTTCTAAGGGAAAGCTGTGTTCTCAAAGGTTCCATACTCCTATCCCTGATTCCTCACTTTCTCAAATCAAGCAAGAAAGGAAGCAGGGGAGGAAAGAGGGAAGGAGGGGAGGAAAGAAAGGAAGGAGGGAGACAGAGAGAAATGACAGTCAACTATGAAGTGACTCCAGTGCTGTCACTGCACTTTTCTAGACTTTGTACCACTCACTTCCCTCCCAAAAGGTAACAATGAGTTGGCAGGATTCTAGCTTACTTTTAAATTGGCTTCTTTCTCAGGATACTAGGTCATTTTCTCCCTTGCAAAGAATACATATTTTAAAATTTTAAATAAAAAAAAATATATATGTGTATATATATACACACGTATATACATATATATAGCTTTTATACAGAATCACGGAGTCATTTTATGTCAAGCCAGTTTGGAGCTTGGGAGGGGCCAGGGAAAGGCGCATGGTCAGTTTTGACTCTAAGTTAAGGATTCGAGGTGAACTAGTCTGATGGAAGCCTAGGACAGTGGTTCTCAAAATGTGATCCCTGTCCTGGCAGCATCACATCACCTGAAAACTTGTTAGAAATGCACAATTTCCCGCTTCACCCCACCTCTGAATCAGAAAATCTGGGGGTGAGGCCCAACAATCTTTTTTTTTTAATTTTTTTAATGTTTATTTATTTTTGAGACAGAGAGAGACAGAGCATGAACGGGGGAGAGCAAGAGAGAGGGAGACACAGAATCTGAAACAGGCTCCAGGCTCCGAGCGGTCAGCACAGAGTCTGACGCGGGGCTCGAACTCACGGACCGCGAGATCATGACCTGAGCCGAAGTCGGATGCTTAACCGAGGCACCCAGGCGCCCCCCTGGTTTTGGTTTTAACAAACCCTTCAGGGATTCTGATGCAGGCTTAAGTCTGAGAACTACCCACTCGCCTAGGGGAAAACCAGGAGAGACTGAGAACAGATTGTGAATGAAATGCGTGGGTGTTGATATTTAATTCTTTAGCATATAATTCTGAATCAGAGGAATTCCCAGTACATGGGCTGCAGATAGCAAAGCAGGCTGTAGAGTTACAGCAAGGAGGCCACAAGTTCATGTGTCTGAGACTGAATAAGCAATATATCTTATACTATGCATGTACTGAGATTTTTCAGAAATGCCACTGTAATTAATAAGTGCAGATTTATTCTGGGCCTCAGTTTCATTATCTGTAAAATGGAGGGGTTAGACTAGAATCTAGTCATTAGATGATTTCTGGAAATTTTTCCAACTCTAAGAAAAGTTACACAAAATAGCCAGGAAATTTTCTATCAAAGACACATGACTGCAGTGCACTTAAATCGTGTCCATATTGTTCAATAGGCTAAAAATAATAGTAACAGTTCCTACATGTTTATAGACATTTCTGGCTCATTAAACACCTACTCTGTTGACTTGATCCTGTTCACTCCCATTTTACAGAGGAGGACCTGAGGCTCAGAAAGGTTAAGGAAGTTGCCCGATAGCTTAGGATTATTAAGGGATACAGTAAGCACCTGACTTCAAGCCCCAAGACTGACATTGTCTCTTTACCATTCTGCCTGTAGAGTGACAGAATGTAGGGATATTCTAGGTGTTAGAAGAGTAGAATCTGGTGCTTACACTTTGACAGGGCCCACTTTCACTGAAGCAGCCATATCTCCAGCCCGTCAAGGAGATGAGGGTAGCCGCAATGAGTACCTGGGAGAGGAGAGAAGAAAGGTAAAAAGAGATTGGGTAATTGACATTTCTAGCTGCCACCTGTGGCTGTTGAAATAGATTGGCTGGGCACCTCACATGGACTTGATTATCCTATCTTTCCCAGAGGGTTTGGCTTTGACTATCAGGACCCAGTTGGGTGACTAGCCTGATCTGCCTCTCTGGCCGGCAACGTTTACCCCTGGCCTGCTAGTCCCGAGCCAAAGTTCAGCTACAAGACTTGACAAGTCTTCCTAGAGTCTCCTATTCCTCAGAACTGATATACAACTGAGACCAGCTTGCTAGGTCAAGCATTCTTTTTTTTTTTTTCTTTAAGATTTTATTTTTGAGTAAATCACCCAACATGGGTCTCGAACTCACCCTGAGATCAAGATGGCACATGCTCTACCTGTTGAGACAGCCAGGCGCCCCCAAGATCAAGCATTCTTACAAGGAACCAAAACATGACTCCCCTACCACCTCCCTGTTCCACCCCGAGGGGTGTCTGGCAAAGTCACACCTGGGGAACTCAGAGCACTTACCATGAGGCCTCCTCCCCAGAGCCCAGAGCCCAGCATGGCTTGCCTGCCAATGAGGCCTCTCAGCAGGTAGCTCACATCCCAGTTGGGAAAGAGGAGCACTGTATTGGCTCCAGCAGCAAACAGGGCAGTGGTCCCAAGGCTCAGCCCCAGGATGCGGGAGCAGGTCCGTGAGCATGCCATCACACCAGGAGAGGACAGCATCCTGGAACCAATGGACGGAGGGTCATGGTGGCTCTGCTGCTGGGAGCATCAGGAAGGAGAACACTCATAGCAAGGGTGGGGTGGGGGAGACAGACTACAGATACTATGACCTCCCGGGGCACAGATCAAGAAGAGCCAAGGAACCTGCTTTGAAACGCTGCCTTTTATAAATATGCCCCAATGGGTAGGATTTAATTGCTCCATTTTCTGCCAACCCCCACTCACATGCACACACTCCTCATCCCCTCATGTTTTCCTGTACCTCTGTTACAGCTAGTGATTATTTCTATTTGGTACAGAAAAAAATGTTTAAAGGTGTCACCCTCTCTCTTTAAAAAATGCCATTTTAAAGATGTCTACTCTTACCACTTCCATTCATTATTGTGCAGGAAGTGCTATCCGGTGCAATAAGAAAATAAAAAGAAGCAAAAGCCATACGGATAGGAAAGAAAAAAGTAAGGTAACATGATTATCTATGTAGAAAATCCAAAAGAATCGGGGAGCCTGGGTGGCTCAGTCAGTTGGGCATCCGACTTCGGCTCGGGTCATGTTCTCATCGTCTGTGGGTTCGAGCCCTGCATCTCCGCATCAGGCTCTGTGCTGACAGCTCGGAGCCTGGAGCCTGCTTCGGATTCTGTGTCTCCTCTCTCTCTCTCTGCCCCTCCCCGTTCAAGCTCTGTCTCTGTCTCTCTCAAAAATAAATAAATATTTAAAAAAATTAAAAAAAAAAAAAAGAAAATCAAAAAGAATCTATCAAAAAGTTACTAGAACTAGTAAGTGAGTTTAGCAAGTCACAGGATAAGAACTTAATACACAGGGGGGCCTGGGTGGCTCAGTCTGTTAACCATCTGACTTTGGCTCAGGTCATGATCTCATGGTTTGTGAGTTCGAGCCCCCATCAGGCTCTCTGCTGTCACCAAAGAGCCTGCTATGGAACCTCTGTCCCACTCTCTTCTGCCCCTCTCCCACTTGCATGGGCTGTCTCAAAAATAAACATTAAAAAATTTTTTTTAATTGAAAAAATGAATATACAAAGATTTTGTTGTATTTCTATACACAAGCATTGACAAATTGAAAAAATTAAACAATATCATTTAAATAGCATAAAATAGGGGCGCCTGGGTGGCTCAGTCGGTTAAGCATCCGACTTCAGCTCAGGTCATGATCTCACGGTCCGTGAGTTCGAGCCCCGCGTCGGGTTCTGGGCTGATGGCTCAGAGCCTGGAGCCTGCTTCCCATTCTGTGTCTCCCTCTCTCTCTGCCCCTCCCCCGTTCATGCTCTGTCTCTCTCTGTCTCAAAAATAAATAAACGTTAAAAAAAAATTTTTTTTAATAAATAAATAAATAGCATAAAATAGGGGCACCTGGGGGCTCAGTCAGTTAAGCATCCAACTTGTGATTTTGGCTCAAGTCATGATCTCACGGTTTGTGAGTTCAAGCTCCACATCAGGCTCCATGCTGATAGTGCAGAGCCTGCTTGGGATTCTCTCTCTCCCTCTCTCTCTCTGCCCCTCCCTCCCTCACTCTCTCTGTCTCCTGTCTCTCTCTCAAAAATAAATAAATAACTTTAAAAGATTAAAAATAATGGCATAACATAGAAAATACTTATGGATAAATTCAACAAAATATGTGCAAGACCTGTGCACTAAAAAGAACAAAAGATTCCTGAGAAAAATTAAAGACCTAAATAAATGGAGAGATATACAACATCCATGGGTCAAAAGACTTACTCTCATTAACATGTCAATTATCTCTAAATTGATGTTTAGTAGAGGCATTTGGGTGGCTCAATCTGTTAAGCATTTGACTTCAGCTCATAATCTCGCAGTTCTTGGGGCTCTGTGCTGACAGCTCAGAGCCCGGAGCCTGCCTTGGATTCTGTGTCTCCCTCTCTCTCTGCTCCTCCCCTGCTCTCTCTCTCTCTCTCTTTCTCTCTCTCTGTCTTTCAAAAATAATGGGTTTTTTAAATAAACATTAAAAAATTAAAAAAAATTGATGTGTATATTCAATGCAATCTCAGCTAAAATTCTAGCAACATTTTGTTGTAGAAATTAACGAACTGAATCTAAATGTAGATGGAAATGCCAAGGTCCTAGATTAGCCAAAATAATTTTGAAAAAGAACAAAGTTGGAGGACTTACACCAAGTGATTTCAAGACATTATAAAGTTACAGTAAAGGTACAGAAAGTAAAGTGCTGGTGCATAAAGACATACAGACCACGAGAACAGACTAGAGAATTCAGAAATAGACATACACAGATATGAGCAAATGATTTTTGAAAAAGATATTATTTCAGTGGGAAAACGATAGTCTCGAACAGTGCTGTGACAATCTATGTGCAAAACAATATACATATTATATTATATCATATATATATGATATACATATATATATATACCATGACTATTACTGCAAACCATATTTAATAATTAGTTAGAAATGAACCATAGGCTTAAACTTACAAAAATTTTAGAAGAAAACAAAGGAGAAAACATTGGGACTTGAGTTAGAAAAAGATTTATTAGATAAAACACAAAAAGTACAACCCATAAAAATGAGAAGTTAAACTACTGCAAAATTAATTTGTTCTACAAAAGACACCATGAAGAAAATAAAGAAGCAAACCACGGACTGGCAGAAAATATTCACAACATAAATTTTGTAAATGTGTATGTGAATACGAGTGCATACACATCTGATAACACACTGTAACTAGATTATATGAAGAACTCTTACATCTCTATAATAATAAGACAGGTTGATTTAGAAAATGGCGAAAGGATTTAAACAGATATTTCATTCCATCTCACAGAAGAAGATATATGGATGATAGCTAAGAACAAGAAAAGATGCTGAACATCATT
This sequence comes from Neofelis nebulosa, assembly GCF_028018385.1. Taxonomy (NCBI): domain Eukaryota; kingdom Metazoa; phylum Chordata; class Mammalia; order Carnivora; family Felidae; genus Neofelis; species Neofelis nebulosa. The sequence goes on along the minus strand of NC_080786.1, from coordinate 87,416,382 downwards.
AACATAAGGAAACACAAATTAAAACTAAAATAAGATCCTACTGCAGACCCAGAAGAATTGTTTCATTAAGTTAAAAGGTTGGACTACACCAAGTATTGGGGGGGGATGTGAAGCAACCAGAACATTCATATGTAGCTGGTGAGAATGCAAATGGTACAAACCACTTTGTATTTTATTTTGTTTGTTTTTAAGCCTACTTATTTATATGAGAGAGAGAGAGAGAAAGAGAGAGAGAGAAAACACACAAGTGGGGGAGGGGCAGAGATAGAGGGAGACAGAATACCACACAGGTTCCGCACTGTCAGCATAGAGCCCGATGCAGGGCTCAAACTCAGAACCAAGAGATCATGACCTGAGCCAAAATCAAGAGTCAGTCACTTAACTGACTTAGCCACCCAGCGCCTTCCACCCCCCCCGCCCCCCCCCGCCCCCCCGCCCGCCCCCCCCGCCCCCCCGCCCCCCCCCCGCGCCAGACCACTTTGTAAATTAGCTTGGCAGTTTCTTTTTTTCTTTTTTTTTTTTTTTAATTTTTTTCAACGTTTTTTATTTATTTTTGGGACAGAGAGAGACAGAGCATGAACGGGGGAGGGGCAGAGAGAGAGGGAGACACAGAATCGGAAACAGGCTCCAGGCTCCGAGCCATCAGCCCAGAGCCTGACGCGGGGCTCAAACTCACGGACCGTGAGATCGTGACCTGGCTGAAGTCGGACGCTTAACCGACTGCGCCACCCAGGCGCCCCTTAGCTTGGCAGTTTCTTATAAAGTTAAACATTTAACTTACCAAATGATCAAGTAATTCCACTTCTACATGTTTATCCAAGAGAAATGAAAGTACACATCCACACAAAGATTAGGACTTGAATGTCCATAGCAGCTTTATTCGTAACAACTACAAGTTAGAAAAATGGGAACAACTTAAGTGTCCACCAACAGATGAATGGATAAACAAAATGTGGCATGTGCATACAATGGAATATTATACAGCCATGAAAAGGAAAAGAAGTTCTGAAGCATGCTACAACATGGATGAAACTTGAAAACATTATGCTAAATGAAATAAGCCAGACACTGAAGGATAAATATTGTATTATTTCACTTACATGAAATATCCAGAGTAGGCAAATTCAGAGAGACAGAAGTAGATTAGCGGCTACCAGAGACTGAGGGTGGAGGAATGCGGAGTTATTGTTTAATGGTTACAGAGTTTCTGTTTGGGGTGATGAAAGAATTTTAGAAATAGATAGAGGTAATGGTTACACAATATTTTGAATGCAATAGATGCCACTGCATTGTGCACTTTAAAAATGTTTAAAGTAATAAATGTTATGATATACACATGTTACCATAATAAAAAAAATTAACTGAAAATGAGAAATAACTCAAATGTTCATCAATAGGTGAATAAATAAATTGTGGTATATCCATGCAACTGAGTACCTCTACCAGGCAATAAAATACAAGGTTATTGTTTTTTAATTATGTAACAATGAACTTGAATATTACATGTCTCAACTAGATCAGGTGAAAAATGCCACCTCAGCACCTTTACTTATAGCCATTTCTCCTTTTTACATTTTCACTGATACATGCGCTTCTTGTTGTTTTTCTAAATGTGAATTAGAATAAGGCTGGTGAGATTTGGTAGACTCCTGTCAATACGGATCTGAAAAATATCAGTGCTTTGAGATTCCGAAGAAGTTGCCTGTTGCTGCTTTGCAATTTAGCTGAGTCCATCTCACCGTGAGACTCTTGACACTCCCCTCCTAACACATTACTTTGCACATAATCAGAAAATATGTGTGAATCAGAGACCCGCTTCTCTCTTTTACACACATACATACACATACATACATAATAAAATATCTCAGAGTTAAAAACATTAAACACAATGTATATACTTATAAGTTCTATGGAAAAACTAAGCAACATCCGTATAAATACAACCAGCTTACAAAACAGGTCGCTACCACTAATATTATTGAAACCCTATGTGTGCCTATCGATCCTACCCTTTTTCTAGATTCCTTCCTAGGAAAGACTATCCTACATTTTTTATCATACCTTTTTTTAAAAAAAATTTTTTTAAGTTTATTTTGAAAGAGAGAGAGCACGCACGCAGGGTAGGGGCAGAGAGAGAGGGGAGAGAGAATCCCAAGCAGGCTCTGCACTGTCAGCACAGAGCCCAGTGTAGGGCTTGAACTCACAAACCATGAGATCGTGACCTGAGCCAAAACCAAGAGTCAGGCACTTAACCGACTGAGCGACCCAGGCACCCCTATCGTACCTTTTCAAAAACAGCTTTGTGAAGTGCCTGGGTCACTCAGTCGGTTAAGCATTTGGACTTTGGCTCAGGTCATGATCTCACGGTTCATGGGTTCAAGCCCAGCTCTGCACTGACAGCCTGGAGCCTGCTTTGGATTCTGTGTCTCCCTCTCTCTCCGCCCCTCTCCCACTTGTACTCTGTCTCTCTCTCAAAAATAAACATTAAAAGAAAAAAGCAGTTTTACAACTTACAAAGTCAGTTCTTAAAAACAAAAACTTGATTGGCCCAGCATTTTGTATTTGTCCGGCTGCAGCTCATGGTAAAGAGTTTGGTGCCAGACACAACGCTGAGCAGGACTTTGTGTTGGGGGTTATGTTCCTGTGCCCTTCCCATCATTCCCCAACCCCTGCAGCCCCTAGGGACCTTTGCTTCCCCTAATCTCGGAGCCCAAGCTTGCCTCCTGCAACTCTTCCCAAGGGAGAACTTCCAGCTGCAGGGGCTAGTGTTTAGGGTGGAGAGTTGTCTCATTGTGTGCCCTTGCCCCAGGGTATTTGCTCCTGAAGCCATTTTTCTCACAGTGGATAAAAGAACTTGCCCCTGGATGAAAGTAAGTTCAGGCCTCCAGGGAGAGGGAGTTGGAGGCAGGATATGGGGGAACAGTGACCCTTAGCCCAGGGATGGGAGGAGGGAAGGGTGGGGACCAAGGATCAGGAGGGATGCTGTGGTTTCTTCCCACTGCCCTCTCCCAGCGGGCTCACTGCAGGAGGCCTTTAGGGTGATGAGCTGGCCCTGCTGTCGGGAGACAGGGCACCTGTAGGAAAACAGTTCTCCCCACAGTCTGCCCACCAACCTTCAGGATGTAAGTGCGTGTCTGGGCAGCCTCCCTCCCAGACTGTTCTGTCATTGAGTGCAGGGCTCTCAGTGCATCTCCGTGTCGTCTCGAATTAACTCCTCAGGGGTGTTAGCAAGTAACTTTAACCCGCACGCCCTCCCAGAGGACTGACATCTTGTCAAGGGCCCAAGTAAGGACCAGTGTGTGGTTGGACTTTCAAGCATGCGCTGTAGACCACGGGCTGGGAGGAGCTTTTGTTCAGGAATTCGTTGGGCCACCTTTGAATCCACCTGTGACTAAGGCCTGTCTAGACTTAGATAACCACCCCCCTCCCGCCCGGACGATCCCTTCTGTGGAAATATTTCTATCAGGAAAGAGGTTTATAAAGGAAACTAAAAAAATATAAACACGCAGAGAGAAAACTAAGAAGTTGAGCACAGCCTTTGGGATGAGTGGAATTCAGAGAATCCTGGCCGTCCACTAATCTAAAAAAGCATTTGCTGGGCTGCCTCAACTAATTCAGATTAGTTTGAATTTCACTCCTTCTCCGACTGACTCTGTTCCCCAAGAAATCACAACATTCTGAGAAACATTTCCACAACTCTGAGCCAGAAATTAGCAAAGAGTTTGGCCAATTTGATCTCTGAAGAGAGAAGCAGGTTCATAAGGTGAAACCTTAAAACCAGGCTTTCAGGCAGGCCCTGTTTTATTTTTATTTATTTATTTATTTATTTATTTTTTAACGTTTATTTATTTTTGAGACAGAGAGAGACAGAGCATGAACGGGGGAGGGTCAGAGAGAGGGAGACACAGAATCTGAAACAGGCTCCAGGCTCTGAGCCATCAGCCCAGAGCCCGACGCGGGGCTCGAACTCACGGACCACGAGATCATGACCTGAGCTGAAGTCGGACGCTTAACCGACTGAGCCACCCAGGCACTCCAGGCAGGCCCTGTTTTAACCTGTGATCCTGACTGGGTAAACAAATCACTGGCCAGATGTCTAGGCAACAACAGAAGTGATCCGCTAAGTCATATGAAGGAAAAGACTGCATATTCTCTGTGTGTCTATCTACCTCACTCATCACCCCGACAGCCTTTTCTTTCATTCCTTCAGCAGTCAATATTTATTAAGTGTAAGTGACTGCTTTCTGGCAGTCACGATGCTAGGAGCTGGAGATACCATGGCGAATCAGAGACGGTCTCTTCTCTTGAGGAGCTTAAAGCCGAATGGGGACAATGACAGGGCAATAAACAGGTGCTGAGCAGAGGCGTCCAACCAAAGGTGTAATGGAAGCACACCAGGGACCGCCTAATCTTGTCCTGCAGAAGTGAGGTAACACCTACTGGAGGAAGTGCTGACCAAGCTAAGACTTCACAGACAACGAGGCATTAGGCAGGCAAAGTTGGCAAGGAAAAGTATTCTAAGCATGTGGAGAAGCCCAAAGTTGACAAACCGAGGCAAAGAGAAGTGACGTGAATTGCCTGAAGCCACACAGCTGCTCTGTGGCACAGCCAGGTCTCATTCGAGTTGGAAGTTTGTGCCCTTAACTGTTAGGCCATACTGTTCCCTGGCTATCTCCTCACTGAGCCCTTTCATCTCTGCTTACCTGCATCCAGTGGCAAGAATCAGGATGGGAGACAAAGAAGCTGGAGAAGGGCTCTGTCTTCAACGTAGGCCTGTGCTCCCACAGCCCCGGCTGGGACTGCGACTCCTGCAGGGCAGGCCAGAAGCTCCCGTTTCAGAACCCTCCAAGAGGGCAGGGTGGCTCTGTATATATGGAGAGGTCACCCAGGCAAGCGAGCCTGTGAGTGTGCATGCGCCCCCACACCACTGCCCACAGGCCTCCATTGAAGGAGTTTTCTCTTCTTGGTGAGCCCTCTCCTGATGACCCACCCTCTGCTCATTCTCATGTGACCTTAAGGAAGGAACCAGGAGCCATGGCCTCGTGAGCTAAAGTGTCTCAATGAGTCAGACAAGAACCCGTGAGAAATACCTTATCCTCCCGTCTTGCTCAAGCAGCAATACTTTTTCACATACTAGCAGCCCGTATCTTTCACTCATTGCAGAATTGGGGCTCTTTGGAAAACCAGCACTGGACAGAGCAGCCACCATGTTTTCCTTATCACCCTCCTTACTTTGCTGACTGGATACGTTGCATGGTTTCTTTACTAGCCTCCTAACTTTCTTGTTCAAGCCCCAGGCCACCATCATCTTGTAGCAGTCACAAGAGAGTGCTGAGCATTTTGTGGTGCTCTCTGCATGGGAGATCTCTCACCCCCTTCTGACAATCTCCTAGTCAAGATTCAGTTCAGTCATCCCCCGGAATTCTTCCCCGATTTCTTCGCTCAGAGTTAGGCACTTCTTTCTCTATGTTCTCACTGTACTTTATTATTTTTTAAACTGAGGTATTCTATACACACAATAAAATATGCCACACTTTTATTTTTTAAAAGATCTTTTTAAAATAATCTCTACACCCAATCTGGGGGCTCAGACTTACACCCCCAAGATCAAGAGTCACATGTTCCACCAACTGAGCCGGCCAGGCACTCCCACAAATCTCAATTATAAAACTTAATGAATTTGTATATGTGTACCCAGGGTAACTGGGTCATTACAAATCAAGATATGGGACATCGCCAAAATCTCCAGAAGATTCTAGTATGTCCCCTCTCTTCATTATCCCTATCCCCAGTGTATTTATTTTGGCTTTTATCACCAATTAGCTTTTGGCTATCTTTGAATTTCATATAAATGGAATCATATAGTGTGCACTTTTTTGTGTCTGGTTTTCTTCACACAATATTGTATATATAAGATTCATCTTTCATATAATTCATTCTTTTTTATTATTCCATTATATGGAATTATATTACAATTTATTCTACTTGTTGATGGACATTTAAATTATTTCCAACTTTTACCTATTATAGATAATGCCACTACAAATATTCTTATACATGTCTTTTGGAAAACCTATGCACTAATTTTTCTAGGGAATATACCTAGGAGTGGGATTGCTGGATCATAGGGTAGGTGGATATTTAATTCTAGTAAATGATATTGTTAGTAGCCCAAAGTGGTCCTGCCAGTTTACACCTCCCAGCAACAGTGTGTGAGTTCCAGTTACTTCCCATTCTCACCAACATTTTTAATTTTAGGCATTCCAGTGGTTTAGTAGTTTCGCATTGTGGTTTTAATTTGAATTTTCTTGATGAGTAAGCACTTTTTATACACTTACCCGGCCATTTGGAATTCCTTTGTTGAGAAGTGCCTGCTCAAGTCATTTGCTCAGTTTTTATTGGTTCTTTCTTACTGATTTGTGGGAGTTCTTTATAACTCCAGACATGACACCTTTGTCAGACGTATGTATTATGAATGTTTCCTCTCGTCTGTGCTTTGCTTTTCTGCTAATGATGATACCTTTTGATGAAGAGAAGTTCTTGATTTTAATTAAGTCCCATTTATCAATCTTTTCCTTTACGGTCACTGCTTTTTGTTGCCCACTTCCAACAGCATTTGATTTACCTGTGCTGTTTTTATGCCTCTTCTCCCACAACTGTGGGATCGCTGAGGGCAGAGGCTGTATCTTACTCTGTTCTGTATACCCAGAACCTACCATAGAGCCTAGAACTTGGTAGGAGTTCAGGAATCACTTGATTAATGAATTAATTCATCCACCAGACCAAGTAACACGCATAGTCTCTGTGCACAGATTTTACTTCTAATGATGAAAACAAATAATCCTGAGAAAACCGCTGATGCATGTATATGAGAAGGGATAATTATAACAGACTATTACATTTTTTTAAAACTACATACGAGCTGCTTTCTATGTATGTAGATGTACATGTGCCTGAAGACAAGCTGGTAAATAACTATTGAAACGTTCATTAAATAGAACCAGTTTTCATTTTCACTGCAAAAGGGAACCATTTAGAACCTAAATGAATTCTTGTGTCTTTCCAGAGAACTGAATTTTGATAAAAGATACTAGGCTGAGTATTCACAAAGCTTTATAGTAAGAAGAAACATTTATTCACCTTATACAACACATGTACAAACTATCTCATTAGATCTTTACAACAGACTTACAGCAAGTAAAATACATGTTAGGTTAGCTTTATTATGCAGATGAAGAGATTCTAGAGCAGAGGAATTTGACTTGCTCATAGTTAACAGTAATGAGATTGGGGAAATGATCCTGTTATCTGAGTGTACGCTCTACACAATTCCACACATTCATGCTTGAGCTTTTTTTTTTTTTTTTTTTTTTTGCCCCCAACCCAGATTCCAACCATCTTAAAGCATTTCTTCTTAGAGGCGGTACTGTGGTGCTTGGGCACCTAAGGGACCTGGGTCTCAATTCCTGTCACAAATACCTATTAGCTATGTGAACTTGAGTGGTTTACAGAGCCCCAGTAATAATCTGGGCCTCAGTTTTTCATTTATGAAACGATGCCTACCTTTTAAGTTTATTTTGAACATTAAATAAAATGTGAGATGCCTAGAATGAGTTAGTCCCCTCCCGCTGTTCTTGGATCTCAGCTTAGCAAAAGGATTTTGTATGCATTAGCTGTTAGAAATCTGTTACTTGGGCCATTAGAGTGATCTGATGGCTAACTGCCAGATCTCGCTCAGATTTTTAGAAGGGGTCTCTGTTCCCATCTCAATGGCTTATCTAACAGCTGACACTCTCATATGGGTATCATTAAAATGGTGCTTGTGGAGCAAAGGGAAGTGACGGAATTTGGCTTTAACCCCTGAAAGAAAGTACCAGACTTCTTTGGGGCTTATGATAGAAGCTGTAGGTTTTTGTTCCTTAGGGTAAATGTGTCACACTTCAATGATCAGTCTTACCGATAAGATAGTTCTTTTAGAAACGGCATACTTGCAACAGTTTTACTTAGTAAGGCCAACTTTAGTTCAAATTCTTCACGTCCCTGTAGGAAGCCTCTATGGTAACGGAGGCCTGGACACGGCCACAAAAGAACTACAGCGTTACCTTTTTACCAATGTGTTAATAATCTTAGAATTTGGCTCCACTGGAGACACATCTACTAGTTACCACTTTGGTGGTGACATTTCTAGGGAGAAGCAGATGGGAGTCTAGGAAAGGCACACATTAAGAACGGGGCTTGGGTGGGAAAACAATTTGCCTAATGCCATAAACCAAGACTGAAAGGCTTAGGAGAACAGGAGAGACAGATGTTCCATTCTGAGGGATACTGGGGGGTCTGGAGGTGGGGTCTGAGCAAGGAATAGAGGAAGCTGAGAGCATGGAATTCACTGGCAGAGGGAAGGGGAAAAGATGATGACCATCAGGCCAGTCTTCCCCAAATAAAAGTGACAGACTGTCAGCTTCCTTGTGGGTGGGCTCCGACCTCAACTGACAGCTGACTAAACAGGAGAGCACATTCCCTTAATTGGAGGGAGAAAAAAAGGAAGATAGATGTTGAAAGAATTGCCATTCATACCAGTCCACTGAAGAGGAAGTATTGTTTTTCTTTTTATTTCATTAGTATACAAATATTACAAACGTCAACCCACTCCAATTAGGCTTCTGTTTCCAACACCACACTGAGGTTGTTCTTGGTCTCCTCAGTGACTTTTTGCATCTAATAAACACTTCCCTGTCCTTTTTACTTGAGCCTGAGACAGAATTAGACCTAGGTGGCCTCTAGAGCCTTTTTGAAATTCTTGCTCTTCACTCCCTTGACACCTCACTCTGGTGTTTCTCTTCTCTCACTGGCTGCATCCCCTCGACTGGGTCTCTTTCTGTTGGGTGATCTCCAGACCTGGATTCTGGACCCTCTGCTTCAACTTTGTCCCTAGGTGACCTCACTCTTTCTCATGGGACTAATAAACTCTGTAATGCTGATGGTTTTTCAGATCTCTAATTCCAGTCCACCTCTCCTCCAAGCTTCGCGTTCACGTGTCCAACTTCCTGTACTACACCTACCCTTGGAAGTATCACAGTGAACACGTCCAAAATGATCTCTCCCCCGACCAAACCTGCCTGATCACATCTTCCTGCCTCAGTACCGACACCACTACCTACTCCCTGCCGGAAACTCATGATTGATTTCGCTTTCCTTCGTTCCTCCACATCTAATCCGACAGTAAGTCTTTCCATTTCTACTGTGATGATGCATCTCTAATCTATACACTACTTCCCAGTTCCACTCTCACTCTTTGGTCCAGGAGACCTCTGTTTTGCTGTTTGGTCACTGCGACAGTCTCTGTTCTTGCTCTCTTCCAACTCACTGTCCACATGATAATGTCTTCTCATTACACCTGGAACATGATCTGGACTCCTTACCAGGGCCTACTAAGGCCTTATATGACCTGGCTCCTGCGCGTTTTAGGCCACTCCCTTTGCTCACTACACACCAGACCCATTTGCCTTCTCTCGATACCTCAAGTACATCCTGTTCCCCAGCTCTTGCAGTTGTTGTTCTGCTTGGAGGTTCCCCTCCTACTCTTGGCATGGCCACCTTCGCCGCATCCTTCGGGTCCCAGCCTAAATGTTAACTCCCCAACATCTTATTTAAAGCAGAATTCTCTATCTGCTTTTCTATTTTTTTCACAATATTTGAATCAAACCTTTGTCTTTAAATTTGTGTATTGTCTGTATTCATTGAAAATACGTTCCTTGAGGACAGGGCTGTGCTTGTTGTGCTCATCCCCATATTTCTATTATTTGGCACATAGTGAGGTCAGTTAAGAATAAGTATCCTGTGGCTGGAGGAATGGGAGACATCCCCTCTCAGTCCAATTTAATATTTAGGTCCAACCCTTGGCTGACCCATGTGGCCAGGGAGACCTAGTCTTGGAAGAAGATGGCAAGTCCCATCAGGATAGGTTGCTGAAGTGTGGGGATGAGGAATAGTTCCTTAAGAGCAAGAGGCAGGGGCACCTGGGTGGCTCAGCTGGTTAAGCGACTAACTTCAGCTCAGGTCATGATCTTGCAGTTGGTGAGTTCGAGCCCCGCGTCAGGCTCTGTGCTGCCAGCTCAGAGCCTGGAGCCTACTTCAGATTCTGTGTCTCCCTCTCTCTCTGCCCCTCCCCTGCTCACGCTCTATGTCTGTCTGTCAATAATAAATGTTAAAGAAAAAAAAAAAAAAGAGCAAGAGGCATAGCACAAACTGGTTTCTGGGGTTACCATGAGCTAGGCAGTGACCTCAATTTCTACGATATAATACAATCATATCTCCTGGCTTTTCTCCCATTAATTTAGTAATTCTGTTTTTCCTTTACTTGTTTAAACTGAGTCCTTAATCACTATTCCTGGTCTGAAAGATTACATGCTTGAATTGCCCAAATATCGAGTTATAGGATCCTACTTTCCTAAAAGGCTAGCTCACCCAAAGATTTCATGATAATTTCACTAACATTTATACAGCACTTACCATAAAGTTTCGACATACTATTAAAAGAGAAGCTAGCAAACATTATCCTTGACAATGCGACTATGAACTAACTTCTGTCAATAAATACTTCAGGATCCTAAACATGAGAATATGAGGGCAAGCTTTTGAATCCTGAATTATATTAATTAAAAGTAATATCTAGGGGCGCCTGGGTGGCGCAGTCGGTTAAGCGTCCGACTTCAGCCAGGTCACGATCTCGCGGTCCGTGAGTTCGAGCCCAGCGTCAGGCTCTGGGCTGATAGCTCGGAGCCTGGAGCCTGTTTCCGATTCTGTGTCTCCCTCTCTCTCTGCCCCTCCCCCGTTCATGCTCTGTCTCTCTCTGTCCCAAAAATAAATAAAAAACGTTGAAAAAAAAATTAAAAAAAAAAGTAATATGTAGAGAGAGTCTTCTCTCACAAAAACAGTAACAAAAAACTAATACTGAAAAGTTTTTGATTTTATTTCCAAGATCAAATATTACAACAGGACATTTACATGTATTTATAAAAAAATGCAGCAGTTGAATTTATAGATCAGAGGTTTCCTTGAGTTTGGTCCCTCTCTCAGCACAGTGAGCTGATGTCTTCAAAAGACTGATCGTCCCACTCCCCTCCCGCCCCCACCCCAAATGTCCCACCCCACCCGCCCCGTTCAAGTTGCAGTACCAATATAAAGCAACTGGGTACAACACAGCAATATTCACAATTTGGTACAGCCAAAACCAGAGGATCACCAACTGAAAGACCCCCATTTTGGAAATTATTTACCTATAGACTATGTGTATCTATAGATACATCACACCCAGTTATCTAAGATTTCCCTGGTTTTAGAGCAAGTGGAAGTTCCATGGAGTCTTAGCCAGCAGTCACAGCTCTGCTTTATCTAATGGTATGTTTTTTTCCTCCTCCAAGTTTAGATTTGCTATCGCCTCCATGTGTCTTCAAATTTAAGGCTTTCCCTAGCACCTTAATTATCACTTGCTAGATGTACAGGAGGGTCTCTAGTGTGTCATGAACAAAACAATTTAGTGGATGATCCAGTTGCCCCCTTGCTCACTGGTCCCGAACCCTTCTTCCCACTTTTGAGAAGAGCTGCAGAAACAAATATCTCCTAGCACCATGGGATTAAAAACCCAGAACACAGAGAACTCTATGTGCCTTTGAAGGAGCACTTGCCAGAAACGCTACAATAGGAGCACTGTCTCTGTCCATTATCTTCTTGGATTCAATAACAAAGTTACACTACAGATTAAATTTAGAGCCTGTCCTGCATTAAAAATGCAAATCTCACTAAGACCACCACTTTGTCCAGAATAAGGATTCCCAGGGAATCTCTAAATACTCTTAGGAACTGCTTGAGAAACACTTTAAAGCAAACACCCCAAGCTGACCTCACTCAAGTCCCTAACCCACCCCCATCCCTATTCCCCAAACAAATTTCATTCCTTGATTAACCTCTCTGAATAAGATGGGAAGTGAGGTTTGGGAAATGATGTGAAAAATGTTTAAAAAACACAATTAGTGAAGACATGCCAGAATTGGGACATCCCAGATGATTCAAAACGCATTATTCAAACTGAACTCATACAAAGCATGCACAGAGCCTACAAACACTCCTGAGAGTATTCATGGAACAATCAATACCTACTCGAAAAAGGACTTTTCTTAAAGGGTTAAAAAAAAAAAAAAAAAAAAGAAAGAAAGAAAGAAAAGAAAGACACCAGATGCTTAGAAGTTGTTAACAATCAAAAGGAAAACCATTCTAGCAAAGATTTTTAAAGGAGTGAAAAAACTGTATATAAAAGATTCATGCCAAAGCTTGGATGAAAGCCCCTCAAAGTCTAAGTATCATGTTAGCATCAACTGGTACTCATTTCTCTATATCTAAGACTAGAGGATTATATCATAGCTTTACCGTCTGTTTCCCAGCAAGAGTTTTAAACAGGCTTTCCAAAATTGAAGGGATAAACGGAAAAAGTAACAAGGCCCAAGGCCCAAGTCCCAAAATGGGTAAGATAAACAGCCCCTACTACAAGCTTGCTACACTCCTTAACTAAAAAGTGGAGGTCACATACTACTTTCATTCTAATTAGCAGGTAAAAGGGGATTTTCTGGTGGCAATGGTAACTTCATGTGAGGTTTAATTTACAGGGCAATAAATCATCAAAAAGTTATTAAGAACATATGATTAGGGTAAAAAACCTATTTATATTTTGAATCACATAATTTATTGATATTTTCCATTATTAAGAACACAGAAGCTCCAAGAAAAGCATACTATAAAACCATTTTGTTGAAAACATTCAGATACCCAGTTGAGCATCAGCATTCCAAAGTCATTAACTTGAAATAGAACCTGGTAACATGTACTCTTCTAAAGCTAGCAAGCTTGACAAAAGGGAAAAAAAAGCAGAATGGCAGGGAACAGTTCCAGATCAAGAATCTATCCCTTATTAGTTAAGATGCTCATACTGAGTCTATGAAAAAAGCAAATAAAAGATTTTAAGAAGGGGAGAATTCAATTCCAGGTCAGAATTTATCCAATGATTTGAAATGTCTCCCATTTTATTTATTTACATCTAATAAATGAATGATTCGTGGTAGCCCAGTTAGATTAATAACTTTTTTTGATGCAGATAAAATTTTTCACGTTCAGTCCAGCGTAGTTTGACTATTCTTCCTATTTGAAGACTCAAGTGACCCTGTAAAAGAGAAAATCTCAGGGCATTTTGGTCTGTATATAGGAAATACCAGACAACAAAAACTTGCTATTTGTTGCCACAGAATTAAGTATAAGAAGGCAACTTCTCGTATTAAGACATTAATGTGGGATTGTTTAGGCAAAACACTACCATTGGTATTTGTATCTCTAATCCAAGTAAATCTGGTCATCTCTTGAAAATACTTTTCAGAAATGCTAAATTGTTTTACTGAAGCAGTTCATATTGGATTGCCCACCTCTGCTTTGAGATCATATGGCAAATAAAGGCTTGAACCAAAAATTACCATGTTTATGAGAATGACTGAGATTCTAAGCAGTACAGAACATTCTGTAGGACAAAGAAGGGAGGAAGGGTATCATGGAGCTAGCCGTTCTATATATAGAATAAGAGAATTCTTAGGTGCAGAGAGAAAATGAGCTATAAAACCACTTGCTTCAAATTCTTCCCTTATATATTAATTTATGAAAAATTAAAAATGTTATACATTCAAACTTAGAAATGGAACTTCTTAAACATAGCTAATTTCATTAAAAGTCATGACTAATTTTCAGAAAATGGATATCCAAAAAATAGAGAATAGAGAATGGAAAAGTAAAAGAGAAGGTAGGATAAAAAGCCTTTCTAATTCACGGCCTCATAGTCACATCCAATAATTTAGTCACAAGTTCACTTCATGGGAAAACGATCAAAGTCATCATAATCTCTATAAAAAAATATTCTTGATTCCAAACTGTCTCTCTAGCAGAACTGACACACGGTTGAGTCAAAGACCAAAATAACCAGCACCGAAATACCAAATTTCTACATAACAAGAGAAATCAAGATAGTGCCTTGGTATTCTCTGTTGGTTATTTTCTGTACTAAACATTCTTGCCACTAATCTAAACTGTGCACAATGCAATACTAAGTGTCAAGGCAAGACAATGATTGATATGCTATGCAAGGCAAATCAATGAAGTTGAATATTCATAGGACACAGCTGTCTTCAAGTAGCCTTTTCATCAAGGCTTGTATTACTGGGAAACTGCCATGTTCATCAGTAGGGTTGGTTCTTCCTATCTCATTTAATTTTACACAAGCCATCACTTACTCAAGCAACCTGCATCCCATGATTTACTATTGAGTAGTTAAGTGAAAGAGGGCCAGACTGACAGAGAGAGAGAGAGAGAGAGAAAATATGAACAACATAACAGAGATGCACTCTTGTGGGATAAGAAATATTTTTAAAAGTTGGTCTAATTAGATCTTGAAAAAGTTGTTTCTGCTAAAACCAAGTGTAAATTTTACAACTTAGTCAAATCAATTTCCTAACAATTGCTCATCCAGTAAAGTGCTTTAAGCACACAGGTAAAATAAAATTTAATTCTGGTGTCAGTGAAATATTTGGTTCTCATTAATTACATTTTAGTCCTACTTAACACTGATTCAAAACACAGCATGAAGTTTTTAAAATTGATGAATTGTGTTTAAAAGATCATTACTAGGTCTAGAACTACGATAGTCTCCTTTTTGGAGATTTTGGTCACACAGTGAGGTTAGATGAAGTTACTGGGAAATCTGGACACAGAAAAAAAGCGAAAGAACTGATTAACAAGTAAACTTTTAATTAGCCTAGGGATAATATGCAATAAAGAGGAGAAACTAGAAGCATAAAAGTTTAGAGTGGAAAGGACTTCAGAGGTAATCTCATTCAGTGGTCTACAATCTGTGGGTTCCTAGAGTTTTTGCAAAGGGTCTGCAATTTCATATGCACATTTTCTCCAGCTATGGTCTTAATGTTATTAATATGTAACCCCACAATTCCCCACCCCTGCCAAACTTGAATAAGTCCTTTAACGTGAAAAAACAGAACTACTGATCCAGTCCAATTCTCTATTAGTATAGCAGAGCTGTTACCCGAGTGCACTCATGCCTACATACAGTGCCCCTCTATATATTTCATTCGTACTTGGGTAGAGAAATTAAATCTTTCCTTCACTTTCCAGCTGCTAGTGGCTCCCTCTGGTATTTTCCTAAGTGTCCAAGTGAGATCCTTGCTAGCTAAAATCTTTAGTCCTAGGATCAATAATCCTTTCCTACTTGGGTGCTGGATATACACTACCGATAAACGTTGTGCCCTAAGTCTAGCAGTTACAAAAGGTGGAGCTAAAGAATACAGGTGAGTCAAAAACTCTGAGCTACAGAGTTTGCCACTTTTCAGTTTTAGTTTTCTGTGGCCTTTCCTAATGAAAGCCTACACAAGTCTTTCCCTTTTCTGAAGTTTTATTGTAATTATAGTTCAGCCCCAGAAAGGTAAACATTTACATGTTCTTCAATTATCTCATGTGTAGTGTGTCTTTCCAACTGGATAAAACAGGAAGAAACCAGGTATTAGACTTCAAGACATTTCCAACTTTGATTAAGGACTCAATAAATATTTGTTGACTTCTAGAGTCAAGGAAGTAGAATTTTATAGAAGATTTAAAAATATACACATAGCTCAATTTAGGTATGGATGGGACAAAGAAAACTGTATCTTTTCCAAAAAATGGTTTAAAAAAGATAAAATTATTTTTTAGCCTTTCCATCTATTCTTGGCAAATAATGCCACATATTTTCCTTTCACATTTTTATCAGTGCACCGTTTTAAAAAAGGAATAATCAGTCCCTCAAAACAGTGGTGTAAATAAGAATTTACAGGCATAGTGCAAATCCCACAAGCTTTAAAAGGAAACAAACCAAATGATAATTTACAGAGCCAAACACAGGAAGAGAACCTTTTGGGTAAATTGATTCCCCTGTTGTGGGCGACTACAGCAAGGGAGTAAAAAAAGCATGGATTCTGGATGCCTATTTTGATTTTGTCAATTACTAGCTGTGACAGCCTGAGCGGGTTCTATGAACTTCACTTTCTTCCTGCCTACAAAATGGGGAAAGTGTGTATTTTGTAGAGTTCTTAAGAAGATTAAAGGAGAAAATGCACATAAAGTACCTAGCACATGCTAGTTACTCAGAATTAGTTCCGCATTCTTCCCTCTGTTCTTTCTTTGGCTGTTCTTTCTCTTCTCTGGTTCCTTTCTAAATCAAATTCAAAAGATGTTTCCTGTCACTTTTTTCCCCCACTAATTTTCATTCCATCTCCCCATCTTTGTTTCTTGTCCTTCTCAAAGTCTATCTTGTCCTTTTCCTCCCCATCTTTTCTTTTGAGCTGTTTCCAATACCTGTAAGGAATGACTATTTTTAACTAATCTTACTAGCCTCATTTAATCTATTCAGTAAAATCTTTCCTCCAAAGAGCAAAGGAATTTGCAGAGCAAAGAAGAAGACAAACTGGAGGAAGCATACTCCTTTAGTGAATTGAGTTCATGAGCGAAGCAGTACTCCTTTTTATACTTACTCTTTCCATGTATAATCCATAATCCCTCCCCCATGGGCTTCTATATCAAGCCCAGGATAATTACACTTCTGCCTCAAAATAAAATAAAATCCTCTACATCTTGTACTCTAAAAACACCAACTGTATCTAAGTTGGATCAGTATCTCATGCCCTAAGTCTTTGATATGCTTACTTAAATCACTTTATATTTACTCGGTCATCTCACAGTTATCCAAGTTGAAAAAGTCACTTTGGTTTCTCATAAATGGATATGCCATGGCTGACCTCATCAAAAAGAACTACATCCTATCATTAATGAGCATGTCTCGGATTCTTGAGATACGTTTTATAGAGAAGTTAGTAGGTAAAAGAATGAAACAGAGTCCCACAGGGAAAATTCTTGACTTCACATTTTTGACAGATTTGGACTTTAGCTGTGACTTTGCTGAGAGTGGAGATGGGTGCCAACACAGCACCAAAGCTGGGCATACCCTCAGTTCTTACCCTGTGCCTCCCTGAATTTTTAATTTCTGACTTTGTCTACTACCAACAATTTTTAAACCTTCTACTGCACCTTTGCTAGTATATAGCTCTATTCCTCAGATAGCAAGTATATTATCCAAGTTCAGAGATACAATTGAGGAATTAACATGAAAACCATGTTTCCTCAATAAATGAGAAGCTGCTAGTTAGCCTCAAGAGCCTATGAGAAAAACACCGAAATGGTATTACTCAGTCACCAATCTAAAGAGAGAACTTTGACTCAAGGTATAAATGAAATTGTAATTATATAAATATATTTATAAATATTTATACAATTATATACTTATACATAAGCACTTACACAGACTTAGAAAAAAATGTAAGAACATTAATTCAAAAGGACTCACTGAAGAATAAACAGAATTTTCCATGATTTCCTTGAGGAGATACATACTCATTCTTTAGGAAGGGTCCCTCAAAATCCAACCATTAGAAACCATATTCTCTAATTGTGTACTAGCAACACAATAAGCATCTTTTTTTTTAATCCCCACGTTGCCGAAAGAGTGATCTTAAAGTAGATGGAAACCTAAAGGTCTCTGAGCAATAGCAATTTATGTTCCTCAAGTAGAAGAATCAATCAATCCAAATCCCCAACTGACAAAATAGGTCCATTCTATAGAACAAGTTAAAGTTCTGATTTTGCCACCAGAATCACTACTACCCCTTCAGAGGACTCTATTTAAAGCTCAAAGTAAGAATTGAGCATATGGTGAAGGTGATAAGTCAGACAGTATTACATAGATTCAAGATGGCCTCTTCTAAATAATACTGAAAAAAGCTTTCACCAGCTAAGTCTGAATGTGGCTTTTGTCGGCAGAAGAACCCCACATCTGAAGATTACCGGTAACCTTCTCCACCTCCCTTACTAAATGTTGTCTTATAAACTGAATTTAAAGGTCTTTGCCTTAGAGAGGCTTTCAGTTTTGATACCTTTTGCAAGAAAACGGTAGAGGAATTAAGCTCATTCAGTCACCAGAACCTTTTAGGAATTGTTCCAACCAGGGGTAAAAAAATGAATCATTCTTTCTAACCGTAGGAACATGGTTAGCAACTCTCAGCTGCATCTTTTACTCCCCCCCACCCCCCCGGGACATACATCAGTATGCCTTAAAGCACATAGGACAATCAATTACCATAGTGGTTACAACCACAAGCCACTGTACTGCATGATTAATTGAACAGTTGCTCTCCTACAGATCACTTGTGGACCCAAACAATGGAAGGGCCAAAGGAACTAATATGCTGTACTGGCAGAAACAGCAAGCACCTTCCTATCCCAGTCACCAAAATCGCCTCACTAAACGTCCGTTCCAGGACTAGCAGGATCAATACAATTTATAAAGTAATAATGAAGAAAGCTGTTTCAGGCTAGGATATTGAAAGCCACTCCATGCTACTCACCCTATATTTAACACTCAATCTGCCAATAACACATATCATGGAAAATGATTTTAGGTGGGAACATGGGAATCCTTTGAAAAAAATTTTTAAATATAATGAACAATAATTATAAGGGATGCTTTTTCCATGTAAACAAAAGCCTGAATATTTTGTTACGTGATATTTCTTACATGAACAACAAAGCGTTATAGAATTTCTTTTCTCTACCAAAAATGGGGCTTACAAAAAAAAGGAGGTTGTTCTTATTCTGAATCTAGCCATTCTTTTACCAAAGGAGCCTGAGGAGTAACATTATCACTTGATCCCAAAAAAGTGCTGTGCAAGAGACCACTTATTGGAACATGCATTTCCTGCAGCCAGTACTAGGAGGTCTAATTCTTTCACTTCCATTTGGTCACCAGATTAGGTAAGAAAGAAAGAATAGTAGGAAAAAGAAGAAAACAGAAGAGGAGTGAAAAAGGGGGTTGGGGGAAGAGACTGAATATAGGAGAGAGCAAGAAATAAAACAGAAGGCAGGTGACTTGCTTGCCCGACTTTGGCTCTATGGTCCTATGAGCCAAAATGCACACTTAGTGACATGGTATCTCACAGGAAAAGGGATAAAAGGGGTAAGCTGAGAGAGGTCAGGCCATGATGTTAATTTCTTTCCTGTACAAAGACAGTCTCTTGAGGACAAAGGCCTGCCTCTTGTAATGTAATGTCATAGTCCAGATGAGAGAGTTTCCTTCGAGGGAAGTTGGTGAGAAGTTCAAAACGTTCATTTGGATATCCTTTAGACTGGACATGCTTCACCAAAGCCTATGAAAAACAAGAGAAAAGACAAAGCTGTTAGATGGAAATAAAAAGAAAGAATATATTAAGGTATTAAATAGCCTATGTTCATTTTTATCATGTCAGATGAGATATCTGAAGTTTAAGTTATTCTTTCACATAGCCAAAGCTTACCCTTGTGGAAGGGCCAATATAACTCTTTTGATGGGGAGATAATAAACCTGTATCCAATAATTTAGGACCATTAAGTGATACTGAAATATACAGGATTATGTTTGTTTCTCCAATAAACCCAATTTCTATTTGTAAAATTATTGTCCTCTTTTTAAACATTTTATCAATTTCTTTTCTTTTCATCAGAGAAGATATGTCCTTCAGTCTACCTACAATCTTGCCTCCAGTGCACTGAATCCCTTCTTGCCTTCTTAGAAACTGTGCCACTACAGAATATTCCTTTGTAAGTATCTTCAACATCTCCCTCTCTACAGATGCTTCCCATCAGACTTACACATGTTCAGTCTTTCCTTCAATCATTTTTTTCCCTCTGGTTATTGCCCATTCTCCCACTAGCTTCAAAACCAAACCTCTCAAAACAGTGATCTATACTTGCTCTGTTCATTGTCTCGTCTCCCATTCCCTTCCAAATGCTAGACCAGGGAGACAGCTCTGGGTATCAGCACCAGTGGCCACAGCCTACTTGTACTCATAGTCTTGAAGAATCAGATTAACTATCTCCTGCCACAGCAAGCAGCTAGGTATGGACACTTGATCTAAGGGGGATTCACTCATACACTAGGCTAAGCCAGTCAGACCCATTCTCTTTTCCAGGGGTTAGAAAACACAGAGGAAAGGCCCATTAGCTGTGGACTTCAGAGGAAAAGGCCCTCAAGCATCACTATGATGAACCATGTACAAGCTGAGAGGTAAATAAAAACCACCAGTATAGAGAGAAGAATGGTGTGAAGCAGAAAATCACAAGAGGGAAACAAAACAAGCCCCATGAGAGAGACATAGGAAAACAATCTTGGTTCTTAACCCCTTTGCAGTTTCAGCTACTAGGAAACCCAAGAGCCCCACTATAATGTTCGAAATAACCACCCCACTCCCCTTTGCTAGGTAATAACTTCAGCTGGGGTTCTATCCCATGCAGCCACGAACAGAAAATCCTTGACTGGACAGACCCTATGTAGCTTGCCTAAGATAATTCAAGAAGGTAATAAAATACTTAGAATTAAGATTCACCACAGTAAGTTTTCAGTTAGGGGCCAGACTAAATACCATCTATTTCAAAGACTCATAAAGCCAATTATGCCAATTAATTAGTTTCTCTGCTTCAAGTAAACACTTCCAATTAGATATACTTACCAGCAGTTTAGCTTGCTCTGGAAGAGTGATCTGTTCCCTTTTTCCATCTGGATACCGCAACATCAACTGTGCTTTTGGTCCTAAAGAAAGGGTTTAAAAAAAAAAAAAAAAAAAAAAAAAAAAAAGATACAACAGCTTAAGACAGAAGACTAATGTAAACAAATATATAAACCCCTCCAGTAACATTCAAGTTTTAAGTAAAGCAGGTCTAGAATGTAACTCACCATTTACATCTATGCCCTCCACTATTCCATCTGATTTTTCAGGTGACATCTCTAGTATTTCTGAATCCACGGCTGGCAATCCTTGGTGGTTTGTGGCTGTTCCAGGCTCAGTTCTGGCTGGGGGCTCAGTCAGTGGCCTTCTATTCTCCTCTTTTCTATGCCCCAAATCTTTATGGGGAGATTTTCTGGACTTGGCAAGATTCTCTATCTCCTCTTCTTCATCAGAGCCACAAACGGATATGAACTCCTCACTGCCAGAAAAAAGTTCAGATTCAGATTCTTCATCTGAGCGGCTATCCTGTTTTGTCTGTGTTGAATCAAAGTGTGTCTCTTGCAAGGAGGCTCTGATGGCAGCTTCTAGCTGGCTGTCTTCACTTGCATCTATAAGGCTCTCCTGCAAGTTGCAGTCATAAAACATGGGTGGAAAGAAAAAGAAAACAGTTAAACCCAAAAATAGATAAAGTCAAACAGGACATGAGAAATATAACAGCTTGCCAATATTATTTTCTGCTGAATGTTTCTCTTTACTAAATTTTAAGCTATTTAAGTGCAACAACTTTGTCTTACACAGCCAAGATGGAATGTATATTTTAAAAACAAAAATAAAACTGTGCTACGACCTGCCACAACGGTGCTGCAAGCACAAGTTTTCTTTACATCAAAATTAATAAAATCAAGAAAACGGTTTATTCCTGGCCCAGAAAAATACAAGAATTAAGGTTTTAAATATAAAGCCAAACACTAGTTTTTAAAATACTCAATACAGAAAAGGATGTCTACCTTGCTCCTTATTATATTCTTCAACTAGCACTGCTCTGACACAGAGAGGATAACAACAACTCGGTAATCATCATTTTGCAAAAAATCTAACAGATCTGTAACATTCAAACCAAAATAAAACAGCATATAATAAATAGGGAAAAACAACAATTATATTTTCCCAAGCTTAATTACAATGAAGGTTTTCATTGTGATCATGAGAAAAGCAAATTCCAACAGTTTTCCACTAGGTAAAGTTCTGTCACAAGTATCGCTAAACTGATTAAGTTACAAAATATGGGTTTTTTTGAATGGAACTTATTTAGATCCTAACTCAAATCATTAAAAAAAATTTTAGGGGCGCCTGGGTGGCTTGGTCGGTTAAGCGTCCGACTTCGGCTCAGGTCATGATCTCACGGTCCGTGAGTTCGAGCCCCGCGTCGGGCTCTGTGCTGACCGCTCAGAGCCTGGAGCCTGTTTCAGATTCTGTGTCTTCCTCTCTCTCTGCCCCTCCCCTGTTCATGCTCTGTCTCTCTCTGTCTCAAAAATAAATTTAAAAAAACGTTAAAAAAAAAATTTTTATTAAGTTAACAAAATTTTGTAAATTTTGTAAGCTGAACAGTAGACATCTCCTGATATTAAAGAATTGCTGTTAATTAAGGACGTGTTACTGGCATTGTGATTGTGTTTCAAAAAAATAAATAGCCTTTATTTTTTTTGTTTTTTTTTTTTCTTTTTTTATTTCTTTTTTTTTAAGAGTCTTTATCTTTTAAAGATACATGCCAAAGCATTAATGAATAAAAAGTGAATTCTTAAGATTTATTTCAAAATAATGTGAATAGGATGGAATATAAATGAAACAAGACTTGGGGTGCCTGGGTGGCACAGTCGGTTAAGCGTCCGACTTCAGCCAGGTCATGATCTCGCGGTCCGTGAGTTCGAGCCCCGCGTCAGGCTCTGGGCTGATGGCTCGGAGCCTGGAGCCTGTTTCCAATTCTGTGTCTCCCTCTCTCTCCGCCCCTCCCCCGTTCATGCTCTGTCTCTCTCTGTCCCAAAAATAAATAAAAAACGTTGAAAAAAAAAAAAATTAAAAAAAAAAAAAAAAAATGAAACAAGACTGGCCACATGCAATAATTACTGAAATTAGTTAATGGATACATACAGGCTCAATAAACTCCTACTTATGAATATGCTTAAAATTTTCCACAATAAAAAGGCAAAAAATATATGGGTCAATAACAAAAAACTAAAGGAACCTCATTTTGGCTTTGTATCATATAACAAAAAAAATTAAATCATATAGCAAAAAAAAATTAAGGAAAAAATGTTGAATAAACTTAAGGCTAAGCTACCACCAAAAAAAGGGTAAGTACGTGACCTGCAATGGCTTTTAAGTGGATTGCAGGTTCATAATAATGACGGTGCACAGCATGCAGTTTGATTTTAAAGACTGTCTAACATGGTAGACACTACAGACTTCCTATCCAATATCCATTCTCCTTTCTTTCTTTACTTACAGAATCCTAATCATGTCTATAAAAGAAAGCACACCCAGCTAAAAAATTCCATTTATCAATTTCCCTTTCATCTAGAAAAAAATTGTGATATGGAGCTAGAGAAGCACTTACAGAGAAATTACAGAACTCAACACACATAATAGAAAAGTCTGAAATTAATGACTAAGTTTCCATCTTAAATAAAAAAAGTACCCACACAGAAAAAGAAAATGAAATTAAATCCAAACGGCAGAGAAGGAAAGAGAAAGAACAAAAATCAACAACCTAGAAAACAAAAGAAAAATTATTAAAACCAAAAGCTGGTTGTTTAAAATCAGTAAAACTGATAAACCTCTAATCAGATTGTCAGGAAAAAGAAACCACAAATTACCAGTAACAGGGGATTAATAACAATCACTATAGATGCTACAGGCATTAAAGAGAATAACAAGGAAATATAATGGACAGCTTTATGTCAATACATTCAACACCTCAGATAAAACGGACAAAGCCTTGGAAAGACAAAACCTACTAAAAAGCTCATTAAAGAAGTAGTAGATACTTGAGTAGTCCTATATCTATTAATAAGTTGAATCTGTAGTTTAAAACTTCCCACAAAGACTCCAGACCCAGGTGGCTTTATTGGTGAATGTCATCAAACAATAAGGAAGAAATAAAATCAATTTTACACAAATTCTTCCTGAAAACAGAAGCAGGAAAAAACACTTCCCAATTCATCAAAAGGCCAGCATTAACCTAATACCAAAACCAAAAGAAGGCATTACAAGGAAGACAAAACAAATGACAAACAAACTATAAACCAATATTCCTTGTGAACATATAGACCCAAGAATTCTTGACAGAATTTTAGCAAATCAACTGTATCCATAAGGAACATATAGCTAACATCAAAGTTAATGGTAAAAGAGTGAATACTTTCACCCCTACACCAGAAGCAAGTTAAGGATGTCTAATCTCACTACTTCTATTTATCTTTGTATTGGAGGTCCTAGTTAAGAAAAAGAAAAGGCATAGAGATTGGAAAGGAGGAAGTAAAATAAGTCTTTATTTGTTGACGACATGACCATCTATATATATATAAAAAATTCTAGGGACGCCTGGGTGGCTCAGTCAGTTGAGTGTCCAACTTCGGCTCAGGTCACCATCTCGCAGTTCACGTCGGGCTCTGTGCTGACAGCTCAGAGCCTGGAGCCTGCTTCAGATTCTGTGTCCTCCTCTCTCTCCGCCCCACCCCTGCTTGTGCTCTGTCTGTCTCTGTCTTTCAAAAACGAATAAACATTAAAAAAAAAATTCTAAGGGATCTACAAAAAAGCTACTAGAACTAGTAAGTAAATTTAGGAAGGCTGCAGCCTACAAGGTCAATATACAAAAACTGTAAAATATCGTACAGAGAAATTTAAGACTTAAATAAATGGAGAGATACATGTTCATGGATCTGAATACTCAATATTGTCAAGATGTCAATTCTCTCCAATATGATCCATAAAGCAATGCAAATCCAATCAAAATCCCAGCAGCTTCCCTTGCTAAAAGGCAACCAATAGAATGGGAGAAGATATTGCAAATGACATACTGGATAAAGGGTATTCAAAGTCTATAAAGAACTTAACAAACTCAACACCCAAAAAACCAAATAATCTAGTGAAGAAATGGGCAGAGGACATGAAATAGACACTCTTCCAAAGACGATTTCTGGATGGCTAACAGACACATGAAAGATGCTCAATATCACTCATCATCAGGGAAATATAAATCAAAATCACAATGAGATACAACCTAATACCTGTCAGAGTGGCTAAAATTAACAACTCAGGGAACAACAGAAATTGGTGAGGATGCGGAGAAAGGGGAACACTTTTACACTGTTGGTGGGAATGCAAACTGGTGCAGCCCACTCTGGAATAGTATGGAGGTTCCTCAAAAAATTTAAAAAAAGAAAGTGACAAACTGATTCTAAAACTTATGTGGGAACACGAAGGATCTGAAATAACGAAACAACTATAAAGAAGAATAAAGTTGGAGAACTTACACCATGCAATTTCGAGATTTACAAAGCTACTATCACTAAGACAGAGAAAAGTGCTGTAGAGAAAGACATAACATAATCACTGGAAGGAAGAGTCCATAAACCCACATATATATATGATCATTTTTTGACAAAGGTGCAAAGGGCAATTCAATGGAGAAAGGATAATATTTTCAACAAATGGTGCTGGAACAAGTGTACAGCCATATGCAGACAGACAAAAAGCCCCAACTCAACCCTATCCCGACACCATATACAAAAATTCATTCAAAATGGATCACTGACTTAAGAGCTAAAAATAAAAAAAAACATGGGATAAAATCTTGGGTTAGGCTAAGATTTCTTAGATAAGAGACAAAAAGCACAAAGTCTAAACGCTGATAAACTGGATTTCATGAAAAATTTAAAATTTGCTCTTCAAGGGGCGCCTGGGTGGCTCAGTCGGTTAAGCATCTGACTTCGGCTCAGGTTATGATGTCGCGGTTCATGGATTTGAGACCCACATTGGGCTCTGTGCTGACAGCTCAGAGCCTAGAGTCTGCTTCAGGTTCTGGGTCTCCCTCTCTCTCTGCCCCTCCCCCCACTCATGCTCTGTCTCTCTCCCTCAAAAATAAATTAAAACATTAAAAAATTTTTTTAAAAAGCTGTAACTTTTTTTATACCTGGCTGGCTCAGTTGGTAGAGCATGTGACTCTTGATCTCAGGGCTGAGAGTTTGACTCCCACATTTGGTATAGAGATTAAAAATAAAATCTTTTTTTTTTTTAAATAGCTATAACTTTTCAAAAATAAAATAAAGGCTAACTTATTACAAACATAAAAGCAAACAGATATGCCCACATGACATGCAATGGCTTTGACTGCAGATAATGACACTCTGTACCATGTATGTTGATTTTAAAGAATGGCACTATATCAGACACTACTAGTTTCCTATCTCATATCCAGTCTTCTTTGCTTTCTTAACAGGACCTTAATTGTATTTGTGCAAGAAAATATGTCCAGCTAAAATAAGCAGAACTCTTATCTGTATCTGTTTACTTTTGTACAGAGGCACTACCCCCATCTTCCTTGTCCACGCTTGGATATAATGCCTGGGAGCAGAGCATCTATATTGTGATTGTGCGAACAAGCCAACAGTAAGGATGGGGGGATGGGAGGGAGGAAGAGGAGAAATCTGGTTTCTTGACATCCACAGAAGTCACATTCTAGACTGCCTGCCTCGACTTCTTGTTGAACAAAGTAGATGTCTTCTTTGTTTAAGTTGAACAAAGTAGATGTCTTCTTTGTTTAAGTCATTATCTGTTGGTGTTTCTCTTGCACACAGTTGATCAATTATTTGTAACATTCATAGAATTGTATCAGAAGTGGGGTCTGAGGTACTGGTCACCCAAATCATCCCTATGTATTTGTCCAATGTTATGGTCCCATTCTTTCCCACTAAACGTCTTACTTTTCATAAGAGACCTGGTGAAGTTGTTAACTTAATTTATGTTGTTGTAATTCAGCAACTCACAAGCTCAAGCTCTGGTTTTTGAAAATATCAGCCTTAGGTATGACTGCAAAAGATAAGAAACTCTCTTAGGGCAATTATAAAGACTCTTTGGGGTTTTTTTGCCTTAAAAAAGAATTCTACCTAAGCCAAACTTCTCAGAATGAAAAAAACAAACAAAAAAAGTTGAAACAATGTTTTAGTTTTGTACTACTGTAACTACCTCAATAAAAATTCTCTACGGGGAAAAAAAGAATTCTATACCACTCCTTGGCAAGCATGCATACCATTCTGTGCCTGTGTACTTTATTCTAGGTGATAAACTTAAGGAACAGTTTCATAACTGCATTATATGGACTGCTAAAGTCATATCCTCTAAAACTAATTTTATTCTCACTGCCATCAAACCCAAATAGCTCCTACCACCAAATGAGAGTCCCATTATCTCTGAAGGTCTCTTACTCACCACCAATCTTGACTTTAATTATCAAACAGGTCTGCCCCATAATAGCATATTATAGAAATTAAGTACAGAAATAATCTCTGGGTGGGCCAGGGAGCCAGACCCCAAAGCTATATAACCAGTACTAATGTCCAGCTACACTATGAAAGCTGTCTAGGAAAAATACCATTTCTACTGCTGCTTAGACTTGGATACCAAATGCCTGACATGCTACCCCTGAAGAAGTGGATTCCTCTGTCACCGGGCTTGCCGTTATCAGTTCTCCTACCTACCGGTACACATTCACACTGTTTATTTCTAAATCCAGGTCTCCGGTCACATGCCCTTACCCTAACTGCAAAGGAGACTAGGAATATGAATCTTATAATCTCACTGAGAAGATAGAACACCTATGTGGGAAATTATCAAAATATAAGGAGGGTGTCTAAGATGTGCAGCCACAAACTTTAAACTTTTACATTATTACCTTTACTCAAACATTTTACACGAGATATTTATATGCAATTACACTTAATTGCCCATCACCACTTCTCAGTCATACTTACTGAACGGGCACATTTTTTGGGGGGACTGCTAGAAAGTCCATCCAGTTGCCCATGTTCACCCAGAAATCCTGTCACTTGGTCCAAGAAAGAAGATACATCTAACTGGTGCCACTCTACTAGCTTCTGACCTAAAAATTAAAAACCAGGGTATATAATAAAATCAATACTCTTTCCAAATATTCTCTCATTAAATATTTCTTTTGGTATATGCATAATTAAATTACTGGGAACACACTCCACCCCTCACCAGCCTAAGTTACATAGTATGTTCATAAACTAGAGGATACATTAATTATAATCAACCTAAGAGATTCCTGGCCATCATGACAGGGCAGCTACTTTACCTGCTGATATCATTAACTGCCATTTAGGAAGAGGTTCAGACAAAGCAGTATCTGTATGAAACTCAAATTAATAATAAAACTAACTCTACCCTCTGCTTCTCTGATGGGATTACAACAGCCACTGAACAATCTTAATATTTTAATGATAGAAAACCAAAGGAGATTCCTTATAAAATAACAAGAAAGAAAAAGTTATTCTTTCAAAGGACAAAACTATACAAAAATATAAAAATACTACCATCTCCCAAAGTTACCAGAAACAGACTCCTAAATATATACTTCATAGATATTTAAATATTTCTCAAGGACATGAACAAAAACCCTTCATCTAAAGTATTACAAATAATTTTCGGGATGCATGGGCGGCTCAGTCGGTTAAGCATAGACTCCTGATTTCGGCTCAGGCCATGATCTCACAGTCCAGGGATAGAGCCCTGTGTAGGGCTCTGCACTGTAGTGTAGTGTAGAGAATCCCAGAGAGAGGGATTCTCTCTCTCTCTGCCCCTCCCCTGCTCATGCTCTCTCTCTCTCTCTCTCTCTCAAAATAAATAAACATAAAAAAAACCCAAATAATTCTGAAACTGGATCCAAGTCAAATATTAAAGGTCAATTATTTAGATAAGTGAAAGAGAAATAAGTTAAAGGCTGTAAGCTGACATAAATCTTACCTGTCCGTGGATCCAAGATAGAAACATAGGGGAAATCCCCTAGCTTATAAAACTGTATGTATCTCTGACCTTCTTCACTGTCGTGATAAACCTGTTAAGTCATTGATATTAAAAAAAAGTGTCAACTATATCTTTGTTAAATATACCAACAGCAATTAATTATCCAAATACGCCTTTGGTATATGTTAGATTTTCACTCCTGTCTTAGATAATTAAAGTCATCCGATGTGAACTCCCTCAACTTCCTGCCTTCAATGCCTCTGGAAACTTGTATAAACATATCACTCTGTTCTTTCTCTCTTCCCAGTTCAGAAGAGGTATTGCCCTTCCTGTTGTTACCTGTCCATCCATGTCATTCCTGACTTTCAACCATATACATCTTAATAAATCACAATGTACTATATATTACATGGTTCAAGTGCCTGGCATAATGCTAGGCAAAGAGATAATCAACAAGTGCTGAATAAAAGGTTACCATTCAGAAAAATCATGTTGAATTTAGGGGCCTATAACACATGAGAACAGGCAAATCAATAGCATATCTTGCATTGGGAAAAGAATTAAGTTCATTCAGAAGTTTTTATTTTCAATTTATTTTTCATAAAATAAAAAACCAGAGCAAGATCATCTAACCTTACCTTGGACCATTTATATAAAAAGAAACTAGAACCAGTAAGACCCTAAGTGATAAGGACACACAGATGGGAGTATCAAACTCAAGCTAAAATCTAGGCCTTGGTCAAATGTTTTTCCATTACTTCAAGAACTTCTATATCAGTACTGTCAATTATAGTAGCCACTAGAACATGTGGTATTGAAGCACTTGAAATGTGGCTAGTCAGATACTGGTTAAATATAAAATACACACCAGATCTTAAAGACTTAACACCAAAAAACAAACAAACAACACCACTTCATATTTTAATATTAGTTTTATATGAGAGAATGTGACTTTATAAAAATATATTAAAATTAATTCCACTTATTTCTTTTGACCTTTTTAAATGTGGCTACTGGAAAAATTACTTATGTAGCTCACATTATATTTCTGTTGAATAGTATAGTTGTACATTCTATTGAAATATATCAACTCTTCTGAGATATAAATACTACATGGCTTACATGGGTTGGTTCTTTTTCCTCCTTCCCTTAGGAGTTCTTCATTGCTGACCTTATTTTCACTTGTCCTTACTACTTCAGCCATTATGGGTAGTTTTACTTTTTCATATATCACAATTTAACTGTTAATTTTTTTCCCATTTTATAACCTACTGCCTCCTCCCCAACATCTCATACTACAATAGTAAAATACTACAAAAATTTTGATTAATTCTCCTCACCTGCCAGAAAATGAAATGTTCCCGGATAATATTCTTCACAGCTTCATTGCTCCACACATCACGGTTGAGGCACTGGCATGCAAAGTCTTGTACATTTTGAATGTTTATCATTAGCCACTTATTTTGCATCTGGCCGCACTCTTTGGCCTGTAGAGTAAAGTTATATAACATTTGTCAGAAACACTTTCCATTTGGTAACTGATATGTTTCAGAATTCAGAAGCTGTCCTCATATAAATACAAAATTTTTTCTCAAATATGACATCTAGAGTTTTCAGTATCTATACATTAATTTGAGTATATGTATGTAATTATAAGGTTCATTTTCAAGCATTTTTCAAACTTAAATGAACTGCTTTTCATTTATACACTGTTATTATTCTAATGGCTAGATTTTTTTGTACATTAAACATCTTTACCTAAAAAAGATTCCACAAACTAGGTCAAAAAATCATGTAATTCTATCATACCATCTCTTCCAATCCCTATCCACAAATATCTCTCCTTTTAAACAAATGTAAGCAGTATATGTCTATTGGTATTTTATAGAACTACCCTAGACATTTCAGTAAAAGCTGTTGAGGGTTTCTTCTCTTGGGGTTATTATTCCTAAGAATGGGTTTCAAAAATGAGATCACAGGATCACAGACTATTTCAGAATGATCTCCAAGACTCCCCAATGTATAATATAAATATCAATCTTGAGTATGTACTTTTTGCCTCACAGTTCCTCATTATCACAAAGACCTAAGAAATGTTGATGAACAGGAAAAGAATGGCACAAAAGCAAATGAGCAAATGCTACCTCAAACCTCTGCACAGGAAGTGAAATGAAAGCCATAGTTTTGAATAATTTTGTCCTGGAACAATATTCTTTTCCTAATCAATTTGACATGGGAAAATCTTAAGAATCAATTAACTCAGATTAATAACAATTGAAAAACATAACATTTTGAAAGTATCATAAAATGCAAAACTAAGAATATCTTCTGTTTTAAGGTTTATGCAATCTTGAAAATACTATTATCCTATTGTTTTGTATGACTCCCCCAGAGAAAATCATTTTCTAATATTCACTACTGATTCCACAAGTGAAAACCCAAGTTCTAAAAAGAATTATCCATGTATTTGAGTCAGGGAGCTGTATTCAAAGGCTTAAAGTATATAAATATAATAACTCCTTGCTCCTAGGACGTAGTAGTGCCCCACTTACTTCCTTACCTATAGCATGCATACAGATTTCATAAATGAGTAGTAAGTAATTATACTGTTTTAATGGAAGAAAAACTATTTGAGAATAAAGAAAAAATTAACACACAAGGTAAATTTACATCTGCCTCGACTACAGCACTTGACAAGGAAAAAAATGTGTAACGTCAAAAATAATAAAAGTCCAGGGGAGCTTGGGTGGCTCAGTCGGTTAAGCATCTGATCTCAGGTCAGGTCATCACAGCATGGTTCATGGGTTTGAGCCCACGTCAGGCTCTCTGCTGTCAGTGCAGAGCCCGCTTTGGATCCTCTGCCTCCCTCTCTCTCTCTCTGTCCCTCCCCAGCTCGTGCGCTCTGTCTCAAAAATAAATTTTAAAAAGCTCAGAGTTTAAAAATGATGCATTCATTTGATTTCTATTTTTCAAAAATTCATTCATTCACATTCATGCTTTCATTAGTTCAGATTCATTCATTCACCAAGTATTTGAGTATCTACTATGTTTCAGGTACAGTTATGGATGGTGGGTATAGTAGTTACCAAAACACAAAAACCCCTGCCTTCTTGAAGCTTACATGGGGCAAAACCTTATATCAGCCAAAACATCTGAAGATCTATTAAGAAACTACTGCTAGAAGGAAGGAACCACAGAAGATACAAATTTCATGCAAAGCAACATCTGGACTAACTATAAGAGAGTCTTAACACAATCTCACTTAGTATACAAATTATATGAGTCAAGGGCTAGAGGTGTAAGTGGACCATGGGACAATGATGAATCTTCCCTCTTGGAATCTATTAGGCTCTTCTGAGTCAATATTTAAAAGCCATTACAGGGAGACGCAAGGGTAAATATGGCTACACCAAATAGGTATGTGATGGGATTTATCATGACAAGGCAGAAACAGTAAAGACTAACCTCTCTCTCAGTCCCAGACAGATCAGGAAAGTATGAAAAACAAGGATATAGAGGAAATATATATATATATTTATATATATATATAAAACACTAAGAAGGAATATACACAGTACTTTTTTATGGAAATGTTAATTATTTTTATTCACATTTATAGCAAGTACTTTTGAAATTACTCTTAGTAATTAGGACTAGGTGCATGTGTAACTGAATGGCAACTTTAACAAATATGCATTAAGGAATATCAGGGAAATTGTTCTGACTCTTTCTGTACGATGTACTCCAGATTATGCCATTCAATCATTTAACACAGATTTAATGAGGGCCAACCACGTACCAGAAACTCTCCCAGGCACTGTGGAACAGTAAATAAAACAAAGTCCCTGTGTTCATGGAACTTATGGGCTAGTAGAGAAATAAGAAAACCTAAGAAATGTTCTGTTGCCCAGGTCAGATCATTCATCCTAAGTGCTATGCTCACTCAGTTCCAGCTACACGGGTTTTCTTGGCTGTATCAGAAATAGGCCTAGATATTTCCAATATCAGTACCTTTACACTTAACTATTTTGTCTGCTCTTCCCTTGGACATTCCTATGATTCATAGTCCTTCACTCTATTCAGATTTCTATCAAATCTCATCCTTTCATAATCTTCCCTGATCTTACTATCTAAAATAGTTCTATCACAATTATAGACATATGTGAAATTTATGAAATCAACCTTGCTTTTAATTTCCATTAAGCACACTTGTACCTTTAAAAAAAAAAAAGTTTACTTATTTATTTGGGGAGAGAGAGAGAGAGAGAGAGAGAGAGAGAGAGAGAGAGAGAGAGAGAATCCCAAGCAGGCTCCGCATGCATGGTCAGAGCAGAGCCCAATGCAGGGCTTGATCCTGTGAATTGTCAGATCAGGGCCTGAGCCAAAATCAGGAGTTAAGACACTTAATCAATTGAGCCACCCAGGCACTGACAGTGCAGAGCCTGCTCTGGATTCTCTCTCCCTGCCCCTCTCTTGTGTGCACGCATGCACACGTACTCCCTCAAAAATAAACATTAAAAAAAAAAATAGCCCTCTCTCCTTCCCTTATTCTATTTTTCTTTCTCCCAGCAACTATTATAACCTGAAATTTTTCTTCCTCTCTCCCTCTCCTTCTGCCTCTCTCTCTATATATATATACATACCAAACATACATATAAAAAAAATATATATATACACTAAATATATGTTATATATTATGTTTTTTATTTGTTTATAGTCTGTTTCTCCCCCTAGATTATAAACTCTTTGATGGCAAGAACTCTGTAGAGCTTGTTTATCACTATCTCCCTATGGCAGAAACTGCGTATAGGTACCAAATACCCATTTTCCCTTCTCCCTCTTAGTAACAGAGCCTCCAATTTTTGCTAAGCATCTGGATTTCCTAGTGTCTCTTACAGCTATGTGTGGCTATGTTGTTGAGTTCTGTTTAATGGGATGTGAACAGAAGTGAAATGTACAACTTTTAGGTTGTACCTTTCAAGGGAAAAAGTGTGCCCCGTCCCCCCCTTCATGCTGGCTGGAAAGCAAACAAGGTGGTGAGCTATCTTGAATCATATGAACAGAAGCAAGCAAGACCTAGGAAACAACAGTGAAATGCAGAAAAAAACTCCACTCCTAATAACTTTATATAGCAGAACCACTAACAATCTGGACTTCTATCTTGTTTTAAGCTGTTTTTTTTCTTCCTGGTCTCTCTCATATGCCGTCAAATCTTTATCCCAACAAATATAATCCCCATTACCTAGAACAAGACCTTGTAA
Source organism: Neofelis nebulosa (assembly GCF_028018385.1). NCBI lineage: Eukaryota > Metazoa > Chordata > Mammalia > Carnivora > Felidae > Neofelis > Neofelis nebulosa. The sequence goes on along the minus strand of NC_080786.1, from coordinate 87,382,415 downwards.
TAGAAGGCTTTGATAAATAGTTACTGAGTGAAAAAGTGAATTAATCCGTTTCTCATTTGGTTAGCATGAACCAGAACACTTGAACATACTCTACCTCTAGTTACACTAAGAAAGTCCAGTTTCTAAACCTGTAAAACTGTAGCTCAAATCTACATCTAAAATGGTGCCCAAACCTATGGCTTTTGCCTGAGCAGCCAGTGTCCCTCTAATTTTTAACATTCATCTCCTTAATCTTCAGTGACTTAATTTTGTATATTACCTCCCTAATTTTTATAAAACTAATGGATTTACCACTAGCCATAATTAAATGCCTACCTTTTGTGGGAGTGTTTATATCATTTAAAGACTTGTAAACAATAAAGCTTAATATTATCAATAAATAAAAGATAAGATTGCTGCGAATAATATAGGTCATGAAATACAAAGAAAAACAGGTCATATAATAACTTAAAAGTGAATCAAACTTCAGAGGACAAGATCAAACAAGATTCACATTTTCCCTCAACGAACAAGCATCAAAGTAACTGCTATTATGAGCCCAAAGTGATCAAACGAAATCAAACTCAGAGTTATTTCATTCAGCCCTGAGCAACTCAGAAGCTACTAAAAATGGGAAACATGGCAAAACAAACTCAAGTCCTTTTTGCCTTTTATATTGCTGCTATTCTCTCAATGGCTGAATTATCACCAGAACAGTAGAGAGGATACACAGCTACCATATTAAGATCACAAGGCAAAGAAAGAAAACATCTTTGAGCTGACTAATGAACACCAAAAACTCCCTCAATCAACTCTAGTCTTCTTTACACGACAAAAAGAAATGCTTGTTTGGTCAAATCACCATCATTTGGATTTTCTGTTACTTGCAGCCAAACACTCTGAGATTTTACAATTCAGAAAATTAAAACTGAAGAATGGGCTTACAGTTAAATTTTTAATCCTGAGTATTTCATTTAGGCCACTATACGAATATGTCAAAGTACAAAATCTTTTTAAAAAATCAAGCATAACTCACTTCCAAATATGTAGCTACAAACTTCATTTTTGTGATTGTTTGACCCACTTTATCCTAACAGATAAGACTTACCTAAAATTTAAGTGATTTACATCTATGGAAATGCTATTCTGATTCAAAAGAGCATTAACATGCTAGTCAACACACAAAAGCAGCTGTTTGAACACTTCAAGAGAAGGATATTTAAAATCCTAACTAAACTCATTTGTTTAACAAATACTATGTTTCTATAAAATACCATAAACTGGGTCTCAATGATTACCAAAATAAAAAGAAACATGTTACCCCTGCCCTCATTAAGCTTATAATTTAGCAGACAATCAAATAAACCTGCTCTGGAAAGTTTTTCTTTGGCGTTAGCCAAATTAAAACCAAGAACTGAGGGAGAATATATTCTGCAACTACATAGATATTCTTTTAAAATATAATAAGATTCCCATAGAAATATGGGCAAAAGATACCTAAAATTCACAAATGGCCAATAAACACAGGCACACTAGTCTCAGTACTAATCAAAGATACACACAAACTAGGGGCGCCTGGGTGGCGCAGTCGGTTAAGCGTCCGACTTCAGCCAGGTCACGATCTCACGATCTCGCGGTCCGTGAGTTCGAGCCCCGCGTCAGGCTCTGGGCTGATGGCTCGGAGCCTGGAGCCTGTTTCCGATTCTGTGTCTCCCTCTCTCTCTGCCCCTCCCCCGTTCATGCTCTGTCTCTCTCTGTCCCAAAAATAAATAAAAAATGTTGAAAAAAAAAAAAATTTAAAAAAAAAAAAAAAGATACACACAAACTAAAACACATTAAGATTTTTTTCAAAAGCTACCAAAATGGCAAAGATTCTAAAGTGATACCACACAAGGGTAATAAAAGGATTTTTTTTTTTTTAATTAAATTTTTTTTTTTTCAACGTTTTTTATTTATTTTTGGGACAGAGAGAGACAGAGCATGAACGGGGGAGGGGCAGAGAGAGAGGGAGACACAGAATCGGAAGCAGGCTCCAGGCTCCGAGCCATCAGCCCAGAGCCTGACGCGGGGCTCGAACTCACGGACCGTGAGATCGTGACCTGGCTGAAGTCGGACGCTTAACCGACTGCGCCACCCAGGCGCCCCAAAAGGATTTTTATCAAATCATCTCATTTACTGCTGGCATAAATATAAATCATGTAAACTTTTAGGTATCTCACACTTGTGTCATACTTATTAAGATGCCGATTCTCTATATGCTGGAAACTTTTTTGTTCTTAGAAAGAAAAAAAAGGCATTGAAAATGCAAAAGGATTCATACCTAAGGCTTAAAATTTCCAACAACTTACTGTTTCAAAGCTGCCTTTATGCATCAAATCAATGGGTGGCCGGAAAAGATCTGCAAGGGTAGTCAGTTTCTTATCTATTGCTCCTCCATTTCTTAATTCCTGTTCTTGCCGAACTGCAGCACAGGAGGATAAGGAAATTTCAGTTAGCCAGAAAATAAAAGCCGTGCATCTAGAAATATAAAAAACATGCATCAACTGCAAGAATTACTGAACAACATGTCTGACCCCAAATGCAAGTGCAAATATCTAATGCTGATTCTAAAAACAAACAAACCCCAAAACAAAGCAAGGTGGGGAGGGAGTCTTAAGACTTAGCTGGTGCTCTCAATCCAAATGTAAGGAAGGATAAAAGCTGAAAATTATAGTAGAGTCACACAATGAAAATATTTCCTTTTCATATTCCAAACCAAGTTTAGCAGAGGAGAAAACTCCATCTCCATTTATCCAGTTCAATGATCCTAATGTATCTGCCGTTTCTAGCTACATTCCCAATCTTCAAAGATTCTGACAGTAAGAGAACACCACCACCTGTTGTCACCTTCTCCTGGAAGTGCACGGGCTTCCCTGATGACCAGAGTTAGTCTGGGTTCCCCTTCAACTCTCTCCAAAGTTACAAGGCCTATCTGTGCTTCAGTGAGCTCATTATAAATCAACTACAAAATCAAGCATGGTCTAATAGTTTTTCACATATTCTCTAAACAACTTTCCTTTTAAGATTCCATTGCTAAATCAGTACTAAATCCTCTAAAAGAATAAGGCCAAGAATCTCATTCTGACTTAACTCCACAGAAAGATATAAACCTATTCCAAAAAATTATAGCCAAAATGTTAATAGTGGCTGCTTTGGGTGGCGTGGCTTTTTCCTGTTCTGTTTTTCAATACACTACTATAATCCATTTTCATTATGGTCATTCCTTTAAACTGACAGCTATCGGGATTTTTTTTTTTTTTTTGGCCAATTATTCAATTATTGTTTTAAGTTGAAATATAGTTGACACATAATATTCTTTTACTTTAAGGTGTGTAACACTGATTCAACAATTATATACATTACAAAATGCTTATCACTGTAAGTGTAGTTACCTTTGTCACCATACAAATTATTACAGTATTAACTGACTATATTCTCAATGTTGTAGTTTTCATCACCGTGACTTTTCTGAGAGAGAGCGAACAAGTGAGAGAGCACACCCACATGCATGGATGCAAGCAGTGGGTTGGGGAGGAAGGGAGAAGAGGGAGATGGAGAATCTTAAGTAGGTTCCACGCCCAGCACAGCCTGACATGAGGCTTGATCTCACGACCCTGGGATCATGGCCTGAGCCGAAATCAAGAGTCAGACACTTAATGGACTAAGCCACCCAGGTGCCCCTGTATCTCTTAATCCTCTTCATTTATTTCACCTATCCTCCCATTCCCCTTTGGCAACTACCAATTTATTCTCTGCATGCAGGAGTCTCTTTTTGCTTATTTGTTCATGTTTTTTTTTTAGATTCCACACGTAAGTGAAATCATATGGTAGTTGTCTTTCTTTGACTTATTTCACTTAGCATAATATCCTCAAGGTCCATACATGTTGCTATGAATGGCAAGCTTTTTTTGTTTTTTTTTTAACGTTCATTTATTTTTGAAGGAGACAGAGCATGAGTGGGGGAGGGGCAGAGAGAGAGGGAGACACAGAATCTGAAGCAGGCTCCAGGCTCTGAGCTGTCAGCACAGAGCCCACCACAGGGCTGGAACTCACAAACCGTGAGATCATGACCTGAGTTGAAGCTGGATGCCCAACTGAGCCACCCAGGTGCCCCAGTTTCATTCTTTTTTGTGCCTGAGTAATATTCCATTGGTAATACCATATCTTCTCTACCCATTCATCTATTGATGGGCACTTACGTTGCTTCCATATCTTGGCTACTGAAAATAACGTTGCAATAAACGCAGGGGTGCATATTTCTTGTTTTCTTAGAATAAATACCAAGAATTAGAATTACTGAGTCAAATGGTATTGCTATTTTTAATTTTTTGAGAACCTCCATATTTTTTTCCATATGCTGCACCAATCTACAATCTCATCAACAGTGCACAAGGGTTCCCTATTCTCCACATCTTTGCCAACACTTCTTATTTCTTGCCTATTTGGTACTATCCATTATGACTGATGTGAGGTGAGATATCAAGACCTTGGGGGAAACCACCTTTTTCTTTTATTATAGTCAACATTTAAGTGCTCGTTCAAAAGCTGATTAACTTTGTAAATTACCAGATTTCTTACATTTCTCCATCACTCTTATTATTCTATCATCAGTTAGGTTAGCATTTGTAACAGTTCAGCTCAAGGGGAAGTTAGTAACAATCACAGACTGAATTCACAATTTCCTTTTAAAATAAGGTATTTCAGGGGCGCCTGGGTGGCTGAATCAGTTGGGCGTCCAACTCCTGATTTTGTCTCAGGTCATGTTCTCAGTTTGTGAGTTCAAGCCCCATGTTGGGCTCGCTTGGAATTCTATCTCTTGCTTTCTCTGCCCCTCCCCTACTTGCTATCTCTCTCTCAAAATAAATAAAAAATAAACATAATAAATAAATATATAATAAATAAAACTGAAATGAAATAATAAAATAAAATAAAATAAGGTGATTCCTGGGATATCTGGGTGGCTTAGTCAGTTGAGCATCCAACTCTTGATTTCAGCTCAGGTCATGATCTCACAGTCATGAAATTGAGCCCCAAGTCAGGCTCTGTGCTCAATGCAAAACACGCTTGGGATGCTCTCGTTCTCTGCCCCTCCCATGCTCTCTCTCTAGAGATTATTCTATTATCTCTATTATATCTCTCTATTATCTCTATTATATTATATCTCTATATATTATCTATAGATAATATCTATATTATATATATAATATATAGATACTATATAGATATATCTTTATGTCTATAGAGATACCTATATTATCTCACTCTATATATATCTATTATCTCTATTATATTATATCTCTATATGTTATCTCTATTATATCTCTCTATTATCTCTATTATAATATTACTATTTTAGAAAATAGTAATAATAAAAAAATAAATAAAAATAAATAAAATAAAATAGTAATAATAATAATAATAAGATAAAATAAAAATATTTTTTAAAAATTTAAGGTGATTCGTGGGGGTGCCTGGGTGGCTCAGTCAGTTAAGTGTCCAGCTCTTGATTTTATTTTATTTTTTATTTTTATTTTTATTTTTAAAAAAAATTTTTTTTCAACGTTTTTTATTTATTTTTGGGACAGAGAGAGACAGAGCATGAACGGGGGAGGGGCAGACAGAGAGGGAGACACAGAATCGGAAGCAGGCTCCAGGCTCCGAGCCATCAGCCCAGAGCCGGACGCAGGGCTCGAACCCACGGACCGCGAGATCGTGACCTGGCTGAAGTCGGATGCTTAACTGACTGCGCCACCCAGGCGCCCCCAGCTCTTGATTTTAGGTCATGATCCAGGATCGTGAGATCAAGGCCCATGTTAGGCTCTGTGCTAAGCATGGAGGCTGCTTAAGATATTCTCTCTCCCCCACTCTCTCTCCCTCCCTCCCTCCCTTCTCTCTCTCTCTCTCTCTCTGCACCCCCCCGCCCCCTCCCCAATTCACACACACTCTCTCTAAAATAATTTAAAAAATAAATAATAAAATAAGGTGACTCCTTAGATTAATCATCTTTTTCCTTTAAAAAAAAAAAAAAAACCTATATAAAACAAACCAGGATCTTGACTTGTAGCAGAGTGTATGGGTGCTTTTCCAACTTGTGGTTTTCTATGTGGGAGAGTGAGGGGAGAGGACAGAAGAGAGAAGGAGGAAGAGAGAGATAATAAACTGGCCCAAGATACCTACTAGTTTCAGTTTGAAAATCTCGGAAACCATCAAATATTGAACGTGCAGGCCGTCGTCTTTTAGGAGCTTTAGGGGAAAAAAATAGAGTTGATACAGAAATTTAAACCTTTATTTTGAAACAACTCTAAAAACTTCCTTATCTGTACATCTTGCTTTAAAACACTCATAGATTTATAAAGGTGTCCTCTTCAAAAAATAAAATATCTTAAAACCTTTAAGTCATTCATACACAAAAACTCAACCATCTTCAGCCCAACCATTTTGTTTTACAAATAAGAAAATTAAGGCCCAGTTAAGAGACTTAACCAAACTTATGTAAAAGACAGGAAGAAAGAAGATTTTGAGGAGGACTCCCCCTGGTGATGAAGCTATATACGTGCTGCAAATATCTAATTTAGGTTAGCCTAAGGAATCGGACTACCCTTTAGTTGACATTTAAGTACCTAACTTCTAATCCCTAATATTATATATTCTTAGTGAGTGGATTCACAGAATTATAAACACCAAAAACATTTTTAATTTTGGAAAAAATTTTTTTTCCAGTTACACAGTGGTTTAATGAGAGGAAAGTGAACAGAACCAAGGTCTTCTGATACTCAGTCTAGTGTCTATTACCCAATCCTTAAGTATTTTATAGATGAAGTTTAGAAAGCAATAATAAAAATGTTATCTTCCTATATGCATATGTTCAAATAATTTGCCAGATCATGTATGTGCATTACAATAAACCAGATCATTTATATATAGTAAACAAGGACACTTAACAATTCTTAAAATATGGGTAACAATTATTAAATTGACTTATGGCATGCTTGGCCAGCATGTAAACAGAACAATGCTTTGCGTTAATAAATGATAAATTGAGCAGTGAGGTTAGATACAAAGTATAAAAGTCCTCCACCCATGTCAAAGCATCTTTCCCAAAAGTCTGTGTATGTCATTATATAATTCTTTCTAAGAGCAATGGAATAAAAAAGCAAAATGCAGAACCATATATTTTAAAAACTCGTTTTTGTTTAAAGTATTATTTGTCTGTATATAATTTATGTACTTTTGTGTATTTATGTTAAAAAATCACAATATTATTTCTAGGAAAAGAGATGTGATTAAGAAAAGGAGAAAGAAACTTCCATGTTTTAGTTCTGTATTGGATTTTATTTATATTGAATTTGTTTTAACCAAAAATTTTAAAATTTAAATACTGCAGTATTTTCTCCTCCCTTCAAGCAGCAAGGAATGTTATTCTTTTCAATCTTGGAACTATTTTTAATCAAGAGTTCCTATTTCAAATGTATGTTTCTGGCAAGAATAATATGGCCTGTCAAATAATGCCTTCTTAAAACTCATTATCAGATACTTTTTAACCATAACAATTAAGAAAGTAAGGGTATCAAAGGATAAGGCATAGAATGGCTGCCTAAAAAGAGCATATTCTGTTTGGGGAGGTAGCATATAAAAGATAGTTTTCTTCTACTTTTAAAACTGCCAAAGGCAGGCCACTCAATATTCTACACTATTTCACACACACATACCCACTCTCTTCCCATTTTAGCCCGTTTCTATTAGGCACCTGATGTCTCCTACTTCCTCTTTTGCTAGCCTTGAACCCAACCCCTTTGATTTCTTGCGCTCGTTATCTGCTCCTATTTGTTTCCTCCTCATTTATGCTAAGTCTAACCTAGAATCTGTCCCCAGAAAAAAAAATAAAAGGCGCCTGGGTGGCTCAGTCAGTTAAGTGTCAAATTCTTGGTTTCGGCTCAGGTCATGATCTCAATGTTACGAGATTGAGCCCTGCATTGGGCTCTGCACTGAACGTGGTGTCTAGTTACGATTCTCTCTCTCCTCCCCCTCCTGCCCTCTCCTCTGGTCACCCTCTCTCTGAAAAACAAAAACAAAACCCAAAAACCGAAGAACCTCTCCTCAGTCCACACACAACACACCTCTAGTACTAGGATCATTATTATAGACATACCTCAGAGATAATGTAAGTTTGGTTTCAGACCACCACAATAAAGCAAATATCACATTAAAACGAGTCAAATGAATTTTTGAGTTTCCCAGTGCATACAAAATTTATGTTTACACTAAAGTGGACCATAGAATAATACAGAATTGAACTACAAGGCTCTTATATGCGGATATTTTTCAACAAATACAGAAAAATTTTTCTTATGATTTTTTAATAACATTTTTTCTCCAGCTTACTTTTTTGTTAAGAATACAGTATATGATATATGTAACATACCAAATATGTGTTAATCAACTGTTTATGTTATTGGTAAGGCTTCTGGTCAACCGCAGGCTATTAGTGAAGTTTTGGGGAGAGTCAACAGTTATATGCATATTTTCAACTGCTTGGGAGTCTGCTCCCTTAACCCTTGAGCTGTTCAAGGAACAACTGTATATTGTAGTCCATTACGTGTGCAATAGCACTGTCTTTAAAAATGTACACATTAATTTAAAACATTTTTCTTGTTGGGGCACCTGGGTGACTCAGTCAGTTAGGTGTTCAACTCTTGATTTCAGCTCAGGTCACAGTCCCAGGGCCATGGGATCTAGCCCTACATTGGGCTCTGTGCTAGGCATGGAGCCTGCTTAGGATTCTCTTTCCCTCTGCCCCTCTACCCCAATGGCACCCTCTCTAAAATAAAATTTAAAAAAATGTATTGCTAAAAACTGTTAACCATTGTTGGAGCTTTCAGCAAGCTGTAATTTTTTTTTGCTGGTGAAGGGTCTTGAATCTATGTTGATGGCTGTGAGTGATTACAGTGGTTGCTGAAGTTGGGGTGGCTGTGACAACTTCTTAAGATAATAGTCTGCTGCATAAATTGACTCTTATTTTCACAAATGATTTCTCTGCAGCAACCAATTTTGTTTGACAAGATTTGAGATGAACTTCTTTCAAAATTGGGACTCAATCAAGGGACGCCTGGCTGGCTCAGTCAGTGGAGTATGCAACTCTTGATCCTGATTGAGGTTGTGCGTTTGAACCCCATATTGGGTGCAGAGATTCTTTAAATAAATAATAAATAAATAAATTTTTAAGAACTGGAGTCAATCCTCTCAAACCCTGCTACTGCTTTATCAACTAAGTTTATGTAATATCCTAAATCCTTTGTTATCATCTCAACAATCTTCACAGCATCTTCACCAGGAGTAGCTTCCATCTCAAGAAACCATTTCCTTTGCTCATCCCTAAGAAGCAACTCCTCATCCATTCAAGTTTTATCAAGAGATTGCAGCAATTCATTTACATCTTCAGGCTCTACTTCTAATTCTAGTTCTCTTGCTATTTCTACCGCATCCGCAGTTACTTCCTCCACTCAAGTCTTGAAGTCCCAAAGTCGTCCATGAGGGGTTGGAATTAACTGCTTCCAAATTCTTGTTAATGTTATTGTGACCACTTTCTATGAATCATGAATGTTCTTAATGGCATCTAGAAAGGTAAGTCCTTCCTACGAGGTTTTTTCAATTTACATTGCCCAGATCTATCAGAAGAATGACTGTCTATGGCCTTATGGGATTCATTTTTTTAACAGTAAGACTTGAAAGTAAAAATCACTCCTTAATCCATGGGCTGCAGAATGGATGTGTGTTAGCAAGCAAGAAGACAACATTAATCTTATTGGACATTACCATCAGAGCTCTTAGATGACCAGGTGTGTTGTCACTGAGCAGTCATATTTTGAAAAGAATCTTTTTTTCTGAGGTCTCAACAGTGCGGTTAAATATTTGGTAAACCACGTTGCAAACAGATGTGCTGTTATCTAGGCTTTGTTGTTCCATTTACAGAGCTCAGGCAGAGCAGATTTAGCATAATGCTTAAGGGCCTTAGGATTTTCAGAATGGTAAAGGAGCATTGGTTTCAACAAGTCACCAGCTACAATAGCCCCAAACAACAGAGCTAGACTCTCCTTTGAAGATCTGAAGCACTGACTTCTCCTCTCTAGCTATGGAAGCCCTAGATAGCATCTTCTTCCAACAGAAGGCTGTTTTGTCAACACTGAAAACCTGTTGCTTAGTGTAGCCACCTTCACTAATTATCCAAACTAGATCTTCTGGATAACTTGCTATAGCTTCAACATCAGCACTTGCTGTTTCCCTTTGCATTTTTATGTTATGGAGATGGCTTTTTCCCTTAAACGTCATGAACCAACCTCCGCTAGCTTCATATTTTTCTTCTGTAGCTTCTTCACCTCTCGGCCTTCATAGAACTGTAGAGTTAGGGCTTGCTCTGGATTACACTTTGGCTTAAGGGAATGTTGTAGCTCGTTTGATCTTTGATCCTGACACTAAAACTTTCTCCATATCAGCAATAAGTTATTTCCCTTTTGTATAATTTGTGTGTTCAATGGAGTAGCACTTCTCATTTCTTTCAAAATTTTTTCCATTGCAGGGTGCCTGGGTGGCTCACTTGGTTAAGGTTCTGACTTGATTTCAGCTCAGGTCATGATCTGTTTGTAAGTTTGAGCCCTGCATCTGGCTCTGAATCGACAGCGTGGAGCCTCTTGGGATTCTCTCTCCCTCTCTCTCTGCCCCCTGCCCCACCACCCCCCACACACGCTCTCTCTCAAAAGAAATAAACAAACTTAAAAAAATTTTTTTTTTCCTTTCCATTCGCAACTAGGCTAACTGGAACAGGAGGCCTAGCTTTTGGCCTATCTCAGCTTTCAATATGCCTTCCTCACACAGCTTAATCATTACTGACTTCTGATTTAAAGTAAGAGATATATGACTTTTCCTTTCACTTGAACACTTAAAGGACACTGGAGGGTTATTAATTGGCCTAATTCCAATATTGCTGTGTTTCAGGGAATAGAAAGGCCCAAGAAGAGGGAGAGACAAGGGAATGGCTGGTTGGTGAATCACTGTATCAACCAAGTCCACCAATTCATAAGGGTATGGTTTGTGGTGCCCCAAAACAATTACAATAGTACAAAGATCACCATGACAAATATAACAATGAAAATGTTTGAAATATTGCAAGAATTACCAATATATAACACAGAGACACGAAGTGAGCAAATGCTATTGGTAAAATGGCACTGATAGACTTGTTCAACACAGGGTTACCACAAACCATTCATTTATTTAAAAAAAAAAAAAAAAAAAAAAAAGACAGTATCTGCAAAGCACAATAAAAAAGGCATGCCCATACTCCCACTTGCCTCTTCCATATGTGGTTTCCTGACTCTTCCAAACCATCTGCTATACAGCAAACATCAGTCCTTTGTATTCTCACTCTACTGCCCACATACCAGGAGTGCTGGTCACTGAGGTCAAAGAGGCTAAGCTATAAAAAGCTAATAAAAGATTCAAGAGGAGCTTCATAGAATAGGGGAGTGGGACAGGTAGAGAATAAATATTTAGTAAGAAGAGTGGCACTGCACACATTTCACAAATCCTTATTAACAACTGACTTAAGAGAAGATATCTGGATTTTCAGATCCACTTCTGCATTCTATCTGTTGTTATTCTCAAAGTTCAAATAAATGAAAAAAATTAAATTCAACCTAACACAGATACATAGTTGTAAGGGGAGGAGTATTTTAATAGTGTTTTAAGATCATTGTGAATATTCTCCTTTGATACTCAACTAGTGGTAGCTTCTTAAAGGTTAGTTGCAGCATGGAATCTAAAATCTTATCAATGAACTTTTCATTATCTGTTGCAATAAAATCCACTGGTCTATGTGGTAAGCAGTCTCTAGGATGGCCTCCAATTATCCCAATCTTTGATATTCATAACCTGTGTGTGAATATCTTGAATATGGGCAGGATGAAATAGAATGTGGCAGAGGTGATGTGATGGGAGGTCACTTCTAAGATTAGATTACAAAAAGATGGTGGCTTCTATAATGGGCTGCCTTTTATTGCTCTCTCATTTGCTCTGTGGTAAGGAACTGATGTCTCCAGCCAACCAACAGCCACATGAGTAAGCTTAGGAGATCCTCCTCTATTCAAGCTCTGAGATGATTATAACTCTGGCTGACACCTTGATTACACCCTGTGAGAAAGTCTAACCAAAGACACCCAGCTAAGTCACTTTTGGATTCCTGGACCATAGAAACTGTGAGATAACAAATGTTTGTTGTTTCAGGAAGCTAAATTTTGGAGCAATTTGTGATACATCAATAGATAACTTTTATGCAATCCATCTTACTGTCTGAATAGATCTTTTACCCATGCACAATTTTGTAATATGGTATACTGGTCATTTGAATATATTCGTCACAGCTCTTTCTGCCCATGGGTCCTGTCCCTGTGCTTTATTAAAACCATCCTTTTTGCACCAGAAAAAGAAAAAGAAAAAGAAAACATTTGTTTACTGAGTTATGCAAACATTCCAAACACCAAGCATTTCATTATACAATAATAATTTAAAAATCACCATCTGTTAAGGCCACCACTACTCTTATCAGAAAGCTTTTAAGTATTGGGAAGCTATCAAGCTCATAATTATGGATATCAACTTGCTAAAATCCTAATTTCTGCCTGAAACCTCTTTTTTTTTTTTTTTAAATAACTGGTAACAAATAATGTCAGTTGTTTGTCTTAAAGCAGTAATAGGCTTTTATTCACATTCAAGAAAATGTCTGCCAAATGCTGAAGTCTAAATCACCATAGTTTGTCAGGAATTTTTCAAGTAAAAATAATGTTCCATGACAGAAGCAACTAGTTTAGCTCACAACTCAAACAACTATACAAGTGCTTTTCCTTAAAGTAATCACAGTACTTTTCAGTATGCAGAAGTGCTTTATGCATACCCTATTTCATAAAACAGAGTGGTTTAAAAAATGTATACTCAGGGGTCAAGATTTAATGAAATTAATTTATACTGCTTCATCAAGCAGTACTGCTTTATTATTAAATAAAATAGGAGTTCTTTTTCATTTTTATTGTGAGTGTATAGCAGTGAAGACTTTACAGTTTGGTGCCACTGTCCTGTTTCAATTAAGATGCAGCAGTTTGATTCATCATTGCTTTTGAACCATCAGTCCAAATGTCAATAATGTAAAAAAGGCAAATAACTTATGAAAATAATTTTGACCTCACACACACCCAGACCACACTTGAAATCAATACTGTCATAAGAAGAAAACACTACTCCAAAGACCTTTATCAAGTTAATAAGGTCTAATATGAAAGTTAGGACTAACTTCTTAACTATATAGTCATTCTCATCCCCCTGTTTGCTGTGTATCAAACCTGAGGGAAAAGAAGGAAATGGTTCCAAATGGAACTCTTTGGCCTCTCTACAATGGTAAAACAGCACAGAAATTTATTTCCTGTAGTCTACCCCACTCAGAAATCCTGCCTTATTCCTTGCAATAAAGAAACGATAAAGCTTCCAAGGGCATCACCCCCTCAATTCCAAAATCCATTCATAACATTTATACGAAAAAAATCATGAACAATATTTTATTACTTCTGGTATATTAACAGCACAATGACTGGCTGAATCAAAGTCCAGAAAGCCCATATTATACTTCAATATTCAGTTCTTACAGTTTTCTTCCTCCCATCTTTATTTCTGAATCTAGACAGTACATTCTGTTATTTCTTACTACAGTAAACTCCAAAGCTGCCAAGTCAAAGATTGCTTTAAAAAAAACTCCAACTAAGGTGTTTTTTCAAATCAAAACATATGGTTTATATCATTTTGTTCATCCTTTTCTTATTTATTTCTTCTCCTTTATTCTAGTTTACCTACAAAACTTTATATAGGTCTATTTCTCTGCATCACTGTTCTCAATATGTACAATATACATTTCTATGACTTTGCCTGCCCAGATTATAACTTTGTTTTCTATTTTTTAATATACCTATTAATACCTAAAATATTTGGCATGCAAAAGGTAAGTGTTTATTAATCTAAAACTATAAATTTTCTTTAATTCTAATTAAATGTACCATTTTCTATAGTCTCTATATGCACCCAGATTGATATCACAATTTTTTGCATGGATAAGGTATTACTTTCTCCTTTCAAAACAGGAAAAGTGCTTCTGGAAATTAAGAAAGAGTAAAGATGGATATGGCAGTCAAGTAAGTGCCCCCCAAAACAAAAAATACTCGGAGTCTTTAAATGATAGATTTGTTCCATTACAAGGTAGTAGTTCTTTTTGCTAATTTTCCTCTTTTTGGCCTTCCACAACAAATATCAACTTTTTAATCTGGTTCTCTCCTTGGAGACAACTATGCAATTTTGCTGGAGGGAGTACAGAATTATAAGATAAGAATTGACTCTACACTTGAAGTAATAATCTCTGAGTAAGCCTTCATATCTTTTGATAGCTTTATTAAAACTCTAAAGATAACAACAGAGTCCAACAAACTAAGGAAAAAAAGGTGAACTTACCACCAAACAAAGGTTCTGGTTCCACCAATATTTCCTGTTTTTGAGGAATTGGGGCACGAACTTCTTCTCTATCAAAAGAAGTAGGAAAATATCAAAAGGAAAACTGTTTTCTGCTACATGTTCTCTCTATAACTATTGTGAATGCATTCAAATTAACAAGTAACATGAACATCAAACTTAGTGACTTTTAGGAACCATGGTGTTAAATGACTGCTAGATGGTTTCCACACAGAGGTCAACTAGAATAAAGTACCTGGCATAGATGGCTCAAATGATTTCTAAAAAAAGAGAACAAGGGTGTCCGGGTGGCTCAGTCAGTTAAGTGTCTTGACTCTTGATTTTGGCTCAAGTCACGATCTCACGATTTGTGAGTTCGAGCTCCGCATCGGGCTCTGTGCTGGCAGCGCAGGGCCTACTCGGGATTCTCTCTCTCCCTCTCTCTCTGCCCCCTCTCTCGGTCATGCGCCCTCTCTCTCTCCCTCCCCCCCCTCAAAAATAAATAATAAACTTAAAAAATAAATGTAAAAATAAAAAAGAAAACAAACAGAAAAAAAAAATTTTTCCCCTTTCCTCCCAAGGTCTTTACCCTAGATTCTTTTCAGAAAAAAAAAAGGGAGTTTACCAAAAACAAAACAGAAAATCAGACAAAAAAATTAATGGAGGGGCACCTGGGTGGCTGAGGTGATTAAGCATACAACTCTTGATTTTAGCTCAGGTAATGATCTCATGGTTCATGACACCAAGCCCACACTGGGCTCTGCACTGACAGTACAGAGCCTGCTTGGGATTCTTTCTCCCCTCCTCTCTCTGCCCTTCCCCTGCCCAATTGAACACACATGCTCTCAAAATAAATAAACATTTTTTTTAAACTAATGGAAAAATATAGGCGTAATAAAAGCAGTATTACATTACTACTGCATCAAACAATACATCACACAGACATATTAAAATAAGCTATATAAACAAGCAGTGAATTTTATGCTAGCTATAAAGATGGTTAACATAGGTATTACCTTGGATTATTATTTTTTTTTTTTCAACGTTTTTTATTTATTTTTGGGACAGAGAGAGACAGAGCATGAACGGGGGAGGGGCAGAGAGAGAGGGAGACACAGAATCGGAAACAGGCTCCAGGCTCCGAGCCATCAGCCCAGAGCCTGACGCGGGGCTCGAACTCACGGACCGCGAGATCGTGACCTGGCTGAAGTCGGACGCTTAACCGACTGCGCCACCCAGGCGCCCCACCTTGGATTATTTATTAAGTAGACTCTAATACATAGAGCACAGAAAAATTATTAATCTTTTAAAGGCCTATAAACTCTTCAACGTTTATCTCCAAAGAGTTTACTAATAACCTATCTCTTCCAGTAAAAACTACTCATTTAGAAATACTGTAAAAATGGTGTATACTCCTTTAAATATATTTAACTATTTTATAGTTTAAACTCAAGTTTTTTAAATTTTTTTTTGATGTTTATTTATTCTTGACAGAGAGAGAGAGACAGAGAGAGAGACAGAGAGCCAGCGTGAATGGGTGAAGGGCAGAGAGAGAGGGAGACACAGAATCTGAAACAGGCTCCAGGCTCTGAGCTGTCAGCACAGAGCCCAACACGGGGCTCGAACTCACAGTGAGATCGTGACCTGAGCTGAAGTCGGATGCTCAACTGACTGAGCCACCCAGGCGCCCCTAAACTCAAATATTAATCTCTACTTATTATTTTCACAGCAAGGAAAAGTGAATTCCCAATTTATTATTGTTCTATTTACGATGTTAATTTAAGTTAGGCCTATGTTTTTCATTCAGGTGTTTCTAATAGAAGTAACTGAGCTTAAGGCCCTGCTTTTGATATCAAAGAACTGGAACTCTAAAACATACTTTATGAAATAAACTATGAATACTCATTTGTCAACAAAAACATCCAACAACAACAAAAAGAACAACTGTCTGGACAAATACAATAAGCCAAATGATGGATAAAGGGCAATTCAAAATTATGTTATGTGTATCAGTCACTGCTCACACAAAAAATTTAAATCATCTGAAGTAATAGACAATGCATCTATAAGAGGAAGAGGAAGCTCTATTAACCCTCTTTCATCAAAGAGAATTAATCTATTATCTTAAGAAAATTAAGAATTTAGAAGACCTCTTTTACCTAAATAAATCTTTCCATGATTGCTATCATTTTACAGCATAAATAAAATTATCTCAATCTAAGAGAGAAAACAATTACTCAGAAAACAAACCTTAAATCTGATGAAATCCATCAATTAGGGGATGGATTAAGTAGTAGTCCCTATACAAGAAAACTTGGTTACTACATGTTTGAGGGTATCTGTTCCAAGATTGCTAGCTACCTAACAAAATGAAAGAATGGAACAGAAAAAGGTAAACTGTAAAGAGTGAAAATTATAGTTTAGGAATTAGAAGCCATTATCAAGTGTTAATCAATTAGCAATACAAATAATCTAAGTCAAATTATAATGTAATTCAGTAGGAAAAGACATTCATCTATCAAAACTAGTTTTATTTTTATTTTTAATTAATAAATTAATTTTTTTTAGGTAGGCTCCATGCCCACTGTGGGGCTTGAACTCATGGCCTTGAGATCAAGAGCTGCATGCTCTATTGACTGAGCCAGCCAAGGGCCCCATATCAAAACTATTTTTAAACACATTTAAGAAAACATGTTTTGTATAATGAGAAGTTATATTCCCCCAAATGAGCTGTGAATACCTGTTACTCAAGTTTCTGTAAACTAATCATGTTTTCATATTGATTTCCATGAAAAATCTGAGCTATGTTGGGGGAGAATGGGATATCAACATCTGAAATACATGGCCAACACTGCTAGGAAAAAACTTATTAAGTATTAATAATGATCCCTAAAGTTCACTCTTCATGTGGAAACAATTATTAGTCTAGAATCTGGAGCTAGAGGCAACTCTGTCTTGAATGTTATTTAGATTTTTAAATCTATCTCTAATTTAAAAATAATATCCATCCATATCTTTAGTCTGTTCCCTTGGGAATTCCCTCTAGGAATCCCTAGAGGATTCCTCTTGTCTAGTATCTCATGTTGTAAACACCAAGAGTTATAAAGAAATCTAAGTATTAAAGTCTTATTTAAGGATCTGCATAATTTTGTTTCAAAAATCAATGGTTTTCCTCGAGTAGCATTCATCCCTAGTATCTTCCAAAGACTTGGAATTTTGCCTATAAGGTATTCATTTCAAATGCTCATTGGTATCAAATGTAAAGGGCAAAAAACATCCAAATCTGTTCACCATTAATTCTCAGTCTCTACAGACTACAGTTCCATATGTTAAAGATGCTTCTAATTTGGGGCGCCTGGGTGGCTCAGTCGGTTAAGCGTCCGACTTCGACACAGGTCACGATTTCACGGTCCATGAGTTCAAGCCCCGCGTCGCGCTCTGGGCTGATGGCTCAAAGCCTGCTTCCGATTCTGTGTCTCCCTCTCTCTCTGCCCCTCCCCCGTTCATGCTCTGTCTCTGTTTCAAAAATAAATAAACGTTAAAAAAAAAAAAAAAGGTGCTTCTAATGATTAACTACATGTAACTATCTTTAAGGTATAAAGGATTGTAATTATTTTTCAAAAAATTTTCATGGCAATGCAAAACTCCCCTGGAACAATGTAAGTAAATCTAGAATTGGGAAATCTGAGCTGTAGTGGGCTTTAGTTCCATCCATATCTGCGAAGTAATTACTGTGTAGCTTAGGAAATTGGCTATGCCTCTGCTTTCTCATCTGTAAAATGTGGATAATAATGTTATCCTATAGGGTTCTTTTGAAGATTACGGGGGTGCCTGGGTGGCTCAGCTGGTTGAGCATCCAACTTCGGCTCAGGTCATCATCCCGCGGTCTGTGGGTTTGGGCCCTGCATCGGGCTCTGTACTGAGAGCTCAGATCCTGGAGCCTGCTTCAGATTCTGTGTCTGCCTCTCTCTCTCTGCCCCTCCCCTACTCACGCTCTGTCTCTGTCTCTCAAAGATGAATAAATGTTAAAAAAATAATAATAAAATAAATAAATAATGACATCCTATAGGGTTATTTTGAAGATTAAATAATAGACATGACTGTGCTCTAGAGAATTTAAGGTATATAAGTATAAAAATTTCCACATGACACTTTTTCAGATGCTTTCAACTTTTAATTTTTTCAAAACCACAGAATTAACCTAACTGATAAAAATGCAACTGCGCAATTTAGGCAAGGGGTAGCTCCTAACAATAAATAATAAATTCATACTCTGTGTGAGGTCTGACTGTGGAGACACTTGCTGAACTGGTACTGGGCTCTTCAGCAATTCCTCCACCATCCAAAAACATAGTAACTGCCATCTCCAGATTATTGTTGCAGGCTTCGAGCATATGTTTCCCTACACTTTCACTTGCACCTGAAATAGCAAAAAGAGAGGGAAAAAGTTAAAAAAAGAAAGACACCTTCTTATTATATTCAGTTCATGTTAGAATACAGAATTCCCAAGCAAACTAACAGTACTTTTTCCCTTTTAGAATGAATGACTTAAAAAAAACACAAATAAACAAACAAAAAAACCCACCTTATTTACTTTTACAATGTTGGCTGATTAGTAAATATACAAAGCTAGAAAAGAAACTAACAGCATTAAAATAGTGGTCTTCCTTTACAATAAAACCACACTAAATAAAGCATGTCTTTAAATGGACCAACTACATATTTATTAATAAACTGAAAAAAAAAGAAAGAAAAATGAAAGACTACATTCTAGAAAATGAGAAATATTTTGTTAGAATGGATTTCAGTCAGTTAGCATTTCTGTTTCCATTAAAAAGAAAGCCTTTTTTTAGTAACAACGGAGAGAAGTGAGATGGGATATTTTTGTCAATAATATAACCAAGTCAAAATCTGGTAAGCAATGTCAATCTTCATCATTTAAAACTGGCCCTATCACACATTTATTTATTGGTAAAAGTAAAGCCAGCATAGTCTCTTAGATGCGATATAAACTGGTAAAGCCCTTTACAAAAATGTTTACACAATTTTACATGTATCAAAAAGTACTCCTTCCTTTTTGACCCAGTAATTTGGGCTTTCTAGTAAAAAAAATACCTATTCTTTTATTTATTCCACATCAAATACTACATGTATAAACACGTCCATATACATGTCTAGTATTGTTTCAGTATTGAAAACTTGGAAACATAAATATACAATAGTACTAGAGTCTAAATTGTAGAATTTATTTGCTGGAACATTTCGTGACCATTAAAAAGCATCTCGGGGTAACTAGGTTTCTCAGTTGGTTAAGCGTCTGACTCTTGATTTTGGCTCAGGTTCCTTATCTCACAGTTCATGAGATCAAGCCCTGCATTGTGCCGTGGGCTGACAGCATGTTGCCTGCTTAGGATTCTCCCTCTCTGTCTCTCTCTGCACCTCCCCTGTTCTCTCTCTCTCTCAAATTAAATAAACATTAAAAAAAAAAAAAAAGGCATCTCACGTTTTCCATCTGGGATGACTTTCCTTCTACCAGAATCATGTCCCTTATAATTTCCTTCTGGGGGGTGTGTATGTGTGTGTTGGGTCTGAAAACATCTTTATTTTGCTGTCATTCCTAAAAGACGGTTCTATTTGGATATTCTATTTTCAGGCTGATAGCTATTTTCTCTCAGTAAAGACAGCATTCCAATGTCCTCCGGCTTCTGTTGTTGCTGCTGGGAAATCAGTTGCTAGACCAGAGAAAATCATTTTTATGGCAATCTGTTGTTCCTCTCTAGTTGCTTTTAAGATTTTTTTCTGTCTTTGGTCTTCTGCAGTTTCATTCTGGTCTGTCATGGCTGATTTTGTTTTTCTCCTTGGGATTCACTGCACTTCTACCATGTTAAGGAATGTTATCTTTGATCAAGTCTGAAAAATTCTCAGCTATTTCTATTTAACAATTACCATACTCCTTCATTCACACTTATTTCTTTCTGAAACTCCAATAAGATATATGTTAGAACTCTTCACTCTATGGTGTGCGAGTCTGGTTTTTGTTTTTTTTTTTTAATTTCAGTTACTTTTTTATAATTCGAGTTCTGTTTTTGTTTTTTTCCTAATATGCCTTACCATGTTTCAGAGACCCTTCATATTCACATTTCAATCTTTTTATTTCTTCAAACATATTGATCAAACTTACTGGAATTACTAAGAAAAAACAAACTTTCTGCAGTCTATAGAGGTCATCATCTCATTTCGGCTGGTTCTTGTCTGTTTCTGGTGGTTCTTGTCTTGTGCCATGGTTTTTGTGCATTCTGTGGTTTTTTTCCCTGTGATCTCTTGTGCCTTGGATTTTTAAAGTAGTAGTTGAAGATAAATTCCTCCTAAGAGGATGTGATTTGATAGTGAGTTTTTTTGTTTTGTTTTGTTTTTTTATTGTCAAGTTAGCTAACATACAGTGTAGTCTTGGCTTCAGAAGTAGAGTCCCATGATTCATCACTTACATACACACCCAATGCTCATCCCAACAAGTGCGCTCCTCAATGCCCATCACCCATTTTCCCCACCCCCATCAACCCTCAGTTTGTTCTCTATATTTAAGAGCCTCTTAAGGTTTGCTTCCCTCTCTGTATCTTATTTTTCCTTCCCTTCCTCTATAGTCATCTGTTAAGTTTCTCAAATTCCACATGTGAGTGAAATCATGTAACTTTCTCCGACTGACTTATTTCACTTAGTGTAATACTCTCCAGTTTCATCCACGTTGCTACAAATGGCAAGATTTCATTCTTTTTCATTGCTGAGTAATATTCCATGGTGTGTGTGTGTGTGTGTGTGTGTGTGTGTGTGTGTGTGTGTGTATCACATCTTCTTTATCCATTCATCAGTTGATGGACATTTGGGCTCTTTCCATACTTTGGCTATTGTTGATAGTGCTGCTATAAACATTGGGGTGCATTGCCCCTTTAACTACATTCTTTTTATTTTTTGTTAATGCTTATTATTTTTGAGAGCGAGACAGCATGAGCGGGGAGGGGCAGAGAGAGAGGGAGACACAGAAACAGAAGCAGGCTTCAGGTTCTGAGCTGTCAGCACAGAGCCCGACATGGGGCTTGAACCCACGAATGGTGAGATCATGACCTGAGGTGAAATCAGATGTTTGACTGAGCCACCCGGGTGCCCCTAAATATATTCTTAAGTTGGGTAAGACCACATGGAAAATGTGACCCCATAAAAGACCCTTATTATAAATTCTCAGTGACAATATCTCCTGCCACTCTCCAACTGCCAAGGTTGAAACAAAGTCTCAGCTTCATTAAGGGGAAGGGTCTCCTTTCAGACTCCTTTCCTTAGGAAAGTCACAGGCTTTGTTTCCCATTTCCTGTGGCCTATGAGGCTATCAAAAGAGAAGTTTAAAGCCATTCAATTTGGGCAGTTTCCACTAGGGTGAAGGCTTGCTTTAAATCTAGCTAACATCTGCATTCCCAATTTCATTTCATTTGTAGCCTCAGAGTATTCCTTATTTTCTCACCAACCCAATGACGTATTTTGAAAAAAAATTTTAAATACTCATTTCATTTAGGATTTTTCTCAGCAAGAGGGTTATTCATGTTATCTCTCTAGTTTACCCCTACTGCCCGGCAATGGAAGTACTGACTCTACTTCTTAATATCTTTCATTTGTTTTCTCTTCTCCACTCTTCTTTCTAAGGCTTTAAATCAAGCCCATAACATTTCTTACCTGGATTACTACAATAGACTCCTAATTGATCATCATCTTACCTTCCACCTTGCTGCTGAGGTTATGCTCCAAAATACAAGTCTGATTCTTATTCTTCCTCTCCCTCTCCCTCATCCCCCACCTCCCCTCTTTCTCTCACACACACACCCATTTAAAACTCTTTAATGGCTCTCTGACACCACAGTATACAGTATAAATCCCAAAGCCCTCATGATCTGGGAAGTCCATTCTGATCAAACCTCAGCTCATCTCTCTGGTTTTGCCTCTCCTCTTCCCTATCCTACACAATTCAGTACAGTCATACTGAATTACATGCTTGGAATGTCCTTATACTCCTCATCTCACCTTCATCTAGTTCATCCATGTTCAAGAATTACCCTAAATGTTACTTTGCCAATTTGTGTGCTACGCATTCTTTACACTACCTCCCCACTCCCATCTCTATGACACTCTTCTATTATGTATGTACATGAATATACTACTAAGCCTCAGAGTATTCCTATACTGGTTTACTTTCTGGCTCCTCAGAAAGAGTAGAAGCTTCTTCCACACAGGGACTGGCTTCTCTCTTGGTATCCCCAGCACCTAGCATTGTGTTTGCTTCCATAAGATCAATGTCTAATATTAAACTGACTTTGAACTATCTCACAGTACTTCAGCTCACCAGTTAATACACCAGAGATAGAAAGGTCAGGCTTCAGCCAAAACAATGCTTCCATATCCTCTGAATTTTATACTGTGTGCATATGTTTATGCTTTAACTTTCATTTATAAAGCAATATGGTTACACTGTGCAAATCACAAAGAGCAAACGGGTACTTAAGATATGTGTTAAGATTAAATTTCCAGTGAGAGAATTACATACAAATTTTAAAAGTGCTCAACCCCAAACAATGTAAGGTGAAAATCACACGTTCCAAAAATCTGTCAGATGATACAGCAGATATAACTTTGTCAGATAGCTGACAAAGACATATACCTAGGATGCCAGTGAAAAATTATTTCATGAAGGGTTCATGGGTGGCTCAATAGGTAGAGCATGTGACTCTTGAACTCAGGGTCATGAGTTCAAGCCCCAGGATGGGGGTTGAGTTTACTTAAAAAAAAAAAAAAGTAATAGTAAGACATGAAAAAAAAAATTTCATGAAATACAAGTGAAAAAAACATGAATACATAATATTAGGATTTAATGTTAAATCAGTAAAAAAAAAATTACAAAAAACATCTGATCATTTCACTTAGATCTCCAGAAATTTACATATTTATGTCAGCAACAAATCTCTCTTGAAATTAGACAAATAGAGGATAGCCTTTCATTTGGGGTTTGCCATATATCTGGGTATATATATATATATGGTCATTTTAGTTACACAGAGGCAGGGACGCTTTTTCCTTTAAAAAGGCTTCATAGGGGCGCCTGGGTGCCTCAGTTGGTTGAGCGTCCGACTTCGGCTCAGGTCATGATCTCGCAGTTCGTGAGTTTGAGCTCCGCATCGGGCCCTGTGCTGACAGCTCAGAGCCTGGAGCCTGCTTCCGATTCTGTGTCTCCCTCTCTCTCTGCCTCTCCCCCGTTCATGCTCTCTCTCTGTCCCAAAAATAAATAAACATAAAAAAAAAAAAAAAAAAAAAAAAACTTTAAAAAGGCTTCATATATTATTCAAACTTAAGAAACTTCCAACCCTTCTCTCTCCTTCAACTGCAAACATCCCATCAGTCAACCGAAAACCCCTACAGGTTCCATATAATTGACACCACTCCTAACCATCCTGTTCACTCTGTGTCCATTGCTATAATCTTAGTTCAAGCCTTCACCTCTTACGTGAACTAGTACATCTCTCTGCTCTTTGTCATGCTCCCTTTGATACACCTTCTACACTGCAAAATAATGTAAATTTGATTGTCTTCCTCTGTATCAACAGTTCTGCACTGCTGACTGGAAGTTTTCATCTCTCTCAAGCTGCCATTAAGATCTGGTCCTCGTTGGGATGCCTGGGTGGCTCAGTCGGTTAAGTGTCCGACTCCTGGTTTTGGCTCAGGTCATGATCTCATGGTTCATGATTTTCAGCCCTGCATCAGGCTCTGCACTGACAACGTGGAGCCTGCTTGGGATTCTCTGTCTCCCTCTCTCTCTGCCTCTCCTCTGCTCATGCTCTCTCAAAATAAATAAACTGAAAAAAAAAAAAAAAAGATTTGGCACTTATTTATTACTGCTTTCAAATGATACCCCTCCACTCTCTCTCACCCTATACTATTCCCTCCAGCCACACAGGTGGTATATCCTATCTAGCAGAGCCCTTGGTGGTACTTTTCTTTGCATAATATGGATAGTGATATCATCAAATGAGTCCCTTCATTTTTCTTAGAAACACACCAAATAATGACCTTTCTGATAAGTTTTGGACCCTCCCACCCCTCCTCACCCTGAAGTAGATACAAATAGACACTTTTCCATTCAGTCTCAATCTCTATCCTTGTCTCTGTTAGCTTTCCTACCTTGCAAACTTTAAAAACTCACTGAACTTGCCCAGTTCTCACTTTCTCATACCCGTTATCTCTCCCTAAGTTCCCAATCAAGCTGAACTAAAAATTCTCCAGTTCTAGTATGTACAAATTTACCTTCTCACCAATTAATAAGGACACTTTTAAAAAATGAAATTTCAAAACACAAACAAATGCAACTTTTTGAGGGGAAGGAGGAGTTCAAATATCCCAATAGCCAACCTTACATTAGCTAATCTCAGGGCAAACCCAGCACAAATCTGATGAACAATTTCAAGACTCATGTGCTTCCATATTTCTCATAAAACCTAAGGCTTTGTTTTAGTGCCTTCCTTATATTTTTCCATTATGTCCAGTTATAGTGTGTTGTATTAGTTATACTTCTTAAATGCTAGCCTAGAAGTTCAGTATCTATTGTACTCCATTTTAATTTACTTACCTACGCAGGAACTTCTAAAAGTTAAAAGGTTCCTACAAGTAGACTCCTCTGGCTGCTTATTCTAGCAAAGAGATGCATGAACTGTTACATTATCTACTAATCTTTTCCTTTTCAGAGAACGAAATGGCTGAGTTCATATCATTTTTGGCTCTTGTCTTTCTAGGTGCTCACAACAAACTAAAGCACCATAAAAAGCACAAAGAACTTGTTGGTGGGGGAGTGAAACTCCCTCTACCATAACCCAACCAATGCTCGCTGCTTTCACCCCTTCTGAAATGTGTTCATAAGGAAATTCAACTTAAAAATGACCACTGCATACAAATAGTTGCCATCCTCTCCACCACCCTCCAGCTATCACAACTCCAACGCCAATGACATGGGAATCCTTTGGAGAATTTGTGGGCTGTGAAGTAAAATAAAAGATGCTGTTAAAATTGGGAACTTGTAAAGCCAATCCTCAAGTAAGCTAGCCTGTCAACAATATGGTCTGCCTATCCTAAAAGTCTTTTCATAGGTGCCTAAATTTTTCTTTTACTTTATTATGCTGCCTAAAATGCAACCACCTAAGTAAGAGATTACAAACATGCTTTTTAAAATGATAAACACCTACTCAACAATTAAGGATGTATCAATTATTTTACAATGTGAATTAATTCAATCATATTGCTTCTCCCTAAAACTCACTAAGAGATGAAGGTTAAGACACCTTCAGGAAGCTGGGTCAGGAAAAAAGAGATACAAGTAGCTTTAGCATCCCAAGTACCTTTTGGAGGAGAGCTAAGAAAGGTCTACATGAAGTGCCATATAGGGATGGGAATAAGATACTCGGTACCTGGAGACAGAGACACCAAACAGCTGTAATAAAGTTACCAAAATTTTTCCTCTGGCCAGTCCTAGAGAATAACATTTTTTTTTTAAGTTTATTTGCTTATCTTGAGAGAGAGAGAGAGAGAGAGAGAGAGAGAAAACACGCACATACACATACCCAAACAGGGGAAGGGCAGAGAGAGAGAGAATCCTAAGCAGGCTCTGTGCTGCCAGCATGGAGCCTGATAAAGGGCTTGATCCCACAAACCATGAGATCGTGACCTGAGCCAAAATCAAGAGTTGGCCACCCAACCAACCGAGCCACCCAGGCACCCTGAGAATAACATTTTTCATATTCCCTTTAGTTCTCAGGCTAGGGAGTATAATATAGATATTAAGAGCCTAGATACTACTCAGATAAACCTGAATTTGACTTCTAGTTCTTTCATTCACTAGTTATAGGACTTTGATCTAGTTACTAATTTCTCTAGCTCTCAGTTTCCTCAGTTATAAAATGAAGATATTATCAACTTCATGAAATACTTGTGTAGATTAAGAAAATTCACAGAAGGGCACCTGAGTGGTTCAGTCAGTTGAGTATGTGATTTTACCTCAGGTCACGATCTCACGGTTCATGAGTTCGAACCCCAGGTGGGCTTGCTGCTGTCAGCCTGTCAGTGCAAAGCCTGGTTCACATCCTCTGTCCCCCTCTCTCTTTGCCCCTCCTCTGCTTCTGCTCTCTTTCTCTCTCAAAAAATAAATAAAAACAGGGGCGCCTGGGTGGCGCAGTCGGTTAAGCGTCCGACTTCAGCCAGGTCACGATCTCGCAGTCCGTGAGTTCGAGCCCCGCGTCAGGCTCTGGGCTGATGGCTCGGAGCCTGGAGCCTGTTTCCGATTCTGTGTCTCCCTCTCTCTCTGCCCCTCACCCGTTCATGCTCTGTCTCTCTCTGTCCCAAAAATAAATAAAAAACGTTGAAAAAAAAAAATTAAAAAAAAAAAAATAAATAAATAAAAACATTAGAAAAAAAGAAAATTCACATTAAAGAACTTGGCACAGTTCTTTATTGGCAAATAGGCAGGCAGAGTAAGAAATCTCACAGTTTTCTTTCCCTCATTCATCTGATGTATGAACATGTACTTCACTCATGTTAAACACTCATTTTTTTTAAAGCAGGAGTAAAATAAGAACTATCACTCTAGAAAAAGTGAATGTTATAAAGAATGAAACAATACCAAAAGAGATCTGCTTTAAAGAAATTTATAACATGGGCTCAGTTGGTTAAGCGCCTGACTTTGGCTCAGGTCATGATCTCACGGCCCGTGGGTTCGAGCCTCACATTGGGCTCTATGCTGACAGCTTGGAGCCTGGAGTCTGCAGCCTGTTCGGAGTCTGTGTCTCCCTCTCTCTCTATGCCCCTCCCTGCGCCCCCCCCCCCATCCCACGCTCTCTTAAAAGTGAATAAAAACATTTAAAAAAAAAAGAAATTTATAACTATGCAGCATTCTAGTATGACTGAGAAGCATCAGGAGCTGATATAGAAACAACAGAAAACTTAATAAAAGTATAGGTAAGTATTCCAAAATCTCCTAGGTCCATAGGTTTATTGAACTTTATTAAAAGGGCTTCTAAAGGGAATTCTTTAAAGTCATTCTTAAAGGGAGTGACTTTAAGACACAAAAATAAAGCCCTAATAAAGGAAATATAACTGTGATATTTTAGGGGCAGATGGTATCAACACTTGAGGCCTAGAATTGCCATCCTATTTATAATCCTTACTTAACCATTTGATGTTAGAATCTAAGCTGTAGGCAGCATATCCCAGAGATGGCCCTATCATATCTCTGCTGACAATCTGACAGGACAACCTGCATCACTGGAGCTTGTCAGGATAGTGACCTGTAAGAGTGTTTCAAAAAAAAAAAAAAAAAAAAGAGGGGCCTCTACCCATGAATATTTATTTTTTAAAGGAAGTACATGCTAAATCCTGGCAAGACTGAAGAAGGTAGTATTAGAGAGGGACCAAAGAAACAAAGTACACCATTCACTTTCTGAAATAAAGCCAAATTATCTGAGTCATCTTGCTCCTATAATCATTCTTGGTGTATCACTTGTATCATTTAGTGTATCATTTTAGAAACAGAAGACAACAGAGAGATAATTAAAGGTTCCAGTGGTTCTTTATGTTGGGAAGTAGTAGAGGTATTTAGTAATGTGAGAGACCATTTTTGGTGTTTCATGACTGGAGGCTGGGGGAGCACTACTGGCATTTAGTGGAGAGAAGCCAGGGATGTTATAGCATATTGAAAAATGCCTCCCCTTCCCCAAAGACTGCTCACACCTTCATTTCAGACTTACCACCTCCAGAACTGTAAGAGAATAAATGTGTGTTAAACCATGCAGTTTGTGTTAATTTGTTATAGCAGCCACTGGAAACGAATACAAATGCCAAATCTTCTGCAACAGATGGAACAATCCTATACAATAAAAAATTGTCCCAGCCAAAATGCCAGTAACACTCCCACTGAATTAAACAGAAGAATACGAAGAAGTGAAGGTTAACTGAGAAGGCAGAGGAAAAGTATGGAGGACTAAATGATACATAGGGGAAAGAAACAGTAGTCAACAAGTTTAATAAAGTTGCAAGTTTTACCCATATATTCAGAGATAATAACTATTTTTGATGGGTCAGCTATAAAAAATGTGAAGCTTATTACATTCAGAATAAAAACATACCTTTTTTAAAGGGAAGGGGAACTAATAACGCAAGTTTGCAGATTTGTTTTTTTTTTTTTTTTTAAGTTTATTGAGAGAGAGAGAGAGAGAGAATGAATCCCAAGCAGGCTCTGTGCTGTCAGCGCAGAGCCCAACACAGGGTTCAACTTCACAAACCATGAGATCATGACCTGAGCCAAAATCAAGAGTCAGACATTTAACTGACTGCGCCACCCAGGCACCCCACAAGTTTGCAGATTTATATTATCTGTATAATTGTTTAAATAGGCTTATTTTGAAGTCTCAGTATTAACCTTGCATCTTAGTGTGTTTGGGTTGCTATAACAAAAATACCATTGACTGGGTGGCTTAAACAACATTTATGTCTCACAGTTCTGGAGGCTGGGAAGTCCAAGATGAAGGCCCCAGAAGATTTGGTGTGGGGTACAGGCCCGCTTCCTGGTTCAAAGACAGCTACCTTGGGGCGCCTGGGTGGCTCAGTCGGTTAAGCGGCCGACTTCGGCTCAGGTCACGATCTCGCGGTCCGTGAGTTCGAGCCCCGCGTCGGGCTCTGTGCTGACAGCTCAGAGCCTGGAGCCTGTTTTGGATTCTGTGTCTCCCTCTCTCTGACCCTCCCCCATTCATGCTCTGTCTCAAAAATAAATAAACTTAAAAAAAAAAAAAGAAAAAAAAAGACAGCTACCTTGGGGTACCCAGCTGAGTTGGTAGAGCATGCAACTCTTGATCTGAGGGTTGTGAGTTTGAGCCCCATGCTGGGTGTAAAGATAACTTTAAAAAATAAAAGAAATTGGGGGCACTCGAGTGGCTTAGTTGGTTAAGCATCTGACTCCTGATTTCAGCTTGGGTCATGATCTCAGTTTGTGGAATTGAGCCCTGTGTCGGGCTCCGTGCTGATGGCACAGAGCTTGCTTGGGATCTCTCTCTCCCCCTCTCTTTGCCCCTCCCTGACTCACACACTCGCTTGCTCTCTCTCTCTCTCAAAATAAACAAACTCTAAAATACATAAATTTTTAGAAAACATATATAAAAAAACAAAAACAAAAACTGTTGTCTCCTTACTATGTCCTCACAGTAGGGGCAAGAAGGCTTCCTGAGGTCTCTTTTTTTTAAATGTTTATTTATTTTGAGAGAGAGAGACAGATCATAAGCGGGGGAGGGACAGAGAGAGAGGGAGACAGAGACTCTGAAGCAGGCTCCAGACTCTGAGCTGTCAGCACAGAGCCCGATGCAGAGGTTCAAACCCACGAACCGTGAGATCATGACCTGAGCCGAAGTCAGACACTTAACCAACTGAGCCACCCAGGCACCCCTGCTGGGGTATCTTTTTTAAGGATACTAGTCCTCCTCATGAGAGCTCCATCCTCATGACCTAATCACTTTCCAAAGGCCCCCACCTCCTGATACCATCACACTGGGGGTTTAGGATATCAACATATGAAATGTTGGGGGGCAGAGGGAACACAAAAATTCAATTTGTAATCAATGGCAGGAGCCCCACTCTATTGTTTCTCACTACATACACTCTTTTTATTATACCCCTATCTTTTCTTCCTTCTATCTATTTTAAGCTTACTAATGGCACCAAAGTACATTGTTTAACCCATCCTATGGTACACAATTTACCAGTCCCCATTTCTTTGCTGTGGCCTCTTAGTTCACACTCTCTCCATTACTGTTATGATATGGGAAATAGCCCTAACGCAGTCCACATCTCCACTACAGCTGGAAGAGTCAAGAGATTCTTCAAACTATAGTAGTCCCTTATGCCTTTTTTCTACATTACTTTCCAGTGCCAAAAAAATGACAGTCTCTCCACTACTATCAAGGAGCCAAAGTATAGCAGTCACAGAGATAGAGACAGATAAAAAGAAAGAAAAGAAAGAATCCCTCTATAGAGCCCTTCTTATCCCAGAAGGATAGAGAAGAGAAATGACAGAGACACAAAGAGACTCCTTTTTGGTTCTACAGTCCCCCAGAAATAATAACAAAATAAGCTAGACTGTCCACCTAGGAAACGGGAGTGGGTGATAGTTGCAAGAAATACGGTGTCTCATCAGTATCCCATCCTGAAGTTCTTAAGCATTCAGGAATAGAAAGCATTACAAAAACCTTTATACCCAGAAAACTAAATTTACTGAGTATAAGAGGAATGAAATGATTAGGTTCGGGGACAGATAAACAAAGATAATTTTTGTTGGATCAACAAAAAGGAAAGTAGAGTGAGGTAGTAGTAGTGATATGGTGAAAAATGCATGGGCCTAGGAGTAAAGACACCAGAATTCTAGTCCTTGTTCTGCCATTATCTAAGACCAGTGCTACTCAAAGTGTGGGCTTCACACCAGCTATCTCTAGTCCATGACAAGATTAAAACAGAAATTCCAGTGCAAGCATTTAGAAATTTTTATGACAATTTGATAGAGTAATTTTATGTCTGTGGAATTAAAAGTTCAGGCTTGAAAAATTTATGGATGGCAAATTATCATATGAAAAAATGCCCAGTATCATTAGTCACTAGGGAAATTCAAATTAAAACCACAATACTATACTATTATACACCTATTAAAATGACTACAAAAAATTAAAACTACTAAATGGGTAACTGAACTTTCATATATTACTGATGGGAATGCAGAATTGTAATCATGACCTTGGAAAACTGGCAATTTCTTAAAGTTATACACCTATCACATAATCCAATAATCCCACTCTAGGTATTTATCCAAGAGAAACAAAAACTTACATTCACACATTGTACACTAATGTTTTTAGCAGCTTTATTTATAATCTCCCAAACTGGAAACAACACAATTACCCATTTACTTAATGAATGGATAAACAAATTGTAGTACATTCATTCAATGGTACACTATTCACCAAAAAAAAGGGGCAGGAACTACGCATACCACAATGATATGAATGAATTTCAAATGCTAAGTGAAAAGAAGCCAGACTCAAAAGGCTACATACTGTGATTCCATTTATATTACACTCTAGAAAAGAAAAACAACAGACAAAAAGATTAGGCTACAGGTGGGGGGAAGGGTTGACTACAAAGGGGCAGGAGAAATTTTCTGAGGATGACAGAATTGTTTTGCATCTTCACTGTGGTTACAGAATTGTACACACTTATCAAAACTTATAACCACACACTAAAAAGGGCAGATTTACTGCATGCAAATTGTACCTTAATTTTGAAAAGAATTTGGGCTTATATTTTGTATGTGTTTTTATTTTTATTTCATTTTCGAAGCCATTAATTTTTACTGTATTTTATAAAAGTGCTGGTACACAAAGATTGGAAATTTTTAAAAAAAGGTCCTTTCCTCCAAGTAAGTTTGAGGAGCACTGACCTAGACATATAACCCCAAGTCACTTTACTTTCATTTGATAAACTCAGAAATGGGTCAAGATGGTTTTTAATATATCTTCCAGCCCTGACCCCCCCCAAAAAAACAACAAAAACAAAAACTATGAATGTTAAATGATTTTTGGTTTCCTCAAATGCCTACATAATACGAGTTACTTCCATACTCCTAATGTTGGAAGCACCATCACATTCTCCTGGTTTTCCTCCTATACCTTTGGTTTCTTTGGAGTCTTCTCTGTACTTTTTCCTTTGCAGTGCGTCAGAGTAAGTGTTCCTTCAACTTTGGGTCCTGGAGCCTACTGTTTCCTCACAGTACACTCTCCCCTGCAAGAAGCTATCTACTTTTAATAGCTTCAACCGCCATCACTATGACTCCTCAGATGTCTCTTCTCTTTCCAGACCAATATTCATTTGCTTATTGAACAGCTCTACTTGGAAGTCTATCTAAAACCGAACTAATCATCTTCTCCCCAAACCTTTCCTACTATCCCGTAACATTCACAAATAGCACCTTTATATACCTAGATGTCTGAAACAGAATCCTAAACTTCATTCTGACTCCTGTGACTTTTTCCCATCTTTCTTCCCTTATCTTCCACTTCTCTGCCACAACCTTATTTCAAGACACCAGTATCTTCCTTGGATTAATGCAACAGTCTTCTACTCATCTCTATGCCTACCCCTTCTCCACTATAGGCAAGTAGCTCTTTTTCCAAAAAAAAAAACACCAAAATCTGGTTATGTCACTCCTCCAATTAAATTTTTCATGGACTCCCCCTACACTTGGAATACAGCCAAGATTTCTTAACATGGGTTACAGGCCTTTCCTAATCTGGCACCTGCCCTCTTATCTCTTCAGCTCAATTTACTGCATCTCCCACTAGCTATGCCCTATTCATTTGGAATTATCAATTCCCTAAACCTACTGTCTCTCCTTTCTTGTCTCTGTTTATGTATATATCTGTCCCTCTCTCTTTCTGCCCTTCCTCCTTCAGGCCTTTGTACATGTTCCTCCTGCCAGAAACATCTCTCCTCTAGGTTTAGCTAAAAACTTATTTCTTCTAGGAAGCCTTTCTTTTTTTTTTTTTTTTCCAACGTTTTTTATTTATTTTGGGGACAGAGAGAGACAGACAGAGCATGAACGGGGGAGGGGCAGAGAGAGAGGGAGACACAGAATCGGAAACAGGCTCCAGGCTCTGAGCCATCAGCCCAGAGCCCGACGCGGGGCTCGAACTCACGGACGGCGAGATCGTGACCTGGCTGAAGTCGGACGCTTAACCGACTGCGCCACCCAGGCGCCCCTAGGAAGCCTTTCTTTACCTCCATGTTTTGTGCTCCCATAATAGCTCCCTACCATGCTCCAACTGTATTGTAACACCTATTTGTGTCTGTATTCTCATTAACTTTTATGCTTTTTGAGCATAGACACCTTGTCTTGCTCACAGTAGTATCCCCCAGATCTGAACCATGCCTGGCACACAGCAGTCTATCATATTAAGTTTATTAGTAAGATTCCATTCACAACTCAAAATTTATTATTTTTTTTATTTTCATCTAATGTTTTATTTATTTTTGAGAGACAGAGAAACAGAGTGTGAGCAGTGGAGGGGCAGGGGGAGAGGGACACAGAATCCAAAGCAAGCTCCAGGCACTGAGCTGTCAGCATGGAGCCTGACACGGGGCTCAAACTCCCGAACTGTGAGACCATGACCTGAGCCAAAGTCTGACGCTCAACCAACTGAGCCACCCAGGTGCCCAAAGACACTACTACTTCTTTTTTTTTTTTTTTTTTAATGTTTATTCATTTTTGAGAGAGAGAGAATGTGAGTGGGGAAGCAAAGAGAGAGAGGGAGATGCATAATCCAAAGCAGGCTCCAGGCTCTGAGCTGTCAGCACAGAGCCTTACATGGGACTTGAACTCACGAACCGCAAGATCATAACCTGAGCCAAAGTCAGACACTTAACCAACTGAGCCACCCAGGTGCCCCTACAACTCAAAATTTATTGCCTCTCTAACTTCTGCTCAAACATAATCACCTTCTGAAATAGTTTTTTTTTTTTCCTTTTTTTTTTTTTTTTAAATTACAACTTTTTCAACGTTTTATTTATTTTTGGGACAGAGAGAGACAGAGCATGAACGGGGGAAGGGCAGAGAGAGAGGGAGACACAGAATCGGAAACAGGCTCCAGGCTCCGAGCCATCAGCCCAGAGCCCGACGCGGGGCTCGAACTCACGGACCGCGAGATCGTGACCTGGCTGAAGTCGGACGCTTAACCGACTGCGCCACCCAGGCGCCCCCTGAAATAGTTTTTAAAATTCCAAGAGCTGTCTCTTGATATCTAGAACACTTATAACCACCGTTCCTGACAGAGAAACACATTTTAATATTAACCAAAGAGAAATAAATTGTAGAAAAGAGTATGTATAGAAATTAGCCAAAAGCCAAATACTACACACATCAGTTTTCTAATTTCTGTAACTAATATGCGTTCATTCAACAATTTTAGAGAGAGATTAAACTAAGGTCTCTTCTATAACTGAGATTCTATAGTTTCATTAAGTGGAGCACAAGGGTGGCTCAGCCGGTTGAGCATCCAACTCTTGATTTCAGCTCAGGTCATGATCTCAGAGTCGTGAGATAGAGCCCCCCTCACCTCCCCCCCATTCCCCCTGTCAGTCTCTGTGCTGAGCATGGAGCCTGCTTAAGATTCTCTCCCTCTCTCTCTCTCTCTGCTCTTCTCCCCCACTTGTGCACTCTCTCTAAAATAAAAAAGTATATAAATTTAATTAAGTATGTGAATGCCTACTATGCACAAAACTTTACAGAATTCTATCCTAACAACCTTTTGTACTCTCTCAGCCTCCACTTTCTACTCCCTCACAGTTTGTCCTTACCTTCTATTGCCTGTTTATTTCTTCACCAATTCTATAGCATCTACGTATCCTTCATCTAATGAAATTATTCTGATTACATCTGTGCATTTTGTCTATGTGTGCCTGAATGTTAGCCTAAGCTGGTGTTAATGGGATACTGCCATGGTTCAAAACATCTTTTTAATAATTATTTATTTATTTATTTAAATTTTAGTCCTTTTTAAAAAAAGTTTTTATTTATTCATTTAAGTAATTTCTATACCCAACATGGGGCTCGAACTCATGACCCTGAGATCAAGAGTCACACACAC
This sequence comes from Neofelis nebulosa, assembly GCF_028018385.1. NCBI lineage: Eukaryota > Metazoa > Chordata > Mammalia > Carnivora > Felidae > Neofelis > Neofelis nebulosa. The sequence goes on along the minus strand of NC_080786.1, from coordinate 87,347,112 downwards.
TTATGACTAAGCCAGCCAGGCGCCCCAGTTCAAAACATTTTTAAAAGTTGTTCTTTTGGAGGGCATGGGGGGGGGGGGGCGGGCCATGTTGGGTATAGAAATTACTTAAATAATTTTTTTATTGTTCTTTCAGATTTACCTTCAGATCTAGCAGCACATTCCTTCCTCATGTTTTGAGGACTAATGTGACTTTTGAAAGCAGTCAGCTGTCATTCAAACCCAACTATGATGAATATCAAGAGAGATCAAACTGAATAATACTGCAAAATGTAGTAGACTATAAAGTAACAGGACTGGTTTTCTATGCAGCTTCAAATGATTCCAACATCATCAATGGTAAAGGTATATATAGTTTCTCAATGTTGATTATTTTCAAAGACTATCACTTCCCTTGGCTACTTGGTTATCAGAGTTTGATCACAGAAAAAATGTTTATGATGTAATATTAATTGAAAATCTTACAATTCTAAATTATGTATACTATGATCTACAATATAAAAATAAGAAAAAGTAAAAATAAAAGTATGCAAACAAGATTTGGAAGTTAATATGTAAATAAATAATAATGCTGCTGTGAGAGATTAGCTTTAACCTCTTTCAAAATCATTTTATGTTGTGATTTTTTGTGTGTGTGTGATTTTGAATTTTTTTTAGTGTTTATTTTTGAGAGACAGAGCATGAGTGGGGGAGGGGCAGAGAGAGAGAGAGACTGGAAGACACAGAATCTGAAGCAGGTTCCAGACTCCACGCTGTCAGCACAGAGCCCAATGTGGGGCTCGACCTGAGCTGAAGTCGGACACTTAACCAACTAAGCCACCCAGGCACCCTGTGTGTGTGATTTTTTTTAATATATTTTTTTTAAAAAGTCAGAGTCAGGGTGCCTGGCAGGCTCAGTTGGTAAAGCATGTGACCCTTAATCTCAGGGTCACAAGTTCAAGCCCCGAGTTGGGTATGGAGCCTATTTAAAAATAAATACAAATTTTAAAAATAAAACAAAATACTAAAAACAGAACAAACTGAGGGTTGATGGGGGGTGGGAGGGAGGGGAGGGTGGGTGATGGGTATTGAAGAGGGCTTCTTTTGGGATGAGCACTGGGTGTTGTATGGAAACCAATTTGACAATAAATTTCATATATTTAAAGAATAAAATAAAATAAAATAAAATAAAAACCAGTCATTACACCCGACGCTAATATAACATATGTCAACTAAACTCAGAGAAAAAAAAATTCAGAGTCATTATTTCATACCCATATATCATATACATTTGTTCTTCTTAGTAAGAAATAAGACTTAAAATTCTTTCAGTTTTCTATTTCTAAATGCCACAGGAAAGGTAAGGCTCACATTTTTGAAAATATATTGCTTTAACCAGAATGTTGAGCATCCAGGTAAGTAAAATCTTTCTGAAATCAGAGCATAAGCTCTTAAGGTCAGTTTAATTCATTCAGCAATGAAAAAATATCAAATACCCTTTTGTCATAAATACTACAATTTAAAATATATGTGAACAGAACCCCAAACTATCTTTTTAAAATATATCGAAAAGGCGGCGCCTGGCTGGCTCAGTCAATAGAGCTTGATCTGAGGGTCATGAGTTTGAGCCCCACATTAAGGGCAGAGCCCACTAAAATAAAATAAAATAAAATAAAATAAAGTAAAATAGAAATGTGAAAAAGACTAAAGGGGTCAATCATGTGTTTCTAACAGTTAATTACTCTCTTGTAAAAAAAAAAAAAAAACACCAAAATTATTAATAGAGATTCATAATACATCAAGGACAATCTAAGATATTTTCCCTTCTGCAGACTTCCAGATACTCTGTTTACTAAGGATCTCCAACATAATTCAGGAATAGAAAGGCCTGTGACCAAGAAATAAGCCATGTGGGCTAGCAAACAGAAACAGATTTAAAGCAAATAAGTGAGCCATTTTATCTCACCACACTTTGGGTTTTGTCCCAAAAAGTTCCATTAGAAGTAATAACATGAGGTTCTGAGTTCCTGAAGGGGTGGTTGTTACTATAAAAACAGTCTGAGTTCCCGAAGTGGTGGTAATTAGCATAAAAAACTGAAATTAAATAGGTGGCATCTTAAATCAACTCCATAAAAATCTAAACATTAATAATAATTACTTCCATATCTGACTCACTACGAAGATTTTTCTATGAAAACATAATGCTGCAACATTAACTTATATACACAATAATTTTCTAATTTTCCCAATAACTGTGATCAGCTTAGACATTGGGAAGTGTATTACATCTTTAACAGTCCAATCACAAAAGTTTTAAAACATTAAGAAAAGATGATCATTCCATTCCTCATCCCAATTTTATTACAAATCTTACTTTACCAATTTTGATGTAACGTTTCATGCCCACCAGCTAGATAATGTATGAAACATCTAGTTGTCACTGCAGAGCAAAAGATAAAACTAGCTTTAAACTGTAAAACGGCAACCTGCATACAATCTGTCTGGTTAGAACCATATAAAATTTTACTTAACCAGATCTTATACGTCAAACTCTAGGTGCATTAACAGTAGAAACATTGTCTGCACCTAACAAATAACCAGATAAAGTATAGATCTGCTCAGGGAGGGAACTAACATTCTAACCTCCTTCCAAAATGACAAACTAGAACGGCAAAATTACACTCAGGCACATGGAGTACTCTTCTCTCAAATCACTCCACAGAGAACTTCATCATTTGCTCCGCCCTCTAATAACTCATGCAAAAAAAGTTCAGCACCATCAGAGGGAAACAAGGCATAGAGAATTCATAGAATGGCTTAGGGCCTTTCCTCCAGGCGGTAAGAGGATCTGCGTGTGCCCTTCGCAGGGGTCCAAAGAAAAAGAATAACTGGGGGCTTGGGGAATACTGACACCCAGAAACTGACTTTCTCTCCAAGAAGTTTCTGCCGCCATCCCTATTTTATCAGCAGGAGGATCCGGCGCCATCGTCCCAGTCTTTATGATTTTATTATGGGGAGGTGGGAAACGCCACCCAGGATTCCTCCAGGCCTTCCCTCTTAAGGTTGGAGGGGGGTGGGGGCTCCCCCTCATTCTTTTTCTTTAAACCTCTGTCTTGAAGGTACTCCTCAGCACCCCTCTTTACAGCGGCCTATCCCCCAGGATCGGTAAAGGCGCTGTCGAAGCCACCATCCTCTCCGTTAAGGCGGGAGGGCCCGAGCACGCCAGGGCCACGGCGATGGCTCTGAGGGGCCCAGAAAGGGGAAGGGCAGGCCAGGGACTAAGGGAGAATGACCTGACCAAGGAAGAATGGAAAAAGGAGGTGAAAAGATGCACTGCACCCCAGGGCTGCACAGAGAAGAGAAGATGATGAAGGAGGAGGAGGGCGGTGGCCCGGGTGCGGCCCCCCACCTCTCCCGCCCCCAGGTCCCCGGACCGGCGGGGGCGGATGGGATCGGCCCATTCCCCGGGTCTTAGCTGACAAGGGGGGGGTGGTAGGGGGGTGGGGGTGTCTCCCTCCACACTGCGAAGAGACCGAGAACAAGGCATGGGGTACGCGGGGGGGCTGTCTCCCGCCTGAACCCGGAGACCCGACGCCGTCGTCGCCTCTTCCTCAGAAGGGAGGACGGGAGCTATGGGTAAAGCCCGAGGGAGAAATGCATGAAGGTAAGGGGAAGCCCAGGGCGGAACGGCGGTCCGCTCCAGACCCCACTCTCCACCTTCCGGTAACCGCGTCTCTTACCGGTGATGGCGGTGAACTGCTGAATTAACCCCTTCAGCGCCGAGGACGCCGCGGAGCCCCCGTGGGCAGCCATCTTACCGCCGCCGCCGCTGCCGCCGAACAACAACACAGACACACACGGACCGCCCTCCCCCACCTCGCCGCGCGGTTTGCGCAGGCTCATTGACCGCCCCCAAACTCCGCCCCTCCCGCCCCGCCCCCCCCGCGGCGGTCAGCGCAGGCGCACTTCCAGGCCCGTCCGGGAGCGCTCTCTGCTCTCCGGGTTGGCTGCCCGGTTGCTGCCTGCTGGCTGCATCCTTCCTTGCAACCTCTGGTGCCTTCCTCTCCAAGCTCTAAGGCCGGTGTCACAGATGCGATATCTGTTCCTGGTTTCCGAAATAAGCTGAGGGCTCGGCAGGTAGTAGGCTCTTCGCGTTTCAGTTTCACAAGGTTTATTGACAGACCCAACTGCCGTTGACAGTTTTTCCTTCTTTTTTTTGCAGCTCTACAGCCCTCTGCTAGGTTTCCTGCAGCTCCTGTCAAAATACAAATCCTACCTCATCGCATTGAAGCGACTTTCGCACCTGCTCGCCAACCTTTAAACTAATTGTTTGGCTAACCTGGTGCGACGATCCATCCAACAGAAGTAAAATCCCAGAACCCTTCTGTGCCAATAAAGCACTGGACGCAACAGTCTGACATATAGTAGATTTAAATAAATGATTGTCCAGTCCACTTTCCTTCAATACATTCGTCAGTCCATGCCTCCCCTCAAGATTTCACTTAGTTTCCTGGCCTATAAAACGAAGAGGTGTCATTTATGTAAAAAGAAAACGTGTATATGTATACACACTATATGTGTATATGTATAGAAAGGGCACTGGAAAGTTGTACACAAAACGTTACTGGTTACCCCTAGAGAAGGGAGCAATGGGGGGGGGGGATGGCAAAAAGAGACTTTGAGGGCTTTTTATCCTTTGTTTTCAAACAAAGATAATATTAGTATATTATATTTTTAAAACAATTGTAGGGATGCACGCAAATCTGATTATCCTTCCCTTTATTTATGAGAATAAAATTAAGGAAACTTATTTTTAGGGTCTAACCTCCCACCCACATACTTTGCAGCTACATAGGAAAGTGGCCCTATAAAAGATGAGTCGTCTGGAGAATTGACCCACCCTGAGTCTAAATGTGCTATTGGGGTGAATTAAGAAATAACCACATCTAGGGCGCCTGGGTTGGCTCGGTCGCTAAGTGTCTAACTCTTGATTTTGGCTCAGGTCACGCTCTCACCCTCATGAGAGTGAGCCCCATGTTGGGCTCGGCGCTGAGTATGGGGCCTACTTGGGATTCTCTCTCTACCCCTCTCCCACTCGTTCTCTCTCTCTCACAAATAAACATTTAGAAAAGGTTTTTTTAAAAAAAAGTTTTTTTTTAATGTTTATTTGTGAGAGAGAGACAGAAAACATGGGCGAGGGACAGAAAGAGAGAGGGAGACACAGAATCTGAAGCAGGCTCCAGGCTCTGAGCTGTCAGCACAGAGCCTGATGCAAGGCTCGAACCTACCATTGGTGAGATCATGACCTGAGCTTAAGTAAGATGCTTAACCAACTGAGCCACCCAGGTGCCCCAAGATAAATAAACATTAAAAAAAGAAATAAGCAAGTCAAATCAAGATAACTATAGAGTTAGGGGCGCCTGGGTGGCGCAGTCGGTTAAGCGTCCGACTTCAGCCAGGTCACGATCTCGCGGTCCGTGAGTTCGAGCCCCGCGTCAGGCTCTGGGCTGATGGCCCAGAGCCTGGAGCCTGTTTCCGATTCTGTGTGTCTCCCTCTCTCTCTGCCCCTCCCCCGTTCATGCTCTGTCTCTCTCTGTCCCAAAAATAAATAAAAAACATTGAAAAAAAAATTAAAAAAAAAAAAAAAAGATAACTATAGAGTTATAGCTGCAGGAAATATGACTGATATGATTGAAGCTATGACTGCTATGATATCAGGAAACAGGCTCCTGAAGTGCCTGGGTGGCTCAGTCAGTTAAACATCTGACTCTTGATTTTGTCTTAGGTCATTATCATCCGGTTCATGAGATCAAGCCCAGAATCAGGCTCTGTGTTGACAGTGGAGAGGCTACCAAGATCTGTAGATTTATTTCCAAGGTCTTAGAATTCAGTGATGTGATTTTTAGGTTAATCTTGAGAAAGTGGTAAAGATTATGCTATCCACAATTCTAGAAAATATTTTGTAGAGATTAAAAAAATAAAAGATAATGAGGCAGGAAGTTAATAATACAACTTTGAAAAGCCTTTTTCAGGGCACCTGGGTGGCTCAGTCAGTTAAGTGATTAAGCATCTGAATCTTGGTTTTGGCTCAGGTCACCATCTCACAGTCGTCGTGTAATTGAGCCCCAAGTTGGGCTCTGACTGAGCATGAAGTCTGGTTGGGATACTGTCTCTCCCTCTCACACTGACCCTCCTGCACTTGCACTCTCTTTCTCAAAACAAATACACTATATTTAAAAAGCCATTTTGAACTAACATATGAAAGATCTTTAGAATCATAAGAAAATACCTTTAAATACATCCCTCAAATCATGAAAATACGTTTTAAAAAAATGGGCTATCCTCAGAAAATAAACTGCAAAAATATTATATATTGAATAATGAAAAACTAAAATTTTAGATAACAAAGTAAATATCCCAAAGCTAAACATCAGTTACTATTTGAATTATTTCACCAAATTACACTAGGATTTGTTTTTAATTTTAGGCCTAGGTTTAAGACTTCCTGTCCCAAAACAATTTGTAACATGTTACTGTAATTTAATGAAACTGGACAGAGTAAATGAGCTAGAAGGTACAGTCAAAATAATCTGATTCAACACTTGGCTTTTATCATGACCCTCCTGAGATTCAGAGTTTGAGTTGTTCAAGGTTATAAAATGGTAGGGTGGATCCTAGAATCCAAATCTCTTGAATCCTAGACAAATGTACTATACTTTGACTTTAAATGGCAATATTTCTTTTGTTTAAAAAACATAGAATTATAGGGGCATCTGGGTGGCTTAGTCAGTTCAGCATCCAACTTCAGCTCAGGTCATGAGGTCATGATCTCACAGTTCATGGGTTCGAGCCCTGCATTGGGCTCTGTGCTGACAGCTCAGAGCCTGGATCCTACTTTGGATTCTGTCTCCCTCTCTCTCTGCCCCCTAACCGCCCCCCCCCCCCCCCGCTGTGTGCTCTCTCTCTCTCTCTCTCTCACTAAACATTACAAAAAGTATATATTTTTAAACCAGATAATTATATTAGATAGCTTTTAAAAATTCAACTGTTGACACAAGGCATAGCTAAAACATAAGGATAAATGTTGAAGGGAAATGTAAAAAAGACATTCAGAAGTAGTATTAAGGAAATGAAAGCCAGAGTAGATTTTAAAGCAAAATGTATCATTAGAGATAAAGAGGATCACTACATAATGACAAAAAGAACAACCAGAAAGATAAAATAATTCTAAACCTGTATGTACCCAATGACATGATCTCAAGGGCGTACAAATAAAGTTAATGTTTAAAGAAGAAATTTGACAAACATGCAATTATACAACCCCTTTCTCTCAGGTAAAAGTAGTAAAGATACAGAAAATACTTTTTCTAGTCAAGCATATGTGGCACAAAATAAAAATTGACCACAAGAAAGTCTCAACAAATGTCAAAGAGCCATTATAATATAGAACATGCTCTTTAAATACATATCAATTAAAAAATAATAAATAAATGAATATCAGTTAAATTAGAAATTAGTTTTAAAAAGGGCATCTGGCCAGCTCAGTCAGTAGAGCATGTGGCTCCTGATCTCAGGGTTGTGAGTTCGAGCCCCACATTGGGTGTAGAGATTATTTAAATAAATAAACTTAAAAAATTAGTTTTGAAAGAATAACTTAAGCTCATATACTTGGAAAGTTAAAAACAAACTTCTAAATAATTTGTGAACCAAAGACAAAATAAAAATGGTGTATCATCCAGAGTACCAACAGATAACAGATTAAAGGAACAAATTATGAAGGTGTGGGTGGGATATGCTGGAATCAAGGCACAGTGGAGGATCTGCAACTTGCAACAGCAGGATAGTCACAATCTCTGGGTCCAAAGGGATGAGAGAGGACTTCCTGGAATCCCAAAGGACAGAGAATCATATTTGTAAAGTAGGTCACCTTTTTTTTTTTTTTTTTAAACATTTTTTTTATTTTTATTTTTTTTTTCAACGTTTATTTATTTATTTTTGGGACAGAGAGAGACAGAGCATGAACGGGGGAGGGACAGAGAGAGAGGGAGACACAGAATCGGAAACAGGCTCCAGGCTCCAAGCCATCGGCCCAGAGCCTGATGCGGGGCTCGAACTCACGGACCGCGAGATCGTGACCTGGCTGAAGTCGGACGCTTAACCGACTGCGCCACCCAGGCGCCCCAAGTAGGTCACCTTTTATGAAGCAGTGACCTGTCAAGGGTTGTAACCAGCTTGAGGCAATCTCATGGAAGAGACCAAGGGAATAAATACCCTGACCTTGCTCTCCTCCTTTCTCATCTCCTGCCAGGAATACCGACTGGCAGAACCCAACAAGAAAGCAAGAGGGCACAGCAGCCCACTGACGTCTCTACAGACAGTCTGTGTGCCAGAGAGCAGGGTAGAGAAAGGAGGAAGTGGGTCTGAAGGGGCAAAAGGAAGTCGATAGGCACAAATAGAAAGTGGAAAATATTTAAAATGGAATGATCTTGGAAATATGTATCAAAATTTGTGGGATGCATTTTTCACAGTACCTTAAGGAAAAAAATGTAACCTTAAATGTTTACATTAGAAAAGATTAGAAAATAAGTAACTCAACATCCCTAAACCTAGGGAAATTTGAAGGGGGAAATGTAGGGGAGCTCAGTGGGTTAAGCGTCCGACTTCAGCTCAAGTTACGGTTTGTGAGTTCCAGCTCTGCATTGGGCCCTGTGCTGACAGCTTAGAGCCTGGAGCCTGCCTCGGATTCTGTGTCTCCCTCTCTCTCTCTGTCCCTCCCCCACTCACGCTCTGTCTCTCAAAAATGAGTGAACATTAAAAAAAATTTTGGAGCCTGGGTGGCTCAGTTGGTTAAGCATCCGAATTTGGCTCAAGTCATGATCTCATGGTTCATGGGTTTGAGCCCTGCATCGGGCTCTGTGCTGACAGCTCAGAGCCTGGAGTCTGCTTCCAATTCTGTCTCCCTCTCACTCTGCCTGTCCCCCACTTGCACTGTCTCTCTCTCTCTCTCTCTTGAAAATAAATAAAACATAAAAAAAACAAATATAAAAAAATAAAATTAAAATTAAAAAATTTAAATAAAAGAATATTATGAGCAATTTTATGCCAATGAATTAGGAATAGATAAATGGCAGTTTCCTGGAAAGATATGATTTACCAAAACTGATTCAACTATGAGTAGACTTATGACAATTAATGAAATTGAATCCACCATACCAATAAACAATCAGGCCCAGATGATTTTACAGGTGACTTCTATCAAAAGAATTAAGAAACAGATAATCCCATATGTAATTATTATGCATATATAATATGCAAATTATTCCAGAAAGAGAAACAAATGGGACAAACAGCTCCTTCTCTGAAGCTAAGATAACCTTAATATCAAAACCAAACAAAACAGCAAATGAAAGCTCAGCCTCACTTAAGGTTACAAAAATAAAAATATTAAAACCAAAATTTAGGAAGCCAGTTATACATGCACATGTACATGCATATATGTATACATTTTTAAAAATATAATTTATTGTCAAATTGGCTAACCTACAGTGTGTAAAGTGTGCTCTTGGCTTTGGGGGTAGATTCCCATGGTTCATCGCTTACATGCAACACCCAGTGCTCATCCCAACAAGTGCCCTCCTCAATCCTCATCACCCATTTTCCCCTCTCCCCCATCCCCCCTATTTTTTAATTGGATTTATCTCAGGAATGCAAGCATAATTTTACCGTAAAAAGGTCTTTCAATGTAATTCATGATGGTAGAACAAATAAGGGAAACTATTTGATCCATTTGATCAGATACAGAAAAATCAATGATATAAAACAATATCGCTTTGCAAAACAATAGCAAAAAATACATAATAATTTAGGTAGAGAAAGAAGCTTCTTCAACCTAATGAAGTGTATTTACCAAAAGCACAGAGTAAACAGCACTATACTTAATAATAAAATATTTATTTGAAGTATGCACTCTATCACTATTTTTATTCAACCAGTATGCTGGAAATTCTAGCCTTAGCAGTAAGATAAGAAAGAATATGTAAAAGAATTTTAAAAGAAATTAAAGAGTATTATTATAGACTATATGATTGCATAGAAAATCTAAGAGAACCAACAGACAATCTTTAGGACCAACAAAAGAGTTCAGGTATATTTCTGGATATGAAACCAATATACGCATTTTAAAACTATATTCCTAAACATGAGCAGCAAACAGTTTGAAGCTGCAATTTTAAAAAACCCACTCATGGGGTGCCTGGGTAGCTCAGTCAGTTAGGTGTCTGACTTCAGCTTAGGTCATGATCTCATGGTTCGTGAATTCGAGCCCCACATTAGGCTCTCTGCTGTCAGCACAGAGCCCCCTTCGGATCCTGGTCTCCCTCTCTCTCTGCCCCTTCTCTGCTAGCTCTCTCTCTCTCTCTCTGAAAAATAAATAAACATCAAAAATAAATAAAAATAAAATAAAAAACCCATTCATAATAGCAACAAAAAATGTTTACATGAGGTATATACCTAAGCATAGATTTAACAAAAATGCAAACTTTTATGAAGAAAATGATAAAAGTTTATTGATAGGCATTAAATAAATTCTATATTCATGTCTGAGAAGACTCAGCATTATAAAGTTGTCAATTTTGTATATATTAATCAATAAATTCAATGTAATTCCAATTAAAATCCCACAGAGTTTCTCAAGTATTTTAATAAGGTTATTTTAAAATTCAAGAACAGGGGTACCTGGGTAAACATCCAACTTTGGCTCAGATCATGATCTTGCGGTTCATGAGTTCGAGCCCTGTGTTCGGCCCTGTGCTGACAGCTCAGAGCCTGGAGCCTGCTTCAGATTCTGTGTCTTTCTCTCTCTATCCTTCCCATGCTCCTGCTCTGTCTGTCTCTCTCTCTCTCTCTCAAAGATAAACAAAAACATTAAAAAATATTTTTTTATTTCAAGAATAAAGGATTAACAATAGTCAGGACACTTTTGAAGTAGAACAAGAAGGAAGTTTTACTCTACTAGATACCAAGAATTATTATAAATGTATAGTAACTAAGTCTGCGAGGGATTGGTGGAAAAGACAAATAGAGTACAAACAGAGAGTTCAGAGGTAGACACAAACATATATGAACACTACAGAAGTGACTACAAATCAGTGAAGCAAAATATGGACTAAAGGATGGCCATCAGTGGCCATGGGACGAAATAAAATAGGTTCCCAGCTCCATGTAAGATACAAAACTAAACTATAGATTGATTAAATATTTAATTAAGAAGAGCAAAACTTGACAATTTCAGAAGAGAATACAGGGGCCTATCCTAATGATTTTAAGTAGGACTGCTTTGCACCAGTTAAGGAAGGGATGCCACGCACTTTGTACACCAGGGGGCGCCATTCACGTGAAACACAAGGTGATTGGAGGAAAGCCTTCAAGTGGATCATAAAAGTCCTGATCCAGGAAGGGAAAGATTTCTTAAAGAAGATATAAAAATCGCAAACCATAGAGGGAAAAAGTCATACATTTGACGACATTAAAATTATAAATGTCCGTAACACCAGGGGTAAGACTGGAATTTAGACCCAAACGAAAATGAACTGACAGAAATGCTAAGGAGTGGTGTGCACAGCAATTATAAAAAATCCAAAGAATGAAAATATTTCAGTTTTTTTTTCAGCGTCTTTCAGGTGAGCCCAGTATTACTGCCATGAACAAGGTATATTATTGTGACCCAGGCATTAAGTCATTTAGGATAGTATGTATTATATCAGGAAATCCTAACTCAGCCTACTAAATAATAAGGAAAGTTAGGGCAGGGTCTATATCCCAGGACCATAGGGCTTCAGCTCTGCTTCTGTTTTGACTTCCCTTCATCTGTCTGAGCTTTGCCCTATGCTGGTAGTAAGATAGAAACAGCAGTTCCAAGCATCACATTCAGATACAATGACATCCAGGGGAAGAACTACTTGCCTTATGTCTCTTAACAGGTCTTTTTTTTTTTTTTTTTTTTTTTTTGAGAATTGTTTTCTAGAAGTCCCTTGGGAGACTTCCCTTCAAAATTTATCAGTCTGAATTGAGTCAGAATTTTGTTCCGAAAGCCATCCCTGCCAAGGGATGTGAGATAAACATAACTGGTTTAGTAAAGCATATGGTGTTGTGGAGGAAGGTGGATGCCTCCTTAAAGTCTGATGCTTTTATGGAGAGAGAAGGAGGGGAATAGAATCTGCTCCATTCATAAAGCTTCACCCTGAGCACGATGAAATATTCCTCCACTTCCCTTTTTTCTGATTCTACCTTTACCTAGAACCTTTCTTTTTTTTTTTCTTAAATTGATTTATTTATTTTGAGAGAGAAAGAGAGAGCAGGGGAAGGGGCAGAGAGAGAGCCAGAAGGAGAGACAATCCCACGCAGGCTTTGCACTGTCAGCACAGAACCTGACGTGGGGCTCAAACCCACAAACTGTGAGATCATGACCTGAGCTGAAACCGACTCGGATGTTCAACTGACTGAGCCACCCAGGCGCCCCTCACAGCTATTTTTAAAGCCATGTCTGATAATTCCAGTATGTATTCATTCTGTCTATTGTTTACACTGTTTTTTATACGTAGTGCCTAGGTTTCTGTGGGTGTGCTTAGTTTTTTATTGTTTTTACATGACGTGATTAGTTTTTGCAAAAGTATTTATGGCAATTCTTCGAGGTCTTAGGTGGAGGCACATTTCTCTAGAGGGGATTTACCTTTGTTCCTGCCAACCATTTAGGGGCACTACCATACTGGGACCAATCTAAACTAGATATAATTTTGATGCTTTCTGAACCATACAAGTGATATGAATTTGGACTACAAATTGACATGTGGGAGCTGGTCTGGGGCTACATGTTCTCACAGACAACCCCCACTCTCCATGACCCATCTCCAAGGCAAGTTTCCATACAGCCCCACGGTGACAGGAGGTAGAAGGGTTATTTACTTCTGGTTCTCTCTCTTAGCAGAGGGATCTTAGTGTTACAGGGAATGTTTCATATTGTACTCTTTTTATGGGCTGAATTGTGTCCACCTTCCTGCTAAATTCCTATGTTGAAGTTCTGACCCTTAGTACCTCAGAAAGTGACTGCATTTGGAGATAGGGCCTTTAAAGGGGTGATTAAATTAATTGAGGCTGTTAGCATGGGTCATAATCCAATCTGACTGCTTTTCTATATGAAGAGGAAACGTGGAAACAAAAGGAGAGACCAGGGATGACTATGCACAGAGGAAGGGCCATGTGAAGGCACAGGGAAAAGGCAACCATTTGCAAGCCAAGGAGAGAGGGCTCACAATTAAACCAAACCTGCCAACAGCTTGACCTTTGATTTCCAGGTTCCAGGGACTGTGAGGCAATAAATAAATGGTTTAAGCCACCAAGTCCAGGGTATTTTGTCATGGTAGTCCTGGCAAACTAATGGAACTCCCCACTTTGCATGGCCCTGGCCTTTGACTTCTTTATTCTACACCCCAAGTCACTGTGAAAATCATGGTTCAAATGTGCCAGATTTGGTATATGCCCTCAAAGAAAGGAGACTTCAGTGTTCCTTTTCCTTTCTGAGATTCTACACTCTCTTTGACTTTGGCCCAACAATTCCTTATAATCTTTTGTCAGTTCTTCAGTGGTTTTAAGAAGTTGTGTTTTAAAATAGAATCCAGGATTTTTAGTTGTTTTCTCTAACACAGCGTATCCAAATACCTCTCTACTCGGATCAGCTCTGCTGGAGCTACAGCTCCATCATGGTGAGGAGTTAATGTAGTTAATGTAAAGACACCCACAGTCCCAATACTGGAAGACTTCAAGAAGGGAAGAGGAAGGGAGGTGGAGGGGAAAGGGAGGAAGGGATAGAGGGAGGCAGGTGTAGAAAGAAGAAGGGTAGAGAGTAGGAAAAAGGGAGAAGGAGAGGGAGAGAAAGAGCGCGAGGAAAGAAAGAAAAAAGAAGAGTCAAGAAATAGCACATCAGACATAAGATATAAATAAAAGAGAAAAGTGAAGGACAACCTCAAATCTTCAAGCAGAGGAGAAGAAAATGATGGTTTCCATCAAGAAAGTTAGAAGAAAAATGACTTTTCAGAGAAAATGACCACGAGTACTGTTTAGAGTGATAGTAAGACATCAAAGGATAAAGCAGGAATAACATCTTCAGTCAAATGAGAGCTACCATATAGTAAGTATAAATCTTAGTGCACTAACTCATGTAACAAAAGATGTAATTTTATTTTTCCATAACCCCATTTACTTTTTATTACTTCCAGACCAGGGGGTCTTCAGGTATTCCAGAGGTAGAGTAATCTGGTTACTAATCGTCAGTTAATCTCCTAGATCTATACTCCATGCTGTGCGGGTTTTCTTCTTTTTGTTTTTGTTTGCCACCCTGAGGCCTAGGTTTTAAGATTCAGAAGCCAAGGACGGACTCAGTTTCCTTTTCCTGCTTTCTACCATGTCACTGGCATTAATTAGGAATGGTTTTGGCTGTCCGTAACAGAAAACTTGAATACCATTGGCTTGAGTAATAGAGTGCTGTTTTCCTTACATAACAAGATATCCAGAAACAGTCAGGCTGGTACTGATTCAGTAGAGACAGGGCTGATAACATTTGGCCTTTTTCTCATACTTGGGAGATAGCTTTTGTAGCTCCAGACATCACACCTATGTGTGGGCAGGAGGAAAAGGAAAGGCAAAGCAAAAACTTGCCCAGGAACCTCCAGCAGATTCTTGTATTTTTCTCATTGGCCATGATTGTGTTATAAGGCATAATCACTAAAAAAAAAAAAAAAAAAAAAAAGACTTCTTATCCAAAAGTCCCTGACCTTCATGATGAGGGGACTTGGATGTTTATCCCAAATTAAATTCCACAACATAGAAACTCCCTCGTACAAAGCAGCTCAGGGCTGTGTTCGTGATACTACCTGTGGTGATTGTTAAAAATATCTAAAAACTCTTTGACATACCTCCCTTCAGAAAATGGCAACTAATTACTCTCCTCTTTAGTGTGGGCTAGATTAATTAATTAATTAATTTGTTTATTTATGTAGTGTGGGCCAGATTTAATGACTTGTTTCTAATGACGGCAGTGGCACTACAAGATTTCCAAACCAAAGTCATAAAAGGTACTGCAGCCTCTACCTGGCTCCCTCTTGGATCACTTGCTTGGGGAAAACCAGCCGCCACATCATGAGAACACTCAAAACAGCTCTGTGGAGAGACTCATGTGGCAAAGAACTGAGGCCTCCTGCCAGCAGCCAGCACCTATGTGCCAGCCTCAGTCAAGTCTTCAGATGATCGCAGCCTCAGATCTTGACTATAACTATAGCATTGAGCCCTAGACAGAACCACCCAGCTAAGTCACTCCAGAATTTCTGACCCACAGAAACTAGGTGGGATGATAAATGGTTATTGTCATTTTAAGTCACTAAGTTTCAGAGTAATTTGTTATTGGTTGCTAGTGTTTCAGCTATGCCATCTGCCATCTTCCTTCTCACACTATGTAGGCCAACATCAGGGCCTAGGCTATCTACCTAAGAGCAAAAATGGGCACTAACCAAATTAAGTATCGTGGAGACTCTCGGATTATTTTCTAGCTTCTGAGACAGTGTCTTCCCCAAGGCATGATTTAGCTTCTGCATTCATAGCTGAGTTCTGCTTGTGAATTGTCCATTTTAACAATTCCTAAAATGTTAGTAGTAGAAGTAGAGGGAAAGAGAGAGAGGTGTTTGCACTTCCATAAACTCTTAACAGCAATCTTTTTTAAAAAATATTTTTTAATGTTTATTTATTCTTGAGAGAGAGAGTGACAGAGCATGAACAGGGGAGGGGCAGAGAGAGAGGGAGACACAGAATCCAACACAGGCTCCAGGCTCTGAGCTGTCAGCACAGAGCCTGATGCGGAGCCCAAACCCACGAATGGTGAGATCATGACCTGAGCTGAAGTCGGACGCCCAACCGACTGAGCCACCCAGGTGCCCCTTAGGAGCAATCTTGGGGCGCCTGGGTGGCTCAGTCGGTTGGGCGTCCGACTTCAGCTCAGGTCACGATCTCGCGGTCCGCGAGTTCGAGCCCCGCGTCGGGCTCTGGGCTGATGGCTCGGAGCCTGGAGCCTGCTTCCGATTCTGTGTCTCCCTCTCTCTCTGCCCCTCCCCCATTCATGCTCTGTCTCTCTCTGTCTCAAAAATAAATAAACATTAAAAAAAAATTAAAAAAAAAAAAAGAAGCAATCTTAAGGTTCTAAATAATTCCTCATAATTCCACTCCTGGGTGCTGGGAGCTAGACAGTGCTGTAGAGACTAGCCTCATCCTCCAAAACTCAGGCCACCATTTTTACAGCAGATTAAGAGGTGTGCCAGTTTTGAAAGGTTTCTTTTGGGGTGGGGTCTTCTCTACTTTGGCAGCTGGGGTAGATGCCATTGAAATTACTCTTACTTTCTTAACAAAAGGTTCTGTATTTTAGAAATTTATCCTGAGACTAGGGTTGCATAGTGACTGTATTAGATTCCTAGAGCTGCTGCAACAAAATACCACAAGGTGGGTAGCTTTAAACACAGAAGTTTATTCTCTCACAGTTCTGGAGAATGAGTAGTCCAAAATTAAAGCGTCAGCAGGATTATACTTTCTTAAAGTTTCCAGGGAAGAATGTATGCTATGTCTTGCTCTTAGCTTCTAGTGTTTACTGCCAGTCGTTGGCATTTCTTGGCTTACAGCTATGTAACTCCAATCTCTACCTCTGTCATTACATGGCATTCCTGATGGGTGTCTCTGTGTATTCACATGGCCATCTTCTTATAAAGACATCAATCATATTAGATTAGGGGCCCATCATAATCCAATCTGACCTCATATTAACTAATTACATCTGCGACGACCCAATTTCCACATATGGTCACATTCTCAGGTACTGGGGGGTTAAAACTTGAACATATCCTTTTGTAAGGGAGATTCAGTTCAATCGATAATAATGACCTTACTCATTTATGATTTAGGAAATTTAATCATGAGCCCAAACTCTAACATGGGTGCCTTCACCCTCCTTTATCAATCATCTTATGTACATCTAGGGAATCTAATCATCCTGTAGGATTCTTCATGCTTGCTCTTTATTTATTTTATTTTACTTTGTTTTATTTTATTTTATTTCATTTCATTTTATTTCATTTTATTGATTTATTTTGAGAGAGAGCGAACAGGGGAGGGGCAGAGAGGAGAGAGAGAATCCCAAGAGGACCATGCTGTCAGTGCAGAGCCCAGTGCAGGGCTTGAACCTACAAATCTCATAACTTGTGAAATCAAGAGTCGGACACTTAATCTACCGAAACACCCAGGCGCCACATTTCATGTTTGTTCTTATCACTCTCCACTGGTATTTCTGAATCAGCAAAGATTGCTGAAGGGTCACATTAGCTCTACACAACACATTTCCAACCAGATCACAGACTTTGTCTCAAAATGACTTGGCTCTAATCCTGATCTAGGGTTAGTATTCAGTCTTCAAGCAGATATAGGCTACCCCAGAATTCTGACACCCTGGATGAGCCCCACAAATAGCCAATACTTATCATGAACCAGAGGTAGTTGTGCTATAGTTTTGCTCTTCTATAATTCAATTTAATTCCTATTGTGAGCCCCTGTCATTTGGGGCGGCAAAATTTATTTTCACTTAAGTTGTTAAGTTGGTTTCCTCACGCTCTACCTAAATTGTGCCTAAGTCTTGCATTAAGCCCCCTGGGGGATGTATATGGTCCTTGCTTGTCATCTCTCTACACCAGCATCTCTGAGATATTGGCACAGCCTTGCTTAGTGTTCCCTCAGGCACCATGGGGTTCTCCCTTGTTCCCACTTGCAGGATTTCTTTGGGTCCAAAGACCATCTGGGCTACATGTCTGCATCACTTTTGAAAATACAGGAAATGTTTTACTGCTCCCATCCCACAAAGGGGGCAAAGGAAGCTCTAAGGTTGTCTTTTATGTTTCCATGTTGTTTTGAAACATGTTTCTAAGGGGCGCCTGGGTGGCTCAGTCGGTTAAGCGGCCGACTTCAGCTCAGGTCACAATCTCGTGGTCCGTGAGTTCGGGCCCGCGTCGGGCTCTGGGCTGATGGCTCAGAGCCTGGAGCCTGTTTCCCATTCTGTGTCTCCCTCTCTCTCTGCCCCTCCCCCGTTCATGCTCTGTCTCTGTCTCAAAAATAAATAAAACGTTAAAAAAAAAAATTAAAAAAAAAAAAAAGAAACATGTTTCTAAGACATGTAGAGGTCTGGGGTATCTCTCTTCCTAGGGACACATATTATACCTGCACTTGTAATACTTCTTCTCCCTCTCTACCAGCCCAGAGATTCTTTAATCTGAGAACAGTGAATCCTGTCTTACACATGTAGGGGAAGAAAGAAATTTTTTCCCTCTATCCTCTTAGTTCATATACTTGGGCCATGTAAAGTAAACTAAGATGGCTGCCTGGGTGGCTCAGTCAGTTGAGTGTCCAACTCTTGATTTCAGCGCAGGTCATGATCTCATGGTTCCTGAGTTTGAGACCTGTAAGATTCTCTTTCTGTCTCTCTCTCTGCCCCTCCCCCCTGAAAATAAATAAACATTTAGACAAAAATAAAATAAACTGACAAAAGACAGATTAATGAGACAAAAAAAGACCTTATTTACACGGGTAACACACATACATGCTAGAGAATTCAGTGATGAGTAACAACTCATAGGAGGGGTTAGAATTTAGGGCTTCTATACCATCTTTTTTTTTTTTAATTTTTAATGTTTATTTGTTATTTATGAGAGACAGAGACAGAGTGTGAACAGGGGAGGGACAGAGAGAGACACACACAGAATCCAAAGCAGGCTCCAGGCTCTGAGCTGTCAGCCCGGAGCCCGACACAGGGCTCAAACCCACAAACTGTGAGAACATGACCTGAGCCGAAGTCAGACGCTTAACCGACTGAGCCACCCAGACGCCCCTATACCATCTTAATAGGTAAAGAAGACTGGGAAGAGAAGCACTTACAGGAAGATAAATGACTTTTTAGAAACATAAAAAATGTTTGGGTTTTCAGGAGATGAGAAAGTTGTAATAATGCTTGTCTATACACTTACGAGTGGTCTTTCTGTCTTTTTCAGAGCCATAAAATTTCCCTGGAGAAGGAATTTGGGATAAATTTTATTCTTGTTCCCTCTTCTGGGAGTAGATCTTCCCTGAAGAGGTATTTATGGCAGCCTTATTTCCTAGATGTTGTTGCTTTTAGTCACATAAGGGCTTTCTTATGTGAAGACTATTTTTCTGCATCTGTTGAATCTCAAATGTCTTCAGCTTAAAATAATCTTTATACTAAGTGGTATATTTTAGGGTGGCATATTCTGATCTCTCTCACTCAGCATTAGGTATTCTTACAAACCTATTGTTCTTGTGTTGAGTTCTCTGTGGCAGCTAGGTTTTAAGACTCAAAAGCATACAACTTTTTTTTTTCCTGTTTTTCTTCCTACGCAAACATTCCCAGAAGAAATAAATGTCAAATAGCCTCAATGACTAAATGTGACCAAAAAAATGCAAGGACAGAGTAAAATATTCGTTAATATTTTAAAACCCGATCCTGCCATATAAAATCAATGCACAGAAATTGTTTGCGTTTCTATACACCAACAACGAAGCAGCAGAAAGAAAAATCAAGAATCGATCCTATTTACAATTGCACCAAAAACAATAAAATACCTAGGAATAAGCCTACCAAAGAGGTGAAAAATCTATACACTGTAAACTAGGAAGCTTGTGAAAGAAGTTGAAGACATAAAAAAATGGAAAAATATTCCATGCTCCTGGATTGGAAGAACAAATATTGTTAAAATGTCGATACTACCCAAAGCAATCTGCATATTCAGTGAAATCCCCATCAGAATAACACCGGCATTCTTCACAGAGCTAGAACAAACAATTCTAAAATTTGTATGGAACCAGAAAAGACCCCGAATAGTCAAAGCAATCCTGAAAAAGAAAACCAAAGCTGGAGGCATCACAATTCCAGACTTCAAGCTGTATTACAAAGCTGTAATCACCAAGACAAAATGGTATTGGCACAAAAATAGGCACATAGATTAATGGAACAGAAAAGAGAATCCAGAAATGGACCCACAAACGTATGGCCAACCAATCTTCGAAAGAGCAGCAAAGAGTATTCGATGGAAAAAAGACAGTGTCTTCAGCAAATGGGGTTGGGAAACTGGACAGCAACCTGCAGGAAAATGAACCTGGACCACTTTCTTACACCATACACGAAAATAAATTCACAGTGGATGAAAGACCTAAATGTAAGACAGAAAGCCATGAAATCCTAGAGGAGAAAACAGGCAACAACCTTTTTGACCTCTGCCACAGCAACTTCTTACTTGACATGTTTCTAGAGGCAAGGGAAACAAAAGCAAAAATGAACTACTGGGACCTCATCAAGATAAAAAGCTTCTGCACAGTGAAGGAAACAATCAGCAAAACTAAAAGGCAACTGACAGAATGGGAGAAGATATTTGCAAGTGACATATCAGATAAAGGGTTAGTATCCAAAATCTATAAAGAACTTATCAAACTCAACACCCAAACAACAAATAATCCAGTGAAGAAATGGGCATGAATAGATACTTCTTTTCCAAAGAAGACATCCAGATGGCCAAAAGACACATGGAAAGATGTTCAACATCACTCATCATCAGGGAAATATAAATCAAAACCACAATAAGATACCACCTCACACCAGTAGGAATGGCTAAAATGAACAACTCAGGCAACGACAGATGTTGGTGAGGATGTGGAGAAAGAGGAACCTGTTTGCACTACTGGCGGGAGTGCAAACTGGTGCAGCCACTCAGGAAAACAATATGGAGGTTCCTCAAAAAATTGAAAATAGAACTACCCTATGACCCAGCAATTACACTACTAGGTATTTATTCAAAGGATACAAAAATGCTGACTCGAAGAGGTATGTGCATCCCAATGTTTATAGCAGCACTATTGACAATAGCCAAAGTATGGAAAGAGCCCAAATGTCCACTGATGGATGAATGGATGAAGAAGATGTGGTGTATATACACAATGGAATATTACTCAGCCATCAAAAAGAATGAAATCTTACCATTTGCAACAATGTGGATGGGACTAGAGTGTATTGTGCTAAGTGAAATAAGTCAGTCAGAGGAACACATATATGGGGAATTTAAGAAACAAAAGAGAGGAACATAGGAGAAGGGAAACAAAAATAAGATAAAAACAGAGAGGGAGACAAATCATAAGAGGCTCTTAAATACAGAGAACACACTGAGGGTTGCTGGTGGGGTGTTGGGTGGGAGATGGGCTAAAGGGGCGATGGGCATTAGGACACTTGTTGGGATGCGCAGTGGGTGTTGTAAGTGACGAATCACTAAATTCTATTCCTGAAACCATTCTTACACTCTACGTTAACTAACTTGGCTCAAAAAAAAAAAAAAAAACTTATCCTGCCTACGTATGGCATATCATTGCACCTTTTCAGCAATTCTGTGAGGAAGAGTTTGTTGTCTGTTTTTTTACAGTTGTGGAAACACTCAGGGAGATTAGGACTTCACAGCCAGAAGGCAAATTTGAATCCACATCTATCTGATTCTAGAACCCTAACCTTGTCATCTCACCATACACTACGGATAGGCATTCGGAAGTGTAACCTAGAGGCTCCAGGCCTTATCAAACTGTGGGTTCAAACGAGGTCACCTTAGCACTTACTCAAAATTTTGCTGCCAGGTCACCCTTCACACAGGATCTCAGCCTGCTCAAAGTGTGTCCCAGGAAGATTCTTCTCAAAGATGTTCAAGAATATGTTTACTTTGCTAAGTACTGCTGCTATCTTGTCTCTTCTCCTTGGCAAGGAGAACTGAGAAACTTGATGCTCATACTGCCTGCTGTGCCGTGAATAATGAGGTCCTTTTTCTCTGACCCAGCAATCTCAGGGCTTCTGCCAGCATCAGTGAAGCAGTAATGGGCTAACTTCTTAGCTTGTAAGTAGGGTAAAATCAAATCACAGACCAGACACGTGGCACGGGCCATGTGACCAGGACTATGTGGCAGCAGTCACACAGCAGCTCAGAGCCAAGGCAGAAATGGTTGCTGTAACAGTGGCTGGAATAAGAGGCAGGTAAAACCCAGGGAATCCGAAGAGATGATGACGTGTCCCCTACTATGGCTCTCTCTCCCCAGATCTTGTAGGCCACCCTCCCTGCTCACTCTCTGCTGAGAACGTGAAAACTGGAGCCATCGGGCAAGAACTCCATTGACCTGTAGCCACTACACCCACACATGTACATGCAACTTCACTCACCCTGTCCTCTCTCATGACAGAAAAGCCGTCTCTCCTCTTGCCCAAGACTTATCCCTTCTTTTGCCTACCTGTGTAGAGGAAAATGTTCCCTCTCGACTGGACCTTCTCTACTGGCACTAAAATGTGTCCAGGTGTGTTCCCCCCCCCCCCATACCTACACCCTAATCACTCCTACCTCCTTTCAAAGCAGACTTCCCTACATCACTGTCTACGTGACCATCTCCATTTTTTCCCCTCCTACTCAATCAGAAACTGCTCTGTTCAGATTTCTTCTCACACTCCACACAATCCGCTTTTACTAGGGCCCCTAAGACCTCAAAGTTGCTCATTCTTATAGATGTTTATCAGTCTTTAGGTTCACCGAATTTTTGGTAGAATTTGGCATTTGCTTACTCCTCCTTCTCAGAAGTCTCACTCTTGGCCTCCAAAACACCATCGCTGTGGTTTCCCTGCTGTCTTTCTGGTCCTCCTCTCCTCTGCAGTGTGTTCTTCTCTGGCAGCCTTTTATTGTCCTCGGGACTGCTCAGGGCTATCCCCGTTTTCCTTTGCAGGACAGGAAGTCTTCCTCAGCTTTAACACCAGAAATAAATGTGACTTACATACCTCAGGTGTTATAGAATACATTAAGTCCTTATATTTATTTTATATAATTTATAATTTAACAAGGCAGCACATTTTGCTTAAGAGAAATGGGCTTTAGAATCTGATCTGGATACAAATTTTGCCTTTTTCCACTTACTGTCAGAATCCCTTTGGGAAGAGTTAACTGCCCGGGTCTCAGGTTCTTCCTGGGGCACACCATCCCCTTATTAGGTGTCTGGAACAGCACACAATCCCTTCCTTTTTTCCTTCTAAATTAGATCCTCACTTATTTCCTCTCTGAGTAGAATAGAATCAGAGAGTCCAGGCTCTGAAGTCAAGTAGTCCTACATTCAAATCCTTGCTCTGCCTCATTCTTTCTATCTGATCTTGGGCAAATTACTTAATCTCTTTAAGTTTCAGTTTCCTTCATCTGTACAATAGGCATAATGATAGTATCTACCTCATAGAATTGTTGAAATTATTAAATGAAATGTTAAGCACATAGCACCACACCCTAGCCCATAGTTAATTTTCAATAAATGTTAACTCTTAGAAATATTATAATCTCATACACTTAGGCAGTCATATTTCAGTTTTGATTACTTGAAACTCTAGAATCATCCCCAAACAAGATGTAGTTTAGAGGTGATTAATGAAACTGGATATCTTGAAAAAGTTGGCACACCTTTTACCAAGGGTAACACCAGAATAAGTTAGGCTCCTGAGTGTGACCCAGCAGTATCTTAATCCAAAACTCAGACAATTGATGCCTGTAACTGGGACTTTTTTTACATATAATGATAAATTAATCTTTAAAATTAATTAATTAATCAATTTTTTTTTTTTTTGAGAGAGAGAGAGAGAAAGAGAGGCAGAGAAAGAGAGTCTCAAGCCCGACGTGGGGCTTGATTCAATGACCCTGAGCTGAAATCAAGAGTCGGATGCTTAACCGACTGAGCCATCCAGGCACCGTTGTTTTATTTATTTAAGTAAGCTCTATGCCCATTGCAGGGCTCGAACCCATAACCCCAGGATCAAGAGTCAAATGCTCTACCAACTAAGCCAGCCAGCCACTCCAGTAAGTTAACTTTTTTAGAGTGAGGGTGGAGGAAGCGAATAGCTTCTGAATGTAACATCTTTGTACCCCAAAGCGTGTGCTATTAGCAGTGGTGTCCTTGGCTAATGTCCTTGACTAATGTCCAAGTTATAATAAAGACCGACACATACAAAGATCACATGATGTCTTTCTTCCTTGATGCCGCTCCTGTGCCCCTCCTAGAGCCCCATTACCACAGGAAAACTTTCTAGACGTTTACAAGAACCTGGGGAGGCACAAATGGGAAGCTGTTTTGAAAAGCAGAGAAAATTCTGGAAAAAGTGACTTGAGAGTGAGAATGGATGGTGGTATCATCCCAGGCAATGTCTCTCTTCAACAGCATTTTCAGAAATGCTCTTTTAATTTGTCTTCAAATTCCTTGTCATTGAAATGAATGAAAAATATTTTGGACACAATAGGTAGTCACATAATAGTACCTGTGAATATGTTTCCTTTCCTCTTCACTACTGTTTTAAAATAGCTAAAATGAGGGAAGGTGGAGAGAGAGTAGAGAATAGTCTCCAAATTTAAAGTAAGACTGTCA
Organism: Neofelis nebulosa; assembly: GCF_028018385.1. NCBI lineage: Eukaryota > Metazoa > Chordata > Mammalia > Carnivora > Felidae > Neofelis > Neofelis nebulosa. The sequence continues at coordinate 87,322,581 of NC_080786.1, read as the reverse complement.
TTTACTAAGATCTGTATACAGGAAGGAGAAATAGAGAAGCACACATACAGGTAAGGTTCAACTGTCTTATCACCTTAACACTATAAGCTTTAAACAAATGTGCCTTTATTCAGAACAAATATGTGGAACTACTATAATAACTTGAGGAAGCCATGAAGATTTTTTTCTTCCCTGTTAACTATTTTCCTATGTGGTTCAGGGATCTCTTGAGATACAGGGGAGCATGTAGGCAGGGGTCCCTTGTGATATGGGAACTATCCAAAGGATCATTGTGCGACCCACAGAAACCAACATGCTTGGGTTAACAGATTTCACGGACTAATTAAAACAAATTTTTTTAAATGTTTATTTTTGAGAGCGAGAGAGACAGAGCATGAGCAGGGGAGGGGCAGAGAGAGGGTGACACAGAATCCAAAGCAAGCTCCATGCTGTGAGCTGTTAGCACAGAGCCTGACCCAGGGCTCCAACTCACGAACTGTGAGATCATGACCTGAGCCGAAGTCAGATGTTTAACTGACTGAGCCACCAAGGTGCCCTCATGGACTAATTTTTTTTTTTTAATTGAGATATAACTTACATGGGATAAAATGCATACATTTTTAAGTGTCTTGTTCGATGAGTTTTTAAGAGATGGAACATCTCCATGATTTTCAGTAACTGGTATGCTTCCTAGTCTAGCTAACAGTACCACTTAGGGGCCTGGCAAGAGATAGATGGCTCAGTTAAAACAAGATAATTTGAGAAGAGGGATTATTTATAAAGGCGTGGGCATGGTGTGGGGAAAGCACAAGATGGTTCCCTGTAGCAATGCCAGAGAGCTGTTACCACTCCTAGATCAGAAGGGTGGAGAGGAGGAAGCAGTTACCAGACCTACGAAAGACAGCCTGTGTGGTTGGTACTTCCTTCCAGGAGCTATGACTCAGTTGAGAGGCACTGCCGGCCAGACTGGGGTGATCCTGCAGAGGGGTGAGGATGAGAAGTGCTCCAATCATATTCTCCCCTCTCTCTGGTTTCCTGCTAAATATAATTCAACTAGAAGTCAGAGGGTAAGCAAGGCTCCTTACTGGTTATCTTCTTGGGGCATTCCTAGGACAAGAGTGAAAAGTGGCATCTGGAGGGGCGATCAGACACTATGTGTTATACTGATAAATGAGTTTAAGGAAGAAGTAGCAAGACCTCTTATGGGAAGGTTTGGGGGGGGAGGGGTGGTGAATGGGGAGGAAAGTCCATTTCAAACTCAGCAGTTTCTCAGGCCCTACGACCTATATCGGTTAACTATTGATGCATAACAATGTAACCATGGTGTCTTGAAACAACAGCACGTATATTACATAGTGGGAACTCTGGGCACCGCTTAGCTACATTTTCTGCTTAAGGTCTTAGAAGGCTGCTGTTGGAAGTGTTGGCCAGGGCTGGGTTCTCATTTGGAGGCTCCACTGGAGGCAGGATCTACTTCCCTGATGGTGTGGTTGTGGACAGCTATAGCACAGAGAACTTTGATTTTTGCTGACTGTCATTTGGAGGCTATCCTCAGCTCCTAGAGGCCACTCACACTTCCTTGCTACATGAGTTTCCCCAGTAGGGTTCCAAACACTCTTCGCGAGAACAACCAACCAGGAAACCCAAAAATGTGCGGCGGATCTCGAGAGTGCAGTTGGGCAAGAAGGGGGAGGTGCCAAGGGGTCCGAGAGGTGGCACATCTCAGAAAAACATCAGCAAACATTCATCTTGAGAAGGCAAGCTTCCCTGTGTGCAGAAGAACTTCTGTGTGCAGATCTGGGAATACACAGGGCCAGGCACAGGCATTGCATGGGGAGGCCGGGGAGGCAGGTGGAGAAGCAAGATGCAAAAATGTGAACTAGTGATGGCGAATTTGAGTGGGAATCTTTAGAAAGCAGAGGCAGTCTCCCTCAGTAGCAGCCACTGTGATTGAAAGAAAGGGAGTGGTTAGAGGTGAGAGACCACCAGAAACAGAATGGGATCCTAAGTTGATATGGGAAAAGAAGAAGAATAGGCAGGATACTTTCTCTATCATAAAATTTCAGTTAACTAAAACAGTGTGCTATCAACACATCAATGGATAGCATGGCAATGAAACACAATAGGAAATCCGGACATAGACCCTAAAGCGTTCAGCATATGATAAGTAGGCATCTCAGATTAATGGCAATAATGGGCTTTTTACAAAAACGGTGATGGTCAGGGGGGCGGGAGAGAGGCAGCTGGCTGGCTCAGTTGGAAGAGCATGCGACTCTTGATCTCAGGTTTGTAAGTTCTAGTTCTAAACACTTAAACAGGGGCGCCTGGGTGGCTCAGTCGTTTGAGTGTCCAACTCTTGATTTTGGCTCAGGTCATGATATCAGGGTTTGTGGGTTTGAGCCCCTCATTGGGTTCTGTGCTGACAGTGCACAGCCTGCTTGGGATCCTCTCTCTCCCTCTCTCTCTGTCTCTCCCCTGCTCTCTCTCTCAAAATAAATAAATAATCTTAGTAAATAAATACATAAACTTCAAAAATGGTGATGGGAAACCTGGATAAACAATGGGGAAAAAAAAGTTGGACCATACTTACTCCCCTACACCAGGTTAAATATCAAATGAGTCAAACATTGAAATGTAAAACATACACGCATATTTAGGAGGGGGGGAGGAACGTTAACACCTTTATACCTGTGGAGAAAATCCTTTTAACAAAAACTTCAAAATTTGTGGGGTTTTTTAATGATTGAAAAATTAATAAAGATAAAAAATTTAAGCATGGCCAAAAAAAAAAAAAAAGCCAATTTGTCTAGGATAAATTGGTGTCAAAATATAAGATCAACATTAAATAACTAAGACCCCAAATCTGAGTTTATTACTTATGAAAGGGGCAGCTATGCAGGTAGGTGATCAGTGATCAGCATTTCACAAAGCAAACTGCCAATCTCATATGGGGAAGTGTGATAGTATTGACTGTGTTGGAAAGTGTTTACTGGCATTAGACCACCAATGATCAGCTGACTTTCAAAGCATGAGGCTGTCACTGATTGGTTGGTTCTCAGAGGTGTGTTCAATGAACCAAGTTGTCATTGATTGATTAGACAGGCTTATAACCTGTTCTGGTAAGGTTCTTTGTTACCATGGCTATGGAAAACAATCAATCTTTTTTCTCAGAGTGCGGGGACTTTTTTATTCCCATTGGGAATTTTTTTTGTAACTTATTACAAAGAAAGGGTCAGTCTTCCCAATACATAAAAAGCCCCTAGAAATGGAGAAGTCCAACAACTCAATAGAAAAATAAGAAAGCAAACAAAAATAAATACTGTTCTTAGAACATTAATAAAAAAAAAATAAAAACACCTCAACCTTATTCAAAAAAGTATTTTCTATAGTAATTGCTCTTAAGACCCTGGAGAAAAACACAAACTACATTCCATAAAATTAAGGTGAAATGTCAAAATAACTCTTTGACATTTTAAAGACAATTTAATGCAAAAGCCACCAAACTTAGAATAAATGTTTCAGAAAAATACAAGATAGATACATCAAAGATTTTTTTTTAAGCCAAAGAAAAGAGGTATAGTTTGGTTCAGGTCTCATTTTTTTTGGTTTCTTTCACTATTATGCAACATTAAAATTGCTACTTTTCTCCCTCCCCCCAAAGACTTGGGTAATTAGGCCTCTTATCTATTTTTTGTTTTGTGACCTGCTCTTATCAGCACACCTCCAAAATTCTCTGCTTTAAAAAATAAACCAATTAATGTCATTTTAGTTTATACAAATAAAGGCTTTAAATAAAAGTTTGCTAAGCATTTGCCAGTAGAAGGAATCAAGTAGATTTTTTTTTGTTTACAAGATGCTTTTTTTTTCTAAATGGTAAATCATTCTTGAAATCCTGAGAGTTTTGAACACTGTTTTCAATTCAATAAATTTAAAATACAGTTGTATAAACTACAGCACTTCTAGTTCTTTGGAAGTGGAAAAATTCTGTCACACGTTAGAACCAAAATTGATCTAGTATTGTCTTAGTGTCTCTTGCTAAAATTATATAATTCCTCTGTCATCTTACTTTTTTTGCAATCTAGGCTTACCCCAGAGAGTTACTTCATCATGATCTACTTCAGTTACTCAAATGCCCTCCTTATAAATTTTATCCAGGTGTTCTAACTCTATTATCTCTGAGATGTACCCAGAAATACACTCCTAGGAGCTCTGGGAATTTAGTGATGATGCCTGAGGCCTCAATTTTCTATATAAGAAATGTCAGAGAGGGGTTCTTGGCATCCGGATAGGTGAGGAACTGGAAAGCTTGTAGGGAGTCAGGACAATGGTGGCTTTAGGGGAGGTTAGTCTGTGTGGAGTGGCACACACAAAATTTTGAATTATCAACTCTGATCAACACGGGGGACATTCAGATATCATCAGGGTGATAGAAACTGAATAATTGGGAGGGCTTTCCTCAGGTACTTGGGAAGGTTGTCCATAGTTGTCTTCCACAGATCCTTAACGAAGTTTTACTTATGCACATTTGCATGTAAGCATCATTTTCCCACATAGTTTACTCCATCTTGTCAGGATAAGAACTTTCCACAATTTTGCCTTAGAAAATTCAAAATATCAAGGCTGGCTCAGTCGGTTAAGCATCCGAATTTGGCTCAGGTCAGGATCTCATGGTTCCTGGGTTTGAGCCAGGCATCAGGCTCTGGGCTGACAGCTCAGACCCTGGAGCTTGCTTCAGATTCTGTGTCTCCCTTTCTCTCTGCCCCTTACCCCACTCATGCTCTCTCTCTCTCTCTCAAAAATAAACATTAAAAGAATAATAATAAATAGGGGCACCCGGGTGGCTCAGTTCGTGAAGCCTCCAACTTCTGCTCAGGTCATGATTTCACGGCTCATGAGTTCAAGCCCCATATCAGGCTCTGTGCTGACAGCTCAGAGCCTGGAACCTGCTTCAGATTCTGTGTCTCCTTCTCTCTCTGCCCCTCCCCTGCTTGCACTCTGTCTCTCTCAAAAATAATAAACATTTTTTAAAAATAAAAAAATAATAAGTAAACATAAAAAAAGTTTAAAAATTTCAAGACGTCCTAGACCCAGAATCTATTGAAGGAAATCATCTCTGGTGTGGTTCCCCTCCCCCACCTTCTCTTTCAGTTCCTAAGCCTGCCATTCCAAACTCAGTTGTGATATAAAAGACACTTTCCCAGACTCTCCCACACTCCTCCATCAGCAAGCTCCCTGCTCAGTTCTATTAACAAGTGACAAAAGGGAAAAAGGGGGCGTCTTGCTTTTTGCTGTTCCTCTCAATGTTACCCCAGCAGTGGCAGTTGACTCCAGCTACCAAATTCCTTTAACTTTTCTAGAACTAGATTCACTGGACCCTTTCACAGCACTAGAACCTGAGAGGGGTCTTTCTCAGAGCTCTAAACACCAACTCCGTACCATCGGCCCTCCTCCAACTCTTAAGCGCCTCATTCTAGTAACTGAAACCCTTTCTTTTTGTTTTCCAGCTTTGAGGGCGGCAGCCACTTCCTGCAGTTATCATCTCTGAATTATCTCAGTGTTCTCTTTTGTGCGAGCACCTGTCTAACCAATTCCCTATACTGTATACCCTCTGTTAAAGTATTGATTGTGGTTTTTCTTATCTTAACTGGACCCCGATCAATACATATATCTAGTACAAACTGAACAGGGAGTGGGGTGGGTTCTCATCCTCAAGAAAAGTCCATGGTAAGTCAGTCTAAGATGGAGCGGAAGGATACAAAAAATGGACACTCAGTGTATGACCTCCAACTGAAAGCCTTCTGAACTGAACTAGTTCCAGGGGACAAGAGCCTAACAGTGGAGATTCTGGAGCTACAAAGGACATGTTGAAGAGAAATGTAAAGTCAGTAAAATGTAGAGTCCCCTCAGTTGAACTCAAGGTTCAAGTTGCCTCAAGTCCTGCCAACATCGAGGTAACATTTGGAAAAAACAAATCAAACTCAAAATTCAAAGTCGTAATTGTTTATTAAGATGTCTATGCAAGGAATAAGAAATGAGTAAACATACAGTAGTGGCTTGACTCCCATCTTTTTAATCTCAAAATGGTTAGTGTTTCTCACACCTTTATGCACACCAACTATGAATTAGTATCGGCATCTACGGAAGCCACTTAGGATTTCTGGGAATTCGTTTCCTCTGGGGCCAAGGTCTCTTGTGACCTGGGAGCTGTCACACATGCCTGGCAGAGGAGAGGTGAGTGGAGTCTTCCTCAGTAGACAGAAGATGATTGCAATTTATTGGATGCCACGTTTGGAGATTGATGGGAGCACAAAGTCACTGCATGAAGTGAGACCCTTCCAGGAAATGGGCAGAGAATAGCCAGGGGGAAGGGACCATCACTTATTCTGGTTCTTTTTTGAGTCAAGGCCTGTGCTAGTTGCTTACCATTTGATAGCAACTAGGTTAGTTACATTATGATTCCCATATAGAAATTAAGAAAGTGAGATAATGAAAGGCAAGTAGTTCACCTAAGTCATACAGGTAGTGACCAAATTAAGAAGGGAATTCTTTTCTTCTTTCCTGCACTATATACGTCCTTGTTTTTGCAGTCCAAAACATGCCCAAATTACTAGCCCCATAGTTAAATTCCTTATGGATTAAATATTTGTGAACTAAGCTAAATTAAAACCATTCTTAGCCCACAGGACCTAAAAAACAAAGAGTATGCAGATTTGGCCCCTGGGATGTACTTTACCAGACTCTTGTGCCAGGGCTTCCAATTGAACTCCTGGTGTGTTTAATAGGCTTCTTTCCCCCTGGTAGGTAATGAATGCTTTTCTTTGGTCTCATCAGCAGTGTGAGCCTGATGACAATTCTCTCTGCTTTTCAGCCATTTTCAGCCTTTTAGCCTCTGCCCCAAGCAGTTTCAAAATTCTGCAATTACACCTTGATGGGAAAACTGGCATTGTGTTTTAGGACTTTCAAGTCTCCACTATCTTCATTCCAGCTTCATCAGAAAGCCAAGAGCTCTGTTAGTTTCTGTTCACCAGCACCAGCCCTGATTCTTGTCCTGCATTCAAAACAGGCACCTGCGACCAGCAAAACCACTTTTTGGTTGCAAACATCAGTTCACTTTTCTGACGTCTCCCTTCTCTAGAATCTTAGCCCCAATTTAGTCCTCATTGTTTCAGTAGCTGTCTGATGCTTTTCAAAAAGTAGGTAATTTTACACTTTTAACTTTTTTTCATGTTTATTTATTTTGAGAGAGCTCATGCACAAGTGAACAGGGGAGGGGCAGAGAGAGAGGGAGCTCTAGAGAGAATCCCAAGCAGGCACCATGCTGTCAGTGCAAAGCCTGACTCGGGGCTTGATCTCACACTGAGATCGTGGCCTGAGCCAAAGTCAAGAGTCAGACGCTTAACTGATGCTTAAACAACTGAGCCACCCAGTTACCCCTTTACATTTTTACCTGGCTTTTCTCATTGCTCTCAGCAGGATTATAGGTTTGCTGTAATGTTACCTGGAAAGCATAAGTCTTGCTTTTTTACTTTATTTTTTAATGTTTTTATTTATTTTTGAGACAGAGAGAGACCGAGCATGAGCAGGGGAGAGGCAGAGAGAGAGGGAGACACAGAATCTGAAGCAGGCTCCAGGCTCTGAGCTGTCAGCACAGAGCCCGACACGGCGCTTGAACTCACAGACTGCAAGATCATGACCTGAGCTGAAGTTGGACGCTTAATGGACTGAGCCATGCAGGTGCCCCAAGTCTTGCTTTTCAAATGATTTTAAAATAGTACCTTAAAGCTAAATACATTCAAATTCACTCACAATGCTGTATTTTTTTCACACTGAAAAAATCTTCCGGAATTACGATTTTTAAAATTTAAAGGCAAAAAGACCATTTAGAGTGGTGCAGGCTGAGATGAATAAACTTCCTTTATCTTGCAATGTTTTTTAAGTTTACTTATTTTTTTAGTAATCTCTATATCCAACGTAAGGCTCAAACTGACAACCCTGAGATCAAGAGTCACATGCTCTTCCAAATGTGCCTGCCAGATGCCCCCATCTTGCAATATTTTAATAACATTAAAATTCTGACTAGATGATACATTCAATATGATTGATCAAAAAAAGTTATTCTTCCCCCCCTTTCCCCCAGCCACCCAGTTTCTCTTCCTGCTGGCAACATTTACTGAGTCTCTTTCTAGACATTGTATGCAAATACATGTATATATCTTTTCACATCAGTAAAGTGATTCTGTTGTTGCTGTTGATTGCTATATAGTATTTCATCGTACCATCATTTATTTAGTATCTATTGATGTGACATTAAGTCTGTTTCTAAGCTTATTATTATAAACAATGCCATACAAAAATGTTTTGTACAGGTCGTTCTACATACATGTGAAGATAGTTTTAGGAAATTCCTAGAGGTTGAATTGCTAAGTTCAGAATTGGGATTTTAAATTTTCTATTGATACCAAGCAACAGGATAAGAGTGCCTACTTTCCCACACTCCTGACAAGATTAAAAAAACACACATACAGGGGCGCCTGGGTGGCTCAGTTGGTTAAGCGTCCGACTTCAGCTCAGATCATGATCTCACAGTCCATGAGTTTGAGCCCCACGTCAGGCTCTGTGCTGACAGCTCAGAGCCTGGAGCCTGTTTCAGATTCTGTGTCTCCCACTCTCTCTGTCCCTCCCCTGTTCATGCTCTGTCTCTCTCTGTCTCAAAAATAAATAAAAACATTTTTAAAAATTAATAAAAAAATAATTAAAAAAACCCAAAATACACATACAGACGCAAATACAAAACAAGAAACACCTTTATCTTAATTAATTTGAAGGGTAGAAAAATAAAAATGTATGCACATTAGTGTAAGTGATATTATGAATTTCACATATTTAAGAGTCATTTGTATTTCCTTTCCTGGGAAGGATGTTTCTTGGGATTATTTCTAATTTTCCCTTTGAGTTATTAGTCACTTTCATAATGTATTGGCAGATGCTTCATATAAAGGAAATGACCTCTTTGTGATGCATTGTATCTATTTCTTCCCCAGTTTGCCATGTTTTCCAGTTTTCATTATGCTAATAGTTTTAGTTATGCAGAACTTTGAATTTTTATGTAGTTAATTTTTATTTTTTTAATTGTGGTAAAATACATGTAATAGTCCATTTTTAATTATTTTATTTTCAGATTCTCCACTTCTGCGGTCCTAGGTGCTCTCTGAGAAGTTAATAACTCTCACATCCCTTCCACAAAAAGGAGAGAAGTAGCGATACACTCTAATGACTGACATAACATTTAGTAGTTTCTAACAAAAAGACATATAAGGTCAGATTATCCAAAAAACTAACAGAGAAATTAAAACTTATCTTAAGGTCAGGAAGACTTCTTCACTGACAATTAAGTGGTTAAATGTATAAATCCTAAAGATGTCACACTATTTCCCTTTTTGGTCATGGACTATTCCAGGAAAATTTAATTATATAATTTTTGAGGAGTTCCAAGAGTATTCAACCTAAAATGTAAAGTGAAATTGCTCTTAGAAAAATACTGGTTTGATGAAAATAGATTTTAGCATATTTTAGAGAAATCTGGTTAGCTTCTGACTAGACTTCATTTCAGCACGATCATTACTCAGAGGGCAATCATTCTTTTGTTGAGAAGGGGCAAACTAAATTTTAAATTAGCATCAGAATTCTACCCATAATTACCCAATCAATACTGATGTAGATGCCACCAAATATGCAAAGATTAACAGAATTTCAGTTACAAAATTTGGAGGGAAAAATAATAAGGGTATAAAAATACTGACAAATTTAAGCTAGAATTAGCTCCAGGACATTTTATTATACTTTTATTTTAAAAGGATGAATAACTAGAGATCAGCAGAAATGCTGTTAAAACTGTTATTTGCTTAAAGCTGTTCATATTAATGAACAAGAGATTACATCTCTAAGTTAAATTTCACAAAATGAAATCACTGCCTTCTGATTTAACTTTCAGGGTAAGATGGCAAAACTCAAGCATCAGACTTTTTCTGTCCATAAACACAAATAAAAGTCAGCATCAATATAAATGATAATATAAGGAAATAAACACATGGTTATGTCTCAAGTCCCATAATATGAGATGATATTGATTCCTATTTATTCCCCTAGAATACCAGAATAATAGAAATGTGAATTCCCCAAATTTCAGGCAATTTAGTAACTGATTTTTATTTTGACACCAGATACTGTGGTGTGAAAAGCCTAAACCCAAATGTTTTCCACGTCATTAAGCAGAGAAAGGAGGAGGGGGAATCCTCTGCCAAACCTCACCTGCTACTCCATCCTAGACCTTGTTTCTAATTATTCACTCAGTTCTAGCGTTTCCAAATTGTCGATCCACCCCACTGAGCCTCACCCCAACTCTTAACTCCTTTTGCAACAAGAGTCTAGTTTCCTTTGTCAACTAATTCCTAATTTTCCAAGAAACTCTGATTTTTCTGATTTCATAATGATCATAAACCATTTTAAATGGAAGAAAATGCTATAATGCTTAAAATAATTAAAGTGGAGATGAAAACTAGATTACTTTAGTGTTATGGAAGATGCATGTCATGTGCTCTGCAAATATATGGGAAAGTTGTAAGAAAACTCCTAACTACCTGGTATAGTATAATCTTACTTTGATTACTAGTTAGGACAAAAAGGGAAGGAGGCAAAGGCCATAAAACATGCATTTTTGGGAAAGAGAATGGCACTTGAAAATTTCTTGGGAGTTCACCAAGGCATTCTTATATCCATAAGGATTGTCCAACAGTATATCACAGTTATTAAAAAAGGAAAGGATTGGGACTCCTGCTTACCACTGAGTTTGGCAGAAACATATTTATATATTTCTCTCTTGTAATCACCAGTCCTTTAATTAAGGACAATGAGTGTGACCACAGAGCAAAATTAACGAAAAAATTTATAAAGATTCTATGATAGAAGAGAGCTTCACAATCCAGCTTTACTAGATTATGAAACACTCCCTTTACCCACACATTACTTCGTATACCTCTGAAACATCTGAAAAATACTTTTCTGTGACTTACTAGGCTGTAGGGAATGAGCACTTTTAGATACATTACAATTATCTCTAGAAGAATTTGGCATCTTTCTCCCATTAACTGAATGTTTCAACTGGATCTTAAAAGATGGCTGCCAGTTTTCATTTTTTGAGCCTCTCCGAGATTCTGAATGCTCTATATCAGTCTGTCTTTTGCAGTTCCTGTCTTTGGAATTTTTCCTCTGTCCATTTAGCAACTTGTCTGGTGGTGAAGATGTAGGACGTAACTGATATTCATCTGGGGATCCTTTTTGCCGGTTTGGCTTCATTTGTTCTTTATCTACTTGTTTCTGAAGCTGTAATGCTAACAACCTGTCCTGTTCTTCCTGTTTATGTCTCTCAAAAAGTAAGCGTTCCAAATCTATCAGTTTTTGGGTAAAATTGATTTCTGTTTCCTCTTGGTCTGAGGAAGCTCTGGGGAACATTTTCCTTCTTTTTGCAGAAATGCAGGGATCCCTGACTGCTTCGAATGAAGATTCCTGGTTTTTTCTTTTGGAAGTATCTTTACTGGTCAGGAGGCAAGAGTCTTCATTTTCTGTCTCAACTGTGTTACTTTCAATTATCTGTGTCATACCTGATATAGTGCATGCGCTCTCTGTTTCTCCAGAGCATGGAACTCTGGCTTCAGGTCCCTCATGATTTAGGACACATAACTCTTTATCATGATTGCTTGGTCTCATTTTGACTTCTGCTTCAAGGCACCACTCTCTACCACTGGCATATAACTGAGGCATAGGTGACTCTACTGAAGACTTTGCACCTTGTTCTTGAACGTCCATGCCTATTTGCGGAGAAAGTGTTGGCATATCTTCTTCAATTTCTGTATCTTGCCTTGTTGGGCTATTTACAATAGTACCGTCAGTTTCCTGTAGAAAACAGAAAAAGACTGAGTGAACCAGGGGAAAACATCTAGTCATAATATAGAAGTCTAATTATACTGATACTCTAGCTTAATTGTAACTGTAAGATAGTTAGCATTAAGGGTGCCTGGGTGGCTCAGTCAGTTGATTGTTCAATTCTTGATTTCAGCTCAAGTCATGATCCCAGGGTTGTGGAATCGAGCCCCGTGTCAGGATCTCTGAGTGTGGAGCCTGCTTAAGATTCCCTTTCTTGGCGCATCTGCGTGGCTCAGTCGGTTAAGCACCTGACTGTTTCCACTCAGGTCATGATCTCGTGGTTCGTGGGTTCAAGCCCACATCAGGCTCCGTGTTGATGGTGCAGAGTCTGCTTGGGATTCTCTCTCCCTCTCTCTGCCCCTCCCCTGCTCACTCACTCTCTCAAAATAAACAAACTTTAAAAAAAGAAAAAGATTCTCTCCTTCTCTCTGCCCTTCTCCTCTGCTTGTACTCTCTCTTTTTAAAAAAAAAAAAAAAAAATTTTAACGTTTATTTTTGAGACAGAGAGAGACAGAGCATGAACGGGGGAGGGGCAGAGAGAGAGGGAGACACAGAATCGGAAGCAGGCTCCAGGCTCTGAGCCATCAGCCCAGAGCCCGACGCGGGGCTCGAACTCACGGACTGTGAGATCGTGACCTGAGCTGAAGTCGGATGCTTAACCGACTGAGCCACCCAGGCGCCCCATGCTTGTACTCTCTCTTAAAAAGAAAAAAAAACAAAAAACAAAAAAAACAGCGTTACTACTAATGATATACATTAATTGTTAATAGTGTTTTTATTCTGGGGGTGCCTGGGTGGCTCAGTCAGTTAAACGTCCAACTCTTGACTTTGGCTCAGGTCTTGATCTCACAGTTTCTGAGACTGAGCCCTGCATGAGGCTCTGCACTGACAGCACAGGGCCCACCTGGCATTCTCTCTCTCCCTATCTGCCTCTCCCCTGCTTGTGCGCATGAGTTCCCTCTCTCAAAATAAATAAAAACTTCAAAAAAATTTTTGAAATAGTATTTTTATTCTGTGTGCCAGTTTAGATTAAGGCATTCCCTCATTTTCACTCCCATGAATACCTACAGATTAAAATGTACAAACTGGATTCTATATATGGCCAGTAAACTGGCACTAGGACCTGACCTCTCTTTTACCTTACAAACTTCCTCTAGCCCAGAGGTTTTTAGCCCCTTTTTGTGCTATGGACCTTCTACCTTTCAGCATTTTGGTAAAGTTTACAGATGCCTACTGAATATTTTTCAATATAAAAATAAACACCTAGGATTACAAAGGGAACAACCTGTATTGCAACACAATTATTAAAAATGTTTTACTTTCTGATGTAATAATGTATACCCATCAATACACTAAATATTAAGACCTAGTGGCAAGTCTAATAACTTGTAATATTGAAGTAGGGATGAATAACAATATTTCAAGAAACCTGCTATAAATGTAAAGTGATAAAAACCTGTGCTTTCCACTGATGATCAAAGGTACAGCTTTTGCTAATAGTATTATGGTTTCCAGTCTACATTCATAATTAAAGGAATGACAGGTTAGGTGAAAGTAAAGATAAACCTTTTCTTCCATTGAGGTTCGTATGTACTCCCCGGATTCTAACTGTAGACCTTATCAGGTTAAGAAACTTTGTTTTTGCCAGTATATTTCTTCTCACCTACAGGTCTGAGGTAAGTAAAGACCTAGGATTAGTTTTGACCTTAAATTTTTTACCTACTCTGCTTTGCATTCCTTATAGCATTTCTTATGAACCAATGTGGTTGGACTGGACAAATTCCAGGTTGCTTACCTGGTTTTGCTGTGGGCATGAACAGGAAAAATATCCCACCCTACAGTGCTTATTCCATCCTCAGTTCCATTATGAGCCAGACCATGTGGACCTGAATCCTCCCTCTATCATCTCTACTTAATGGACTTGGTACAAGTCTCATATCTCTGTGTGCCTTGGTTTTCTTAACTGTAAAATGGAACAAGAATGAATACCTACCTTACAGATGGTGCTTGTGATGGAGACTGAAGAAAATAATACATACATTATCTGGCACATGGTAAATGCCAATTAAATGACAGGTGAGTTTCGGGGCGCCTGGGTGGCGCAGTCGGTTAAGCGTCCGACTTCAGCCAGGTCACGATCTCGCGGCCCGTGAGTTCGAGCCCCGCGTCAGGCTCTGGGCTGATGGCTCGGAGCCTGGAGCCTGTTTCTGATTCTGTGTCTCCCTCTCTCTCTGACCCTCCCCCGTTCATGCTCTGTCTCTCTCTGTCCCAAAAAAATAAATAAAAAGCGTTGAAAAAAAAATTCTTAAAATAAAAAAAAAAAAAAAAAATAAATGACAGGTGAGTTTAAAAAATTTTAGGAACCTCTTAATAAGTGTTAACAAAACTTCTCTGTAGGAAATCAACCTTGGTGTCAGCTCACTTTTTTTTTTCCTGGTTCTATTTTCCTAGAAACCTGATGAAAGTGAAATGTCACCTGTGTTGTTACTAGGCTACAGAGCTTATGGTAAAAATGAACTTACTTGTGAACTGCAACTATACTGGAAGAACTGTGAATGATCTATAAGCACTTAGCGGGAAGCCAAATCTTAGGGCTTCTGTAAGTGACTTACAACTCTTTTGGTGTATTCCTTACCAGGACCCCTGGAAGCTACACCCATGGGCTGTTACAACAAATAATGGACTTTTATGGGGCACGGGGCTTCTAAGCCGGGGTGGTTTCCAAACTCATTTGCATTGTCTCATTTGTAGGCTGTCCCTTAGGAGCTCTGCAGTGAAGACTTTTGCCGCACAGATATGGCTGATGCTGCCCTACCAGCATGCTTTGTTTCCCATCCTGTAATCTTCACTGAAAGTGAAGTTAGTACCAGGCACAGGCTGTTTAATTTTGTGAGTTTGATTGTCTAAGTCAGGGATCCATAAACCATGGCCCATGGACCAAATTCAGCTGCTGCTTATTTTTATGAATAGTTTCTGTTGATCAAAGAGAAGTCCAGTTGTTTATGTACTGTCTATGGATGTTTTCACACGAAACAGCACAGTTGAATAGTTGTGAAAAAGACCATACAGGCCACAAAGATATTTACTATCTTGCCCTTTAGAGAAGTTTGCAGACTCCTAGTGTAGGTAAGCCTAAGATGACTAAGAAAGGGGGTTCCATATACAACAGTGATTTAAAAAAAAAAAAATGAGGAAACTACAAGTATTAGCAATCTATAGCGTTAGTAAACTTGCCAAACTAAGAACGTCTTTAGTACTGACATACCTTGGACATGGAGTTTTTCTTGCTTTCTTGTACAACTTCACACTGCGATGCTGATCCAAATTGAGATTTAGGTGACAAATACCTTAACAAAAAAAAAAAAAAAAAAAGCTTTACCAAAGTTTGAATGCTTTGACAGACAAGTGGTATGTAACCAATATATCACATTAGCTATTTATGTGAAGGTGAAGGTTGTCTGTTTGCTGCTTGGCTGATTTATCAGAAAGAGTATAGTCCATCTCCCTGTCTCAGGTATTTTGGCCTAATTCCAGAGCAAAACTTAAAAGGCCGAATATTGATATTTTAGTGAAAAACAGAAAAGGAAGTAAAATCTAAACATTTCTTAATTCTCAACAGAAATTCAAAAGGTACATAGCATCAAAACAACTCAAGACTATATAGTCTTCCCAAAAGTAATGGAAATTAAATTTTAAATCAGGAGAAAGGATATGTTAGTTTCTTTTTAATGCCAGAAATTATGGCTGTTTACTACATTAAAAAGCAGTTTTTTAAATGTTTACTTCTCTTAGAGAGAGGCAGAATATGAGCAGGGGAGGGGCAGAGAGAGAGGGAAGACATAGAAACTGAAGCAGACTCCGAAGCTGAGATGTCAGCACAGAGCTTGACACGGGGCTCGAACTTGTGGACCATGAGATCATGACCTGAGCTGAAGCTGGACGTTTAACCGACTGAGCCACCCAGGTGCCCCTGTTTACTACATTTTGAATTGTTACTATTGAGAAAGTATCCATGATTAGATTCTTTACTATTCTGGCATAGAGATTTTGTTAGATACACATTTTATATAAACTACCTGACTACAAAAATACACATCTATCAATTTATCAGTATAAGAGCATTTCTCTAAATTTCTAAGCATCTTTAATAGGCTGTTTGTCACTAAAAACATGAAGTTTCTAATATGATGAAAAATGCTGTAAAAGAAATGGGAATAAAAGGACAGGTTATGAGATGGTTAAGCATATTTTTAAAACTGGAAAAAATCCAAATACATACACAACTATGCTTAAAATCTCCTAAAATGCTGGCTGTCTTCAAGCAACGGTAACATCGGGTGATTTTCAAAGAGTAGCTAGCTATTGTTTTTAGAGTTAAAGAAAACAATGGAAAAACATCTGATTGCAAATAATATGTAAGTTCCATTGTGTCTAAAACACCATAAATAGTGTGTGAAACAATAAGATAAAATCTAGTCCAAGATCTCATATAAAGAACAAATAACATCCCTTATAAACTAGAATATATAAACCACGTATTTAGTTGAATCATTTCTAAACACCCTGCAAACTTATAAGTACAAGAACTACCTTTTCAATTGATAAGAGAAAACAGGAGCCCAGTTTAGTCTCATTTAAATTTTTTTTTCATAGCTGAAGAAACTCTTCTGCCAATGCTGGATATTAGTTACCAAGATAGAATTATTATAGCATAACAGTTTTTTTTTAAATCCACATGTAGAGAACAAAATGTGACCAGATACTTACTCAACATCATCAGTAAAGATTTATGAGCTTGTCTTGAGTATTCTTTTTTTTTTAATGTTTTTATTTTTGAGAGAGAGACAGAGCATGAGCAGGGGAGGGGCAGAGCAAGAGGGAGACACAGAATCCGAAGCAGGCTCTAGGCTCCGAGCTGTCAGCACAGAGCCCGACGCGGGGCTCGAACTCACAGACGGTGAGATCATGACCTGAGCTGAAGTCAGATGCTCAACCAACTGAGCCACCCAGGCGCCCCAGTGAGTATTCTTTATAATAACCAGGTAATGTATGAATATGTGCTCATTGTAAAAAAGTAAACAGAGGGGCACCTGGGCGGCTCAGTCAGTTGAACACCCGACTTCAGCTCAGGTCATGATCTCACAGTTCATGAGTTCAAGCCCCACATCGGGCTCGCTGCTCTTAGTGCAGAGCCTGCTTCAGATCCTCTGTATCCGCCCTGCTGCTCCTCCACTCTCTCTCTCTCAAAAATAAAAAATAAACATTAAAAAAAAAAAGTAAATAGAAATGTTAGACAATATACCCTTTTCCATTCCTCTTTGTTTCCTCCCATGTAACCAATTTTTTTAAAAAGCATGATTTCGATACAGTGCTTTTTTAAAACAATCACATCCTTCTGATTTCCTTTTTTCACTTATGTCTTACAGATCTAAGAGAGTGTATGTGCGTGTGCCTATTTCATAAAAAACAAATAGTTTACAAGAGAACAGTTACAAATATATGAAAGAATCCTAAGAATAACAACACATTGTGGTTCAGGGAGAGAAATACTGAGGGAAAGGGCACCAGTGAACATTTTGGAAATATTCTGTAGCTAAACCTGGAAAGTAGTTTATCCATATGTAAAAATTCACCAAAAGTACACTTAAGATTAGTGCACTTTAATATATGTATGTTACAATTTTTAAAGTCTTAAACCACATTTTTTAAATTTTATTATTTTTTTTAATATATGAAATTTGTCAAATTGGTTTCCAGGGGCGCCTGGGTGGCGCAGTCGGTTGAGCGTCCGACTTCGGCCAGGTCACGATCTCGCGGTCCGTGAGTTCGAGCCCCGCGTCAGGCTCTGGGCTGATGGCTCGGAGCCTGGAGCCTGTTTCCGATTCTGTGTCTCCCTCTCTCTCTGCCCCTCCCTCGTTCATGCTCTGTCTCTCTCTGTCCCAAAAATAAATAAAAAACGTTGAAAAAAAAATTTAAATTGGTTTCCATACAACACCCAGTGCTCATCCCAAAAGATGCCCTCTTCAATACCCATCACCTACCCACCTCTCCCTCCCACCCCCCATCAACCCTCAGTTTGTTCTCAGTTTTTAAGAGTCTCTTATGCTTTGGCTGTCTCCCACTCTAATCTTTTTTTTTTTTTTTCCCTCCCCTCCCCCATGGGTTTCTGTTAAGTTTCTCAGGATCCACATAAGAGTGAAAACATATGGTATGTGTCTTTCTCTGTATGGCTTATTTCACTTAACATCACACTTTCCAGTTCTATCCACGTTGCTACAAAGGGCCATACTTCATTCTTTCTCATTGCCACGTAGTACTTAAACCACAATTTCTTTATCCATTCATCAGTTGATGGACATTTAGGCTCTTTCCACAATTTGGCTATTGTTGAGAGTGCTGCTATAAACATTGGGGTCCAAGTGCCCCTATGCATCAGTACTCCTGTATCCCTTGGGTAAATTCCTAGCAGTGCTACTGCTGGGTCATAGGGTAGGTCTATTTTTAATTTTTTGAGGAACCTCCACACTGTTTTCCAGAGTGGCTGCACCAGTTTGCATTCCCACCAACAGTGCAAGAAGGTTCCCGTTTCTCCACATCCTCTCCAGCATCTATAGTCTCCTGATGTGTTCATTTTAGCCACTCTGACTGGCGTGAGGTGATATCTGAGTGTGGTTTTGATTTTTATTTCCCTGAGGAGGAGCGACGTTGAGCATCTTTTCATGTGCCTGTTGGCCATCTGGATTTCTTCTTTAGAGAAGTGTCTATTCATGTTTTCTGCCCATTTCTTCACTGGATCATTTGTTTTTCGGGTGTGGAGTTTGGTGAGCTCTTTATAGACTTTGGATACCAGCCCTCTGTCTGGTATGTCATTTGCAAATATCTTTTCCCATTCCGTTGGTTGCCTTTTAGTTTTGTTGATTGTTTCCTTTGCAGTGCAGAAGCTTTTTATCTTCATGAGGTCCCAATAGTTCATTTTTGCTTTTAATTCCCTTGCCTTTGGGGATGTGTCAAGTAAGAAATTGCTACGGCTGAGGTCGGAGAGGTCTTTTCCTGCTTTCTCCTCTAGGGTTTTGATGGTTTTCTGTCTCACATTCAGGTCCTTTATCCATTTTGAGTTTAATTTTGTGAATGGTGTAAGAAAAGTGGTCTAGTTTCATTCTTCTGCATGTTGCTGTCCAGTTCTCCCAGCACCATTTGTTAAAGAGACTGTCTTTTTTCCATTGGATATTCTTTCCTGCTTTGTCAAAGATGAGTTGGCCATACGTTTGTGGGTCTAGTTCTGGGGTTTCTATATTCCATTGGTCTATGTGTCTGTTTTTGTGCCAATACCATGCTGTCTTGATGATTACAGCTTTGTAGTAGAGGCTAAAGTCTGGGATTGTGATGCCTCCTGCTTTGGTCTTCTTCTTCAAAATTACTTTGGCCATTTGGGGCCTTTTGTGGTTGGTTCCATATGAATTTTAGGATTGCTTGTTCTAGCTTCAAGAAGAATGCTGGTGCAATTTTGATTGGGATTGCACTGAATGTGTAGATAGCTTTGGGTAGTATTGACATTTTAACAATATTTATTCTTCCAACCCATGAGCACGGAATGTTTTTCCATTTCTTTATATCTTCTTCAATTTCCTTCATAAGCTTTCTATAGTTTTCAGCATACAGATCTTTTACATCTTTGGTTAGATTTATTCCTAGGTATTTTACGCTTCTTGGTGCAATTGTGAATGGGATCAGTTTCTTTGTCTTTCTGTTGCTTCATTATTAGTGTATAAGAATGCAACTGATTTCTGTACATTGATTTTGTATCCTGCAACTTTGCTGAATTCATGTATCAGTTCTAGCAGACTTTTGGTGGAGTCTATCGGATTTTCCATGTATAATATCATGTCATCTGCAAAAAGTGAAAGCTTGACTTCATCTTTGCCAATTTTGATGCCTTTGATTTCCTTCTGTTGTAGGATTGTTGATGCTAGCACTTCCAACACTATGTTAAACAACAGCGGTGAGAGTGGACATCCCTGTCATGTTCCTTATCTCAGGGTCTTAAACCACATTTAAATAAACAAAGAAATAAATAAAATCCTTTATGTAGCCTCCTCTTTGTCCTCCACCTCAGAGTGTTTCTTATCTCTTGCTTTTAAAAATAGTTTTACCACACATTTGTATCCTTAACATGTATTGCTTAGCGCTGCATGATTTTGAATGGAATCGTACTACATGCATTCTACAGTTTTTTTCTTCACCCATTTTCCTGACTCATGCCTGTTGTCCTCAGCTAGATTCATTTTGACTGTTGGACAGTATTCAGTTCTACTTTTGGACATCTGGGTGCTTTTGCTTTTTGCTGTTACAAATAGTACTGCTGGGAACGTTTTTGTACATGTCTTCTAGGGTTTCTTTTTTTTTTTAACATTTTTTTTTAAAGTTCATTTATTTTGAGAGAGAGAGAGGGAGGGAGGGAGAGAACGAGTGGGGGGAGGGGCAGAGACAGAGGGGAGGGGATCTGAAGCAGGCTCTGTGCTGACAGCACAGAGCCCGATGCAGGGCCCAAAGTCACTAATTATGAGATCGGGACCTGAGCAGAAAGTTGGACACTTAACTAACTGAGCCACCCATGTGCCCCTCTTCTGGGGTTCTTCAGTGTTTGTATCCCAGAGTCCTAGAGTATCAACCTTTTACATTCCCACTAAACACATAAGTGTTTCTTATCATCTACAACATTTTATATTGCCGGAAACTTTAATTTTTCCAATAGGATGAGTATGAAATGCTACCTCACTGTGACTTTGTGTTTCCTTCTTTTCAAATATGTATTAACTTTCAGGGTTTCATTTTCTGTAAAGTCAAAATTTTTTGCCTCTTTTTCTACTGATCTTTTCTTCCTCATAGGTGAGTATTTTTTTAACAGCACACTTTTTTTTTCAGTTAAATACCTTAAAATATCTTCTTAAAAGACAGAAGATTATCATTTTATTCTCTAAAGGTATTTTGATAAAGGCATTCTTAATCTTATAATCTAATCATGTTTTGCTCTCTACAATATCCTTCCCCAAAGATAATCTCCTTCATTATCTTCTTAAAGTTTTATTGGTTGTCTTTTTAACGGACCTTTAATCCACCTTAATTTTTTTAAAATTTTTTTAACATTTATTTATTTTTGAGAGACAGAGCATGAGCAGGGTAGGGGCAGAGAGAGAGGAGACAGAATCTGAAGCAGGCTGTAGGCTCTGAGCAAGCTGTCAGCACAGAGCCTGATGCGGGGCTCAAACCCACAAACTGTGAGATCATGACCTGAGCCGAAGTCAGATGCTCAACTGACTGAGCCACCCAGGCGCCCTAATCCACCTTAATTTTTATATATGGTATGAGTAGAGGTCCAAGCTCATTTTTTCCTCATATAATCAACTGTCCCTGTGGCACTTATGGACAAGTTCATCCTTTTCCCACTGATTAAAATGACTACTACTGTATTACCCAAAGTACCCCAAAACTTAGTGGCTTAAAACAACAAACATTATCTCTCAGTTTCTGAGGGTCAGGAATCCAAGAGCAGCTCAGCTGGGTGGTTCGAGCTCAGGATCTCTCATCAGGGTCTAGGGAAGATGTTAGTCATCTGAAGTCTTGACTGGGCTTAGAGGATCACCTTCCACGAAGGCTCACTTATGTAAAAGGCTATTCTGGAAGTCCCATTTCGTTATTGGCTGCTGGCAGAAGGCCTTAGTTCCTTACCATGTGGGCCTCTCCACAGGGCTGCTCACAACAGAGCAGCTAAACTTCCCAGAGCAGGTAACCCAAAAAAGAGAAAAGTCACAGTGCCTCACAGGACTTAATCTCCCAAGTACACAACATCCCTTTGGGTAATTTATTTGTATACTTAAGTCCAGCCCACATTCAAGGGGAAGGGAATTGGGCTCTGTCTTTTTAAGGGATGAATATCAAAGAATTTGTGGACATATTTTAAAAATACCAAAGCCATCATGAAGGCACTATAAACTGTTATTTCTAAGCGATTACACTGCCTTAATCATTTTATCTATCTTTGTGCAAAAATATCACATATATTTACTTATAAATTAAAAGCACCCAACTCTCCACCACACATTTTATTTCTCTTTGGTGGTATCTGAAAGTTCTTTCTCTTCCATATAAATTTTTTTTTAATGTTTTTATTTATTTTTGAGACAGAGAGAGACACAGCATGAGCCAGGGAGGGGCAGAGAGAGAGGGAGACACAGAATCCGAAGCAGGCTCCAGGCTCTGAGCTGTCAGCACAGAGCCTGATGTGGGGCTCAAACTCACAGACTGTGAGATCATGACCTGAGCCGAAGTCGGATGCTTAACCGACTGAGCCACCCAGGCGCCCACTTCCATACAAATTTTTAGAGTCAGATGGTTAACCAACTGAGCCACCCAGGTGCCCCAAACTCTTATTAATTTAAAAAATGTATCTCTGAACTCTTGGATTTTTCAATGTATTTTCTACATTCCACCTCTAATAACAATGGCTTCTTCTTCTTTTTTTAAATCCACAATGGTAATTTACTTATTTTTTAAATGTTTGTTTATTTTTTGAGAGAGAGAGAGCAAGCATGAGTGGGGGTAGGACAGAGGATCCGAAGCAGGCTCTGTGCAAGCAACAGAGAGCCGGCCGTGGGGCTTGAACTCACAAACCGTGAGATCATGACCTGAGCCGAAGTCGGACGCTCAACCGACTGAGCTACCCAAACTCTCCTAATTAACAATGGCTTCTTTTTCAAGCTCTTATCTTTTGTTTCATTTTATCATCTCACTGTGCAGACTGAAATCTCTAACACACACTGAACAGAAGTGGTAAACAGCAGGCCACCCTTGTGTTTTCCCAGTCTTAACAGGATATGATTTCAATTTTCTACCATGAAGTATGATATCTGATATAAATTTTCTAGTAGATCTCCTGTAACAGGTTAAGTTTCTTCCTATTCCTACTTCATTAAGAATTATCATTCCCTTTCTCTCTAAAAAATAAACATTAAAAAAATGATCATTCCCATGCTTTTCATATTTAAAGTTAATAGCTTAACATTAATTCATTTTCTTTTTCTTGGTATTAAATATGTTTAATATCTTTAATAATTCTATTACTTCTAAATCTTCCACAAAAGGGCATTGTAGTTCTTCAGTTTATTGCAAATGTACCTTAAAAAAAAAAAAAAGCCAACCTTAATGTTGAAGCTGTAATACAAATTTTTAATTACTGGCACTATACTACAAAGCATAGTAAAGAACATCTTATTTAAATAAAACAAGGATAATATTTCACTGGGGAATATATCCAACACATTTTTTCTCTATATATCTACCTCCAATAGTGGTATTTTATAGGCTAATTTAAAAACAAATGCAAATTTTAAAAAGATAAATGAGAGCCATGTTTTTCTCAGGAATACTATTATACACATACCACATAGGTTGTTTTTACAGCAAATACTAGTTTGCCAAACTTCAATGGCAAAACTCTTAAGTCATGAATTTGGTAGTGTCCACCTAGTTGTTTCTTACTGCCCTGGAGATTCTGTTGGTGGGTAATGTTAAGAAATCATCTTGTTGCTACCATTTCCCTTCTTACAGGTGACTCCACTGTGATAGAATATTCATCTCCTTAAGATGCAAGGCCTAGCAAAAAAGCCTCCCACAAATCCACTGGATGTCACAATGTTCTGTTTGAAAAATTCTGTTGCTTCCAGGTGCTGCCGTATTTGCTCATTTCTTAATCTTTTCACTTTGTTTACATCTTTTTCAACTCTCTTCCAGTCAATCTGCACATAGCCACTGTGACCGGCAATCTGAAGAAGAAGGCTACCACGTATTACAGCTGCTGCAAGCTTTCCAACTTTCTGGAACAAAAGTCTTGCACACCTTGGGAATGAGGGTTCTGGGTCGCCATGGTACTGCCAGCGGCCAGCTACGAAGGTGGTCCCTGCCCATCTCCATTAATTCATGTTCTAATGTTAGGCCAGCAATGTATTCCTGGAGTTATCATTTTGAGTATATTTTCAGCCTTTCTTATTTTCTGATATGGCATTTAAAGTTTTCTAAATATTACTTTAGCCACCTCCCAAAAGTTTTGATGTATATAATACTTTCAGTCCTATTATTTCCACCAAGATTTATTCTTTTTTTCTAAGTAGGCTTCATACCTTGTGCAGAGCCTAGCACAGGGCTTGAACTCACAACCCTGAGATCAAGACTTGGATGCTTAACCAACCAAGCCACCCAGGCACCTCCCATCAAAATTTATTCTTTAACTAAAACGAGTTACTTAGCAGTTTTTCTTAATTTTCACACTTGTGTAGCCTTTTTGCTAATCATTTGACATCTGAGATGAAATCCGTATAACATAAAATTAACCATTTATTTCCTTTAAAAAAATGTTTTTTAGTGTTCATTTATTTTTGGTGAGAGAGAGGGAGAGAGGGAGGGACCAGGGGAGGGGCAGAGAGAGGAGACACAGAATCTGAAGCAGGCTCCAGGCTCCAAACTGTTAGCACAGAACCCGATGTGGGGCTCTAACCCACAAACTGCGAGATCATGACCTGAGTCAAAGTCAGACACTTAACTGACTGAGCCACCCAGGTGTCCCTAAAATCAATCATTTTGAAGTATACAATTCAGTGGCATTTTAGTATGTTCACAAAGTTGTACAACCATCACCTCTATTTAGTTCCAAAACATTTTCATCATCCCCAAAGGAAATCATATATATGTTAAGCAGTAACTCCCCATTCCCAGCTTTCCCCAGGCCCTGGCAACTTTTTTTTTTTATTTTTTATTATTTTAATGTTTTTTATTTATTTTTGGGACAGAGAGAGACAGAGCATGAACGGGGGAGGGGCAGAGAGAGAGGGAGACACAGAATCGGAAGCAGGCCCCAGGCTCCGAGCCGTCAGCCCAGAGCCCGACGCGGGGCTCGAACTCACGGACCGCGAGATCGTGACCTGGCTGAAGTCGGTCGCTTAACCGACTGCGCCACCCAGGCGCCCCAGGCCCTGGCAACTTTTAACCTGCGGTCTCTACAGATTTACCTACTCTAGCTATTTCATATAAATAAAGTCATATAACAGGCAGCCCTTTTTGTCTGGCTTCTTTCATGTAGCATGTTTCTGAGGTTTATTCATGTCACAGCATGTATCAGTAGGTCACTCCTTTTTAGGGCTGAATAATATTCCACTGCATGGATTATACCACATTTTGTTTATCCATTCATCCCTCAGTGGACATTTGTGTTGTTTCCATCCTTTGGCTGTTTGAAGTACTGACTCAAACATTTGTGTATAAGTATTTGTTTGAATTCCTGTTTTCAATTCTTTTGAGTACATGGGTAGGAGTGGAACCGCTGGGTCATATGGTAATTCTGTTTAATTTTCTGAGCAACTGCCAAATCGCACCATTTTATATTCCCACCAATAATGTGCAAGATTCCAATTTCTCAAATCCTTGCCAACACTTACTATTTTCATTTTTTTGGTTTACAGACATCCTAGTGAATGTGAGATGGTATCTCACTGTGGTTTGATTTGCATGACTTACAATCTTGGGCATCTTTTCATATGCTTATTGGCCATATGCAGATCACTGGAGTAATGTCCATTCATGTCCTTTGCTCATTTTGAAACGGGAATGTTTGTCTTTTGTTAAGTTATATTAAGAATTCTTTACATATTCTAGGGGTGCCTGGGTGGCTCAGTGGGTTAAGCGTCTGACTTCAGCTCGGTTTATGATCTCACAGTTCGTGAGTTCGAGCCCTATGTCGGGCTCTGTGCTGACAGTTCAGACCTGGAGCCTGCTTCAGATTCTATGTCTCCCTCTCTCTCTGCCCCTCCCCTGCTCACTCTCTGTCTGTCTGTCTCTCTGTCTCAAAAATAAATAAATACTAAAAACAAACAAAGACTTGCATGCTCTACTAACTGAGCCAGCCAGGTGCCCCTATTTTTAAAGTCTAGATTGCGGTTCTTTAACTCTTCCAATTGTTAATTACTATGGGAAAGCTTATATCCTCATAAAATCATCAACTCTACCTGCTGCTGGAGGGGCACTGTGAGGAGACTAAATCACTCTACTACTGACTACCTGACTCATGCTTTTTGTATAATAGGGAAGAAATATAATGCATAGACTGGGGAAGAGGGCAGGGGAATGACCTAGATGCCAAGTTACAACCTCCTTCAGTAAGGATGACCTTATATAAGACCAGCTTTTTCTTATCTGAATCTAGACCAGGAGAAAAGGGAATCCAACTGGTTAATTTTTTTTTTTTTTAATTTTTTTTTTTTCAATGTTTTTTATTTATTTTTGGGACAGAGAGAGACAGAGCATGAACGGGGGAGGGGCAGAGAGAGAGGGAGACACAGAATCGGAAACAGGCTCCAGGCTCCGAGCCATCAGCCCGGAGCCCGACGCGGGGCTCGAACTCACGGACCGCGAGATCGTGACCTGGCTGAAGTCGGACGCTTAACCGACTGCGCCACCCAGGCGCCCCCCAACTGGTTAATTTTGAGAAAATGGGAACATGAAAATCCTGAAGAATCAAGATAAAAAAGACTTCGTACCTCTCTTCGTGCTAGCCAGGTGTCTAAGCTATGTGAGTAGCAGCCTTATTTTCACTTTACATCAATCTCAGACCATCTCAGACCATCTGGAGAGTTTTCACAGATTTCATGGACTGAATTTTATTTATCAGTGGACTATATGAACAAAAACACCAGCATACAGTAAGTGATCAATAAATAGTTGATAAATAGTCATGTTCACTTACTTCTGAATATCTCCAGTGTTTGTTTGTTTGTTCTTACTTTTCTTTTGAGACTTGGTTGTGACTGTATCAGATTTTCTGGAATTCAAGGGAGAAGCCAAGACACTTCCGTCACAGAAATTGTTCTTCAACAAGAGAAAAAGCATAACAGACATTATTTTTAAAATTATAATAAAATAAGCTATTATTTTGACTACTTCAGACTCCACAACAAAATTTTTCAGGAATTATGCACACATTTAAATTCTACATATCCTTCGAATAATAGTGACCATGCAAAAATTAGTATAAATAAGATTCAATCCATCCAAATTGGTCTACATTAATTGCATTTTTACTCTACATTAAAAGCACAAAGGGCATGATATTACTAATATCCATTTTTCTAATGAATGGCTTCATATAATTATAGCTACCTTAATCTATAGGGGAAAATTGTGGCTATGCCTGGAATATAAGCTAATTTTATGTAAAGATAATTTCATTGGGGATTTAAGAACATACCAATATCATAAATATTTACTTGCTGTTACCAGTCTCATAATATTCTTACTACACTACTGGAAAAATTAATATAATTGGTGGTGGTAGACATTTGGTTTTGGACCACAAACTTTTCCAAGTAAACCCAAGAATTTTTAAATTTTTTTTAATGTTATTTTTGAGACAGAGAGACAGGGCGTGAGCAGGGAAAGGATACAGAGGGAGACACAGAATCTGAAGCAGGTTCCAGGCTCTGAGCTATCAGCACAGAGCCTGATGTAGGGCTTGAACCCCCAAACCATGAGATCATGACCTGAGCCAAAGTCAGATTCTTTTTTTTTTTTTTTTTTACATTTTATTTATTTTTTTGATAGACAGAGAGAGAGAGAGAGAGTGCACAAGTAGGGGAGGGGCAGAGAGAGACAGAGACACAGAATCTGAAGCAGGCTCTGAGCTGTCAGCACAGAGCCCGACGCGGGGCTCAAACTCACAAACTGTGACATCATGACCTGAGCCGAAGTCGGACACTTAACAGAATAAGCCACCCAGGTGCCCCCAAAGTCAGATTCTTAACCGACAGAGCCACTCAGGCACCCCAAGAATTCTTCTAAAATATCAACAGTTCTACTCTTACAATCCCTGTTAAAAACAAGAGGGATCAGAACAAGATTCTTAAAAGACAGGTAAAGATAACTCCAGATTCTCCTCTTCGATGTATTTTCTTACTGATCTCATTTGTTATTCTCCTGGTCAATGTCTTTTATTTAATTTCCTAATTATGTACGTTTTTAAAACTATTCTACTATAATTTTAAAAGAAAAAATATATTAAAAAGAGTATATAATCTAAAACTTGGATACACTAATAATAGGGCACCTGGGTGCCTCAGTCCAGTAAGTATCTGACTTCGGCTGAGTTTGAGCCCCACATCAGGCTTTCTGCTGTCCCAGCAGAGCCTGCTTCAGATCCTCTGTCCCCCACCCTCTGCCCCTCCACCACTCACGCTCTCTCTCTCAAAAATTAATAAACATTTTAAAAAATAAAATAAAATAAAACTTGGGTACACTATTATGAACAGTGGGCCTCTCAAAAAAAAAAATCGCAGTTCTGGATATACTTCTTATTGGTAATTATATTTTAGGATATTTGTTGTTTGAAAGCAGAGGAATTGTTTTTAGAGGCTCTCAAACCCAAAGGCACACCCGACTTCCGTAGATGCCTCTGGGAATGGTACTCCCTAAATCCTATCCCCAGAAATTCTGATTCAGTAGATTTAGAAACAGTATGGGAATTTGTATTTTAAAAGAACCCCAAATGAATTCTGCCACGTTCTTTCAAATCACTAGATCTCACTGTACCCTCAGGTCTTACAAGTATGGCTTTATCATCTTTTCTTCTATTCATTTTTCCTAAGGCAATAATTTAACTACAGCAAGGTAATAAAATTCATGTCTACTGTAGTATTTAAAGCTTTAATGTGCTTCACTCCCAAAAAGTGATTTACATCCATAGAGTGGAATATTATGCCACTCTCAAAAAAAAAAATTACATAAGACTGTGTAGTTACACTGGGGTGCCTGGGTGCCCAGTGTCAGTTGGTTAAGTGTCTGACTTCAGTTCAGGTCATGATCTCACAGTTCATGAGTTTGAGCCCCACATCGGGCTCTGTGCTGACAGCTCAGAGCCTGGAGCCTGCTTCAGATTCTGTTTCCCTCTCTCTTTGCCCCTCCCTCACTTGCACTCTGTGTGTCTCTTTCTCAAAAATAAACATTAAAAAAATTAAAAATAAAAAGACTGTGTAGTTACATAAAATCTCTAAGACATATCAAGTGAAAAAAGACAAAAAGAACAGTGTGCTTGATACATCCTTTTTAGGTGAATAAGAAAAAATAATAAACTGTTAATAGTGCTAACCTCTGGGGAAAGAGACTGATGGAACAGGAATGGGAATATAGATGTGGAAGGGGAGAGAGGAAGCTTTCCTATATATTCTGAATTTACTAACATACCAGGAAGAATACTTCAATCAGAGCAAATATATAACAACATGCAAAAAAACAAAAACAAAAACGTGTTTTGCTTTTAAGTAGAGCAAATGTCAGAAAAACTTCCTCAGATCTTTGAAAACCATGCAAAGCAAGAGGAACGTACTTCCAAGTACTCTCCTAAAACTTACAATATTAATGCTTAGCTTTCTTGCTAGTTCTTCATCATTTTTCAGTTGTTCTTCCATCTCTCTTCGCCTCTTTTCTGCCTGTTGTTTTTCCTCCTCTTCTTCCTCTGCCAATAATCTCTGTATGTACGCTTCGCTGGCTTTGTTTTCTTCTTCCTCACTGGCTCGTCGCTCTGCTTCCACCTTAAAAAAATAATAAAGAACACTTCTCTGAACTTTTGATTATACTTGCAATATTTCTCTTTTCTTAAAAGCAATTCTTTTTCTTTTCTTTTCGAGAGAGAGAGAGTACGAGCTGGGGAGAGGGGCAGAGAGAGGGAGAGAATCTTGAGCAAGCTCCAGTCTCAGAGCATGGCAAAAGACAAGAACAGACATTTCACCCCCCAAAAATTATAAAAATGTCCCTTAATTATATGAAAAGATAATCTTTCTCATAATAAGAGAAATAACAATTAAATCTACACTGAGATAGGACTTCCAGCTTCCAGTAATGATAGAGCAAAACACTGGTAGAAGATATCTTCCAACAAAAACCGACTTTAAAACCTGGACATTATACTGGGGCACCTGGGTGGCTCAGCTGGTTAAGCGTCAACTTCAGCTCAGGTCATGATCTCACAGTTGGTGGGCTCAAGCCCTGGGTTGGGCTCTGTGCTGAAAGCTCAGAGCCTGGAGCCTGCTTTGGATTCTGTGTCTCCCCTCTCTCTCTGGCCCTTCCCCTCTTGTGCTTTGTCTCCCTTCCTCTCTCAAAAATAAATAAACATTAAAAACAAAAAACAAAAAACCTGGGCATGATAAGCAATTACCGAAGGAACTGGAGAGTGAACATAATCAGACAAACTGCTCCTCCTGCCTTTAAGCCTAGAGCTAACATAATCTGACACTGGTGGAAACTGACCCCACACTTAGAGTCACTTGATATTCTAAAAGGTTCAGAGAGAATTTACTGGGGAAAAGATGCTCACTATAATACATGGGGGTAGAATATACAATATCTGTAGGAGTAAAAAATGTATCTCAACTCTACCTCATGTCATACTCAAAAACTAATTGAATTGATTATATATCAAAACATAAGAACTAAAATTCCAGAAATTTTTGTGACTTTGGGTTAAGCAAAGTTATCGAGCTATATACCTAAAATAAGTAAATTTTCCTATACTGAAATTTACCATAGATAAATTCTACCTCAACAAAGCT
The DNA here is from genome assembly GCF_028018385.1 of Neofelis nebulosa. Classification (NCBI taxonomy): domain Eukaryota; kingdom Metazoa; phylum Chordata; class Mammalia; order Carnivora; family Felidae; genus Neofelis; species Neofelis nebulosa. Next base: position 87,291,982 of record NC_080786.1, on the reverse strand, counting down.
TTTTTTTTAAAGAAACACTATGCCAATACCATTCTCATACATCAGATTAGCAAAAATTCAAAAGCCTGAAGTACTGTATTTTTTTTTCAAAATTTTTAACGTTTATTTATTTTTGAGAGAGAGAGAGCCCACACGAGAGCAGGGGAGGGGCAGAAAGAGAGGGAGACACAGAATCTGAAGCAGGCTACAGGCTCTGAGCTCTCAGCACAGAGCCCAATGCAGGTCTCAAACTCATGAACTGTGAGATCATGACCTGAGCCAAAGAAAGCCTGATAGTACTCTGTTGACAAGTGTGTTTCTAAACAGGTGCTCTCCTTGGGAATACAAAATGTACCCCAATCAAAGAGAATTTGACAGTTCTAACAAATCTATATATCATTTACCTTTTAACCTGGCAATCTCATATCTAGAAATCTGCCCTGAAGATATACTTCTAATAATATTAAAATATACATGCACAGTATTGCAGTACTGTATGTAATTAGAAAATATATAGTATGCAATATGTAATAAATGAGCAGTTATATATATGTTTACTCTTATAAAAGATACCAAAGGAAGGATAAACTACCCAGTGATAAAATTAGTTATCTACAAGGTGGGTGGACACAGGGTGGATAAGATACAGGAGGGAGTTATTCTGAGAGTAACTTTTATGTAATTTTCATGTTTGGGTGCATGTTAATATTCTACACATTCAGGGGCACGTGGGTGGCTCAGTCAGTTAAGCATCTGACTTCGGTTCAGGTCAGGATCTTGCAGTTCATGGGTTCAAGCCCCGTGTCAGGCTCTGTGCTGACAGCTCAGAGCCTGGAGCCTGCTTCAGATTCTGTGTGTCTCTCTTTCTCTGCCCCCTCCTGCTCATGCGCACGTGCTCTCTCTCTCACAAAAATAAATATTAAAAAAACATTTTTTTTAAGGAAGGGAAAATGAAAAAAAAATCACTATCACATAAAAGTACCAATTATATATAAATAAATTAAAGCTACTTTCTACATTTTGAACATGTAAAAAATAAAGCTTTTAAAGTACACTAAAATTAATTTTATTACAATATATATTATTTACATAGGCACATAAAACTGTATGTAAAACCTAAACTTGAAAACACAGCAGAGAATTTTTCCAAAAAAGAATAACCATTTAGGGCACCTGGGTGGCTCAGTTGGTTAAATGCCCGACCCTTGGTTTGGGCTCAGGTCATGATCTCATGGTTTGTAAGATCGAGCCACATGTTGGGCTCCACGCTGACAGCCTAGAGCCTGCGTGGGATATTCTCTCTCTCTGCTCCTCCCTCTCTCTCAAAGTAAATAAATAAACTTAAAAACAAAAAAAGTAACTATTTAGCACCTACCTTGCTTATCTCCTCTTCATATTCTCTTCTCAATTCCCCAGGTTTACTTAATAAGCGAACTGGCTGATAGTCATCAACTGTTAGAGATCAAGGAAGAAAACAATATTATAGGCAACAAAGAATTTTATGGCTAGCTTTGGTCTTTCACTGAACCTATATTAACCTGAACATGTGATATTAAATGTACAATTATTAACAGTTTTATAGCAGTATCTTCTCTACAGAATTCCATTTTAAAAGAAAAGTCCATAGATTTTCTGGTTCAAAATGGCACATAAGTACATATACTTAACTCCTGTTCTAGAATCTGTTAAAATAACAGTGAAAGCAGTTTTAAAAGTAATCCTACAACATCAAAGAGATTAGCGGAAGGGTCCATGAGTAAAAAAGAAACTTTAATAAATTTCTACAAAATGAGAGGCCGATATAAAAGAGGTGACTTATATAGCAGAATGAAGAAAAATGCAACCCTTGGAAGTGCGAGACCTGCCCCATATACCTGAAAGGCAGCTCAGGCAGGCTCAAAACCACAACGCATAATAGAGACCAGAATGAATGAGTGTAGGACAGGAAATTCAAAGTTTATAATCTGTTAAATCAGAATACTTGGTTGGTAGGCATTTCTTCCTAGATATTAAGTGTACATATCACAAACAAAAGTTATTTTTTAAAGAAACTAAATTGTCTGGACAGAGCCAGTGCAGCTAATATGAGAGGTGATGACCCAGAGCAAAGCCCTCTAAAATTTGGCACTCAGGGACAGCAAAGCATAATGGCCAGGTTTAACCTCAAACATTATCTGCCAGTCACCAATGCCAATGTATGCACAAGGAGTTTTATTCTAGGGCCTCATTTTTAAATATGAAAGCAAAACCAAGAATCATCAGACATTTCAAACAAATCTACAGGACTACAGAAACACTAAGATGCAAAGAAGGAAAAAATAATCTTGAGTTGAATCCAGAAAAAGAGAACACAACTGCTTATTTACAGGGGCAGCTGTTACTCAACTCCAGCTGACTACTGCCACCAGGAAACTTAGGTCTGTCTTTGTTATATTTTCTGATTTTTTCAAGACAATCCAGAAATCTATATGTTAGTGTAAAATCTCTAAATTTTAAATGTTGGCACTGAATGGGTAACAGAAAGCATGTCTGTAGCCTTTACATGGCTTGCAGGCGAGTTGTTTGCAAATTCTGCAACAGAGGAACTAAAAACAGTAATGCAACTCCATTACCAGTAGCAAAGAAGTATACTAAATTCTTATTTTAGCTGCTGACGAGGATTCATCTGAGACAATACAGTGGGAAATACAGGAGAGAGAAGTGTAAGGCTCCTGAAAAATTGGTAGGGGTTATAAACAAAGCGCAAGAAGCCAGGAGGGACAGCACTTTAATTACAGCATTTCTAATAAAGGAGGACACGGTATGTGTAGAGAGGTAGTGTAATATCAGATGTGACAGCTTAGGTGGTGGGCACACTGTTTCTGTAAAGGGCAAGATAATAAATATTTTATGCTTTGTGGGCAATGCAGCCTTTGTTGCAGTAATTCAACTCTTGCCACTGTAAGCGCAAAAGGAATCATTGACATAGATGAGTACAGTGCCTCTGTTCTAAAAACACTTCATTTACAAAAAGAGATGTGGGCCAAATTTGGCCTGTGGATGACAAAGTCCTCAGAAATTGTGTGTGTGTGTGTGTGTGTGTGTGTGTGTGTGCGCGCGCGCACATAAGCGCACATGTGCAGTGGTGTGGTGAACATTAAACAGTTGTAGGCAACTGGAAAACTGTTTCCTTTTATCATTAAAGGAGTTCACTTAATAAAGAATAAAAATAGCCAGAATATTATGAAAATTAAAAGACAACCCATAGAATGGAGAAAAATATTTGCAAATCATAGATCTGATAAGGCATTAATATCGAGAATATACAAAGAACTCCAACAACTGAACAACACAAAACAAGCTCAGTTAAAAACATGGGCAAAGGACTTCAATAGATTTTTTTTTTCCAAAAAATATGCAAATGGCCAACAAGCACATTAAAAGATGCTCAATATCACTAGTCATTAGGGAAATGCAAATCAAAACCACAAAGAGATACCACTTCATACCCAGTAGGGTGGCTATTATAAAACAAAATAGTAAGTGTTGACAAGCAGATGGGGAAACTGAAATCCTGGTGCACTGCTGGTGGAAATGTAAAATGGTACAGCCCCTATGGAAAACAATATGGTGGTTGCTCAAAAGAATTAAACAGAATTACCATAGGACCCAGGAATTCCTTTCTGGGTACACAGTCAAAAGAGTTGAAAGCAGGAACTCAGATACCTGTACACCAATGTTCACGGCAGCATTATTCACAACAGCCAAAAGTGGAAGTCATCCAAGCATTTATCAACAGATAAATGGATAAATAAAATGTGGTAAATACATACAGTGGAATATGATTGTCATAAAATGGAAGCCAATTCTGATACATGCTATAACAAGGATGAACCATGAAGATACTATGCTAAGTGAAATAAGTCAGACACAATAGGACAAACACCCACTATAATGTTACTTACACAAGATACCTGGAGTACTCAAATCTGACATAAGTAGAATGGTGGATGCCAGGGGTTAGAGGAAGGGGGAATTGGGGAATTATTGTTTAATGGGTACAGTTTCAATTGGAGAAGATGAAAAAGTTCTAGAGATGGATGGTGGTGATGGTTGCACACCAATGTGACTGTACTCAATGCTGCTGAACTGTATGCTTAAAAATAATTAAAACGGTAAATTTTCTGTTATCTGTATTTTAACACAAAAAAAAAACAACAACCCAATAACAAGAAGAAGCAAAACTTCTGTTAAAAAGAAAACCACGGAATGATGACTTGTTTCCTTCCACTTAGAGAGTCGCATGCTCTTTGTGGTCATTTTGTAGAATAAAGACCATCTTGGATAATCACCCATTGTTAATCTTGTGTGGCAACACCGGATTTTTACTTAAAGATTTAAAATGGCTTTTCAGGGAGCACCTGGATGGCTCAGTCGGTAGAGTGTGCAACTCGACTTTGGCTCAGGTCATAATCCCAGGGTGGTGGGATCAAGACCCATGTGGGGCTCTGCGCTGAGTGTGGAGCCTGCTTGAGATTCTCTTTCTCTCTCCCTCTTGCCCCTCTTCCCTGCTTGTGTGCTCTCTCTCTCCTCTAAAATAAAATAATAAATAAATAATAAATAAATAAATAATAGTAAAATGGCTTTAGAATAAACACGAAAAAAGAAAAGAAAAAAGAAAAACACAGAGGAGCCATAATGGGGCCACTAAAGGCCCCACATCAGTAAATCAAGATTTAATATCTAACCTAACTTCAACTTCAACCCCCTCAAACATAACCTTTAACTACCCAAACTGTAATTTCCTGTAAGCAGTATCCTGAGAGAGCCCTTCCTTCTTAGGAGGACAACTTTGCCTAAACACTGCAGTCCTTGCTAATAAATTATGGTGTTCTTTAAAATTTTTTTAATGTTTATTTTTTATTGAGAGAGAGAGTGCACATGCGTGAGAACGCGCAGGGGAGGGGCAGAGAGAGAGAGGGAGAACAGAATCTGAAGCAGGCTCCAGGCTCTGAGCTGTCAGCATAGAGCCCAGCACCCCTGGTTTTTTTGTTTGTTTGTTTAATGCCTCTTCTCTGCCTTTCCTTTCCTGTAGCTCAGTGGAGCTCTCCACTGTTGGTTAGATGAGATGCTTCCTGATTCATGAATCATTTAATAAAGTCAATTAGATCTTCAAATTTACTTGGTTTAATTTTTTTAAATGCTTCTGTATGATGACAAACATCACAAAATTAAAAACAAACCACAAACTGGGAGAAGTTATTTGCAAATACATAAATCAATAGAGATTTAATGTCCAGAATATAACAAGAACTTTTACAGATTAAGAAAAACACACTACATTAATGGGCAAAGAAACATACAATTTACAAAAGATGCTTAACTACAGTAAGCAGAGAGAACTGTAATTTAAAAAACAAAACAAAACAGAGGCTAGAATATCCAAACATGAAAAATAATTATAAAGTTGGAGAATTATCACTACGTGACTTCAAGACTTTCTATATAGCCACAGTAATCAACAGTGTGAGATTCTTTTTCTTATTAAGTCTTTTCTAAAACTTTTTTAATGTTTATTTATTTTTGAGAGAGAGAAAGCAAGAGGGAGAGAGATAGAGAGGGAGAGGGGCAGAGAGAGAGGGAGACACAGGATCCGAAGCAGGCTCTGCGCTGACAGCAGAGTCCAATCCAGGGCTTGAACTCACAAATCGTGAGATCATGACCTGGTGCTGAAGTTGGACCCTTAACCGACTGAGCACCCAGGTGCCCCTCAACAGTGTAATTTTAACATTAAAATCAACAAATCAACCAAACAGGCTTGTAAGAAAAGTCTTTTCAACAAAGGTACAGGAGGAAGTGAAATCCACACAGGAAAAAATATAAAGCTTTTATTTATTTATTTATTTATTTATTTATTTATTTATTTATTTATTTATTTATTTTTGAGAGACAAACAGAGCAGGAGCGGTGGAGGGGCAGAGAGAGGGAGATACAGAATCCAAAGCAGGCTCTAGGCTCTGAGCTGTCAGCACAGAGTCCTATGTGGGGTTTGAAGCCACGAACTGTGAGATCACGACCTGAGCCAAAGCTGGACACTTAACCAACTGAGCCACCCAGGTGTCCCTAAAACTATAAAGCTTTTAGAAAAAACATAGAAATATTTTTATATTACTACAGAAGATAAAGTTTTTCAGAACACAGAAAGTAATAATCATAAAAGGAAAAGTTTATTAACTAGACATCATGAAAATTAAAAATTTTAGCTCAACAGGGCACCTAGCTGGTTGATTCAGTGGAGTATGCAACTCTTGATCTCAAAGCTGTGAGTGGAGCCCCACATTAGGTGTAGAGTTTACCTTAAAAACTAAATAAATAAAATCTTTAAAAAATTTTTTTCAGCTCATCAAGAAGACACCATTAAGAAAATGAATAAGCAAGACACAGCCTGTAAGAAAATATTCACAAAACAACTTGCAAAGTACCGGTATCCAAAATATATAAAGAACTCTTACAACTTAATAATACAAAGATAAACCTGAGGCAAAAAATTCAGACAGACACTTAATAATGGAAGATATATAGGGGCGCCTGGGTGGCGCAGTCGGTTAAGCGTCCGACTTCAGCCAGGTCATGATCTCGCGGTCCGTGAGTTTGAGCCCCGCGTCAGGCTCTGGGCTGATGGCTTGGAGCCTGGAGCCTGTTTCCGATTCTGTGTCTCCCTCTCTCTGCACCTCCCCTGTTCATGCTCTGTCTCTCTCTGTCCCAAAAATAAATAAAAAACGTTGAAAAAAAAAAAAAAAAATGGAAGATATATAAATCATCAATAAACAATGAAGATTCAACATCATTAGTCACCAGGAAAATGCTAATTAAAACTACAATGAGATACGACTACAAATCTATCAGTACGGTTAGATAGGTAACACCAAATATTGATGAGCATGTTGTAAATGAACTAAACGTATCACCTCCTAAATTCTATGTTGAAACTTTAATCCAACTGGATAGTATTTGGAGGTAGAAACTTTGGGAAGTAATTAGGTCAGAAGGGTAGACCCCTCCTGACTGGGATTAGTGCCCTTACAGGAGGCTAATAAGCTTAGCTAGCTTTCCACCAGGTAAAGCCATAACCAGGAAGAGGGCTCCCACAAAGAACTAACTCAGACAGTAACTTGATCTTAGACTTCCTAGCTTCCAGAACTGTAAAAAAATAGATTTCTGTTTAAGCCACCTCGTCTATATACTTCGTTATAGCAGCCCAAACTAAGACAGATGTGCAGAAACCAGAATTTGCAAACATTGTTGCTGGTATTAGACAATAATACAACCATTCTGGAAAATGATAGTTTTTTATATAACTAAGCATATACCTACTCTAAGCAATTCTACTCGTATTTACCCAAGAAAAAATGAAAACATATGACCACACAAAAAAAAAAAAACCCAACTATTATAAGAATCTTCACAGCAACTTTTTTTTTTAAATTTTAAAAAATATTTATTCATTTTTGGAAGACAGAGAGAGACACAGCACAAGCAGGGGTGGGCGGAGAGAGAGGCAGACACAGAATCCAAAGCAGGTTCTAGGCTCCAAGCTATCAGCACAGAGCCTGACATGGGGCTCCAACTCATGAACCGCAAGATCATGACCTGAGCCGATGTCGGACGTTCAACTGACTGAGCCAAGCAGGCGCCCCTTGTTTTTTCTTTTTAATTTTTTTTTAATAACAGCAACTTTATTCATAAGAGCCAAAACCTGGAAATAGCTGGGACACCATAAACTGGAGAGCCACCAACAAAGTATAATACAGTCAAATGGTAGAATGATATTTAAAAATAAAAAGAAATTGGGGTGCCTGGGTGGCTCAGTTGGTTAAACGTCTGACTTTAGCTCAGGTTGTGATCTCATAGCTCGTGAGTTCGAGCCCCACATCAGGCTCTGTGCTGGCAGCTCAGAGCCTGGAGCCTGCTTTGGATTCTGTGTCTCCCTCTCTCTTTGCCCCAGTCCCACTCACACACTGTCTCTGTCTCTCTCAAAAATAAGCAAACATTAAAAAAATTTTTTTTTTAAATAAAAAGAAATAAATTACTAGTACCCACAACAAAGATGAATCTCAAACATTGTTATACTAAGTAAAAGAATCTTACACTAAAGAATATACATGGCATGATTACTACTGTGGGTTGAATTGTATCCCCCAAAAAGGTACATTGAAATTCTAATCCCTGTACTCAGAATGGGACCTTATTGGGAAATACTTGTAAACATAATTGAGTTCATACTGGAGTAGGGTGGGCCCTTAATAAAGGAGAGGGACACAGAGAAGAGACAGCAATGTGAAGACAGACACAGCAGGAGAATGCCATATGGCTATGGAGGCAGAGATTGGAGTTGTGCAGCAGTAAGCCAAGGAATACCATGGACTGTCAACAACACCCAGAAACTAAAAGAAAGGCATGTAACAGATTCCCCTCTAGAGCCTTCAAGAGAACACGTTCCTGTTGACATCTTGATTTTGGGCCTTTTAGCCTCCAGAACTGTGGGAAAATAAATTTCTGTTAAGCCACCCAGTTTGTGGTACTTTGTTATGTCAACTCTTGTACATTAACAGAATTCCATTTATATGAAGTTCTGGAAAAGGCAAAACTCATCTATGGTGGGGAAAAATAAAAACACTGGTTGACTTGAGGGTAGGGGAAAGATTAACTGGAAAGGACATGACAGTACTTTCAAGGGTAATGGTAATATTCTGTATTTTTATAAGAGTTCATGTTACAAAAGGTTATACCTATGTGAACACTCAATGAAGGCACGATTAAGATTTGCACATTACGAGGGCACCTGGGTGGCTCAGTCGGTTAAGGATCCCACTCTTGGTTTCAGCTCAGGTCATGATCTCACGGTTCATGAGTTTGAGCCCTACATCAGGCTCTGTGCTGACAGTGCAGAGCCTGCTTGGGATTCTCTCTTTCCCTCTCTCTCTGCCTCTCCCCTGCTCTCTCTCTCTCAAAATAAATAAATGAACTTTAAAAAAAAAAAAAAAAGACTTGCATATTATATGTAAATTAATATTAAAAGAAAAGTTATAAGCTAACATTGATCTTCAAAATATGTATGCTTACATATTTAAGAGAAAGTGAACTAAATGAAAAAAATAAAAAAGACTGACATGAATAGATGAAAGAGCTGTGACACAGTAAAATATTCTCATATCTGGTTACGGGTACATGAAAGTTCACTATAAAATGCTTTCAACTTTTCTATATGTTTAAAATCTTTCATAATAAAATGCTGAAAATAGTAAGTATACTACCAAAATTTCTTTGAGAAAAAATAAAAGGAAGAAAGACCAAATGTTGGCAAGAATGTGGTGCAACTACAACTCTCATACACTACTGGCAGGAGTATAAATTGGTAAAAGCCACTTTGGAAAACTGGCAATATCTCCTAAGGCTTACCCTACATGTAACACCCACCAAGGGGTAGTCTTAGGCTTTACTAAACATTCAGACTCCAAAAATGACCACAGGACCACATTTGGCATCAATCTAACAACATGAGAGCAAGGAAGCCAGATATCCTTTCTCCACAGCAGCAAACATTTCTTATGGCAACAATACGGGCACAGGCTCCCCACAAGGAACATGCTCAGTTACAATAATGGTCACTATGCTAGAGGAGCACAAAGCACAATATCCCAATCAGTATTTATAATTCCCTCCAACAGGGAAGCAATTTGTCAATTGGGGATAATTTTTCTCAGTAAGCAACGTTGCCTAGTAAACATTAACATTCTTATCCTCAGGTTTAGGGGAAACAAAACTAGAAATTTAATCAAAGGATGGATTCTCATCTAGCACGGAAAGGATTTATTTTCACTCATACTCTGTGGCTCCCGAATTCCATTCTTTTGCACTCTCCCAAAAATAAATATTAAAAAAATATGTAAGTATAAAAATATTCATGGTAGCACTATTCATAACAGCCTAAAATGCCTAATGTCAATGGACATAAAATTTTTCATTGCTTTTACTATTTAGTATCTACACAACATAGTACCATACAGCAAAGAAAATAAAGAAACCCCAATCACATGGACCAATATCACCAATATAATGGTGAGCTAAAGATACAAGATTCCTTTTTGTAAAAAAAATTTTTTTAACATTTATTTATTTTTGAGAGACAGAGAGAGCATGAGCGGGGGACACAGAATTCAAAGCAGGCTCCCGGCTCTGAGCTGTTGGCACAGAGCCCGATGCAGGGCTGTAACTCATGAACACGAGATCATGACCTGAGCCAAAGTCGGATGCTTAACTGACTGAGCCACCCAGGCACCCCACAAGATACCATTTTTTAAAAGGTTCAGAAATAGGTAAAAGCAATCTACGGTGTTACACATCACAATAGTATTTACAGCAATGGTGAGCGAACAGAGACTGCAAGGGGGCCACAAGGAGGACTTAGGAGTTTTGGGAAAGTTCTAGGTCTTGACCGGAATGCTGGTTACATATACATTTTCACTTTGAAAATTCACTGAACTGCAAATTTATGATTTATATACTTTTGTATATACGTTACATTTCAAAAAAATTTACATGAAAAACAAAGAAGGATCAGCTTCCAGAACAGTAAAGTGAGGAGATCTGCAGACCTGTTTTTCAATCGGAGAAAGGTATAAATCACTGGTCATATAAAATGCCTTGAAATTGCCCTACGAGCATACAGCAAAGAAATACTTCCAAAATTTTTACTATATCTCAGTAAGAAAAGTGAGAATCTGTGGCACTTGAGCCATATAAGAGGGAGGCTGTGCCAAGGCAGGGCTCCCAGTCTCCCCAGCTCCTGGTGAAGAGCCACAGCAACCCTCCAGAAGGAACAAACTGCCAGCATTTATCCTTTCCAGCTCACTGTTGCAGAGACTGAATTCCAGGTGAGTGGACCTGAGGGACTGTGGGCTACCTTCCTCTATCCACTTCCCACTCACAGAAGGGAAACATGACCCCAGGCACGGCAGGCAGAGAATACTAGGGCCCCATCACCCTCATCACAACTCACTCATAGGGCAAAGGTTCTAGGGCAGGCAAGCCAAGACTGGAGGCTACTATGTCTGCCTACTAGCCTATTCACAAAGAGAGAAGTAAGCCATCGTCTCTGCTTCCTGCTCTAGAGCAGTGACTCAGATTTTTGCCCAGGGAAAGAGGCAGGCCGTAAGAACCAAGAGCTCCAAAGATCTCCCTCAAAGAAAATGACTTTATATAGAAGAGAATGTGGAGAATTTCAAGCATAAGGGCATTCTTGAAAATCAAGTCAGTTTTAGTGGTAAAGCACTTAAGGCTGATGGAGTGCTGCCAACAAAATGGCAGAATAGGCAGTTCCAAGCTCTCATCCCTCCACAAAAACATTAAAAAACAAGCAGAAACTATCAGCGCCAATATTGTCAGAACTCTGGAAAACAATCAAAGGTTAACAGCAGCCAAGAAAATGATGAACCAAGAAAAAGGCAACTTCAAAATAGTAGGAAAGTTTTGTGGCAGTTTTACTCTCTCCCCACCTCCTCCTCAGTACAGTGGCAGTCTTGAAGAAGGAAACCCACATTCCCAGAATGGGACACTGGTCCCTGGTTCTGGAGGGGGTGCAGCAGACCCAAGGCAAGACACATGTTTGGAAGACATGTGGAGTCTTCTCAAGACTCCAAACTTTCACCTTGGGCTGATCCCTAGGCTCAGTGTAGTAAGCCTGGCTAAGTGCTGAAGGACCATCTTGGCACTGAGCCCATGTTCCAAGACAAAAAGGCACTTTTTTGTTTCATTTCTTTTTGTTGTTGTTGTTTAGCTCCTGAAATTCAAGGAAATCTGTCAAAACACTAACTGAGCACAAGTTAAGGCACAGAGACTTAGGTGACCACACACAAGGAGGTATAGTCCTTGCAAAAATAGTTTGGGAAAATTAGCAAACCAATGAACTGTTACAGCTTTCAACAATAAAAAAAAAAAAAAAGGTAAACTCTGGGGAAAGGGAAGAATCTGACTTTCAGGGTCACCATACTGTAATATTCAAATGTCCAATTTTCTAAAACAAATAAACAAACAAAAAACGCAAGGCATACAAGGAAACAAGAAAGAGTATGGACGATTCATAGGAACAAAATAAATTAACAGAAACCATTCTTGGGGAAGTCCAGACATCAGACTTACTAGTTAAAAACTTTAAAACAGCCATCTTATCAACAAATGGCACTAGGAATGCTGGGTATCCACATGTAAAAAAAAATGAAATTAAACCCTTACCCTGTATCATATAAAAAAAATTAACTCAAAGCAAATTGAAGACCTAAAACTATAAAGTTCCTAGAAGAAAACAGGGAAAAAGCTCCATGATATTGAAACTTAGCAATGATTTGTTGGATATGACACCAAACCACAAACAACAAAAGCAAAAATAGACAAATAGGACTATATCAAACTACATAATCAAAGTGAAATGGCAACCTATGGAATGGGAGAAAATATTTGCAAATCATACCTGATAAGGAGTTAACATCCAGAATAAATAAAGAACACCATCAACTCAACAACAAAAAATAAATAAACCAATTAAAAATAAACAAAGGACTAGAATAAACATCTCTCCACAGAAGATATACAAATGGCCAATAAACACATGAAAAGATGTTCAACATCATCAGTCATTAGGGAAATGAAAATCAAAACCACAATGAGATAGCATCTCATACTCATTAGGATGGCTTTATCTTAAAAACAAACAAACAAACAAACAAACAGAAAGTTAAGAGTAATGAAGTGTTGACAAGAAGGTGGAAAAACGAGGGGAGGGATTAAAAAAAAAAAAAGAATGTGGAAAAACGAAAGAGTCCTTGCATACTGCTGGTGGGAATGTAAAACAGTGCAGTTGCTATGGAAAAGAGTATGGCAGTTCCTCAAAAAAATCCATATAGTTAGCATATGACCCAGCAATTCCTTTCTGGGTACATACTCAAAGGAGTTGAAAGCAAGAACTTAAAAAATATTTGTATCCAATGTTCACAGCAGCATTACTCCCAACAGCCAAAAGGTAGAAGTAACCCAAGTGTCCACTGATGAATAAACAAAATGTGGTAAATACATTCAATGGAATATTATTTAGCCATAGAAAGGACTGAAATTCTAACACATGCTACAACATGGATGAACCTTGAAGACATTTAAGTGAAATAAACCAGATACAAAAGGACAAATACTTACTATGATATCTAAAATGGTCAAATTCAGAGACAGAAAGTAGAATTATGGTTAAAAGGACTGGAAGGAGAAGGAACTGGGGAGTTATTGTTTAATGGGTATGGAGTTTCAGTTTGGGAAGATGAAACTGGTCTGGAGATGGATGGTGGTGATGGTTGTAAACCAGTGTGACCGTACTTAACGGCACTGAAGTGTACACTTAAGAACAACAGGAATCGGGAGCACTTGGGTGGCTCAGCTGGTTGGGTGTCTGACTTTGGCTCAGGTCATGATCTCACAGTTGGTGAGTTTGAGCCCCACATCAGGCTTACTGCTGTCAGCCTGTCAGCGCAGAGCCCACTTCAGATCCTGTTCCCCTCTCTCGGCCCCTCCTCTGTTTGTGTTCCCTCAAAAATAAATCTTAAAAAAAAAAAAAAAAAGTGGGAATTGTAAATTTTGTTATGCATACTTTACCACAATTAGAAAGACACAGATACTAAGATACCACTTCACACCTACTAGGATGGCTATTTAAAAAAACCAAAAAACCAGAAAATAAGTGTTGGTGAGGATGTGGAGAAATTGGAACCATTATACATTGCAGGTGGGAATGCAAAATGGCACAGCACCAGGGAAAAGTTTAGCAGTTCGTCAAAAAGCTAAACCTAGAATTACTACATGATCCAGCACTTCCACTCCTAGGTACGTACACAAAAGAACTAGAAAGATATTCAAATACTTATACATGAATATTCATATCAGCACTACTTCAAATAGACAAAAAGTGAAAACAACTCAAATGTCCATCAGTGGATGAAGGGATAAACAAAATATAATCCATAAAATGAAAAATTATCCAGATCTAAAAAGGAATGAAATACTGATATATGTCACAACTGTGAATAACCTTGGAAACATTTAACTGAAAGAAGCCAGACACAACAGATCATATATTGTATAATGCATTTATATGAAATATCTAGAACAAGCAAATTCATAGAGACAGAGTAAATACAAACTGGGGGTGGAGGGGTGGGGAAGGAGAAGAATGTAGGGTTTTTGCTTAATGGTTAAAGAATCTGGGTGATGACAATGTTTATAGCAGCACTATCAACAACAGCCAAAGTATGGAAAGAGCCCAAACGTCCACTGATGGATGAATGGATAAAGAAGATGTGGTATATATACACAGTGGAGTATTACTCAGCAATCAAAAAGAATGAAATCTTGTCATTTGCAACTATGTGGATGGAACTAGAGGGTATTATACTAAGTGAAACTAGACAGTCAGAGAAAGACAAATATCATATGACTTCACTCATATGAGGAATTTAAGATACAAAACAGATGAACATAAGGGAAGGGAAACAAAAATAATATAAAAACAGGGAGTGGGACAAAACAGAAGAGACTCATAAATATGGAGAACAAACTGAGGGTTACTGGAGGGGTTGTGGGAGGGGGGATGGGCTAAACGGGTAAGGGGCATTAAGGAATCTAGTCCTGAAATCATTGTTGCACTAGATGCTAACTCGAATGTAAATTAAACAATAAATAAATTAAAAGAAAAAAGAATCTGGGTGATGAAAAACTGGAAACATAGTGGTGATGGTTATACACTGTGAAGACAATTTATGCCATTGACCTGTAACTTAAAATGGTTAAAATGGCAAATTTTATGCTATATATATTTTACCACAACTTTGAAAAAACTGATAATAAAATACCAAAACCACTTCACTGTACACTTTCTTTTTAAGTGTTTATTGTCTGGGTTTTTTTGTTTTTTGTTTCATAATCTCTACACCCAACAAGGGGCTCGAACTCATGACCTCAAGAGTTGAGAGTCACAGCCGCAATCTCTATACCCAACAAGGGGCTTGAACTCACGACCTCGAGAGTTGCACCCTCTTCCCACTGAGCCAGTCAGATGCCCCAGAACTGTACAATGTAAATGTATCAATTCTATGTGAATATCTCAATAAAGCTGTTTTAATAAAGTGTAACTACTGTTGAAAACATCATTAAAATGGCAAATTTGTTATACATATTTACCACAATAAAGGTTAACTCCCCCCAAACAAGTCAAGTACACCAGAGCACAGGCACCTTATTCAAAGCCTAGACAAGAAACTGCATGGCTTATTGATCACCTAAGTGTGCTGGAGTCAAATGTTCAGCTTGGGGCACACAGCTGCTGAGTCTACAGGGTGGAGAGCTTTAAATAAAAATGACTGATCTAGATGGAACTGGTCACTGAAAGCTATTTGATTAGGTTGCATGCTTAAGAGAGGAATTAAATACATGGAGCTGTACAGTCAAGCAGGCTAAAGAAAATACATGAAAGTAAAAGAATCAGTACTACAGCAATCCAGTACCTTCTATACTTCTCATGTTGCTGTACTGACTACTGCTGATCTGTGGATATTTATGTAACTTTCACATGACTGAAGGCTCTATGTGGGCCATTCTTGTGGGTTTGTTTGTTTCTTTGTTTTCATTTTTAACACCAATTGAACGCAGCCTGAGCATTATTACAATGAACACAATCTTGCTATCGACTTCAATCAACATTTTGGGGCCCATGAAACCCAAACCGGGGAGAAAAAAATTAGACCAATATTAGTCGGTTTCTTTTTAATCCTTTTCTCAAATGGATTAGCGGTAATTCACTTAAAGAATTTTGATGTTTCACACAACAAACACGCTGGGTTTTACTCACCGATCTCCTCTGATTCCTGCCCAGAGACTCTAAGCTTGCATTCCTTTGGATAGTGTTTTTGGATTATCTCCCACAGTTCCATGTTGACAAGAGAATTTCTTCGGGTGTGATACCGGGTCCACGAAGAGACCCGGCGGCGACAGAAAGGACAGCATAAACTTGCCTTTTCGACAGTCGATTGGAAGCAGGGATTACAGAGCGTGTGGTTACAAGGCAGTGTTATGGGCTCAATTAGGATTTCCACACAGATGCGGCACTGACATTCCGACAAGGAAGGGATGGCGTTTTGAGTCACAGCCATTTTAATATGCTAACAAGGCATATTCAGCATCAGTACCTGAAAGAGAAAGAGTCTCATTTCCGTCCCAACTACGGAGAAAGAGAATTAACAGTTTTGTGTTTAAATATTTTGCCCAGCTGCGTATCATCACACAGCGTCCCGAAATAAAAAGGCACCCTGTGATCCAGGTAAACAGTACTACCCTGGAAGGCGGCGTATTTGTCCATGTTTCAGACAAACGTCGGGTAAGGAAAGGAACGTTTTCGTCGGGAGACCTAGACATTAACCCAACCTTTGTGAGGGCTGACTGTGGGCTCCAGCTCTCCCGCGCGGCGGGAGGTACGCGCCCACTTGCCCTCCTCCCTCTTACCAGCTGAGGATGCTCCCTTAGCTCAGCACA
This sequence comes from Neofelis nebulosa, assembly GCF_028018385.1. NCBI lineage: Eukaryota > Metazoa > Chordata > Mammalia > Carnivora > Felidae > Neofelis > Neofelis nebulosa. The sequence goes on along the minus strand of NC_080786.1, from coordinate 87,275,401 downwards.
GCCAAACCCGAGACCGCCCAGGCGCGAAGGTACGGGGCCTCAACTCCGAGGAACGCCGTTTCCGCCCAGACGCCGGGCTGCGCGGGAGTAGGACTTCCGTTTTACCGTTGCTGTGGGGGTAACTCGCGAGACCCCACGTTCCAGCTTTCGCGCACCGGGAGCGGTTTCCCAGCGCTCTGAACCCACACTCCCCTTTCCTCGGTCAGCCCAAAAGCCTAATCTTTGCAGTCGTGCTGTAGCAACCCGACGAGGGCTGGTGACGTCACAACTGCTCACCCAAACGGGCCCTCCCACCCAGAGAACAGCCCTAGAGCGGACACATCTGACGTTCGGCTGGGTGGGACTTCCGGGTCCTGTGCGCGCCTCCCGCCCAGTTCCGCTCCCTTCGGCCCCGCAGAGGGTCCGCCCCTTGCGTTGCAGTCCCTTTCGCTCCAGCAGGAGTGACGACCTACCATCCCCTTCAGCTATGTGCGCCCGGAGGCTGCGGAAACCGGGAGGGTCGCGAGGTTGGTCTCTGGCAGAAAAAGGGAAACCTCAAGACAAATGAAAGACCCAACAGTAATTTTAAAAATTCTTCCCTCTTCTTTTTAAAATTTTCTCAGACTACTTGTCTGTTTCTACCTTGTACCAAGCCTCTTAGGTCGCTTTCTAGAGTTTTGAGGAAGGCATCTCGGAGGTTGATCTCCTAGAAAGATTGTGGTCAGAGAATCCGCAGATTTGCTCCAATTTAACACGCACTGACACTTCCTTCTCTAACCCACCCCTTCTTCAGTCTGAGGCCCAGAGATAGGTTGTTTTAAGATTGCCTTCCCTTCTAAGTATTGTCCAAAACCGACTTCTGTGCTCTGGGGCCGAATTATGTTTGTATATGATTACTTTGCCTAGGAAAGGAGGCAGCAGGCTAATGCCTCCAGGACTGCAAGCCTGCCCAGGGCAAGAGGCTGAGAGGGTTCGACAAGAAAATACAGAATCTAAGCAGTAGGTAAAGGAATCTGATCCGTGCTGCCCGCCACGTTCCACAGGTGTTCAAGGTCGTCTCATAACTAGTGCTGCCATCGGCCATCCAAGGCTCCTTACTAAGTGTCAACACATCGATATACACTTCTTGGAACAAAAGATTCTACAGAAAAACAAGTGAAGTGGGGGGGGGGGGGTCTTCAAGAATGAGGAAGAGAAAAATGTGTTCCGTTTAAAGTCAAGTCTTGCATTAGGGTGTCGATCTTCACTTCCATCCACTTTGACATTTCTATAGCGTTTCATAAGGGCTTGGAAAACACTGCAGGGCGGCCTCGATCCTGGGGCTTAGCTGTCATGTGCATCATTTATGATATATTCCCGTATTATTAAATTTCAATCTAGAACAATCAAAATTACAAAGGAGGTAAAAAATAATATTTTATGCATTTTAAAATAAGTTTTTCCACTTTGGTATTAAGTTCTTGTGCTTATTGTATTGAATCCTACTGTATTGAATTCTATGCAAAAAGTAAATTTTGGCTGGGAAAATGAAGGGGATTAAATAGACTGACACCTGTTATCTAAGAACCAAGTCTAGAGACAGAAAATATGATGGTTGCCAAGGGCTGGGAGAGTTCTTGTTTAATGGGTACAGAGTTTGTTTTCAGATGGATGGTGGTGATGGTTGCACAAAATTATGAATGTGTATGATACACTGAACTGTACACTTAAGAACGGTTCAGATGGTAAATTCTATGTGTTTTACCACAATAAGAAAAAATTTGAAAACCAACCAAAACAAGGCCTGAGTTTTTTGAGGAAATATTACATAGATGTGGAGAAAGAGTAAAAAAAAAATCACTGTGCATGAATATAGTCTTTAAGGTCTTTTGGGTTTGCTGAGGTCATTCAGGTGGCGACATGGTTTCTGGATGGAGCCAAAGCAAGGAGGTTGTAGGTCCTTGGTAGAGAGCCTTGGGAGGTTTTGTTTTGTTTTAATGAGAATTCAGAAACTTTTGTTTGTCATCCAGTTGTCCATGGTATCAACACCTTAGCCTGCAATTCCAGGCTCTCTGATAGGTCCTGTGGAATCTCCCATTATTCTCTTAAACATTAAACCATGATCTATATTCCCTGTCATCCAAATCTTGTGCTTTCAGGCCATTGTTTGAAATCATAATTCATCCTAATGAGTTACTTTGTTGCTTTGCCTACTTGAAGGATCACTTCAATGTACTTCCTCCAGGAAATACCCATAGTATTTCTCAATCACATAGTGATAACCCTCCCAAACTCACCCAATCATATATTGCCTAGTAATAGTGGTTTTTATTGTAGTCTTATTATTTAACTCTTGCACTTTGATTTTTTTGGTTATTTTTATTTTTTTAATTTTTTTTTAAACATTTATTTATTTTTGAGACAGAGACAGAGCATGAACGGGGGAGGGGCAGAGAGAGAGGGAGAAACAGAATGGGAAGCAGGCTCCAGGCTCTGAGCCATAAGCCCAGAGCCCGACGCTCTCGACCCATGGCGAGATGGTGACCTGAGCTGACGTTGGACGCTTAACTGACTGAGCCACCCAGGCACCCCTTTTTGGTTATTTTTAGAGCGAGAGCAAGCAGGGGAGCGGGCAGAGAGAGAGAGAGAGAGGGAGAGAAAATCTCAAGCATCCTCCATGATCGATCCCACAACTCCAGGATCATGACCTGAGCCAAAATCAAAAGTCAGGTGCCCAACCAACTGGACTGAGCCACCCAGGCACCCCTGCATTTTGATTTCTATGTTCAGGTACTTATGTCAGGTATAATGGATATATTTTATGTGCTTCTTCAGATTTCCTTGTTCTTGTCTACTTTCTGGGCCCACAGTCACAGTCCCTTGCTCTGTCTGGAGCTGAGCAGTTACATTTCTAGAGTCTCTGGCTCTTCCTATCACTTCTGGACTCCAGTGAAACACTGCACTGAACAATGCAGGCACCGGCTTCCAAACGCCTGCTGGGAGGGCTTAGATGATGCATCCTGGAAGTATGGGGGGGGGGGGGGGGCGCGGGGGGGGGAGGGGTCATTCCCCATGGAACAAACTTTGACCAACTGAAAACAATAGACTAAGTGAGCATGACAGAGAAATTCCCTTTCCATCTTTCTTCCAAGGCATGGTTTCTCCAAACAATGTGTCTGGAGAAGGACAAGACTGAGGGCATTTTTTAAAAGACTTTAAGTAATCTCTACACCCAACGTGGGGCTCAAACTTACAACCTTGAGATCAAGAGTCTCATGCTCTACCAACTAAGCCAGCCAGGCACCCCAACACTGAGTGCATTTATCTACCAAGGAACCTTCTGTGTCTCATGGCCCATTTTCAAGGAGGGGTCAGCAAGATAACATCATTTTGTATTATTTCGAATCCTCTGCCTAATTTGTATCTCCCAGGGTGCCTGGGTGGCTCAGTCCGTTAGGCGTCTGACTTCAGCTTAAGTCATAATCTCACAGTTCATGGGTTCGAGCCCCGTGTCAGGCTCTGTGCTGACAGCTCAGAGCCTGGAGCCTGCTTCAGATTCTGTGTCTTCTCTCTCTGCCCCTGCTCGCATGCTGTCCCTGTCTCTCAAAAATAAAATAAATATGGGGCACCTAGGTGGCTCGGTTGGTTAAGCATTCGACTTCGGCTCAGGTCATGATCTCACGGTTTGTGAGTTCAAGCACTATGTCGGTCTGTGTGCTGACAGCTCAGAGCCTGGAGTCTGCTTCAGACTCTGTCTTATTCTCTCTCTGCCCTTCCCCAACTTGTGCTCTATCTCTGTCTCTCAAAAATAAATAAGTGTAGGGGTGCCTGGGTGGCTCCGTCGATTGAGTGTCCGACTCTGGCTCAGGTCATGATCTCGTGGTCCATGAGTTCGAGCCCCGCCTGTTCAGAGCCTGGAGCCTGTTTCAGATTCTGTATCTCCCTCTCTCTGACCCTCCCCTGTTCATGCTCTGTCTCTCCCTGTCTCAAAAATAAATAAAACGTTAAAAAAATTTTTTAAATAAATAAATAAGTGTAAAAAAAATTAAACACTAGAAAAAAAAAGTTTGAATTTGTACCTTCCAAATAAAGCATAAGCACTCAACCTTTACCTGGAAGACAGACTCCACATTTTTAAATGTTTCTGTTAATTCACAGCACCTAGCACATGGCATTTGATGTTCAATAAATATTTTAATATATAGTCAATGTATTAGAGTTCCCTTTCTAGTGTAAAATAACTGTGGTTCTGTACCAGAGAGAAAATGTACAACATATAATATATATTAGGTGTTTGTATTGGTTTGTCTTTTAATATACTGTGCATTCATATGGTTCAAAATTCAAAATGTACAAAACAGTACATTCTTTAACAGTGAAAAGAATTCCTCCTACCTTTGACCCCTAGCCTCTTTGTTTTTTCCCTGAGACAGCCAAAGTTACCACTTTCTATCTCTCCAGAAGAAGCTTATGAAGTTTATGGGTATATTAGCTTGTATATGTGTGTGTGTGTATATTCATTTTTGCCCTTTTTTTCCTCCACTTAACAATATATAGGAAATATTTTCAACGTGTTTTTTTTTTTTTTTTTTTTTTTTTGGGACAGACAGAGACAGAGCATGAACGGGGGAGGGGCAGAGAGAGAGGGAGACACAGAATCGGAAACAGGCTCCAGGCTCCGAGCCATCAGCCCAGAGCTTGACGCGGGGCTCGAACTCACGGACCGCGAGATCGTGATCTGGCTGAAGTCGGACGCTTAACCGACTGCGCCACCCAGGCGCCCCGTAGGAAATATTTTAAAACAACACATCTTGGTGATAGCTCTGTATCATTGTACAGTTACACAAAGAGCTTCTTCATTCTCTTACACAGAAAGTATCCATTGTATCAATTTATCATATTTTGTTTAAGGCTCCCCTCACTTCTGCTATAAAAATAGGTGTATAATAAATTGTACATACGTTTCCTACCCCCCCCCCCCCATTTTTGTGAGATAAACTACTAGAAGTAGAATCCCTTGGTCATAGAGTAAAGTTAGTTTCTGGCTAATGGTATCAACTCTTTTAGGGGGGACTTTTGGTTTTCAGGGGCCTTCACTGCTTTTCCCTTCTCAATGACCTGCACAGCCCTGAGCAAACCATCCTGCAAAGCCTGGTTCTTTACCATGTTAGTGATCAGGAAAGTGACATCCTTGATATACATCTGCCTCACTTTAGCAACATAGTATTCTGCCTTGTTACCATATGCAATAAAGAAGGTACAAAGTGCTGTGATATCTCCTTCTTCCAGCCCACTTTCCTCCAGGACAGACTCCCAAACACCTCTAATACGCTGGTTCTTGACTTTTCGTCTTAGGATAGAGGCTAAAGTGGGAAGACCTCTCACCAGGTCTGGCAGCTTCTCAAGCACACGAGTGTGCAAGCAGATGAGTACTTCCATGACGTAGCTATATAAAATGCTCAGTTCCATTGAAGTGAATCTACAAAAAATGTGGAGAGCTTTGTGAGCAGTGGAACTCTACGTACAAACATGAAATGAATTCTATTAGAATACAAACCCACTAGAAGAACCAGCTGCTGTAGTTTAGAAAATACTTACTTTAGAAATAGGGCCTGCACTATACTGGATAGCTTAGTTCTCAGGCCACTCATACTACACATTTCTCAATGGCAGGGGAGTTATGTCAGCCATCTCTGTATTAGTAAGACATTGGCAAGCAAGAGACTCTGTGATGAGATGTATATGGCAGTGCTGGCATATCAACAGGTGCTCAAATTAATCTCTTTTGAATCAATTAACCTAAGAGAATACGATTTCTTCACAAGCCATGTTAGAACCATATTAAGTTCAAGTTTAGAATGTCCCCTGCAAGCTCTCACAAAGCCACGAAATTCCACTGATTTCTCATTGGATACTCACTTGAGTGCCAGCACTGCTGTCCACAGTTCATCGTGGGCTGCCTGGTTTGCCAAAGCCTTGCTATGATGTTCAAATTTCTGTGTCAGGCTATCCTGGGTGAAGTCCAGTTCTTTAAACTGTGCTTCTAAAACTTGGAGTTTGTGGTCTACTCTACAGGATAAAAGAGTCAAGGGGCACTTTAGGTCGAGAGACAGTACTAAGGTTTTGCCTTAAGATAGGGCTCTATTACATTGTTTATAACCACTATTAATTTGGGTACCTATCTACATTTAAGCTTACGAACAGATGTTTCCATTTGCTAATTCTCTCTAGCCATCATCCCAGTTCTTCCTTATATTGCCAAACTTCTGAATTGTCTAATTACTTGGATTATCTAACATACCATGTTTTTGTATTGAACTTTATACTTTAAATAAAGTATTTTAGGGGTGCCTGGCTGCCTGAGTCAGTGGAGCATGCGACTCTCAGTTTCGGGGCTGTGAGTTCAAGCTGCACATTGGGTATGGAGCCTACTTAAAAAAAAAAAAGTTTTTATTTTTAATTTTTTTAAGTTTATTTATTTTGAGAGAGAGCACGTGTTTGCGAGAGAGTGGGGATGGGGCAGAGAGAAAGAAGAGGAAGAAAATCCTAAGCAGGCTCCATGTTACCAGCTCAGAGCCCGACACAGGGCTTGAACTCCGAACCACGAGATCATGACCTGAGCCAAAATCAAGAGTCAGACATTTAACCAACTGAGCCACCCAGGTGCCTGCCCCCAAAAGTATTTTAAATACAAGCATTACTTTGATTCTCACAACAACCATAAGAAGCGAAGCAGTCATTTTTATTATTTTACAGATAAATCGAGTCTCACAAAGATTGAGATCTAATGTCATAGCTACTTAGTGCTGGGACCACTATTTAAAAAGGTGCCTTTCTCTATTCTGACTACCCAAATTGTATCCTACCTCACTTATATCCCCTAGCCTTTCTGCCTGGAGATTGCCCTGCCTACTTCATTTTCACAGGGACTGCCTCTATTACCTGTCACTCCTCACCTCCTGCTTTATTTTTAGAGTTAGGATTTCATGAACAAAATGGTAAACTGTTGGAGAAGGGGAATCAGAGACTATTTCTTGGACATCTTTATGCCTGTCCCCCAATACCTAGCAAAGGCCTTACACAGAAGTAAGAAAATATGTCTCATATTATCGACATCAATAATGTGAATGAGACGCTGAGCCGTGTAACCCAACAAGGGCATTTGAGTAGCTCTGAACAACCTTAATCATCAGAGGGCACTGTGGCACCAGAATTATGTCAAACTGAATCACACAGAACTGGAACCACACAACTCACTTGCCTGAAGGCACCCACATTTTCATGAAAGAAGTGATACACAAATTCAGGTACCACTTCTATGTCCTCAGTGACCTGAATACTTTGTGGTTGCCCAGGTTCCGTCCTTGACCATGTTCTCTTCTTAGCGCTCAGTTTATCTCAAGGCTAATTCAGCTTCAGGTACCATCTCCTAAGCTCTAGAGTTGTATCTTTTTTTTTTTTTTTCAACGTTTATTTATTTTTGAGACAGAGAGAGACAGAGCATGAACAGGGGAGGGGCAGAGAGAGAGGGAGACACAGAATCTGAAACAGGCTGCAGGCTCTGAGCGGTCAGCTCAGAGCCCGACGCGGGGCTCGAACTCACGGGCCGTGAGATCATGACCTGAGCCGAAGTCGGACGCTTAACCGACCAAGCCACCCAGGCGCCCCTCTAGAGCTGTATCTTTATGTTTTGTGCATCTCCAAACCCAACCGTTCTAAACTGAACCTACTCACTATCCCTCTCCCTCATCTTCGGAAATTACTATGGTTAGAATTTTCTCACTGTTTTGGATATTTTACTTACATATAGATAAGGCCCACCACGAAATGTGTTTCATAGGAGTGTAAGCCTGCGTGACCTAATATGCCAGCAATCTCTGTCTACATATGAAAACAATGTCATCTGGCGTACTGTCTGTAGTAACTTTGACACCTTTGAGACTATATTGCTTATAGGTCCTCTCTAGCTTGAACTCTAGCTTGTCAGTCAGTATAAAAGTTCACAGTTGTTAATAGCTTTTTGGAAGCCTCTCACAAAAAGGCATTCCCACACCATTTGAAATAAATGCTGAACAACATGTCTGCAAATCCAAGTCTGTTTTTTACTATAATTCCCCAGCTCAGTTAGTGACATCACCATCTATTCAAGTGCTTAAACTAGAAATTTCAGAATAATTCTTACCTTTTTTTTCTTCCTCTCCACTAATGCCTCTAAACTATACCCTCCTCTCCATCACCACTAAACCAGTTAATAACTGTCTTTCACTTTGACTTAGGATTACAGTAGCCTAACTGGATCCCTGCTTTCAATTTCTGCCACCTTGAATCCATCCTTCCAGAAATGTGATTCTAAAATACAATTCTGATCATGTGACTCAACTGATTATGTATGCTTTGTGCTGCCCTGACTTGTCCAAAGACACAGTTATAGCCAAATTGGCTATTCTCAGAAGGAAACATAAAGCCCTTAACCCTTTGCTCCCATCTTCTGCCAATCCTCTCATACCCTAGTCGGTAATCACACGAGACATCTAGAAGCTGACGGAACACAGTATGTGATTCCAGGCTTCTGCGGCCTCCATGTTCCATTATGTGTTCCATGTACTGTTTCCTCAGCCTAGAATTCCTTCCCATATTTTTTTTTCTCATAGCCTTTTACTCACACTTTAAGATCCAGTTTAAATGTCCCTCTATGAGGGGCGCCTGGGTGGCTCAGTCGGTGAAGCGGCTAACTTCAGCTCAGGTCATGATCTTGCGGTCTGTGAGTTCTAGTCCTGCATTGGGCTCTGTGCTGACAGCTCGAAGCCTGGAGCCTGTTTCGGATTCTGTGTCTCCCTCTCTCTGACCCTCCCCTGTTCATGCTCTGTCTCTCCCTGTCTCAAAAATAAACATTAAAAAAAAATTAAAAAAAATAATAAATGTCCCTCTGTGAAGGGTTCCTTTTTCTGGTGTCAAAGGCAAATAAATTGATCCTCTCTTCTGTCCTCATAGCCCTTTATGAACATCACCATTACAAGGTCAATCACATTAAATTCTAAGTATTTTTGAATAATTCTCTCTATAGGCTTTGAGATCCTTGAGGATAGAAACCACATTTTACTTATTTTGTATACCTAGAATATAGCACATACATTAATTGAATGGAATTCACCTGGGAGTGTATTTTTCTTTATTGTTTACACATATATATGGAAGTTAAATATATATTTAATATATATGTTAAATGTATGTGTTTAAATATATATGTTAAATATATATAGTAAATATATATATTTTAACCTGGAAGACTTAAACCACTTTAAACAGAGACAGAATTTTAATTAGCATGTCTATACTTCTTTGCCTATTTTTATTCCTTATTCTTCTCTTACCCATCTTCCCAGAAAAGCAGACCTATGTTTGTTCCCGCCCTGTAGCCCTTAGCAACCTTTTCATTGCCTCCTTCAAGGATATCAGGGTTGTGGTTTCATTGTTCATCTTCTTAAGGCAAAATGAAAGGAAACAAAACAAGGAAAATAAAAACCTAATGGAGGGTTTTCTGCTGTCTTCCACTCAGCAACAAGCAGCAGCTTGTGTGACTATTTGATCTGAATTCTGCCTCAAAGGTCACTCGGTACAAGAAGCTTTTAATAGCTTGTACATCCAAATATAGTTTCAGAGAACTGATCTTGTGAACACAGGTGTCCTAGAACCCACTATAATGTTTGTCTTTGTAAAGTGAGCTGTAGTACATCAACATAGCACAACCATCAGATGTAATTGTGGCTCTATGTATATTCTGATAAATGTATATATCGGTATACAAATATGTACATATACTAGGATTAAATTTGATGGAAATATTACTCTCAAATTTTAACAGCTTAATTATTTAGTTACAATCTAAATGAGGTTTAAAGAGAGCCCCAGACCTTTTATGATATATCAATGCTAAAAATCTAATCATCCTTAGAAACTAATAAATATTCATTGAGAGCTTCTAGTATTAGATTAAGTGTTGAAAATGGAAACAGACATCAAACAGGATTCCTGAATTCAACATGTTTACATTCTAATTGGGAATAAAGGACATATACTTAAAAAGAAAATGTATATAAAATGTGGTGCACTTAATAGGTACAGACCATAAAAATCATAGATGAGAGACTAAGTCACCGAAGTCTTGGATAATTGAGAAATGCTCACACTGAAGGTAGGATTTGGGCTTAGCCTTAAAGGAAATGTAGGTGTCTGATTATCAGAGAAGAGAGAAAGGGTATTTTAAAACGAGAAATTACATGAGCAAAATCAGAGAGGCAAGGTACATGATGTGGTCAGGAAATAATGAGTGGATATGCCTTAAGCAAAAGTCATGTGAGGAAAAGAAAAACAACAATTAAAAAAAAAACCATAACATTTAAACTAATAAGATCCAGGTCACGGATTTACTTATTCGATGAATAATTTGTTCACTTATCTCAACAGAATTCAAATATTGTTCAAGTATTGGGCAGCCATGTGCTTTCGGGGAGGCTGGACCCCTCCCCAGTCACAAGGGGGGTGCATCTTGATTAGATTAAGTCAATCATAGTAATTTCACTATTGTTGCCGTTATCATTAGTTTAGGAATAGGCAGGTGGCAGAATTCTGGCCTATGAAATATGAGAGAAAGTCTACTATGGGACTTCTGAGAAAAGCTTATTTTTACTTGTTATAAAACATATAACAAAATTTACCATTTTGGGTGGGGATGGACAAATTGGGTGAAGGTAGTATACCCCCTTTTTGTACAAAAAGGTACAAACTTCTAGCTGTAAAATAAATAAGTCCTGGGGATGTAATAAGCAGCATACAGACTATAGTTAACCATATTGTATTGTATATGTGAATGTTGCTAAGAAAGTAGATCTTAAAAGTTCTCATATCAAGAAGAAAGTTTGGGGTGCCTGGTTGGCTCAGTTGGAAGAGCATGTGACTCGATCTTGGGGTCGTGGGTTTGAGCCCCACGTTGGGTGTAGAGATTACTTAAATAAACAAAACTTTTTTTTTTTTTAAACGTTTTTTATTTATTTTTGGGACAGAGAGAGACAGAGCATGAACGGGGGAGGGGCAGAGAGAGAGGGAGACACAGAATCGGAAACAGGCTCCAGGCTCCGAGCCATCAGCCCAGAGCCTGACGCGGGGCTCGAACTCACGGACCGCGAGATCGTGACCTGGCTGAAGTCGGACGCTCAACCGACTGCGCCACCCAGGCGCCCCTAAACAAAACTTTTTAAAAACAAAAAGAAAGAAAGAAAGAAAGAAAGAAAGAAAGAAAGAAAGAAAGAAAGAAAGAAAGAAAGAAAGAAAGAAAGAAAGAAAGAGAAAGGAAAAGTTTGTAACTATGTGTGGTGATGGATGTTAACTAGACTTATTGTGGTGATTATTTCACAATATATATTTATATTGAATCATTAGGCTGTACACTTGAAACTAATGTTATATGTCAATTAAATCTTAATTTTTAAAATGTAACCATTTTTTAACCTTTTTTAAGTGTACATCTCTGTGGCTTAAGCACATTTATACTGTTGCCCAGTCATCACCACCATCCACCTCCAGAACATTTTCATCTTCCCCAACTGAAACCATGTACCCATTGAAACCCTGTACTGCACATTCTCCCCTCTCCTCCGCCCTGAAACCACCATCCTGCTTTTTGTCTCTATGAATTTGACTCCTCCAAGTCCTTACTTCCTATAAGTGGAATTGTACAATATTTGTCCTTTCGTGACTGGAAGGAAAGTTTTTCTAATGATAAAACACACACACAGTAGAAATAGTTTCTCTTCATCCCTCATATTACTGAGTCTTCCTGTAATGCCTGATACTGCAGCGCTCACCCTTTTATGACATGAGGGGAACCGGCCACAGAGAGCAAGCCAGGACAACAGAGCAGACAGATGAAAAGAACCTGTCACGATGAAAAATAGCATGAAAGATCCTCAAAAAACTAGAACTGGAACTATCCTGTGGTCCAGCAATCCCACTTCAGGGGATATGTTCAAAGAAAATAAAAAGAGGGTGTTGAGGGATCTGCACTCCCATGCTCACTGCATCATTGAATCACAATAGCCAAATGATGGAAACAACCTAATTGTCCAGAAAGAAGGAAATCTTGCTTTTTATGACAACATGGATGGACCTTGAGGGCGTTATGCTAAATGAAATCATCCCAACAAAGAAAAACAAATACTGCAGGGTATCACTTACATGTGGAATCTAAATAAAAAGCCAAACTCAGAAACAAGAGAGTAGAAAAGTGGTTTGCCAGAGTGATGAGTGGGACAAATAGGGAGAGGTTGGTAAAGGGGTAAGAAAACAAACAAAAAACTTGTCACTGAATTAACCTCCCCTAGGATAATTCCATTGCTAATGTGCTTACTGTAAGGAGTAACTTTGCTTTATCAGTTAAGCCTTTTATAGTTGGGCTTCTGTTCTTAAGGAGTGAACAGTTCAGTGAAGGATACTTTATCAGGTTCCTTTTTGCTGAGGCTTCCTCTGAAGCCCTTCATTTTTCTGGAACTAATACTAGTTTTCTTATAGTAGATCAGTGGCCAGAACCTTGACAAGGAAATAAAACAGAGAAGGAAGGAGAGAATAGTGGAGACTCTGATTTAACCTGGTATCTCTCTGTCTTCTCACTCAGAATAAGCCATTATGGAACCCTGTCCCCCAGAAGAATGTTTAGAACAGGGCAAAGAGTAGAGTTCTGCTCTGGGATCAGAGCCTACCAATTCCACTCACCGGTACTGTTTCCTCTAATATGCTGCCTGCCTATCCAGACCCAGTATTTGTTTTTTTCTCCCCACTTTCATCGACTGCCTCTTGTCTGTGTAGACCTGAACAGTACCCGCTGATCACTCTGTCCTTGACTGCCTCTCTATATTGCCTTTTGTCTGTCCAAACTTTTATGATTTCCTCATCTCTTCTGCCAGGCTCATCTCTCAGACCCGCCTGGTCCCCTGTCATATTGCTTAACTAAGAGCAATTTTAGGTTCCCAGCCAAAAGAACGGAAAGTATAGCAGAAAGTATACCCCTACCTTTATACAGGCACGACTTCCCCCTGCTATAGACACCCTGCACCACAGTGGTTACATTAATTACTTCTGATGAACCTACATTGACTCATCATGATTGCCTATAGTGTATAGGTTACATTAGGGGTTCACTCTTGGTGTCGTCCATTCTATGGGTTTTGACAAATATATAATACCGAGTATCCATCATTGCAGTACCATACAGAATAGTTTCACTGTCCTAAAAACCCTCTGTGCTCTGCCTACTTGCCTGTCCTTCCCTCCCACCCCCAAAACTCTGGTAGCCATTGATCGTTTTACTGCCTCCATAGTTTTGCCTTTTCCAGAATGTCATATAGCTGGAATCATACAGTATGTAGCCTTTTCACATTGGCTTCTCTCACATGTACTATGCATTTAAGTTTCCTCCATGTCTTTTCATGGCTTGATAGCTCAGTTCTTTTTAGTGCTGAATAATATTTAATGTCTGGATGTGCCATAGTTTCTTTATTCACTCACCTACTGGAGGATGAGTCTTTTCGAGTCATGGCAATCATTAATGAAACTGCTATGAACCTGTGTGCAGGTTTTTGTGTGGGCATAAGTTTTCAGTTTATGTGAGTAAATTCCCAGGAGCATGATTGCTGGGTTGCACAGTAAGAGTATGTTTAGTTTTGTAAGAAACTGCCAAATTGGGGGCACCTGGGTGGCTCAGTCGGTTAAGTGTCTAACTCTTGATTTTAGCTCAGGGCATGATCTCACAATTGATGGGTTCAAGCCCCATGTTGTGCTCTGCACTGACAGTGCGGAGCCTGCTTGAATTATCTGTCTTCCTCTCTGTCCCTCCCCGGCTGGCATTCTTTCTCTCTCAAAATAAATAAACTTAAAAAAAAAAAAAGAAAGAAAGAAACTGTCAAACTGGGCGCACCTGGGGGGCTCAGTCAGTTAAGCATCTGACTCTTGATTTCAACTCAGGTCATGATCTCTCAACAGTTCATGGGTTGGAGGCTCTGTGCTGACAGTTCAGAGCCTGCTTGGGATTCCCTCTCACCTCTCCCTGCCCCTCCCTGACTCATGCTCTATCACTAAACAAACAAACAAACAAACAAACAAACATAAAAATAAAAATAAAAAAGAAATTGCCAAACTGTCTTCCAAGGTGGCTGTACTACTTTGCATTTCCACCAGCAGTGACTGATAGTTTTTGTCGCTCTACATCCTTGTCAGCATTTGGTGTTGTCACTGTTTGTATTTTGGCCATTTGAATAGGTGTGTAGTTGTGTCTTATAATTTTAATTTGCATTTCCTTGATGACAAATGATGTTGAACATCATGGCTTACTTGCCATTTGTATATCTTTGGTGAAGTGGCTGTCCAGGTGCTTTGCCCTTTTTAAAATCAGCTTGTTTTTTACTGTTGAGTTTTAAGGGTTCTTGGCATATTTATCACTTGTATCTTTATCAAATATTTTCCCTCACAAGCTTTTTTATAACAAAGCTGCAGCCAGGATTCCTTCCTGCTTTTTGTCACAGGGTATAGATCTTTGGAAGAATGCTGTATTCAAAAGCTAAGCAGTAGTGCTGAGAGATAAACAGTACTTTGCTCTGCTAAAACAAAGCATCTAAAGCTGCAGCAGGTTTCTGCTGTTTGTTGTAGAGCTGAATCAAGTACTAACAATTGAATACTTTGAGTCCTATGCTTTGAGTGCTAAACTCAAAGTGCTGAACTCCAAGCACAGATACTAATAATGTTACTTGCAAAGGCTTCCAACTCAGGGGAAAAGATCTAGGAGTTTTTGCCATTAGTAAATTTACTAATGGTCACCTTGCCCCAAGAGTTTTGTAACAGTAGCACATGTGGATGGAAAGAGAATTTGTTAAAATGATACTTTGTCAGCAAGCTGCCAACCTGGTTTTTTCCACTTTGCACTTTGCTCTTAGTGCAATCTTCCGGAAGATGCATTCAGCCCAGATACTTACCTACACCAATACATCAGAGAAAGGAGTCCCTCAATTTGTGAATTTATACAGACTACAGAAGGATTCATCTACAATGTCTGAGCTTTCTTTCTAGAAAGAGAATTCCATACATTTTATCAGTTCCATCACCAGACTCAAACCGCACCCAGCCCAGTCACCATATAAAAACAAGGTCCAGACAGCAGTGCTGATTCTAGGTACTCACTCTATTTGCTTGCAACCTGCTTGTGTTTGCTTCCTTCTCCCCCGTTTCTAGATTCCAGTTTCTAAAACCTGGTTTAGTCTCCTGCAGACTAAACTATTCTTGGCTCTGATCAGATTGATACAAATTCTTGTTCCACCACTTCTTAGCTCTGTGAGCCTCTGAAGAGTACTTTAATATCTCTCAGTCCCTATTTCTAGATTTATAAAATGTGGATCATAGCAGTAGCAAAAAACCTTTGGAGGGGTTGAGCCTCAGTTACTCACAGGGGGAATTTACAATTCATGTACTGCTCTGTGTTGAGTTCCTTCCCTTCTCTGTCTCATTCTTCTCCTTCTGTACGATGTGCTTCCTGGAATCGCCTCAGTTCTCATTTATGTGAGTTTGTGCAATTCTCTTCTTAGGTCTTGCTCTAAACCAGATTAAGACTACATCCCTACTGACTGTGTGATGTTTTTTGTTCAAGCATTAATCTCAAAGAACCTTGGCAGACCCTATTAATTAGATCAACTATTAACTTTAAAATGTGTGTTAGTTTCAATTTTATTTTACAGATGTAGGCATATTTGTAGATAGTAGGGTTCTTATGGAAGCTTCCATTAAGGAACTGATTAAAAAAACATACAAATTATTTACCTCAATATTTTAAAATTAATAAGATATTTTATTTTATTTTATTTTTATTTTATTTTATATTTTTGAGAGAGAAGATCCTGTACATGAGAAGGGCAGAGGGAGAGAGAGAATCTTAAGCAGGGGCTTAATCCCACAACTCTGGTATCATGACCTGAGCTGAAATCAAGAGTCCGACACTCAACCATCTGAGCCACCCAGGCACCCTAATAAGACATTTTAAAAATTGAAGTACAACATATACACAGAAAACTGTTATGTCATAAGCTTGATGACTATGATGTGATATAATAAGAAATTTATATTTGGTCTTTGTCCCAGCTCTGGGCACAGAGATAATCAAACTCTTGTAACTTCCTAAGTGGTAAGAACCATAGGAACATCTTCTGTTATATATATTTTTTGTCCCCAGCTCCTAAAACAGGTGAAAGGAGCATCTTTCACTATAATATTTGGTTTTTCCCCCTTGTTACTGAAATAGCCCTAGAATGGTAAAAGTGAAGGAGTGCCTTTTGTTGTTTATAACAAGCCCCTTTCAACCACACCTCAGTTTATGGTAATGAGGCAATTTTTAGAAAGCTTCTAAGGATGAGGCCTGGTAGCTAGTGAAATGACCATGTGATTGGAGAGTTGGAATTTTCAGCCCCACTCCTCAACCTCTGGAGAGGGAAGAGAGCTGGAGTTTAATTTTTTTTTTTTTTTTTAGTTTATTTATTTTTTGAGAGAGAGAGAGTGAGCAGGGGAGGGTCAGAGAGAGAGGGAGAGAGAGAATCCCAAGCAGGTTCTGCACTGTCAGCGCAAAGCCCAATATGGGGCTCAAACTCACAAACCGTGAGATTATGACCTGAGCCGAAATCAAGAGTCAGGGGCTTAACTGACTGAGCCACCCAGGCGCCCCTGAAGTTTAAGTTAATCACTAATAGCCAACAATTTAATCAATCATGCCTACTCTAATGAAACCTCCATAAAAATCCTAACCAAAAGCATTTGGAGAGCTTCTGGGTTGGTGGACAAGAACACAGCCATATGTCAAGAGAGTGGTGTAGCCCAAACTCCACAGAGACAGAAGCTCCCATACTCGGGACCCTTCTGGACCTCACCTTAGGTATCTCTCACCTGGCTATTCATTTATATTCTTTAATATATCTTTTGTAATTAATCAGTAATGAGTAAACTGTTGCCCTGGATTCTGTGAGCCATGCTAATAAATTATCAAATTTGAGGAGGCGGTAATGGGAACCCCTGATTTATAATCAGTCAGAAGTACACACGACAACTTGGGACTTATGACTGGATTCTGAAGTGGGGGCAGTCTTGTCGGACTGAGCTCTTAACCTCTGGGATCTGTGCTAACTCTGGGGAGTTAGTTTTGGAAAACCCCACACATATGGTGCCACAGTATTAAGCTTGGGTGTTTTTCCTTTGAATGATTTATTACAAAGTGAACACTCTCATGTAACTTTAACCAAAGTTGAGAAATAAAATATTACCTACATGCCAGAATAGGCATGGACCTCACGGCCCCTCCCTACTATTGCTCTCCTTTTCTTCCCAAAAGATAACTACCATGTCTCATTATAGTTTTGCCTATTTTTGACCTTTTTGTAAATGGAATCATATGGTACATATTTTAATAGCTTTATGAATATGTAATTCATATATCATACAACTGACCCATTTTAAATGTGAATTCAAGAGTGTATAGCATACTCACAGAATTGTGCAATCATCACCACCATCAATTTTGAATATTTACATCACCACAAAAAGAAACCCTGTACTCATCAGCACTCTCCCTTCTTCCTAATCCCCCCATCCCTGCCCCAGCACCAACAACCATTTATCTACATTTTGTCTCTGTAGATTTGTTTATTCTACACATTTCATGTAAGTGAAATCATACAATGTAGCCTTTTGTGACTGCTTCTTTTACTTAGCATAATGTTTCCAAGGTTCATCCATACTATAGCATATATCTACTTCGTTCCTTTTTATTGCTGAATAATATCCCATTATGTGGTGATGGACTAAATTGTATCCCTCAAAATTCATATGTTAAGACCTTTACCCCCAATGTGACTATATTTGGAAATAGGGACTTCTAAGAGGTAATTAAGGTTATATGAAGTCATAAGAGTAGCGGCCTAATCCAATAAGGCTAGTGTCCTTATAAGAAAAAGAGACACCAGGGATGTGCATGCACAAGAGAAAAAGCCATATGAGGACACAATGAGGAGGCAGCCACCTGCAAGCCAAGGACTGAAGTCTTGGGAGAAACAAACCTACAAACACTTTGATATTGGACTTCCAGCCTCCAGAAATGTGACACATAAATTTGTGTTTTTTAAGCCATCCAGTCTCTGGTATTCTGTTATGGCAGCCCTAGGAGGTTAATACAAGAACAAATGGAAATTCTCGAGCTGAAATGTGCCACATCTGAAATTAAAAAGGCACTGGATAAATTAGGAGCTAGAGATGAAAAAGAAAGGATCCATGAATCTGAAGACAGGTCAATAACAACTCTTTAAACTGAAGCACAGAGAAGTAAGGCTGAAAAATAATTAACAGAGTCTCAGTGATGTGTGAGACAATATCAAGAGTTCTCACATTTCTATATTAGAGTTCTAGCAAGAGAGGGAGGGAGGTAGAAAAAAGATTTGATGAAAGAAATATTTACAAATTTGATGACATAGGTAATTTCAAGAAGTTCAAAGAAGCCCAGGCATCATATATATAAGGAAAAGCATACCAAAGGTGACTATAGTCGATGACACTGTTGTGCAATTGAAATTTGCTAAGAGAGTAGAAATTAAATGTTTTCATTGGGAAAAAAAAGTTAAATACATAAGGTCATGGACGTGATAATGAACTACATGGAGAGAATCCTTTGACAATGTGTGCGTATATCAAATCATCATATTGTGCACTTTAAATATCTTACAATTTTATTTGTCAATAACACTGAAAAAAAAAAAAAGAAAGAAAACCATACCAAAGCACATCAAAATCAAATAGTTGAAAGATAGTGATTGAGAGAACATTGTAAAAGCACCAAAGAGGGGCATCTGGGTGGTTCAGTTAAGTGTCCAACTTCGGCTCAGGTCATGATCTCACAGCTCGTGAATTTGAGCCCCGTGTCAGGCTCTGTGCTGACAGCTCGGAGCCTGGAGCCTGCTTCAAATTCTGTCTTCATCTCTCTCTGCCCCTCCCCTGCTCACGCACTGTCTCTCTCTGTCTCTCAAATATAAATAAACATTAAAAAAAAAAAAGCACCAAAGAAAAAAGATGCATTACATACAGAGAAACAAAAATAAACATTTCTGCTGATTTCGCATAAGGGACAATACAAACCAGGGGGAATTGGATTGACATTTGAAAACAATAAAACAAAACAAAAGCAAAGGGAAAAAGCCTACCAACCTACAATTCTCTATCCAGCAAAAATAACCTTAAAAACTGAAAGTGAAATAAAAAGACATTCACAAACAAAACAGATGAGATTGGACTAGGGTGGGACTTTAATCCAGTAAGACTAGTATTGTCTTAGTCCTGTCAGACTGCTATTAAAAAAATGCCATAGATGGGCTAGCTTATAAACATAGAAATTTATTTCTCACAGTTCTGGAGGTTGTAGAGTCAAAGATCAAGGCACCAGCATGGTTGCCTTCTGGTGAGGGCCCTCTTCCTGTTTATAGCTGGTGCCTTCTTGTGTCTTCATATGGTGGAAGAGGCTAGGGATTTCTCTGGAGTCTCTTTTATAAGGTATTAATCCCATTTATAAGGCCTCCACCCTCATGACCTAAGCACATTCCCAAGACCCCACCTCTTAATACCTTTGGGGTTAGGTTTCAACATGTAAATTTTAGGGGGACACATTCAGACCATAGTAAGCATCTTTATAGGAAAAGAAGAGATAAACACACAGACAACACATAAGGGTAGACTCTTATGTGATAACAAAGGCAGATTGTAATCCTATAGCTATAAGCCATGGAATGCCAAGGATTGCTAAACTAGCAAAATGCAAGGAAGGATTCTCCCCTACAGGCTTCAGATCCTGATGACACCTTGTTTGTAGACTTCTAGCCTCCAGAAAATTCTTAAGACATACTCAGTTTATGGTACTTCATTATGGCAGTCCTAAGAAATTAATATGCCATGTGTCCCTTGAACAATTAAAATGTATATCTACAAATATACATGAATGTTTACAGCAGCTTTATTCATAATAGCTTGAACTAGAAACAAGTCTAAGTTTCCACCAATCGGTGGATAGCTTGACAAAATGTGGTATATTCATACAATGGAATATTACTCACCATTAAAATTGAATATCCCATTGGGAATGCAAGCTGGTGCAGCCACTCTGGAAAACACTATGGAGGTTCCTCAAAAAACTAAAAATAGAACTACCCTACCACTCAGCAATTACACTACTAGACATTTATCCACTGGATAGAAGTGTGCTGTTTCGAAGGGACACATACACCCCCATGTTTATAGCAGGACTATCAACAACAGCCAAAGTATGGAAAGAGCCCAAATGTCCATCGATGGATGAATGGATAAAGAAGATGTGGTATATATATACAATGGAGTATTACTTGGCAATCAAAAAGAATGAAATCTTGCCATTTGCAACTACGTGGATGGAACTGGAGGGTATTATGCTAAGTGAAATTTGTCAGTCAGAGAAAGACAAAAATCATATGACTTCACTCATATGAAGACTTTAAGAGACAAAACAGATGAACATAAAGAAAGGGAAACAAAAATAATATAAAAACAGGGAGGGGGACAAAACATAAGAGACTCATAAATATGGAGAACAAACAGAGGGTTACTGGAGGGGTTGTGGGAGGGAGGATGGGCTAAATGGGTAAGAGGCACTAAGGAATCTACTCCTGAAATCATTGTTGCACTATATGCTAACTAATTTAGATGTAAATTTAAAGAAATAAAAATAATATTAAAAAAATTGAATATCCTATGGATAAATATAACAAAATATGAAAATCTCAAGATCATTATACCAAGGGCAAAAACGGGGCTATACTGTATGATTCCATTTTCCTGAAGTTTAAGAATAGACAAAACTAATCTATCATGAGAGATAGTGGTTCTATGATAGTAATGCAGATAAATGGTTGTAAACATTTGTCAAAACTCACTGAGCTATATACTTAAATTTTTACTTATGTAAATTATACTCAACATGGTTGATCAAAAATATATACCATAAAAACTTGTAATGAATATTCATAGCAGCATTATTCACAATAACCAAAAAGTGGAAACAACCCAGATGTTGTCCATCAGTTGATGAATAGGTAAAATGTGGTTTAGCCATATGTGTTAGTCTTCTGTGGCTACCATGACAGAATACACATAGGCTGAATGGCATTTCATCTTCTCATAGTTTTGGTGGCTGGAGGTCCGAAATTAAGGTTTTGCAGGTTTGATTTGAAATTAAAGTTTTACAGGTTTGATTTCTCCTGAAATCCTCCATGGCTTGCAGACATCTATCTGCCTTCCTGCTGTGTCCTCACCTAGCCTTTTCTCTTGTATATTCATCTTTCTGGTGTCTCTTCTTCTTATAAGGACAGTAATCATATTGGACTAGGGTCCCACTCTTATGACTTCATTTAACCTTAATTACCTCTTTAAAAGCCCTACTTTGAGGGATGCCTGGGTAGCTCAGTTGGTTAAGCGTCCAACTATTGATTTCAGCTCAGGTTATGATCTCACGGTTTGTGGGATAGAGCCCCATGCTGTCAGCATCAGCACAAGCCTGCTTAGGATTCTCTTTCTCCCTCTCTCTGCCCCTCCCCTGCTCATGCTCTCTCTCTCTCTCTCAAAATAAATAAAACTTAATAAATAAAATCCCTATTTCCAAATACTGTCACATTTGGAATTAAGGGTTCACCACGTGAATTTGTGAATATTGAGGGGAACAATTCAGTTCATAACAGTTTTTTTTATAGTTTTCATTTCTGTCCTTATTTGTTCATCTTTTCCTTAAATCCTTGACAACATTTATTTATTAAAATTTTTTTTAATGTTTATTTATTTTTGAGAAAGAGACAGAGAGACAGAGCATGAGTGGGGGCGGGACAGAGAGAGAGGGAGACACAGAATCCAAAGCAGGCTCCAGGCTCTGAGCTGTCAGCACAGAGACTGACATAAGGCTGGAACGCACGAACCACGAGATCATGACTGGAGCTGAAATCCGTCCACAAGATCATGACCTGAGCGGATGTCAGATGCTTAACTGACTGAGCTACCAGGCGCCCCTCCTTACATTTATTTATTTACATTATTTACATTATATACATTATTTACATTATATTACATTATTTATTACAACATTTATAATAGCTCTTTTAAAAAAAGATTTTAGGGGCCCCTGGCTGGCTCAGTCAGTAGAACATGTGACTCTTGATCTTGGGGTCATGGGTTTGAGCCCCACATTGAGGGTAGAGATTATTTAAAAAAAAAAAAAAAGATAAAAATATTTAAATAAATAAATATAAAAACAGACACTAAATGTCATTTAATTCTATCATATATTTCATATAAACTTCTGTTTCTCCTGACTAATTTTTCTCCTAAATATAGGTCATTTTCTTGATTCTTCAATATCTAGAGGATTTTTTAAAAATGTCACCCATTTGAAGTGACAATGCAATAGATTTTAGTATATTCACAAAGTTGTGCAACCATCACCAAATCTAATTTTAGAACATTTTCATTCACCCAGAAGGAAATCCCATGCCATTAGCAGTCACTCTCCAATCCTTTCACCCCCCAGCCCCAGGCAACCACAAATCTACTTCCTATCTCTATAAATTTGCCTATTCTTGCCATTATCTAGTGATTTTGATTGGATTTTGGTCATTATGTCTGTTACATTGTTGAATTTATGGATTTTGTTGTGTTCCTTTTAAAATGCTGAGTTTTAGGGGCGCCTGAGTGGCTCAGTTGGTTACGCGTCCAACTTCAGTTCAGATTATGAACTATGGTTCATGAATTCAAGCCCCAAGTCAGGCTCTGTGCTGACGGCTCAGAGCCTGGAGCCTGCCTCGGATTCTGTGTCTCACTCTCTCTGTCCCACCCCCACTCACACTCTGTATGAGTCTCTCTCTAAAATAAATAAACATTAAAAAATTTTTTTTAAATATTGAATTTTATTTTGGTAGGCTATTTAGTATAAATCAGAGTGGTCCTTTCAAGGCTTGTTTTTAACCTTTCTGGGTTTTGTTGTTTGTTTCATCTTTTTCTTTTATTTAGTTGTTTATTTATTTATTTAGACAGAGGGCACGAGTAGGGGAGGGGCAGAGAGAGAGAGGGAGAGAGAATTCCAAGCAGGCTCCACACTGTCAGCACATAGCGCTGATGTGGGCCTCAAATTCACGAAATGTGAGAGCATGACCTGAGCTGAAACCAAAAGCCGGTCACCTAACTGAGCCACCCAGGCACCCCTATTTTTAAGCTTTGTGATGATAGCTCTAGAGTAGCCTTTTCTATAGGTCTAACTTAGTCCTACTGAATGCATCAGGTCATCAAAGTCTCTCAACACCAGTCTCCCAACAAGATCTCTTAATACCAAGGTCTCTCTGATGTCTGTTCAGCTTGCAGTTCTCCAGTAGGTTTTCTTTGCTCAGCCTCATAGGGTCCCATTCTACTCTTGTACAGCTTTGTATTTGACCAAAGACAGGGAAACTCCCGTGCAGATTTCTGAATCTCATTCTCTGTATAGTTCCCATCTCTCTGGTATTCTGCTTTATAACTTTTAGCTGTCTCAGTCTCTACAGGCTCTTTTTTCTCCTCAGATCATCAAGTCTGCCATGCCTTGCTTGGGATCCTCCTTCCTATGCTGATATTTGGTAAACGACATCAGGAAGACAGCTAAGGAAACCGTAGGACTCACTTCATTTTGTTCCCCCTTCTCTCACTAATGACTGTCCTGTGCTGCCTTGGTCCAATGACTGAGAATAACTATTTCACATTATGGTACAGTTATCCAGTTGTGTATGACAGGAGAGTTAGTCTGGTACCAGTTACTTTGTCATGGCTAGATGTGTGTGTTATTTTTTGACTGGCTCCCTTTTTGCTCAATATTATGTTTGCGGATTCATGCTTATTGTTGAGTGAAATATTTAGCTCACTTCTTATTTCTATATGGTATTATATAACTGAATATATCACAATTTACTTATATATTCTATTGTTGGACATTTGAGTAGTTTCCATTTTGGAGCTATTGTAAATAATGCTGTTATAAACACTCTTATACGTGTCCTTTGGTATATGAACTCCTGTTGGGCATATGTCTAGAAATGGAATTGCTGGATAGATTATGCATATAGTCAGGTTTATACATATTGCCAATTAATTTTGCGAAATAGTTGTACCAACTTTCATGCTCATGTACAGTTGTATGTGAGTCCCAGTTACTCCATGCTTCATTAACACTAGGTACTGTCAACTTTTTATTATTACATTTATTTATTTATTTTTTTAAATTTTTTTCAACGTTTTTTATTTATTTTTGGGACAGACAGAGACAGAGCACGAACGGGGGAGGGGCAGAGAGAGAGGGAGACACAGAATCGGAAACAGGCTCCAGGCTCTGAGCCATCAGCCCAGAGCCTGACGCGGGGCTCGAACTCACGGACCGCGAGATCGTGACCTGGCTGAAGTCGGACGCTTAACCGACTGCGCCACCCAGGCGCCCCTACATTTATTTATTTTTGAGAGACAGAGAGAGACAGAG
Source organism: Neofelis nebulosa (assembly GCF_028018385.1). NCBI lineage: Eukaryota > Metazoa > Chordata > Mammalia > Carnivora > Felidae > Neofelis > Neofelis nebulosa. The sequence continues at coordinate 87,250,815 of NC_080786.1, read as the reverse complement.
CACGAGCAGGGGAGGGGCAGAGAGAGAAGGAGACACAGAATCTGAAGCAGGCTTCAGGCTCCGAGCTGTAGGAACAGAGCCCGATGTGGGGCTCGAACTCACAATCTGTGAGATCGTGACCTAAGCCGAAGTCAGATGCTCAACCAACTGAGCCACTCGGGTGCCCCTGTATATTTATCTTTTTATTCAACAACCTTACTAAATCCATTTTTAATTTTAGCAATCCATCTCTAGATTCTTTTGATTTTATTCATACAGAATCATGTATATAAATAACTGTTTTACTTCTTACTTTCTAATCTTATGGCTTTAATTTCTTTTTCTTATCATATTGTACTTTCTAGGACCTCCAGTAGAATGTCAAATAGAAATAATGGTGAACATATCCTTCATCTCTTGTGCCCAATATCAGGGAGAAATGTGTCAATATTTGCCATGTTTCCAAATAATCCATGTATCAAAGAATAAATCACAATGAAAATTTAAAATGTTACATTGAAAAAAATGTTATATTGGAAGTTAATGAGTATGGCATATGAAACTAGAAGGATATAGCTAAAGCCATACTTAGAAGAAATTTTATAGCCTTAAATGCAAAAACATCAAAAAGGAGGAGGGCTAAAAAATCAATGAACTAAGCATCCATCTCAAAGTGTTAGAAAAAGAGCAAATTAAACCTAAAGATAGCAGAATGGAGGAAATACAATTAGGGCAGGAATTAAACAAAAAACAAATAAACAGAAAACAAAGGATTATCAAAGACAAATATTGGTTCTTTGAAAGGGCTATAAATATTAAAAAACTCCTGACAAGAACAGTAAAAGAGGATATTATAAACAAATTCATGACAATAAGCTTGAAAATACACATGAAATCCAGTTTGCTACATGCATCAATAGTTTGTTCCTTTTTATTCTCAGTAGTATTCCACAGTATGGATATGCCGCAGATTGTGTAACCATTTATCTGTGTAAGGAATCTGGGCTAATTCGAGTTTGGGGCTATCATGAATAAAGTTGCTATAAATGTTCGTACACAGGTTTTTACGTGAACGTATGTTTCAATGCCCAGGAGAACAACTGCTGGCTCATATGGTTCTGGCATATTTTGTTTTTAGGAAAATGCAAACTGTTTTCCAGAGTATCTGTACCATTTTACATTCCCACCATCAACAGATGAGAGATTAATTTCTTCACATCCTTACCAGCATTTGGTGTTGTCACCAAATTTTTTATTTTAGCCATTCTTACAGGCATGCAAATCAATTAAAAATATTTCATTCAGATTATTTAGTATATTTTTAATGATATTTTTTTTAAGTAATCTCTTCACCAAACATGGGGTCAAACTCACAACCATGAGATCAAGAGTCACATGCTCCACTGACTGAGCCAGCCTGGTGTCCCCAAATTATTTGGTAATTTTGGAGGGTGAGTTGACCTGCAACATATTTAACCTTTATAAACAGTGCTGAATTGGGTTTTGTGGGATAGGACCCAGACATCTGGATATTTTAAAAATCTGCATTGGTGAATCTGATTTGCAGTTAAGATTATGAAGACACCTTCATCTCAGAGGACACAAGCTTTGAAGAAAAAGTCATCCTTTGAAGAAACAGCCATATCTAATGATGGGAATATCATAGACAATGAAAATATGTGGTAGCATAGTAGAGCTGAATGACATTTCAGAAATAATAACCAAGGATTCTATAACCATGGAAAATAATGTTTTTTGGAAAATAATTTTTTAAACTTTGAAAGTTCAAAATATAATTTTAAAGGGGTCTAAGTAGACCAAAAAATAATTTTAAATTTTAAATTGATATCTAAATTTAAAAAATGGTTACTTAGAGCCATGAAGAATTTGTTATTACCAAGAAAGTTCAGGTAGGGATGAATCAAGTTATTTGACTAATTTGAGGCTATCAAAATCTCTGACAACCAGGAAAATTGTGGATTATGTCTCTAGAGGGCGCTGAACCTCTACAGAGCAATGCAGGAAAGGAAAATCTTGAAAATTCTAAGAACCAAACAAAAGTAATGCTTCATGAATAGCAGTAACATCAATTAGAAAATTAGAGTATATTATTAAGAAAGGAGCAAGTCTAAGAGTAAAAGGTTTAAGGGAAACAAAGAGAAAATGTCTGCCTAGTTCCCACTCTGGCTTAAGGAGTCCAGTAAGATTCCAAATCACCCCGACCTCTCCAGTGCAACCAGACTCCTAACTAATAACAACACCTATATGCCATTTTGGAGATGATGGTCATGACACCAGAATGGCAAGGGCCAGTCAGGGCAGATTAGGTAGGTCTAAGTAGTCAAACCTGCCCATCCTCTTGTGCTCACTACCTGAAATTACGGCTGTAGGATCCACCCAGTCACTGAAACCAAAAACTTGGGCTTCATTCTTGACTCTAATACTCTAATACTTTCCACTGATAATATGACTAGTTTTCCTACGTGACTACTTTAGAATTTATTCTGAACAATCTATGCTTCTCCAAAATATCCTCTCCCACAGCAAACTATGGGTTCCACCCTTGCTATTTCCCCACATTCCCCAGCAACATCACTCAGTCCTAGTCTCATATGAAGATGCTAAAGGTCACTCAAGAAGATTTTCAGGATTCTGTCTACAAGTCGATTCCTTTAAGCTTGAGTACTGTAAGGTTTTAAAAGAAAAAATTATGAGACTTCTAGGATTGATTAGTAATTACTTGTCATACGGAAATGACGTTTTAGTATAATGTTGCTTAAATATGTCCAAATCCAACATTAGGTATAGACTTCTTATAACTCTTATGTGACCATAAAATCAAAAGAAACCTATATATTGGGTGCCTGGGTGGCTCAGTCAGTTAAGCATCCTACTCTTGGTTTGGGCTCAGGTCATGAACTCACAGTTTGTGAGTTCAAGCCCTGCATCGGGCTCCACGCGGACAGTGCAGAGCCTGCTTGGGATTCTCTCTCTTTCTCTCTCCCCCTCCCCTGCTCTTGGGCATACACTCTCACTCACTTGCTCTCTCTCTCTTTCAAAATAAATAAACTCAAAAAAACCCTACATATTAAATACAAACCAAATTATAGCTAATAAAATAAACTCAACATTATTTTATTATAATGGCTGATGCTGTTTTGCTGAAACTAAATTACCTCTCACATGAATTTGGCACTAATTGCTTTAGAGGAGGTTCTTTGTATTTGGCAAGTTGATGCTACCTTGGGCAGAGCAGTGACTCAATTATAAGACATTTCTCTAATTGAATTACATGCATCACTTGGTTCATGCATTCTCAGTTTATCAATTTTAGATTTACAGAATTAAAAAATTTTTTTAATGTTTATTTATTTATTTAAAATTTTTTTTAACGTTTATTTATTTTTGAGACAGAGAGAGACAGAGCATGAATGGGGGAGGGGCAGAGAGAGAGAGGGAGACACAGAATCCAAAGCAGGCTCCAGTCTCCGAGCCATCAGCCCAGAGCCCGATGCAGGGCTCAAACTCATGGACCGCGAGATTGTGACCTGAGCCAAAGTCGGATACTTAACCGACTGAGCCACCCAGGCACCCCGGTTTTTTTTTTTTAATTTTTTTTAACGTTTATTTATTTTTGAGACAGAGAGAGACAGAGTATGAATGGGGGAGGGGCAGAGAGAGAGAGGGAATGTTTATTTTTGAGAGAGAGAGAGACAGAGCATGAGTGGGGGAGGGGCAGGGACAGAGAGAGAGACATAGAATCTAAAACAGGCTCCAGGCTCTGAGCTGTCAGCACAGAGCCTGACGCAGGGCTCAAACCTGGGAATAGTGAGATCATGACATGAGCTGAAGTTGGACGACTGAGCCACCCAGGAGCCCCCGAGTTCTTTTTTTTAAATATACCTACTTTAAAAGACTTTTAATTAGTTTTTTTAAGCCAAAAATACCCTATGACATGATACATTCATCTGTTAACTTCTATTAAACAACATCTGTACCATTCCCCTACTCCACCAACCCTTCATAACCATTTCACTTTCTGCTTTTACAATTTTTTTTTAATTCCACATATAAGAGATAACATACAGAATTTGTCTTCCTCTATTTGACTTATCACATTTAGCATGTTTTCAAGGTCCACCCATGTCATAGCAAATGGCAGAATTTCTTTTCTCATGGCTGCATAGTATTACATTATATTTGTATGTATATAAATGTGTGTGTGTGCACGTGTGTGTACACACACACATATGCCGCCACATCTTCTTTATCCATTCATCCTTTGCTGGACACCCAGGTTGTTTCTGTATCTTGACTATTGTGAATGATGCTACAATAAAAATGGGAGTACATATGTCTCTTCAATAATGTGTTTTCATTTCCTTTGGATACATATCCAGAAGTGGGATAACAAGATCATATGGTAGTTCTACTTTTTTAAAAAGTTTTTTTGTTTGTTTTAGTGTTTATTTTTGAAAGAGAGAGGGAGACTATGAGCAGGGGAAGAGCAGAGAGAGAGGGAGACACAGAATTTGAAGCAGACTGTAGGCTCTGAGCTGTCAGCACAGACGTGGGGCTCAAACTCACAGACTGTGAGATCATGACCTAAGCTGAAGTCAGACACTTAACCGACTAAGCCACCCAGGCGCCCCTAGGTCTACCTTTAATTTCGGAGGAATCTCCATGCTGTTCTTCATAGTGGCTGAACCAGTTTACTTACTATTATAATTTGTAATAAAATAATGTTTGCACTTATCTAGCCACACATTGGCTTATAACAAAACTAACAATGTTGTACCTCCCAGATGTAATACTTAATGAATCTAATAATTGAACTCCTGACAGTACAACATATGGTTATTTATGAGTAAATTCAGGTTTGAGAAGTAGATGCAGATTTTGTTTAGTCTATGGACTCAGAAGACATAACAATTCTTACAAACTCTTTCATTGTATTTCATAATTACATATTTGATGGTATACTTTGTAGAAATCCTAAGATTAAACCAATTAACTAAATAAACTTTCAAAGATCCACTCAATTTTCAGGCCTACCTGTGACCTGTTGCATCAATATTTATAAGTCATTGTTTTTACTTGACCACTCCATGCTCTGGATGCTTCTTCAATCATTGCCTAGAATGATTACAGAAAAATTATGCCCAAGTGGAGAATCACTTCCCCCAAATGTATTTTATGGCTATAGAGGAGGACCTTAAGGAGGCTCTATTAAATATCAGCCCAGACTTTTCCTTCACCAAGAGTACCAGGGTATGACAGGCTCTCCTGGTGTTGGGGAGGTGTTCTGAATTTCTTCCACATTCTCTCTTGGGCCTAGATTAAATCCCACTCCTCTGGCTGGCATATGGTCCTAATGGTGGTGGCCATAGCAGAGTACTTTGTTCACTCCAGCAGACTCCTATCTTCACTCTCCCAGTATCCTCTGGTCTGACAGTCTAGTCTCTAAAATGAACTTTAGCCCAGTGGAAGGGGCGATCTTCTTCACTAGAGGCACACCACAGGAAGATGGTTGTATACAAAGGAGACGCCTTTCTGCTCAGACACCAGACTGTACCACAAGGATCCTCTTGTTCCCAGGGCTGAGGGGCCCATCTTTTGCACTTCTGGCTGCCACCCTCTCCTACCACCAGACTTTGGCACAGTAAGAATGGTATTAGTCAAAATTGACTGGCCAAGAGCAAGAATGAAATTGTTACTAAATTTCTTAGATATATTAGGATTATGGTTTTATTGGAAAGTGTCTTTTTTAGGAGATGTGTGCTGATGTATTTTGAGATAAGTGTTATGGTATCTCACTTTCAAATAGTTCAGAGGGAGCCTGGGTGGCATCTGACTTTGGCCTAGGTCATGATTTTCCCAGTCCCAAGTTCAAGCCCTGCGTCAGGTTCTGTGGTGATAGCTCAGAGTCTGGAGCCTGCTTCATATTCTGTGTCTCCCTCTCTCTCTCTCTGCTTCTCCCCCATTCACACTCTATCTAAAAGTAAATAAATATTAAAAAAATTTTTTAAATCAAATAGTTCAGAAAACCAAACACACACACACACACACACACACACACACACAGAGCACTTGTGCAGTATATTAATCTGTTTCCACTAATTATCTGCTTATAAATAGAAAAACTGAGGTCAAGGGAGATCTGTTCATAGGTTAAGGCACCAGGATTATACATGATACTGCCAAAGGGTGATTGATTAATCCTAAAGGTATTTTTCCTCTTGGTGGGGAGAAGCAACTGGGTGCCACTGCCATCAGCCTCAGCATGGTCTATCCTGGACCACAAAATGATTGTAATATGGAGAAGGAACATCAAATATGAAATGAGCATGTCTGGGTGTCTGTAAATTGAATACTGGTCGGGAGAACCATGTGTAGCCCTGACAGCTGGTCTTAAAAATAACGTGAAACACAAGCAAAGGGTTCAGTCTGGTTGCCAGGCAACCCTGCCACCAGCTCCCTTTCGGTTGACCTTTTTTGTTTTCTATATACTTAATATTTATACTTTCTGGACCTCCTTTGATTCATTTAAGATTTAATGGGTACTGTTTGTATAAGTTGAAGGGATCCAGGATAGACCAGACTGTAAGTTCTGAAACTAACAGGGCAGAATTCTTGCCTTCAAGCATCTTACAGTCTAATAAGGGGTCCTGGGTGGCTCAGTCAGTTAAGCATAGCACTCTTGATTTCGGCTCAGGTTATGATCTCATGGTTTATAAGATTGAGCCCTGTGTAGGGCTCCCTGCTGACAGCACAGAGCCTGTTTGGGATTCTCTCTGCCCCTTAGCTGCTTCCACTTGCTCTCTCAAAATAAACTTAAAAAAAAAAAAAAAAAGCAGGTACACAATTACTATGATTATGTTTAACATAATCCTTTACTACTTGCAACATAATTACATCTGCAAAGATCCTTTTACCAAAGTAACATTTATAAATTCCAGGGATTAGAACCTGTTACCTTCAGGGGACATTTTCAGCCTACTACAGATGGGGGACTTTGGAAAGCCTACTTTTGGGGCAGGGGGCAGAGGGAGAGAGAATCCCAAGCAGGTTATACACCCAGTGTGGAGACTGACACAGGGCTCGACCTCACAACTGTGAGATCATGACTTGAACTGACATGAAAAGTTGGATGCTTAATTGACTGAGACATCCAGGTGCCCCTGGAAAGCCCACTTCTAAGGGGTGACTATTGAAGTTCTTGTTTGTCATCTGAATAGCTGACTGGCAACTAGAGCTAAGCCATATTCAAAATGGTATCCTGATTCTCTGTAAGCCCAGACGGAGGTGCCTTCCTTTGCTTACTTTACCATTATGTTTCCTCAAACTTTCATTAACTAAAGTAACCTGGGTAGATCTCTTGCTTGCCAATTGAAAGGGTCAAACTGTAACAAAATAGCTGACCTAAGAAGGGTTTGTTTTATACATAATTTTCATACAAATATCAATAGTTAGTTGTAGATCTTTGGACTATTAGTTTAGCCTGTACTCCCCTTCTCTGAGAACTACCTCCTCAACTATGGGAGGGGGCCTTTTGGATATGTGGATACTAAATTACTATGTCATTTAGTAATGACAGTAGCCCCCTAGCCAGAGCTGACTGGATCAAAGGCAGGTGCTTAATTAAGTTGGATCAATCATATTCTCTTCAGGAGCTTAGGACACTGCTCACTTGGTTTCTGGAATTGAAATGAATTGTTGATATAGCCCTGAAAGGCTATACTTTTTGCAAGTAAAAACCATCATGTAGAGAGAAGCAGAGACAAGTGACCGTGAGAACTCAAGAAAATGCAGCTGCCTTGATTCCTTTTTTAAATTTAAACTTTAAAAAAAATTGGGGCACCTGAGTGGCTCAGTTGGTTGGGCATCCGACTTCAGCTAGGTCATGATTTGACAGTCCGAGTTTGGGCCCCGCGTCGGGCTCTGTGCTGACAGCTCAGAGCCTGGAGCCTGCTTCGGATTCTGTGTCTCCCTCTCTCTGCTCCTCTCCCACTTGTGCTCTGTCTCTCTCTCTCAAAAATAAATAAAACATTAAAAAAAAATAAACTTAAAAAAAATCTTTTAATGTTAACTTATTTTTTTGAGAGACAAAGCATGAGCAGGGGAGGGGCAGAGAGAGAGAGACACACAGAACCCAAAGCAGGCACCAGGCTCTGAGCTGTCAGCACAGAGCCTGATGCAGGGCTTGAACTCCCTGACTGCAAGATCAGGACCTGAGCTGAAGTCAGGCAGATGTCAGTCAGTCAGTCAGTTGGTACAAATGCTTAACCGACTGAGCCACCCAAGCGCCCTAAACTTTCTTTTAAAGCTTATTTGAGAGAGTGCGTGCGCATGTATGCATGTGATCTGGGGGTGAAGTGAGAGAGAGACAGAGACAGAGGGAGAGAATCCCAAGCAGGCTCCGTCCTGTTAGCACAGAGCCTGAGGTGGGGCTCTATCTCACAAACCTCCAGATCATGACCTGAGCCGAAATCAAGAGTCGGACACTCAACAATCGACTGAGCTACCCAAGCGCTCCTTTTTTTAAAAAATTTTTTTTAATTTTATTTTTTTAAGACAAAGAGACAGGGAGAGAGAGCAAGTGGGGGAGAGGGGCAGAGAGAGAATCTCAAGCAGGCTCCACACTCAGCTCAGAGCCTGAAGCCTACTTTAGATTCCATCCTCCTCTGTCTGCCCCTTCCCCACTTGTGCTCTCTCAGGAAAAAAAAAAAATTAAAAAAACAAAACAAAACAAAACATGCAGAGAAGACAGTGATCCGGCCATGATGAAAAGGAACTTACTCTTGACATACTATCTTGGTTTCTATTCTCTACTTCTCTCTCGTCTCTACTTTTATCTTCTGCTTAGTCAGAATTTCTGCTTATTCGTAACTTTGGCTTATTCTTGGTTGTATCAGCACCACAGCCTGGATTACTGCATAATATCCTAAACTGATCTGACCCTGAAGCCCTTTTCTTAGAAACAACAGAGAGTGACTGTCAGCAAAGTCTTCTGGGCTTTATAGAGAACAAGTAAGAACAGGTTTCTTCTTCCAACTTGGTAAGGTTCCTCAAGACATCCTAGGATCGGAATTAACCAATGTCATTTGGTTACACTACACTTGGATTAGATCATATGTGGGCTTCCCTGAGGCAGGAGGCTTGACAAGACAACCAAGATCCTTTCCAGGTAAGTAGTCATGTCTGCAATTTTCCTAGTTCTTTGTTATTTAATAACTCTAAGTTCGATTACTTCTCCTCCTCCAAATTTTAATGTCACTTACTACATAAAGTATTACCCAATTATCTTTTGCTCAATGTCTTGTAATTTATACAATGGAAGGGTATTATTCAAAATATGACAATGGGCGTTGAGGCAGGCACTTGTTGGGATGAGCACCGGGTGTTGTATGTAAGCCAATTTAACAATAAATTATATTAAAAAATATGACAAACATTAAGAATGACAAAAATGAAGAAACAGGATTTTTTTCAACCTATAAAAAGTTCTGCTGCAGTTTTTCAAATTTTTTATTGGATTTAAAATGCTTTTAAGGGATATACAGATACACAACTAGTTTGATCAGCTACTAATATATTTTGGTATCCCTTTATTTTTGTACTCAACAGCCAGTTCACCTTTTCTCCATGTTCAACACTTAGTTTTGGTAAAATTTTGCCATGTTCTTCATCTGTTACTAGAGCATGAGTATTTCTACCCTGCTTTGTATAAGCTGCTTTTTTAGTTTTCTTCCTGTGGGTATGTTTCGTAGGGCTCTTCTGTTTTTTTTCAACTTCACTGCTTACATCCCACAACATTATCTTCCCATCATTCCCTCCAGTAAGCAGCATATAGGACTCTGGCAGAAAGCAGACCTGGGATACTCCCAAAGTGTGGCCCTTAAATCCCAGTTCTTGTTCACACTTAACTCCCACCACCCTAAAGATTCGAACCTTACCATCTTCTGCACCACAGCTAAAAATATTGCCACATGATGCTACAGACACAGAGTGGGCTAAAGCAGGGTTTAAAAGCTGACCAGGTGATTGTGGGCTTTCCATCTCTTCTGTTTCATCTTCCTGCAAATTTGTAATCCAGAGTGGCCGTGCTTTCTGAAGGTTCCACAGCATCACCTTTAAATAAGAGGAAGTTATGTAGTCAAACAGAGGCCTAGCCATTTTGCTCAACTATCATGCTTATTCCACTTGTAATAAAGTCATCAAAGTAGTCTGATAATAATTAGTATGATACATTTCTAGCAATATTAAATTTTTAAAAATTCAGCTGGCACCACAATGTGCCAATGGAAAAACTCAGACGCCAATGTAGAAAACAAGATCCTGAATAACTTGGGATTAACAAACCCATCAAACCGTAATCCACATTCTTGAGCAGTTGCATTTCTTTAAGTCACTGTACCCTCATCTCTACAAGTAAAACAGAACATTATAAAACTTATTAATTTTAGTCTATGTTGGCTGCAAGTCAGAAAGCCTGTCAACTAAATAAATGAAATCTGGATCATCACTGAAATGATTTGTATCTGGGATGCTTTCTCTTTCCTTTCATACAACCTAAAGTACCCATTTTAGAGGCTTACCTCAAGTTCCTGTCCCTCTAGGAAGGCTTTCCTAAATATTCCAGCCCACTTCTCTCTTGCCTGTATTTAATTTCTATGCTTTTAATTAACATATACTATTAGCTTGTCAGTTTCTTGAGATTTAATTCACCTTAAACATTTTTTCGCAAATTTTAAGTAGGCTCCACGCCCAACATGGGGATTGGACTCACAACTCTGAGATCAAGAATCATGTGCTCTACCAACTAAACCAGCCAGACATCCTGAGATTTAATTAATCTTTGCTTAATACCTGGAAAGAGCAAAAATTCCATATCCATCTGTTGATTAATTTGACATCCTGGCATATGTGGGTTTTTTTGTTGTTCCCTACCATGATTTTGGACCTACTAAATTGATTTAAATGAAATGTTAATTAAAACCTGTTTAAAACAAAACAAAAAACTTTGTGAATTGATTTTACTCTATAATCTAGTGATTCATTTTCTTCCCACAGCAACCAATTTGAAAAGGAAAATATTCTTCACACTTTCAGAGAATAGACAGCTTTATTTTACCATCTAGTATTATCCCTTAATTATTACTCACAATTTAAAATAGATACTAGAATAAGCATGGTTCAGTCAAAAGCACAGATCTGAACTGACAAGATCACTACTGCTGATGAATATTAAGGATTTGGTTTTCTATTGAAGGTAACTGCCCTCAACTCAGCCTCTGAAAGAAGTGACCTCTAATAACACATTCTGCTTCTATCAAGAAAAGCACTGAAAACTCTTTTAGATTGGATTTATAACATTTTACTAAGTGGCCAGCAGTTGCTATTTGGCTGAAGCTAAAATATTAACAAATTAAAATAAAGTAAAATAAAGAAATACCAGAAAATATAACAAAGATGTGAAATGGACATGATAAGGAAACAAATCCCTAAAAAAAAAAATCTGAACACAAGGCAAACGGCACATTCCCGAATCTGCTAACTTAACTGTCTTGGCAGGTATCCCCAAGTCTTTCTTGCACTACCGTGCATGATGCCTAGATTATATTTTCTGCCCTCTTAAGACATTAACTATACTCAAAGTATTTTCAGCAGCTTAAACATTTTTGTATTTACTGAAATCTAAATGTGTTAACAGCCATCCCAGATTCTACCAATCCAAGAATAATTTTCAAGTATTGAAGATTTCCAGACTGTTCCTTTCTGGACATTCTCTATACTACTTTACTCTTCCTAACTGCCAAAGATTCCAAGGTGTTTTACAATTTCTCAACCACCTGGTTCAAGTGGTGTCACTCAAAGCAGGAAAGCAAGAGATACTAAAAGAAAAGAACACAAGAGTCTGGGGGTTATGGTCCTACAAAATGTCAGTGGGGGGAGAAAGTGGACAACTGGCAAATGTTCAGAAGTGAATTCAATCACTTCAAAGTGACCCTGCTCACAAATTCCTCCCCCTACAAAAACATTTCTTTCCACAGGAAAGATTAATTTTTAAGGAAAAAAAAAGCCTTCCTGCCATCCTGATCCTTAAGTATTTGTACTAGTGATCCTTCAAACTCCAGAAAAAACAATAAACCTTTTGAACCATTTATTTTCAGATGTGGAAATGAGGGGCAAAAATCAATGTGTATGCCACAGAAATATATGATGGTCTCAAATTTCCAAAGGTCTTTACAAGAGAAAACTGTATCTGAGTGGTGGCTACACATGTATTTAATGTTCTTCTTATACTTTACACATATATTATAAATATTTTGTAGTTATTTATTAAAAAATTAAGCAGTCTAGGAGCTCCTGGGTGGCTCAGTCGGTTGAGTTTCCGACACTTGATTTTGGCTTAGGTCATGATCCCAGGGTCTTGGGATCCGTGCTGTTTGCATGGAGTCTGCTTAAGATTCTCTCTTTCCCCCTCTGCCACTCTCCCGCATTTGCACTCTCTCTAAAAAAAAAAAAAAAAAAAAAAAAAAAAAAAAAAAAAAAAAAGAAAGAAAGAAAAAAAAATTAAGCAGTCTCAAATGCCTTAATAAATCAATTTGTTAAGTTCCCTGCCACTCTAAGTGTGCTTTGCCTAATTATTTAAACTGATGTAAATCAAAGGGTATAATTTTAATGATTTCTGTAATAACAAAGATAGGTACATTGAATATATCTCCTGTGTGTGGCAATAATTCAATTCCTGCCTTGAGGTAAAATGTGTTTGTTCAGAGAGAAAGAGCTCTCAAAATTAACCTTATAACAACTCCATTCCACTTTTATGCCTACAGTCTTGGACTCCTTCAGATTAGCTATTCTTAAAGTTTAGAATAACATCAGATAACCAGGTTTTAAGAAGTAAACTGTTAGATACACAACTTGAGCGGAAGTCAAATGCTTAACTGACTGAGCCACTCAGGCACTCCAAGGAAAGTAATTTCTTAAAAGTTCTGTGTGCTTACCACTGTTAAATCACAACCCAATGCAGAAATTAATCTACAGTGAATATTTAGGTCTTGGCAGTCAAATCAAATAAGCAATTACCTAAGCCTCCTTTTCACAAAATATTTAGGTTGTTCTATATTGCTCTCTAGCAGTTGCCTGCCACTAGAACTTCTCTCCCAGAACTGACGGCAAAATAAATTCTAGATGCCTATTTCTTATCTAATCTGAGAAGTATATAGGTCATTTTTGCACACCTAATTGTTTCTGCCATGCCTAGTATATTAATGAACCAGAGATTGGAAACTGGTACAGCCTAAGGTTGAAAGAATGACTAGTCAAAGAGACACTGTACAATCTGCCTACTCAACACAGATATCCACCTGGATGTGTAGGTCTTTTGTGTGTGTGTGTGGGGGGGGGTGCGCACGCGCGTGCGTGTGTGTGTATAGGTCTTTCTGTATAACCAAAATAGGCAGATTATCACCATGAGGGTAGAAAATGTAGGTTTGTAAGGGCTTGGTCAAGACCTAGGTGTGGATAAAGAGTTTATAGGTTGTAGGGTCACTGTGCCCCTCAAATGCAGAATGATTCCCAACAGAGGAACTATAAACATTTTTGGTAAGACAATTCTTTATTGTTTAGGGACTGTCCCAGTGCTGCTGGCCATCCACTGATCCTGCCTACTAACTACCAGTAGCTTGGGGGAGGGTAATGGCAGTCATTGTGGAAACAACAAAACCCAGCCTCGTTTATTTCTAACTTATGAGGGGGTGTAGTGGGTAGAGAAGGGAGGGGTAAAGACTGCTGGCCAAATAGGTAGAAAGATAAAGCCTTTGATGATATTAATGGAATCACAAAGTCTTGAAAGATACTGTACACAGTAAAGAATATAGACTGGGGCACATGGGTGGCTCAGTTGATTAAGTATCCACCTCTTGATCTCAGCTTACGTCACAATCTAATGGTTCGTGGGGTCGAGCTGTGGATAGGGCTCTGTGCAGACACCGTGGAGCCTGCTTGGGATTCTCTTTCTCCCTCCCTCTCTGACCCTCCTCCACATACTTTCTTTCGCAAAATAAATAAATAAACATTAAAAAAAAGAATAAACACTTATAACTGTGCAGGACACACGTCATTAATAAACAATGATTCTTTTTCTAGAAGTCGCCTGTTTGCAAACCAAGAACCTTTTCTAACACATTGCTGATGATCTCCTGCTTGAGATCTCCTGTTTGTGATACCTCTGGTGTCACAGAAAAAAAATACAGCCTTTGGAGCCAGAGAGACTCAAGTCCGAATCTCAATTCAGGCAGCTATATGGATACTTAATTTGAACCTCAGTCTCATTTCTAAAAAAGTAACAGTAATTATCAGGGTATGAGTTGAATGAAAACTAATATGTAAAGCACTGGCAAGTAGTAAGTGCTTACCAAAAAGAAACCATGATTATTCTCACTCCAGTGATACATTTATTTTTAACTAGGCTTCATGCCCAGCATGGAGGCCAACGTGGGGCTTAAACTCACAACCCTGAGATCAAGACCTGCGCTGAGATCAAGAGTTGAATTGGACACTTACCTGACTGAGCCACCCAGGCACCCCTACAAGATTTACTTTTAAGAGGAAGTACATCTGGGGCATCTGGGTGGCTCAGTTGGTTGAGCATCCGACTTCAGCTCAGGTCATGATCTCACAGTTTGTGAGTTCGAGCCCCCCGTTGGGCTCTGTGCTGACAGCTCAGAGCCTGGAGCCTCTTCAGATTCTGTGTCTCCTTCTCTCTATGCCCCTTCCCCACTCATGCTCTGTCTCTCTCTGTCTCTCAAAAATGAATAAACGTTAAAAAAAAAAAAAATTAAGAGGAAGTACATCTGCTATGGGAAAGTTCAAGCTATCTGAAAGCTTTCTTTTATTAAACCAAACCAAAGTCTGCTTCCCCATGACTTCTATTACCACTAGCACATTCCACTTTTCCCCCTCATGAAAACTAAGAATTAAACAGTTCCATTTCCAGGGCGCATGGATGGCTGAGTCAGTTAAGTATCTGACTCTTGGTTTCAGCTCAGGTCATGATCTCACAGTTCATGGGTTAGAGCCCTGCACTGGGCTCCGTGCTGACAGTGTGGAGCCTGCTCAGGATTCTCTCCCCCCTGCCCCAGTTCATGCTCTTTCTAATAAATAGATAAATAAAAAAATAAACAAACACTTCCATTTTACCCACATAACGGGGTTTCTTGCTATATCCACTCTTCTGACAGACTTCCTCTGAATTTGGTCTAATTTGTGATGTGATGTTCCTTTTAAAACTTACTCAAGGCAATGCTCTGATCTTGGTCACCAATATACAATAATTCAATTAATACACCACAGAATTTTAAAGGACAACAAGAGATTCTCTCTCTCTTTTCTTTTAGAAAAAATAATAGAATTTGTAGAGAGTGGGCGATAGTCTTCCTTCAGCATGCTCCTGTTTAAAAAGATGTTTAGGGGGCGCCTGGGTGGCGCAGTCGGTTAAGCGTCCGACTTCAGCCAGGTCACGATCTCACGGTCCGTGAGTTCGAGCCCCGCGTCAGGCTCTGGGCTGATGGCTCGGAGCCTGGAGCCTGTTTCCGATTCTGTGTCTCCCTCTCTCTCTGCCCCTCCCCCGTTCATGCTCTGTCTCTCTCTGTCCCAAAAATAAATAAAAAACGTTGAAAAAAAAAAAAAAAAACTTTAAAAAAATAAAAAAATAAAAAAAAAATAAAAAGATGTTTAGAATCAAATATTTCAATTCTCAGGTTTTATGACTGTCTTAAGCACAGAGAAAGGAAGGCTAAAGGATAAATGATTACTTTATGAATAAAATCTACTTGGCTTTGTCAAGTTAGCATTAAACATGCAGAAATAAAGCTCATGCTTCATACACAGATAAGACACGTTAGAGAACAGAAAATGCAAAGATATATTTAGCCTGGTCAGTAATTTGATCGTTACCAAACCCATTAAAAATTACCCAAGTACTCTCTGCAAAATATTCATTACCTGCATATCCAGTCCACATGACACCAGGCTCTGAGGTCTTTGAGGCCGAAAAGCTACTGAAGAACAGATATTGGAATGTCTCTTCAGTGATCTGCTAACTTTCTTATTTTCCAAATCTAGGATTTTGATTGCTCCGGAGTCATCGGCAGAAGCCAGCAGGTTTTCAGTTTCATTCAATGAGAGACAATTGATCTCTTCTTCATTCACATGAAAATGGTCCAAGGAACCTTTGAGTGACCGGACATCCAGTAAGCTAATGGTTTCTCCGTGTGAAGCATAGAGCTTAGTGGGGCAGGAGGGAGAGAATAAGACACTGGTAACATCATCAGCCCCTTGGAAGCGTTTATGTCCTAATGGAGTCCCATCTTCACCCCAAACCATAAGATCACCACCCTCTGCTCCAGAAGCGACTAGGCCTTCTTGACTTGCATTCAGGCAGAGAATAGGTGAAGAATGTCCACCAGTCCACTTGACTGCCATTATGGCCCAGAAGACACTGTGGAGAGGGGGAAAAAAACTATAATCTCTTATTTAAGAACTTGATGGGAGGAGACAAATACAATATGCAGTATTTCACTTAAATATTTAAAAAGACATCTAAAAAACCTTAATTTAAAAAAAGGACATTTGAAGATCAAGTCTACAAAAGTTTAGTTGAACACAGGATTGTGGTACACCTGGCTGGCACATGCCTAAATGGACTTTCTATGCTATCAGGGACCCAGGCAAACCTTGTCCTCTAGCATCTGATATGAGGTTCACATTAGAATAAACATCATATATTTAAATTAGTAAAAATTATTTTTAAAAGAGAGATGCTTGGGGCACCTGGATGGCTCGGTCGGTTAAGCATCCGATTCTTGATTTCAGTTTAGGTCATGATCTCATGGTTTGTGAGTTTGAGCCCCACATCCGGCTCTGTGCTGAAAGTGTGGAGCCTGCTTGGGATTCTCTCTCTCCCCTCCCCCATCTCTGCCCCTCCCCCCCTCAAATCAAACAAACAAATAAACAAACATTTAGGGGCAACTGGGTGGCTCGGTTGAGTGTCCGACTTCAGCTCAAGTCATGATCTCAATGTGGGTTCAAGGCCCGCATCAGGCTCTGTACCGACAGCTCAGAGCCTTAAGCCTGCTTCAGATTTTGTGTCTCCCTCTCTCTCTCTCCCCCTCCCCCACTCTTTCTCTCTCTCTCTCTCTCTCTCTCTCTCAAAATAAACGTTAAAAATAATTAAAAATAAACTTAAAAAAATAAAAAATAAAAGAGAGCTGTTCAATTATCAAGTTATATCTTTTATATGAATAATGTTTTAGAGAATGAGCTCTGGAGCTAGATTCTCTGAGTCTGAATAGCTCTACTACCTATTATTAGCTGGGTGACTTTGGTCAAGTTACTGAACCTCTCTGATTCATTTTCCTTCTCTATAAAATGGGGGTAATAAAAATAATAGCACCATTTCACAGGATCATAGCAAAATAATATGTGTAAAGCACATATAACAGTATCTGGTACATAATGAGGGCTCAACAAATACTACCATGATCACTTTTCCTATTTAAAAAAAATATATTTTAATGCAATCTCTACACCCAACATGGGGCTCTAACTCATAAACCCATGATCAAGAGTCACATGCGCCACTGACTGAACCAGCCAGGCACCCCTCACTTCTCCTATTTTTATTAGGCTGGTCAAAGTGGTATCATGTATCTACATCAATGGTGCTCAAAGTATGGCCTCCAGACCAGCAGCATCAGCATAAACTAGGAACTTAGAAATATAAATTGCCCAATACTACCCTAGAGAATCAGAAATGCTGGGGTTGGGACCTAGCCATTTGACAATAGTTTAAAAAAAATTTTTTTTAACATTTATTCATTTTTTGAGAGACAGAGTGTGAACAGGGGAGGGACAGAGAGGGAGACACAGAATCCAAAGCAGGTTCCAGGCTCTGAGCTGTCAGTACAGACCTGGAAACGGGGCTTGAACTCAAGAACTGTGAGATCGTGACCTAAGCCGAAGTGGGCTTAGGTCATCCAACATGGGGCTCAAACTCACAACCCTGAGATCAAGAGTCACATGTTCTATTGACTGAGCCAGCCAGATGCCCTGTACTCATGTATTTTTAATTACTTTATCACCCACTTAACACTTAACAGCAGTACTTATGTGCGAAATTGAGATTCTTGATACACTAGGCATCCCAGATTTATATAATGAAACTGTCATATAATACCACCCTGCCTTAACTGCCTGTTGGATAAAGCAAAAAAAAGGAAATCAGGGCAATTTATATAACTCTAAATGGTTAGAGAAAAGAAAGCAAACAAATCTACCGGGAGAATTTATCTAGTGAGAAATTGCCATTGCTGCTTTCATATTTTCAGATATGAAACCTGAATTTAGTCCAATAGCACAGAGATAAATTTCCTAATATTGTTCTGAAAAATGATTTAAAATAATCTGACAATCTGCCCGAAGTTTCTATTCCTGACACAAAGCTTATTTCCTCCCATTTTTAGACACTCGCACATACACAAAATCACTAACTAGACTGCAAAAAAATCACTAATCTTTTAGTAATCAAAGTAACAGGGGAGGGGGGGGAAGTAACAGAAACATGGTCACATAAACAGATATAGCAATTCTCATAAAGATGACAAAATAGGAGAGACAAAAAGATTTATTTAAAAAAACATTTATTTCAGCAGAAGCACTGAATTAGTATACAGACGAAACTAAAGACTGAAGTAAATAAGTTTTAAAGGAGAGGTTTGGAGAGGAAATGACTCAGAAAGAGGTAAAGACAGGGAACTCGGGTAGTTTGATTTTTGCTGACAAGTAATGAAATAGTAGTTAAATAATTTTCTACCATAAAAAAGGCTTTTGCCAAATGTTCCAGATAAACGAAGAAAAAAGTACTCTTAGCACAATTTGAAATAAATGTTATTAACGTTATTTAGGCTTAGGGACTGTCATCTGTGGTGACTGACTTATCACGTTAACATAGATAAAATGCTACCTTAAAATATGAAGTTTGTATTAACCATTGAAAAGACCAGTAGAGTTACAAATAATTTTAACTTTTTTCTTTAGAGAATTGATCGATTATTTCCTATGTTAGTTTTAATTTTTCTACAGTGAATCCACTTTAAAGTCCGGGGAAGTCTGCCCTCTACAGCTTTAGGATTTTGTGTGCATGTATGTTTTTGAATTCCTACTGGGATTTTAAGTTTTCTCTAAGGCAAGAATGAGGCAAGGTTTCTAGTACTTCTGTTTTCCCATCACATATCTACCCACAGGTGACCTAAGTAAATGCCGACTGGTGAAGTTTTAGCAGGTTTTCTGCCTAATATAATTTTTTTCTGGAAAAGACTAACTCATTAAAGACACACGTGGTTAAGCTCACCCCAAAGTGTGAGAAATTAGGCAATAAATGGATTTTGAGCTTAAAGGAACTATTACAGACAACACAGCTCCTGTAAATTTTTCCATAATGGAACCAGTAAGTGTCTATTAATCTCACAAAACCAAGGTCAGCCCTACCTTAACCTCTACGCACCAGTGTAAAATACAAATTAAACTTCTAATCTCTACATCACATGAATAATATTTACTGATCACCAAGCTAGTCAGAAATATAAAAATAAAGACCTATTATGGAGAATGTTAAGAAAAATAGTTGAAGGGCTCCTGGGTGGCTCAGTCAGCTAAGCATCCAAGTTTGGGTCAGGTCATGATCTCAGAGTCATGAGTTCAAGCCCCACATTGGGCTCTCTGTTATCAGCACAGATCCTCTGTCCCTCTCCTCTCTCTGCCCTTCCCCCGCTTGTGTGCTCTCTTTCTCTCAAAAATAAACAAACATTAAAAAAATAAAATTAAAGCAAGAAAAACTGTGGGGAAAGTCCCAGAAATGTACTATACATTGAAGCATTTCAGCTTATGCAGGGTATTGATCACGGGAGTCAACCAGAACCCCTGGGATCACTTGTTTAGTCTACAAAATTAAAATTATTTGTTCTTATTTGAAACATACCCAAAGGCCACTATCAAAAAGTATTAAACAACAGGGGTGCCTGGGTGATGCAGATGGTTGAGCACCTGACTTTTGATTTCAGCTCAGGTTATGCTATCATGGTTTGTGAATTTGAGCCCCGCATTGGGCTCTGTGCTCTCGGTGCGGGGCCTGCTTGGGATTCTCTCTCCTTCTCTCTTTGCTCCTCCCCAACTTGTGCACTCTCTCTCTCTCTCTCAAAATAAATAAATAAACTTAAAAAAAAAGTATTAAACAACAGATTGCTGTGGTATAAGGCAGTGGCAAAAAAATGTAATTAAATCTGAGTTAAATCAAAACAATCTTTCAGAAATGAGCTGTCAAGCCACTGTTTCTTGTTTTTCCTTACTGGGACAGCAAAGCCTACAAGAAATAGGTAGGAGCCATTACCTCCTTGTTCAGGTATCAGGTCAACAAGCTTCTCTTCTCATAGGTAACGTCTAAAGCAATTTATCATAGCCTATTGTGCATTACTCTAATTAGATAATAGTTTCCTTTAACACCTAATGAAATCATGGAGTGGGCAAGGAAAGGTGGGGTATCTTGAGAACATTTTTAGAAAGGGTGGAAGGCGAAGATGGAAGTTCTGAACAGTCAGAAGGCAGGAGGGTACTAAATATGGGGGAGGGGCAAGGTCAGGAGGATGATTTGTAGAAAGAAAAGGACCCAGTCATAAAATCTTTTCCTACTTTGAAATTCTGCCTGGGGCACTTGCAGGGGTACTTGCCACAAAGTCAGCTCACTGACTGGGCTATATTAGCACCAGAATTATCTCATAGATCCTTCAAAGGCTCCACCTCACCTACACTGTGACAGACAGAATAAATGTCAAAGTCTTTAATAACTGAATGATATCTAAATACTGCTCTAGTTATATTTCCATGTGCCCACACGTCCTTTTCAAGTGTCTGTGCCTTCAAAGCTGTTGATTCTGCCTGGTTCTTTGTCCCCTTCTCAGATGGACCAAACTCTACTTATCTTTGAAGAATAAAAAAAAAAAAAAAAAAAAAAAAAAAATTAAAGTGCCTTCCCAAACAAACTCTGACCTCCTTGGGAGGGGACATCTTGTATGTCCCATAGATGAAAGTTGAAAAATGAATAATGAATAAAACTCCCTAGTCTGAGATTACACTACCATTCAAACAATATGAGGTAGTCACTATCAGTATAATAAGTATAGGTCAATTTTTTTTCACGTTTGGGTTTTCCAAAGTTGGTCCTGATGTGGAGAAGCTGGATAGCAACCAAAATGATTGAAAGGCTGTGGCATTAGCACTAGTTAGTAAAGAATCTGGGATATTAAACTGGGAGGAAAAAAAAATCTGGGAAGAAGGGACTAGCAAATAATAAACACCATTTACCAGAGAGTAGAGAACGTAGTTGCTGTTCGTTTTTAATGGAGAATTAGAAATGTATTATACACAGAGGGAACTACTGAAAAGATTTCTTACCACATAAAGGCAAGACAGTGGAGTTGACTACTAAGGGAATCTGTGAGTCCTATAATAATTACCCCAGAGTTGTTTTGATAATTATATAAAACTCGAATCAAAGACCTGGCACAATGCGTTGTTCACATGATGGTTATTATTTTCTCTCACTAAGCATTCTTTAAAGGCTGTCAGAAAACTTTTGGCCACCTAGGAAAATGCAATATAACTAAATAATGCTTAAATTCTTTCTCTTCCAAGAAGCCATCTATAATTACAGCCTCCACATCATTCTCCCTATTGGAATGTCTAATTATATAAAAACACGCTGCCTGGATCCGCCTACTAATCGGGTTAGCAGGAAAAACTGGGAAAGGCTACATTTTGTCCAAAGAAGGGAGGACTTAATCAGCAATTACTCGGCACTTTCAGGCTATCGAAACATTTGGGCGGGGGTGGGGGGAGGTGGTGCGGGGATTCAAATATGATGACCTTATTTTCCAAATACACGCTAGGACTCAGGTTCTGATAAGTGCCAGTACCAACAAAGAACAACAGGGCTTGACCAGGAGAAGACGACCTCAGACGCCAAAGGTAAAGAAAGAAGATCCAACTTAAGTAGAAGGTGGCGGAGCTAGGACTTGGCTAGCAAGGAACTGGAAATTTCATGCGTTAGAGTGGAGTCTGAAGCAGGGACCTGACACAGGAAAACCTCACAGGGAAAGGGGCCCAGGAAAGCAGACGCGAGACCACTAGACCAAAAAAAGGAAAAGACACCGAAGAACAGCCACAAAGCCATAAGATGCCAGCCTCATACCTGCGCTTCCCGCTTTCCTCCTCGGCGCCTCGTGATGACCTCACCTGTGGGCGCCCAATCCCATCTAGCGCTGGGCGCGGGGCGCCTCAGCCAAACAGTCACATCCGGGGCCGAGAGGAACCGCGAGCGAGCTGGGCGTGCACCCTTGCTTCGTGCCCTCAACCAGTATGGCGGAGCCACGGGCGCGCCGCGGGGAGGCCGTGCGAGTCGGGCGGTTCCGACGCCCGCGCTGAGCCGGGGAGGAGGGGCGGGGGACGCCCGTGCGGCCGGTGCGTCTGCCCTCAGTGAGGCGGGGCGCGCGGCGGACGCCCCCGGGCAGGGGCGGGAGTGGTGGAGGGCCGGTGGTTGGCTGTGAAAGGGGCGGTGAGCGAGGTGCTTCGATCTCAAGGCGAGGCTTGGCCTCCCCAGCAGAGACGGGGGGAAGAGGCGGCGGCAGCGGCGGCCCTTGGGCCGGCTGGTGAGGCGATGGCGGCACCAGCCCCGGGGCCTGGCGGAGCCTCTGGTGGCGCTGGCTGTAGCGGCGGCGGCGGCGCGGTCGGCGGCTCGGGATCCGGGTCCGCGGGCGCAGGGGGCCGGCTGCCCAGCCGGGTGCTGGAGTTGGTGTTTTCCTACCTGGAGCTGTCCGAGCTGCGGAGCTGCGCCCTGGTGTGCAAGCACTGGTACCGCTGCCTGCACGGTGATGAGAACAGCGAGGTGTGGCGGAGCCTTTGCGCCCGCCGCCTGGCAGAAGAGGCTCTGCGCACGGACATCCTCTGCAACCTGCCCAGCTACAAGGCCAAGGTGAGGGAGCCCCGGGCCACGCCGCTGCCCCCAGTCCCGCTTCTCTGCGCCGCTCTCAATCTCAGTGCTTCTCATCTGAGCTCTGACTCAGACGCCTCGCCTCACCATCCCGCCTTTGCACGGCTGCAGTCTGTACCTTACTTCACGTCCCCCTCCATGAAGATCCTCTCTTCTCTTTGAAGTTCTGCTCCTTAAACCTACCCCCCTCACTTCCGTGATGCACTTTTTAAAGGACCAGATAGTTTCCAGTTACTGGTTTCCATCACTCATTCCACTTTCCACAGACTTCCCCCATAAAGACAGACCACCCCCATTGTTGTACCATTCAATACTTTCCTATTTTTTATTAGATCATCTTAGCTGCCTTAACACCGGCTGAATTTCTAAGATCTTTGCTTTCACCCCACATTCACCTCACTCTTTTCAAGCTGTGATTTATAACTATTTTATTCTATTTTCGCCTCTAAGTTCTCTTTCATTCCCTTGATTATGTTTCAGACTTGTAAGTGAGTGTAGTCCTAGACATCCTGCTAACTTTCAAATTACAGGTTTGAATAGAACATCCTCTCCCCTTCCCCGTCAGCACCACTTAACCATCCTAATACTGCCTTGTTCCACTATTGGCTAACTTCCCTGCCAACTTTTTCATACTTCCACCTTGATGGTGTGCCTCTTCTATTCTGTGTGTCATCTTATGTGCTGATTCTGGTTTTGATGCCTTTTCCCCCTAGATTCTTGTGCACATTCCTGCCTTTTTCATATACAAATAAAAATTCCAACTAACAGGTTATGGTAGGGCTGAGAAGATTCTTCAGGCAATATAAACAAAGACCTCGAGCTTGAATTCAGTTGGATGGATAACAGCTATTAAGTATAGCAGTCACCAAGAGCATATGTGAGAGAGGATGAAGTCTGTCCTAGAATGTGGTAAACATAAAAAATACATTAATAACTAAAAAGAGGAGATACCCTTTTTAAAGCTAGACTGCCAAAGGGGGAGTCAAAGTAAAGTAAAATTTTTTTCTCTGTGTGAAATAGATGTAAAATTTATTCTGTAATAAAGCAGGTTTTAGTTTAATAAGATAAGGAATGTTGCAGTTAAGTATGTCAACTATCAAATTAGTTTTTTTCTATTAAGTGAAATAGCACATTAATTTTTTTTAAGTTTATTTATTTTGAGAGAGAGCACGTGCACAAGTGAGTGGGAGGGGGGCAGAGAAAGAGGAAAAGAGAATCCCAAGCAGGCTCTGGGCTATCAGTGCGAAGCTGGACGTGGAGCTCGATCTCACAAAATGAAATGTGAAATCATGACATGAGCTGAAATCAAGAGTCAGTGCTTAACCGACTGAGCCACCCAGGTGCCCCCAACACATTAATTTACTAGGACAATATTTGTACATGGTGGATGCTCAGTGGATACTAGTTGTAATTTATGTAGTAGAATGCAGAACATTGCAGTTTTATCAGGCAAAGTAGGCTTTAAGACATTTTTGTAATTGGTCTGTAAAAGATACATTTACATGAGTCAGGATTCATATGACAGTATGTGTTAGTGTGTTCATATAAGTCAACATGCAAAAGAAGCAATATAGTATAAGCAAAATGTCTTGCCTTTTGCTCTTGTCTGCCAGCCACCCAGTTTGCCTTCTTGGAGGCAACCTGTGTTACCTGTATCCTTCCAGAGATATTTTAGGTTTCTTAGGTTTTTAATACTTTATATTGTCTTTCTACCACACCCATGATAGGTATTGTAGATTTCCACTAATCATATGTTCGTTCAGATGTTGCAGGACATAGGAAGAATGTCTTGAGGATAAAAAGATTAATTCAAAAGAAGTCAGAGACCCTAGTAAGGAAGTCCTCAGTCAAGTAGAGAAGAAAAATGTATAGAAATAATTAATACATGATAGAAATTGCTCCTGTGACATATATATATGTACACACATATATATATGTAAAACATATACTCCCGGTATATATATATATATATATATATACACACACACACACACACACACACACACACACGAATTAGAATTTCAGTGAAAGGAGAGATTTACAAGTTGAGTGGAGGCTTGGAGAGGGTTTGAGGTTAGGATTATATTTGATCTGAATTTTAAAGATAGGGAGGATTTGAACATTTTACTAAGAAGAAATACTCTGAAAAAAGTAGGACAAGAGGAAAGCAAAGGCTTTGCACAGCATATATGTTTACTTTAAAAAGGGTGATCTCCAGGCACTATGCTCACTTTTGCAGATACAATGATGAATAAAAACAGACACAAAACTCTTAATGGATGCCTTGCTTATGGAGCTTAGAGTCTCATGGGGGGAAATAGATATTAATCAAATACACAGTTGTAAAATTGCATCTGTGGTAGGTGCTATGAAGGAGAGAGAGGTGCACAGTGCTCTGAATGTCAAGAGATGGAGGATTTGACCTAGGTATGGAGGTCAAGAAAGGCTTTCCTCTGAGGAAATAATGCATGTCCTGAGACCTGAACAATAAAGCCAAGGGGAGAGAGAAGACTTCTAGGACAGAACTTGATGATTATGAGGGACAGAGAATACATCAGTGTGGCTGAATCAGAGCAAAGGTGAGACAGGTTTGAGAGAAGATGGAAGAGGTGGAGTGAGGCCAAACTACAGGGAAGCCATTTTGGATTATAAGCAAGAGGGGGTTAGGAGTGTGGGGATTGGTGATGTGTTAAATTTTTTTGTTGTTGTTGCATTTTTAAGAGGTTATTTCTGACTTTGGTATGGAGAACAGATTGGAGGGGGACCTTAGAAATATGGATAGATCCGCTAGGAAGTGGGTAGTGGAGGAGATGGGGAGAAACAAGAAAGATTTAGGAAGTAAAACCTACAGGATTTGGTAATAGATTTGAAATAGGGGTGAGAAAGAGGGAGGTGTTAAGAATGACTCCTAGATATCTAGCTTACATAATATGAGAATCACCTGGGCTAGATTTAGGAGAAATAGCAGTGAGTTCAATTTTGGTAGAGTAGAATTTACAGTGTTTTTGAGACATCCGAGAGATTTCAGATAGGCAGCTGTTACAGTTTGGAGCTTAGAGGAAAGGCTAAAGATTTCTATCTTTATATAGGGTCTAGTGAGATTGAGTTGAAGTAGTGGAAAATACAATTATAAAGGTAAGCTGAAACTCATCATGGATGTCCTTGGCATGTAGCCTTCAGTGTATAGTTTGGGCTTTGTTCTATTATTATAAACCATAGAAGTTTGAACAGAGCAGTGACAGATAAGTACTGTGCTTTAGAAAAACTAGGCCATAAGATGAATTGGACAGAACGGGGGTTAGTACCTATACCAGAGGTACCTAAGACCTGAACAAGTGTGTAGAGGAGAGAAGAGGATGGCTGGGAGAGCTATTGCAGAGAACAAATCCATATAGGACAGCTAACTGAGAGTGGGTGAGATGAGGAAGAAGAATCAGATAGGATTTCCAGGGAGCCTGGGTAACTGGGAGGAGGATGCGGACAGGTGTGGGATAGCATAAAACTGGAAAGTATTTGGAATTGCCGGTCTATTTAGGATTTGTCTTCTTTTTGAAAGTTCATATTTTTCATGTTACCAAGGAACATCAATAATTCCAGTCATACTGAGCATCTAAGTATAATATATTCTCAGATTTTCAGACCTAGATCCTAAAGTAGGTCCTAAAGGTGTTTGTTACAATGTAAAATTTAGGTTGTACATGAGACTGTGGGAAAGAAACTATGGATTGTTTTTATTTATTAGTTTGTATATTTTTTCATTTCCTCTCAATTCTTCAGTATCCAAATCTAAAAGATAAGCACACTTATTATAATCACAATATCATCACACCTAAAGTGTAAAGAAATTAACAATAATTCCTTAATATAAACAATGCAGTGTTCAAATTTCCAATTGTTTTATAAATGTCAAATGTTATATTTAAAATTTTCAGTTTATTTAATCAATATCTGTATAAGGTTCTCATGGCAAACTGCTGATATATATCTCTTAAGGCTATTTTAGCCAGCAGATTCACCTACTAACTCCCATTCCTGAAACTTATCTGTTGAAAAAACAGGTTGTTTACCCTGTAGAGTTTCCCTCAGTCTGGATTTTGCAGATTTCATTCCAATAGTGTTCCTTATCCTATTCTGTCTTAGACTCAGAGAGGTTTGCTCAATTTAGGTGAGATTAGTATTGCTATTGTTTTTGTTCTTGTTGTTTTTCAATGTATTTTCTGTTAGAATCAAAGTGGTTGGGTTGGATGCAGACTTAAATGTTGTATGGTTCCAACTGTGGTGGAAAAGAACTTAGGAGAGCAAAATCAGGGAGATTCGGTAGTCGTGGTTAGAATAACTTCATACAAGTGGCAAGACTGATTCAGGTTTTAGAAGATACAGTTTATGTTGGAGGAGGAAAGTAGCTATGATACTACAGATAGGGAGAACAACATGAAGTTAGAAAGGGAAATAGGAGGAACCAGACCTGGAGAGCTTTGAAAACCAGGAAGAATAGTAGTTAGTATGGAACCATCAAAGGTTATTGAACTGAGATGAAATGTGATAAAGGTGCTGTTTTAGAAAAATAGGTCTGGAAATAATTTAGGTAGAGAGTTAATTATTGAGTGTAGGAGAGTTTTAGGGGGCAGAGGTATGGTGGTCACCAGAAAAGGGTACAGTGAAGAAAGATTAGTCCAGAGTAATAGGAAGAAGTCATAGCAGTTTGGAGAAGAGGCTGGCAACAGTGTCATTGTGACAACGAAGGATAGAGAAAAAGCAATTGATATTTGTAAGAATTAGGGAATAGGCATAGGTAATTATCAGTTAAATATTTTATAATGATTTTATAAAATATTTTATATTTTCTTGTCTTGATAATAATCTGTTGAATTTTTAAATAATATTTGGGGGACATTTTACTCACCCATTTAATCTTATGTTCTGATATTTTATGTGCTTAAAAGTGTGTTATAATAGGAACAGATAGGAAAATATTTAGAAATACTTCAGTATTGGGGTGCCTGGGTGTCTCAGTCGTTTAAGTGTCCGACTTCGGCTCAGGTCATGATCTCACGGTTCGTGGGTTCAAGCCCCGTCTTGGGCTCTGTGCTGACAGCTCAAAGCTTGGAGCCTGCTTCCGATTCTGCCTCCCTCTCTCTCTCTGCCCCTCCCCTGCTCCTGCTGTGTCTCTCTTTGTCTCTCAAAAATAAATAAAAGTTAAAAAAAATTTTTTTTTAAATACTTCAGTATTACAGCCTCCTGAATCAAGCAGAGTGTTTGTTTGTTTTTTAATGTCTCTGCCCTACAGTGTAATAATGAAGCAGTGAGGTACTGGCAAATAGGAACTGAACACTGGATGAAGGGGCTAGATACCAGACTTCTCTTTGGGACTCTTGCTCTAACTACCTGTTGACTTTTAGGTCTGTGCCCTCATCCCTGTGTTGCAGTAGGTCCCTTTAAAGTCCTTCCTAATGCTGAAATTCTGTGATTCTGGAGTTGGTGGCTCAGATTAACTAAAGCAGTAGATCCCAGCCTTTGGTTGTTTTGGGGTCATTTGAATAAGGGATTTTCTTTTTAAAAAAAAAATTTTTTTTTAACGTTTATTTATTTTTGAGACAGAGAGAGACAGAGCATGAACGGGGGAGGGTCAGAGAGAGGGAGACAGAATCTGAAACAGGCTCCAGGCTCTGAGCCATCAGCACAGAGCCCGACGCGGGGCTCGAACTCACAGACCGTGAGATCATGACCTGAGCCGAAGTCGGCTGCTTAACCGACTGAGCCACCCAGGCGCCCCAAGGGATTTTCAAAAAACATACAAATCAAAAACTTTAAATTACTAAAGAATGAGAAATGTTTACTATTTAGACAGAGTAGCAATTTCCATACTGCCCTTATTTTGGAAGTTTACAAAACTGATTAGTGAAGATCAACTAATCTGTCCTATCTATGGCAGCTGCTCGTAATGACTATCTCTTTATAAATTCTAGTGCTTGAAATTAGATGCCGTCTAAAGGGTTATTTGATTTGGTAAAATGAGAGTGGTGCTGTCTCCATGTATGAGTAATAACTAGCAAGGAGGCTGAGGATCTAACATAGTTTGTGGTTATTAAAATTTTTCATAAACTTTAGAACTGCTATGACTACGTTCTCTATTAAAATATTTTGGGGAGGTAGGGGCGCCTGGGTGGCTCGGTCGGTTAAGCGGCCGACTTCGGCTCAGGTCATGATCTCATGGTCCCTGAGTTCGAGCCCCGTGTCGGGCTCTGTGCTGACAGCTCGGAGCCTGGAGCCTGTTTCAGATTCTGTGTCTCCCTCTCTCTCTGACCCTCCCCTGTTCATGCTCTGTTTCTCTCTGTCTCAAAAATAAATAAACGTTAAAAAAAAAATTTTTTTTAAATATTTTGGGGAGGTACCTGGGTGGCTCAGTTGGCTAAGCGTCCGACTTTAGCTCAGGTAATGATCTCGTGGTATGTAGGTTCGAGCCCTATGCCAGGCTCTGTGCTGACACCATAGAGCCTGGGGCCTGCTTTGGATTCTGTGTCTCCCTCTCTCTCTGCCCCTCCCCTGCATGCTCATGTGCGCACGCGTTCTCCTGCTCTCTAGCAAAATAAACATTAAAAAAATTCTTTTCAGTAAAACTATTTTTTGATGACAGTATTGCCAGCATGAAAACTGTATATCCCTTAACTTTTTGATATAAAAATACTAAATATAAGCTAGAGTAGAGGAAATAGTTTAATGAACCTTCCAAACCTATCACCAAGCTTTACCAATGATTAAATATACAGATAATCTAGTTTTGTGTTTACCCTACCCATTCTCTCACTCCAGCCCTGGATATTTCAGAGCAATTCTGAGATATCCTAATGTCATCCATAAACATTTCAGTATTATCTCTAAAATATAAGGATTCTTGTGTATATCTTTTGATATTTTAAGAAGTCTATTTGGAAAAATGATACCATAGTTTAGAATTTTGATCAATAATAAAGCAGTTGGCAGTCATTTTATTTTTTCTTTTCTTTTTTTTTTTTTTAACGTTTATTTATTTTTGAGACAGAGAGAGACAGAGCATGAACGGGGGAGGGGCAGAGAGAGAGGGAGACACAGAATCGGAAGCAGGCTCCAGGCTCTGAGCCATCAGCCCAGAGCCCGACGTGGGGCTCGAACTCACAGACCGCAAGGTCGTGACCTGAGCTGAAGTCAGACGCTTAACCGACTGCGCCACCCAGGCGCCCCTATTTTTTATTTTCTAATGTTTATTTATTTTTGAAAGAGAGAGAGAGACAGAGTATGAGCAAGGGAGGGGCAGAGAGAGAGGGAGACACAGAATCCAAAGCAGGCTCCAGGCTCTGAACTGTCAGCACAGAGCCCGATGCGGGGTTCAAAACCACAGACTGCCATATGACCTGAGCTGTTGCTGGAGGCTTAACCAACTAAGCCTCTGGCCACCCAGGCACCCCAGCAGTTATTTTAAATGTTGCATACACATTTTGTTAGTATTCCATCCTGAAACTAGCCATTTTTTGGAAATACATACTGTATTATTTAAAAATATATAACTTTATTGTCTAAAAACATGTAGCCTAAAACCATGGATACTTTTTAATGTTTAAGAAAAATCAAATTTCTATTTCTTTGGTCTGCTTTTCGTCTTTTCAGGTGCGTGCTTTCCAACATGCCTTCAGCACTAATGACTGCTCCAGGAATGTCTACATTAAGAAAAATGGTTTTACTTTACATCGAAACCCCATTGCTCAGAGTACTGATGGTGCAAGGACCAAGATTGGTTTCAGTGAGGGCCGCCATGCATGGGAAGTGTGGTGGGAAGGCCCTCTGGGCACTGTGGCAGTGATTGGAATTGCTACAAAACGAGCCCCCATGCAATGCCAAGGGTATGTGGCATTACTGGGCAGTGATGACCAGAGCTGGGGCTGGAATCTGGTGGACAATAATCTACTACATAACGGAGAAGTCAATGGCAGTTTTCCACAGTGCAACAATGCACCAAAATATCAGGTGAGAAACTAGGTATTTTCTCAGTTGTGGTCCTTTGTCAAATCATAAATCATTAATTTGTTTTAAGTTCACAAAATTTTATATAGCAGCTTTGTGTGTCTTTTTGGTAATTTAAAAATAAATAGTGTAACTGGCCTTTCTTTGCTACTTTAATAATCTTTTAGTATTTCCGTATTTGTTTCCTAATACATATTGACCTTGAGCTATCGGTCTTTGCTCTAAATCAGGGGTTGGCAAACTTTTTTCTATATAGCGCAGGTAATAAATATTTCAAGCCTTGTGGTCCCTATGGTCTCTGTCACAACTATTCAACTCTGTTGTTGTAGTACAAAAGCAACCATAGATAATATGTAAATGAGTGTTCATAGCTGTGTTCCAGTAAAACCTTGTTTATGGGCTGCAAGCAAGATTGGTCTAATGACCATAGTTTGCCAACTCATGCAAGATTGTCCTTTTTCCTGTATCATGTCACATCCGAACCTACTTTTTTCTAGACTTCTCACTCCCAGAAATGTACCTGTGCACATGCACACACATATTCACCCTCTGCTATTCATTAATCTGTTTGTGGATTCAGAGCCTCTGCAGATGTCAGTGATTTCTATAAGACAGGCAAATTTAGGCAAACTACTGAGTTTTTTTTTTTTTAATCTCTTCATCTTATCTTAATGCCATACTCATTTGATTCTAGGGTCAAAATTACAGTTCCTATTTGTAAATGCCATATGATTAGCATAGAGTCAACAGAGTCTAAAACAATAATCTGATAAGAAATTGGAAATTTTAGGGGTGCCTGGTGGCTCAGTCGGTTAAGCATCTGACTTTGGCTCAGGTTGTGATCTCGTGGTTCCTGAGTTCAAGTCCGCATCAGGCTCTATGCTGACAACTCAGAACCTGGAGCCTGCTTCAGATTCTGTGTCTCTCTTTCTCTGCCCCTCCCCTACTTGCACTCCTTCCCTCTCTCTCTCTCTCTCTCTCTCTCTCTCTCAAAAAATGAATAAACATTAAAAAAATTTAAAAAGAAATTGGAAATTTTAAAGAATTATAGACTTAAGAATAAGAGATATTAGGAGCACCTGGGTGGCTTAGTTGGTGAGCATCTGACTTCAGCCCAGGTCATGATCTTATGATTCACGAGTTCAAGCCCCACATCAGGCTCTATGCCAGAGCCTGGAGCCTGCTTTGGATGCTGTGTCTCCTCTCTCTGCCCCTCCCCTGCTCATGCTCTGTCTCTCTGTTTCTCTCTCTCTCAAAAGTAAAAAATAATAATAAAAAAGAATAAGGTTATTATTAGAGTCATTTCATAATGATAAAGGAGTTAATCAGATAGAGAGATATAACAATTGTAAATGTATATGCACCTGATAAAACAGCTCTAAAACACATGAGGCAAAAACTTAAAGAACTGAAAGAAGAAATAGGTAAATTAGCAAGTATAGTTGGAGATTTCAGTACTGTCTTTAAGTCTATTTTGTCTGATGTTAATATAGCAACTTCAACCTTCTTATGCTTACTATTGCAAGGTACCTCTTTTTCCCTATTCTTTTACTTTCAGTCTGTCTTTGTTTAAAATGGGTCTCCTAGCTGGCATATAATTGGGTCTCTTAATCTAACCCAATCTGACAATCTCTGCCTTTTGATTTGAGTGTTTAATCCATTTACATTTAATGTAGTTGTTGGACTACAATTGATATTGTCCTGATCTCTCTGCCTCTGAAGTTGTGTTCTTTTTTAAAAATCTTTTTTCTCTTTGTTTTTTGGATCAGGTAATTTCTATTGCTCTATCTTCAAGTTCATAGATTCTATGGCTATTAGGCCAGGGTAGTGAATTTTGTTTATTGTATTTTTCAACTCTGGAATTTTCATTTGGCTCCTTTTTATAGTTTCCATTTTTCCATTGAGATTGTCTGTCCATTCATTAATATTAGATTTTTCTTTAATTCTTTGCACATATTTATCATAACTGCTTTTAAGTCTTTGTCCACCAAATCCAACGTGTAGACCTACTTGGAATTGGTTTCTATTGACTGCTTTTTCCCCCCAGAGTATGAGTTGTACTTTCCTGTTTCTTTTCATATCCAGTCATTTTTAAATTGAAAATTGGAAATTATAGATAATATACTAGTAATACTGGAATGTTTTGTTTTTAGGAATCACTTTGTTTTTTCTGAAATGTGTGGGTTTTATTTTAGTAGGCAGTTAACTTGCCTAGATTCTTCAAATTGTGAACTCTGTCTCCCCCATGGTATATAGCAGCTAATGTCTTTGTTGGTTTTTGTTTTGTTTTGTTTTTGCAGCGGGGGAGGTTTGGCTTCTAGCTGCTATCTTACCAGCCTGGTTTTATTGGGGTTTCCCGTGTGTCTGTGTAAGACAGTGATTATACAGTGATTTGGGCAGAGTTATTTCTTGGATTTAGGGCTCATCCGCTTTATGGTTCCATTACTTCTGGAGTTCCTCCTCTAAATTTCCAGTTGCTCTGCCATCTCCCAAGTTTTGCTCTCTGACACCTAAAGCTAGTAAGACTTTTGCTTTCTGTTCTCTGTGCTGTGTACATGCTGTATGCTCAGTCAAAGGTAAAACAGATATGCAAATTTCACCAGGAGTGGTTCTGTCATCTTAGTTTCCATCTTCTGTAAAATAGGGAGAATCCTAGGATAGATGTGAGGATTAAATGAGATAATACAAATAAACCACAAAATGAATACCCAACAAAATATTAACTTTTCATTTCTGTTTGCTGTTGTTTGTTTTGTTGGTGGCAATAGTGGTGATGATAGTTAGGATGTTCGTAGGTCCATAAAATGGGGTGTTAGTTAATCTATGAGTTGGGCAAAGAGAAGAAAAAAGTAAATGTTTGTAGTTGTCTGTGACAGGAAATACAATGAAGGAAAGTAACAACAGCAGGAGTTATCATAATTGGGAAGTATTAAATTCTGACTTTTGATTGCTAATGTTAGGACTTTCTGCCTCCAAGTATGTAAATAAAACAACCTTTTATAGATGCAAATTATAAAAGTAAAATATCCTTCTGTCCTTGTTTGTCTGCACTTTTCCATGTAGGAAAATAACTGGATGTATTGTGCTTCTGCTTTAGTTTGCTGTTTTTATAACAAACAGGTGTTTCAGAGCAGTGGCCCATAAAATGACTAATAAGCCTATTCTGCATCTTTAGAACCTATGGTCAGATTTGGCTCTTCATGATTATATAAGTTCCACACTGTTTGAAGAACTGTTTTGTCAACTTTAAAGGTTATATGAGTGTTTTTATTATGGTAATTTTTATTGTGATAAAACATACACCTTTATTATTTTAACCATTTGTAAGTATACAGTGCAGTGGCATTAATACATTCACAATATGTTTATCCATCACCACTATCTATACCTAAGACTTTTTCATCATCCGCAGCACAAACTCTATGCTCATTAAGCAATAACTTCTCATCTCTCCTTTCCTCCATCCTCTGGTAGCCTCTATTCTATTTTCTGACTCTACGATTTGAATATTGTAGGTGCTTTATATAAGTAGAATCATGCAAATATATATTTTTGTGTCTGGCTTATTTCACATAACATAACATTTTCAAGGATCATCTGTGTTATAGCATATATCAAAATTGCATTTCTTTTTATGGCTGAATAATATTCCGTTGTATATACATATTGTAATAATTTGAAAAGGTTAGATAGACATTTTTGGTAAAATATACCAAGTTACAGATTTTAGTGGTAAACTTCTAAGAAAAGCCTTTAAACAAAGAGTAAATAAAATCTGGGAACTGTTCAGTAGGAACATTTAAATTTTTGGTATTAAATGCAGATCCCATCTTAAAAAAAAAAAAAAACAACTATTGGGCACCTGGATGGGTCAGTCAGTTAAGCTTTGGACTCTTGATTTTGGCTCAGGTCATGATCTTGTGGTCATGAGACCGAGCCCCACCTAGGGCTCCCTGCTGGGCATGGATCCTGCTTAAGATTTTTCTTTCTCCCTCCCCCTCTGCCCCTCCCCAGCTCACTCACTTGCATGCACACGCGCACTCTCACTCTCTCTAAAAAGAAAAAAAAGAAAAAGAAATTGGGGCACATGGGTGGCTCAGTCAATTGAGTGTCCAACTTCGGCTTAGGTCATGATCTCGTGGGTCACGAGTTTGAGCCCCTTGTTAGACTATATATTCTTAATATTTTAACTTATTGATTTGTATCTTATTTTTTCTAGCTATGCCCTTGGTGAGTTTTCTTCTAACCTTCTTTTGGTGTCTATTTTCAGATAGGAGAAAGAATTCGAGTCATTTTGGACATGGAAGATAAGACTTTAGCTTTTGAACGTGGATATGAGTTCCTGGGGGTTGCCTTTAGAGGACTTCCAAAGGCCTGCTTATATCCAGCAGTTTCTGCTGTATATGGCAACACAGAAGTGACTTTGGTTTACCTTGGAAAACCTTTGGATGGATGACAGTGGCTTTCTTGGGATGAAAAACTGAATGGAGAAGATACCTGCTTGTGGAAAGTAGAATCATGAAGTGACAGTGTCATACATGCATGCCCAAGAAACATCCTGAAAAACACATGAAATTGTTAACTGGAGAAGCAACTCTACAGCAGAGATTATCTTAGTGTTTCCTCTTTCTACTGGGCCAGAAAAATCCTCAGGGTTGCAGTTGGTTGAGTGGGCAGTTGACATATGCATGTTGCAACAGATTTTGTCTCTAAGTTAGCAATGTGTTATTTCCAACTTTTAAGGTGAGATTTTAGAGATGCTATAAAAGGGATAAGATAAGGAAATAGCAAGATTTTTAAGTAGTGTGTTTGTGAAGAAAGACTGATCCTGTTTTACAACTGCCTGTTTTTTCTCCAGACCCTTTTTTCCAGCCAGCTTGACTATTAGAAAAGTATGAAACTGGTTGGGTTTTATTTAATATTTTTAATATATTGAGAAGCATGGTCTGCCTGGACTGCACTTCTCTAACAGTGAGATGTAAAATTGTGCAGCTATTTTAAAAGTTGTATATATAATAAGTGTGTAAAAAAACCTGTAAAAACAAAAACAGGACAAAGGGGTTGCTTTGTTCTAGTTCAATTTCTTTAAACCACTACATGGTACAAAATTAGAATAACATTTAGGGAAAATTAGGTAACTACAAAGAAGAGGATTAAGAGGAGATGTGCTGTATTGGCTCATTTTTAAATTAATTTGGTTTACAGTTTCCATAACTATTACAGTCTGGTTATTTTTCTTTTAATGATCAAAATTATTGTAAAGATCCCTCAGTCTCTTGAGTTTAAGATTGAGGGAAGGCAAATCTATTTCTAATCATACATGTATCAGTAGTAATAAGAATAATGTGCATCTTATAGTATCTGGTTTTATTTTTTGGCCTTCTGAGAAAGTATCTCATAACAACACAGAACATTGCCATTTGCTCTTACAGGCCTCAAATATGAAAGCTGTTAGTCACAGACCTAAGGAAGAGAATTAATGGTCCTTTTATTTTGTAATTTCATAATGCTATAGATATTATAAATTTTTTTTAATTTTATATTGTTTACATCATGGCAACAAATCT
Source organism: Neofelis nebulosa (assembly GCF_028018385.1). NCBI lineage: Eukaryota > Metazoa > Chordata > Mammalia > Carnivora > Felidae > Neofelis > Neofelis nebulosa. The sequence goes on along the minus strand of NC_080786.1, from coordinate 87,214,167 downwards.
AAGCCTCAGACTCTTCATTGGGGTTATCAAGAAAATGTTTACTCACCCACCTGAAACAGTGCCAGCCTGAACCCAGGTTAAGAATGTTCTTAATCTCATCATAGATAATTGCCCCCATGGGACTTGAAATAAAATACCTTGTGCTGAAAACTTCAGGTTGGCAATATTTTGAAGGTTTCATTGTGGAAGAGCTTGACATTAGTTTTTGACTAATAAATCTGATTTCACTAATATTCTTGAGTTAATCTAACATACATGAGCAGAGATTTTCTTTTGTTATAAGAGAAACAAACATCCTTCCGTATGAAAGTATAAATGTATGGTTTCAGATGCATCTTTGTGATAAGAATTGACTATGGCAGATGAAATCTTTGCCTTTTAGGTTATTGCTGTGCGTAATTTTGTTTTAAACCTAATCAAATTAGAGATACCAAGCAGCTGGCTGGGGTTCTTGCGTTGCTCCTTGAGAGTTAAGCTTATCAGTACTCTCATGAAGCAGGGGATTTCAGTCATGAACAAAGATTTATTTTTGCCACCTGACAGGTTTACAAATATTTATTGTCTATTTGGTATGTTGCTTAAAGGTGAAATCCGTTAAAAGTCCTTTTCAATATCCATGTCAAGAAGAAACCTCCTGAAAAACCATATTTAATAGTACAGAGTAAGACTATATGTTAAATGTATTAGAGAATATAGCTGCTACAGAAATTGATTTTTCTTGGTGTAGAACAACTCAATTTAATTGGCAAAGTTTAAAATTTAAAGAAAACTGGTTCAGGATGAAGATTGATAAATGATAAAACAATAAAGTCCCTTATGTGCTTGGTCTTTTTTCGGGATATGATATAGCCAATTCCAAGAGAGTTTGCGAGAGTTTTGTTTATAAATTCTGTTTTGTCTTATTAGTAAACGTTCATTTGTAACAAAGTTTTGAAGGTGCTGAATGGAAAACAGAAACATGGGGTTATTGCACATTGAACCTAGAATCAAATAATTGCCTAAATATTTAACAAAAAGCCATCCTTATCTCAAAACTGAAATTCTCTAATATGCTATTTGCAGTTTTATAGAATGGAGGTTCATATTTAGAATGAGCATCAGGGGAATGAAGAACCTTCATTTGTAACTTGGTAAAGTATTTTATTACTGGAGACCAATAGCTGTACAGAGAATATTAAACCAAACTATTACAATGTTCAAGGAAAAGGAATCTCTTTTTCATTGGTGCTGAGAGAGCATTCAGGTAGAAGATGTTGCACCTGAAAGTTGAGTGTCAGTCATCTAAACCAGTGGTTCTCAAACTTAGCTGTACTTTGGAGTCATCTACATTTTGAAAAATCTTGATGCTTTTAGGGTCTCATACCCTAAAATTCTGATGTTGTTCTGATGTTGGACATGGTCATAAGGATTTTTTTAAGCTTCCTAGGTGATTTCAATATGCTGCTAAGGTTGAGTTTTAAATTCACCTTAAGTTTTCTCATCTGCAAAATTAAAAAAAAAAAAAAAATCCCTGCTCCCTTCACTACCTCACAAGTATATTGAGGGTAAAGGAGAAAATAATGGGAAAGTACTTGTGTGATGGATAAAAAGTGCTATTGAAAGGCAAAGTAGTATTTGTTGTATTTCAACTGAAACTATGATCAGGAAAGAAAAATATGTAATTGAATTTACTTTGTTGACTTGGGAAACCGGGAGCGTTCTGTTTCTTAACTTTAGTGAAGCATGCAGATGTGCAAACACTCAATACTATTACTCTTATTCATACTATGGTCTTCTGTCATACTTGAGATAGGCTGTTTTAATTATCTGGTTCTACATAGGAAAGAAACATTAAGGCTTAAATTCTGTAATGGCCAATGGCTCACAATTCATTAAAACTTTTCATACAAGGAGTTCTGTGGTTAATATATGTAATCATTTCATAGTTGTCATTTTTTTTTCATTATCCGACTTGATTATTAAGCCATTTATTTCATCTCCTTCATTCTTACTCATGTAAATTTAGGTATAGATTTTATAAAGCACATAGAGCAAGTAGGTTTTGCCCCAGTTGACTAAAGTCATGGCTAAATGATTAGGCATCATCTGCCTTTTAGATATGATTTAACTTGGGAAAGAGAGTTACAAAAATAACAGCCCAAAACCATACAGTAGGTATTATAATTAACTTATAATTTAAGTCCCCAAACTGCTGTTTATATAAACTATAATATTAATATTTTTTGATCTTTTAAAAAAAATGAACAGTTTTGAAGAGATAGAAATGTAAAGAGTTTTAAAGATTACTTCCTGGAAATCAAGACCATCTCAATTAGGACCACTCTGAAGTCTTTCTGGAAGGAACAGTCCATACCCAATCCAAATACTATCCTCATAAAGCATTCCTAATTTCTCTAGCTGAATGTAATCTCTCCTTCCTTCAAATTTCCCTATTTTTATATTTATCTATACTTAACTCATGCTTTATTACTTTATACCTTGTATAAATTTATTTGTATTTATTATTTGTTGGTGTCTTATCTCCTCTAAACATCTTAGGACAGGATCTCTGATGGACTCATCTTTATGCCCATATCATCTAAGCCCAATAGGCAGGTGCTCACACATTTCCTGAAGGAACAGAGAAAGAATTATGTAGGGACACTAAAGCTGCTCTGAAGTTACAGACTATATTAACAAAAGATAGATGAGAAAGAAATTCTGTATCCTATTTTAAGTGAAGCACGAAGGAAAGGGACGTAAATTTGAGGTTAATAAGGAAGAAATAATGACTGTGAATGCATTTTAGCCATTCCCCTTTATGCTTAAATATTGATAAACTGATTTTTAGTTTCGGGTGTAAATTTCATATTTGTTTAGAATTAAAATTAGAATTCTGTATTTTAGTTTTTTTGAAATTCTGTCGTTTTGCTTTAGTTTCTTAATAAAAAGTTAAAACAAACATTAACCACCTGTGACTGCTTACATTTAGAACAACTTACATATATATATTGGTCGGAAAGGAAAACTGAGGTAGCTTAATAGCCAAATGTGATGGAATTTACGTATAAGTTGCATGTCTTTTAATAATGGAATCCACATTTCCCATGTTTAGCATGGAAGGCAAACAGGAAATAGTAATTCACGAGGAACCTGTTCCCCCATTACATCTACCCCAGTTAACAGTTGTTTGATAATGTTTGCCAAGAGTTACAAGAGGCAAGCATGGCTGAACTAATTGCTCCTGTGATCCAAAAGCTTAAAAGAGAATTTAGTTGATCATGTTGCCAAAAGTTGCTTGATGTATTTGTTCAAATTTTACAAAGGGTTTTAATTTCCTAAGAAGAAAGGTAGGTGTAAAATTTCTGGATCTTTTGTTTAGGGAGAGCTTTACTAATCTGTTGTCCTAATTTCTTTTCTTGGATCCTCCCCCGAACCATTTGCTTTTTATTTAATGTATTCATTAAAATATTATTGAGGGCAAATTCTATCCTCTTCAGTATATGGTTCATTAAAAGAAATAGCCTCTCAGAATTTAAAATTGTTGTTAATCAGCTTGTGTATATAGGACTTCATGATAAGTGACTTAGGAAGTAATCGTTTAGGGAGTTTTCTTTAGGTTACCCTGTTGACAGTCCTTAATTTCTGTTTCTTTTTAGACAAGAAAACAAGAGTTCAGGGAAATCAAGTCCTGTCTGTTGTATGATATTTAGCAAGTCATAGTATTTCCGCTACCTTTTCTCCTCTATAAATAAATGGGTGGGGGGGGGGGGTGAAATTGAGTATTGGGGATAGGTTTTGTGGCTCTGTCTCCCTTGAAACCAGCTCCTTGCAGTAATTTATTAAAATGCTAATATCCAAAGTTAGGTTAATTAAAGGCATATTGTAGTGGAAATAGCCAGATATCTTTGTTTATTTTAGTGTAGCTAACCTGTTGACATTTTCCAACCAGTGTTTAAAAGTTCTTTCAAAAATAAATAAATAGGGGCTCCTGGGTGGCTCAGTCGGTTGAGCGTCCGACTTCAGCTCAGGTCACGATCTCGCGGTCTGTGAGTTCGAGCCCTGCGTCGGGCTCTGGGCTGATGGCTCAGAGCCTGGAGCCTGCTTCCGATTCTGTGTCTCCCTCTCTCTCTCTCTGCCCCTCCCCCGTTCATGCTCTGTCTCTCTCTGTCTCAAAAATAAATAAACATTAAAAAAAATTTTTTTTTAATAAATAAATAAATAAATAAATAAAAGGCCTTTCAGAGGCACTTAGGTGGCTCAGTCGGTTAAGCATCTGACTCTTGATTTCAGCTCACGTCATGGTCTCATGGTTCATGAGTTCAAACCCCGCATTGGACCTTGGGATTCTGTCTCTCTTTCTCTCTCTGCCCTTTCCACACACAGTCTCTCTCTCCCTCTCAAAATAAATAAACTTAAAAAAGAAAAAACTGAGTCTTAGAAGATGAATACGAGTTAGGTTAGATCCACTATTGTAGGTGCACGGAGTAGCATGTATGTGATACAGAGGCATAAGTGGATCCAGTATGTATGGAAACTGTGCACACTGGAAGAGTAGTGGGAGAGGATATGGAGCCAGGGGTTTGGGGCCAGACCATAATTGCCATGCTAAGGAGTTTGGGTTTCATCCTGTTTTTCATGGGGAAGCCATTCAGAGGCTTTCGAGCAGAGGCATGGCATGACCTGTGCGCTTTAACAATTACTCTTGCTGCAAAAGGCAGTGATAGAAAAATGGCAGATGAATTAGGAAGTCTAGGCAGGAAGTGACTGTAAAGATGTAGAGGAAAGATGTATTTAAGAGACATTCAGGAAGATAAATGGAGACCATTTGTGGGTAGAGGACGAGGCACTTTTTTTGGTGCGGATGTTTGGGACAATCATGGTACTCTATTAGGATAAGGAATTGAAAAGGAGGAATAGATTGGAGCAGGAGGTGATGCATTCAGTCTTGAACATGTTGAATCTGAGGTAGAAATACACAAAAAGCAGTTAAAACTACTGTCTGGATTAGGGAGAGAGACAGCCAATAGGCTGCTGAATAGGGAGTGAGAGGTGCTGGCACGTTGCTTTCCTCACTGGTTCTGCCAGCCTTGCTGGGCCCCACAACCCCGTGGGCAGAGTGAGGGGCAGGGATGCCTGGAGTACCTGAAAAGACAACTACCTGTCCCTCCACCATGGTGGGTTGTTTTTTGTTTTAGCTCTTGTGTGCCCTACTCCTGTAACAATCCCAGCACTTCAAATGTTTTAATGCCTCTTTTTTAAATTTTTAAATTTCCTATCATTTTGGTTTTCAGGCAAGAACACTGGAGTCATAGGTTCTAGGTCCTAAGCAGATTTCTTCCCTTACTAGGGCCGTTTCTTTATCTGAGGTTGACCCAGCTTGATGGTTTTCATTTTGGGATGCCCACTAGAATCACCTGGGGCTCTTTTAATTTTTTAAACAGCTTGAGTGTAACTGGCATACAATAAGTTATACACATTAAACTGTGCAATTTGGTAAGTTTTGACATCTGTATACATCCATCACAGTCAGGAGACTATACATCTGGAAAGTTTTTAAAAGGTAAGATGCCCAGGCAGATTAAATTAGCATGGGGGATGGACTCAGGCATCAGGGTCACGGTTTTTTTGTTTTTTTGTGTTTTATTTGTTTTTATTTTTTTTAAAGTTCCCAGATAATTCTCGTTCAAACTAGGGGGATCACCATCCAGGACTGACTTTTGAGGAGCCTGAGAGTAGAAGCAAAATCTCTTGTTTTATGACCAGGAAAAGCAGAAAACAAAACAAAAACAAACAAACAAACAAAAAAGCAACTGGCCATACACTAAGAACAAGTCAATGTCAGAGCCAGAGCTAGTACTGAAGGCATCTAATATGTCTTCTATTGGTCCTTCTATGACCCTTAGTGAGCTAGATGTATGTAGTCATTTAAAAGAGGTCAGTGTCCTTATCAGGATTCTTTCAGGGACGGTGGATTTGGTATCCTTCCTGAATAAGGGTAGCGATGAAATTTCAGTGTTAAACCAAAGCTGAGAAGCTGTACCTGTGGTTTGTCACATCTTAGAATCAAACTTTTTACCGCTCTAAAAAAATAGAGATCTAATCATTCAAAATTGCAGCAGGAAAAAAATAATAAAACCTTGTGTTATGGGTTGGATTGTGGCTCCCCAAAATTCATATGTTGAAGTCCTAATCCCCAGTACCTCAAAGTATGACCTTATTTGGAAATAGAGTAATTGCTTGTAATTAGTTGAGGTCATACCAGAGTAGGGTGGACCTCTAAACCAATGTGATTGGTGTCCTTATGAAAAGTGGATATTTGGGGGGCGCCTGGGTGGCGCAGTCGGTTAAGCGTCCGACTTCAGCCAGGTCACGATCTCGCGGTCCGTGAGTTCGAGCCCCGCGTCAGGCTCTGGGCTGATGGCTCGGAGCCTGGAGCCTGTTTCCGATTCTGTGTCTCCCTCTCTCTCTGCCCCTCCCCCGTTCATGCTCTGTCTCTCTCTGTCCCAAAAATAAATAAAAAAAAAAAAAAAAAAAAAAAAAGAAAAGTGGATATTTGGTTTTTAAAATTTTTTGTTAATGTGTATTTATTCTTTGAGAAAGAAAACGCAAGCAGGGGAGGGGCAGAGAGAGGGAGACACAGAATCTGAAGCAGGCTCCAGGCTCTGAGCTGTCAGCATCAAGCCCCATGCAGGCTTCCAACTCATGAACCGCAAGATCATGACCTGAGTGGAAGTTGGACGCTTAACTGACTGAGCCACTGAGGCACCCCCTTTTGTTTTGTTTTGTTTTGTTTTTTAAGAGAGAGAGAGCACGAGACGGGGAAAGGGGCAGAGGGAGAGTGAGAGGGTGGGAGAGAGAGAGAGAGAGAGAGAGAGAGAGAGAGAGAGAGAATCTTAAGCAGGCTCCATAGCTCAGTGCAGAGCCCAACATGGGGCTCAATTCCACAAACCTGGGATCATGATCTGAGCTGAAATCAAGAGTCGGATGCTCAACTGACTGAGCCACCCAGGCACCCCATAAAGTGGATATTTGGATACAGACATGCACACAGGGAGAACACCATGTAATGATGAAAGCAGAGATTGGTACAATGAAGTAGAAGCCAAGGAACGCCAAAGATTGTGAGCAAACCCCCAGATGCTAGGAAAGTGGCAAGGAACAGATTCCTCCCTCGCGGCTCTCAGAAGGAACCCACTCTGTCCACACTTTGGTCTCAGGCTAGAAAGCCTCCAGAACAGTGAGATGATACATTTTTGCTGTGTAAGCCACCCAGTGTGTGGTATTTTGCCCCAGGAAACGAATACACCTGGTAAATTTTCTCTCCACCAATTCTGCTATTGCTCTCTGGAGACAACTTCAATGCTTTGTTTGGTGATTTGTTGGAATAAGGGCCAGGAACAATTTGAGGGGTGTGACAGATTTGTTGGAAGGTTTTTTGCCAGGTTGCGTTGGTAACCTAGGATTTGTAAAATACATAGGATAGGGATTAAAAGCATCCTGAAGTCAACACTGCCTGGATTCGAACCCAGTTCTACCACTTATTAGTTCTGTTACTTTGGGGAGGATATTTGATTTTTCTGTGCCTTAGTTCCCTTTTCTGTAAAATGGGTGGAATAGTACTACCTCCTTTAAAGGATGTTGTGAGGATGAAATGAAAGGCACATTGAGCTGCTTAGAATAGTACCAGAAACCTAGTAAGTATTCAATACATTTCTTCTTATTATTATTCAACTGTTCTATAATAGGTAAATGTCATTAAGAACCAAGAGAAAAGCAATTATTTCTTGTAGGGTGTGTATGTGAGAGAGAGAGAGAGAGAGAGAGAGAGAGGGAAACAACTTTTAACTCATTTGGTCCTAAAATTGGGAATAGGAAACACTTTTAAAATATTTGAAGCAACAGAAACTTGAGGTAGTTTAAGCAAAAGGAGTTAATTCTAGAGATACAGGGGTATCTCACAGAGGTCAATGACAAGAATGGACTTTATGAGAGACTCGGACAAGACAATGGAAATTCATTGGGAGTCTGGAGTATCACCTCTTCCTTGTCCCTGAGACAGCTCTTCATTCTTTTCCTGAACGTTCTCTTCTACACAGTCCACACTGTGGAAAACAGTTGCCAATACCTCTCCTCCTTTCAAGAGATCAAGCCAGGACAAGATTGGACTCTTAGTCTTAATACTGACAGGGATTCCACTTCCCATGCTAGTCCCTCAGCTGCGGTCATAGGGTGGGGAGGAGGTTCACACAGCACCTAGGTAGCTGCTAGAATCCCAGTTCTGAGACCCTAAGGCTGGCAGAGGTAAGGGTGGTCAGTGGGAGGCAGTCACAGGGAAGAGAGGCTGGGTACTCCACACACACTCACAAACGTGCTTTTATTTCAAAGTTTGGCCACGTAAAGAATAGCATTCTTAGGGATGCCAAGAGCAAAAAGGACAAAGGGGCTGAGAGGGAGGGAGAGGACCCGCTTCTTGCTGCCAGACTCAGCTCTGAGAAGCCACAGACTGGGCAGCAGGGGCTGCGTCTTAGCAGGAACGGGTCTGTTGAGTCAAGGGCGAGAATAAAAAGCTCAAGTCTTTTGGCTCTTTCAAAAAGAAACTGTTTCTTGCTTCAAGCTGCTGTTCCCTGCTTTAAGAGTGAGAGTAAAGGCGTGTGAGGTTGGAAGTTCAAAGGAAAGCCAGTTCGGTGGTTTGCTCTTTGTTTGGCTGATCTTGGGTCATTAGCAGCCCGCTGCTCATTTTGAGTATTAAAAATGAGGGTAATTGCATTGTTAATAAGTTGCTCCCTCTCTTATGGACATTATGCTTACATACTTCACTGGATTCCTTTCCGAAGAACCCAGAGCCTAACTTTAGTTGTTTTAGGGGTTGTGTAGTAAATCGAGGGTCACAGTCTGGAGGGGAGTTTGGTGGTGCAGTGAACTGAAGAAATATTTTAGGGAAAGGACAGTGTCTTAGATAGGGCTATGATATCAAAATATCACGAACAGTGTAGCTTATGAATGACAGAAGTTTCTTTCTCACAGTTCTGGAGACTTGAAGTCTGAGATCAGGGCACCAGCACGATTGGTTTCTGGTGAGAGCCTCTCTTCAGATTGCAGACTTCAGACTTGTATCTTCGCACGCGGCAGAGAGCAGGGAGAGGAGGCAAGCTCTCTCCTGACTCTTTGAAAGGCACTAATCACATCGTGAAGGCCCCACCCTTGTGTGACATCATCTAATCCTAATCACCTCCCAAAGGTCCCACCTCCTAATACCATCATATGGGGAGGAGCTGTAACATGTTAAGATTACAACACGTGAATTTTGGTGGAAAACATTCAGTCCAAAACAGACAGCAATGGGATTATGTCCAAGCCCTCTAATGCTACAACCAAGTGAAATACTGCCACTTCTCATCCAGTGGAACTTAGATCTACAGGTTTTGAGGTAGAAAAGGAGCTCTTGTAGGAAGATGGAGTCAGGCATCTGCCCAGAGGGGTTCAAGAAGATGTCCCGCACCCTCAGGACTCTCCTCCTTGCCCAAACCTGGATGTGTTCCTTGATTGCATGACCTATTGTGGCCTGGCATCCTTTGGGACCCCATGAGGAGTTCAAGGCTCTTCCCTGCAGGGGCCCCTCTCCTGAGGAAGCACAGGATATGGTAAGTGATAACAGCACCACAAGGCCCTGCTCTGTGTGCATCTCTTGTTAAGTGCTTCATCAGAAGTAGCTGGTGGAGAATTATGATTGAGGTTTTCTTATCTCTTTTTCCATCAGATCATGACTAACAGTAAGAATAAAATTTAAGAGTCTCTAGTGTAGATAATTAATAAAGAGCCCACCCCCCTCACTTGGATTGTTCATTTATCTCCCCCCCCATCTGTTGAGCACCTCTTGCATAGCACATACAGTGCTGTGTTAGAACTAGGACCCTGCACTCGGGTCCTCAGAGATGTGCTTAATATTTCTGAGCACCTACTATGTGCTTAACTTACATTATCTCATGTATTTATCACAATGTCTTGATGGCTTTTATTTATTTTTTAATGTTTATTCATTTTTGAAAGACAGAGAGAGACAGAACACAAGCAGGGGTGGGGCAGAGAGGGGGACACAGAATCGGAAGCAGGCCCCAGGCTCTGAGCTGTCAGCACAGAGCCCAACGTGGGGCTCGAACTCACAAACCACAAGATCGTGACCTGAGCGGAAGTTGGATGGTTTTCATTTTTTACAAGAGAGAAAATGATGTGCTCAGCGGGTAGGTGACCCCCTAATGTCACACGGCTTTAAGTTTCAGAAACTGGATTTGAACCCAGATCTCTGACTCAAAAGCATGGTCCCTATCCATTCAAGGGGGAAACAGACATTTCAGCAGATAACAAGGTGAGCGCTCTTAAAGAGGCAGACATGAGCAGTGGCAGTGGCTGGCTGCCTGGAGAGACTGGAGACACTGGCAAATGATTTATTCTTCAGGACTGGGAGGCATATGGGAACAACACCTATTCCGTTCCCTGAAGGCACATTCAGGGTCTGGACTAGCTCCTCTCTGTTTCCCTCCTCACCTCTGTGACCTAGTCCCTCTTAGTCTGCCTATTAATTATAATCAGCAATAACTACATAATCCCTGGCCTATGTCTGGCTTGCCAGATAAAATACAGGATGCCCAATGAAATCCGAGTTTCAGATAAATGAATAATTTTTTACTTTAAGTATGCCCCCAAAGTTGCACGAGATAACAATTATGCTAAACAATTATTCAGTGCTTATCTGAAATTCAAATTTCACTGGGTGCCCTGTATTTTTGCTAAATCTGGTGACTCTAAAAGCCATCCAGAGGCCTCTTATCTCATCCTGACTGTCAGCAGCCTTGTTAACCCTTGACTTTTCTGCACGTTGCATCCTGATAGCAGCCTGGCTGGGCTCCTGGTTCCCATCTAAGCACTCTTCATCTGTTGCCATACACGTCCCAGCATGACAGCTGGGTCTACTGCTGCGGCAGAGGAAAGTTTTCATCATATTTTCTTGCTTTGCTTCCTCGGAGAGCACCTCGTTGGCACCACCAGTCAGGCTGGCACCACAGGCTGAGCCTGAAGGTAGAAATCGGCAGAAGTTCATCTCAAAGGAAATGGCCCAAGAGGACAAAGTGTTGAAACAGCAGAATTTTGTGGCTTAAACTCAAAACATGGCCGGTTGTAAACATCCGTCACTTTGCACGTTGGAAAGAAACAGATGTTTTTAGTTACTTGATTCTTTCCTCACTTAGAGTTCTTGGCTTCTCTCCTCTCCCCTGTCCAGATACTTATTAAGGACCTACCATGGGCACCACATTATCAGGCAGGCAGAGAGACAAGTAAAGCTTTGCCCTTAGGGATCTCATGGCCCTGAAAGGAAGCCAAGACCTGTCTAAACACCTGTAACATGTGTTAGAAAATAAGGCCCAAGGAAAATGCAGAGAAAATGCTGTGGGACTTCAGAGAAAGAAGAGGGCATTTTGGGGGAAGGGAGGGGTTCAATCCAGGCAGCCTCAAGGAGGAAGTGTCATTTGAGGAAAGGATATTTATCTTTTGTTTTCTTTTTTCTTTTGTTTTAAAGTAGGCTCCACACCCAGCATGGACACCAACATGGTGCTTAAACTCACAACCCTGAGGTCAAGACCTGAGCTGAGATAAAGAGTTGGCCACTTAACCCACTGAGCCACTCAGACGCCCTGCAAAGGACATTTACCAAAGGATAAATAGTGTTTAAACATCTCTGAATTTGCTAAATATCAAATTGTTGAACACTGGCTCATTAATAGTAACTTATCAATTTGTCAAATGATGAGCTCACTAAAACCTCGTTTCTTTTAAGTATTTGTAGAATCTATAGCAATTTGGTTTTTTTCACCATGGCTTCCAAATAATGAATTTAGTCTTTTTTTTTTTTTTTTTAAATCTCAGGCCATGTTCACATCAAAAATATTATACAGTTGATTTCTTTCTTCCATCCAATCTAAACTCCATCCTGCTCCCTCCCTGGGTTTGTGTGACTGCACGGACTTCATTCTCATTGGTAGCCCCTGCTACTGACACATGCTGGAAACTTTCTCTATCCTGTGACTATTCCTTTGTAATTGTGATATCTTTGAAATAAACACAAGTAAAGAGAATAACGATAAACTTGTGCCCGCTGTTCAGAGGTAACAAATCTTAACATTGTCCCATATTTGTTCCAGATCATTTTTTCCCCAGAAACAAAAACTACAGATACAATTGAAGCCCCTATGGGCCCTTGCCTGTGATTTGATTCCTTTCCTTTCCCTTCCTCTCCAGAATCTGACAGTTCTCATTCCCATGTTTGTTCTTATTCTTTTCTACATATGCGTGATTCCATAAAGAACGTTTATTGTTTTGCATCTTTACAAACTATACGTATATAATACTGTTTATATCCTTCTATAACATTATATCCTTGTGATTTATCCATTCTTAAACATAGAACTGTTAATTTATTGTAAGTTACTGAATAGTATTCCATTTTACAAATATACTACAATATATTTATTCTTCTGTTGATGACCATTTAGGTTATTTCTCACTTTGTATTATTTAAAATATTTTCTTTGTTAATGTTTATTTATTTTTGAGAGAGAGAGACAGAGCACAAGCAGGGGCAGGCAGAGAGAGAGGGAGACAGAGAGTCCAAAGCAGTCTCTAGGCTCTGAGCTGTCAGCACATAGTGCAATGCAGGGCTCGAACCCACAAGCAGAATATATTTCTAGAAATGGCACTCTTGGGTTATAGGTTATGTTCAGCTTCACCTTTGTTAGATATTGCCTAACTGTTTATCAAATATTTGAAGCAATTACTCTCATGAGCAATATTTCTGTTTATCAAGCCAGGGGCAAGGGCAACTCCTACAGATAATACCCAATAAAAGCATGTGCCAACTTGCAGGTATAAGGGGATATATATAGTACCCCAAATTCTGACCATTTCATTGGCAAGTGCACTCAGGCCAGGCACAGCTGGATACACCATGTACTATTGCCTCACATGTTTTTAAAGGAGTATGGAGGAAATCAGGATCATCTGACCAAGCTGGCTGTGTGATTAAGGGGTCAGCCTTCCTGGCATGAGAAATGTGTTAGAAACAGGGGCGCCTGGGTGGTTCGGTCAGTTAAGTGTCCGACTTTGGCTCAGGTCATGATCTCGTGGTTTGTGAGTTCGAGCCTTGCATCGGGCTCTGTGCTGACAGCTCAGAGCCTGGAGCCTGCTTCTGATCCTGTGTCTCCCTCTCTCTCTGCCCCTCCCATGCTCATGCTCTGTCTCCCTCTGTCTCTCAATAATGAATAAACTTAAAAAAATTTTTTTTTAAAAGAAAAGATAAATGTATTAGAAACAGCCCAAATAATTCAGAGAATTTATAAGCCAGAGGCTTTGCAGCCCACGGCAAAGAGCCAGCTTATTGCTAGGCTGTCTGAGAGAGGCTCACAATGGTTATCCAGTTGAAAACCTGGTTTATCTCTCTGCATTATGCCTCAGCCCTGGGAACTTGTTAAATAGAGGCCTTCCAACCCAAGGTGTTTACTAGTTGATAACATTGTGATGTGTTTGCATCATGGGCTGTGAGAGGTATTTTTATAAAAAGGTATTTTGAAGGTTTGTCCTTTCTGTAATACAAAGGGAGAGTGTTTAAACATTTTTCAACATAGGTCTTCAATCTATCTAGAACTTACTTGTATTAGGAAGAAAGTAGAAGTTTCATTATTTAAAACAGTGAGATTAACTTTTAATCCTGTTTATTGAATGATTTATGCTTTGCTTTATCGACTTGCAATGCCTTCTCTGTCGCTTACCAATTTTCCATATATGCATGGGTCAGTTTCTGGACGCCTCGTTCTATTCTTCTGGTCTATTTATCTACACATAGGCTAACACCATCCATTCTTAGTTATTCTTACTTTATAAATCAGTCCTACCATCATTTTTGAAATAGCAACTCCCTCAAACTTGTAATTAAAAAAAACTGTTTTGATTAGGGGTAACTGGCTGGCTTAGTCAGTAGAGCTTGTTGTGAGTTCAAGCTCCATATTGGTTGTGGAGATTACTTAAAAATAAAATCTTTAAAAAAATGTTTTGATTATTCTTTTTTAATTTTTTATTTATTTTTTATTTTTTTAACGTTTATTTATTTTTGAGACAGAGAGAGACAGAGCATGAACAGGGGAGGGTCAGAGAGAGGGAGACACAGAATCGGAAACAGGCTCCAGGCTCTGAGCTGTCAGCACAGAGCCCGACGCGGGGCTCGAACTCACCGACCGTGAGATCATGACCTGAGCCGAAGTCGGATGCTTAACCGACCTAGCCACCCAGGCGCCCCTGATTATTCTTTTTTTAAATGTTTATTGATTTATTTAGAGAGAGAAAGCCTGCGTGCACGTGTGGGGGAGGGGCAGAGAGAATCCCAAGCAGGCTCTGTGCTGTTAGCACACAGCCAACACAGGACCCCATCCCACAAATGGTGAGATCATGACCTGAGCTGAAATCAAGAGTTGATTGCTTAACCAGCTGAGCCACCCAGGCACCCCGGTTTTGATTATTCTTGGCCCTTTTGCTCTTCCCATTTGATCGTTAGATGTAGCTTGCCAAGTTATCTGAAAATTCTGTTACGATTTGTATTGAAAGTAGAAAATATAAATCAATATACATATTAAATTAATAACCTTGGGAAGAACTGATATCTTTATGATAAAGAGTATTCTCATCCATTATCATGGTACATCCCACCATCTTTTATCTCTTTCAGTATTACCTTTGAGTGTACAATAATTAAATAGGATTCCCCACTTAGGTTTGGAACAAATTGAGGAAAAAAAAGGAATAGTACCTGGGAGGCCAGAATTTTACCTTCACTGCTGATAGAGACCATGTTGGAGGATGTGGCTTTAGGTTAGATAACCAAGTGATTGGTAGTTCAAGCCAACAAATATTAGTAAGCATTCAAAAGATTTATGCAAACAATATAATAGACTTAGCTATATATAGGACACTGTCAGCAGTTGCTCCCCAAGAAGAAGAAAAACAGAACTGAGCCTGGCATGCCCAGATTATTCTCCCTAAATGTACTATTTAATGTCACCCTGTCCTCCAAGGAGCAGAATGAGTAAAGGGGCAGAGAGACAGAGTGCAACACCAGTAGAATTCCTTTCAAATGTATGAAAATCTTACAGGTAGGGAAGAAGTATTCTTCCTGACAGGCACCTAGGGTGCTTGGTTTCATTAAATTAAGAATGGAATTTGTTTCCCATTACATTTTCTCATTGGTTACTATCAGCACATAGAAATTCTACTGGTTTATCTATGATGACCTCATTTTCAGCAACCTTAGAACAATTTTATGAGATAATACACCTTTATCATTTCTCTTCTATATGAGGAAGCTGAGGCGATGAAGAGTTTAGGTAGCTTGATCAAGGTCACAAGCCTAGAAAGTGGTAGAGACTGGCTCTGGTGTAGGCAGTCTGATTTCAGACTCATCACACTAAATCCCCAAAGATCCATTGGATGACCCAATGTTTATTTACCCAGTCCCTGCTGGTGGGCATTTAGCTCATTCTGTTTTTCCTTATTACAGATACACTGCAATAAATAACCTTGTACATGTGTCATTTTAAACACGTGGGATAGATTTTTGGCACATAGATTTGCCCTTATTCTTGAATATGTTTGACTAGTGAAACAAATTCTGAGTTAACAGTTCCTTTTCCTTAGCACTTTGAAAATATTACCTTATTATTTTCTGGCATGAATAGCTGGTAATAAGAAGTCTGCTGTCAGTCTAATTATTGTTTCTCTGTAGTTAATCTTTTTTTCTCTGATAGCTATTAGGATATTTTCTTTATCCTAATTATTCCACAATTCCACTTCAGTGTGCCCAGATACAAATTTGTTTTCATTTGTCTTACCTGGTACTCAGCATGTGCTTTTTAAAATAATTGAATATAGTTCACACACAATATTACATTAGTTCAGGTATACAACATAGTGATTTGAAGTTTATTTCACTATAAGTGTAGTTACCATCTGTCCCCATATTACAATGTCACTGGCTATGGGGTGCCTGGATGGCTCAGTCTGTTAAGCATCTGACTTTGGCTCAGGTTGTGATCTCACACTTTGTGAGTTTGAGCCCCGCATCCTGCTCAAAATAAATAAATACACATTTAAAAAAAAAGAATTAAAAAATACTTATAAAAAAAACCAATACCACTGACAGTATTCCTTATGCTGTGCATTTTATTCCCATGACTTATTTATTCCATAATTAGAAGCCTGTATCTCCCACTCCACTGCACCCATTTTGCCCAACCTCCCTCCCCACACCTTCTGGCCACCATCAGTTTGTTCTGTGTATTTATAGGTCTGATTCCTCAGCATGGACTTTTTATATGAGACCTTATGTTTTTCTTCAATTCTAGACAATTTTCAACTATTTTTTTTAACTTTTTTGAGATATAATTCATATACCGTAAAATTCACCATTGTAAAACACACAATTGATACTTGATTCCTTTTTATGTTGTATAATATTTCATTGTATGTACATACCGCATTTGTTTATCCATTCATCAGTTGATAGACATTTGGGTTTCCACTTTTTGTTTTGGTTATGAACACTTGTGTACATTTTTTTAAATGTTTTTTTCATTTTTTAGGGAGAGAGTCGGAGCATGAGCAGGAGAAGGGCAGAGAAAGAAGGAGACACAGAATCCAAGGCAGGCTCCAGGCTTCAAGTTGTCAGCACAGAGCCTGATGCAGGGCTCAAACTCATGAGCCATGAGATCATGACCTGAGCCGAAGTCGGACGCCTAACCGACTTAGCCACCCAGGTGCTCCTTGGGTACTTGTTTTTATGTGAATATATGCACAAACCTATGCTTTCAATTCCCTTGGTTGGAATTCTCTAGAAGTAGTATTGCTGGGCCGTCTGGTAACTCTATGTTTAAATTTTAAGGAATGGCCAGACTCTTTTCCATAGTGGCTGCACCATTTTACATTCCGAAGAGCAGTGTATCATGAGGATTCCAATTGCTCCACGTCCTTGTCAACATTTGCTTTTTTAATTTTTAAATTCTAGTCATTCTGGTGGGTATGGAGTGGTATCTTGTGGTTTTACATGATGTTGAACATCTTTTTATGCACTTAATTGGCATTTGTATATGTTCTTTTTTGAGAAATGTTTATTCAACTCCTTTGTCCATTTTTAAATTGTAAAATTTGTCTTTTTAATTGTTGAATTGTAGGAGTTCATTACATACCCTAGAATGATGGTGTCCTTTTGAAGTACAAAAAATTTTAATTTGGTGAAGTCCAATTTATCTGTTTCTTCTTTTATCAGTTGGACATTTGGTGTCATATCTAAGAAACATTTACCTAATCCAAGATCACAAAGATTTACTCCTTTTTTTTTTTTTTAAGGGCTTTATAGTTTTAGCTATTACGTTTAGGTCTATGGGAATTTGGAGTTAATTTTTTGTTTATGGTATGAAGTGGGGGTCCAACTTCATTCTTTTACATTCAGATGTACATGTGAACTATTAATTTAAAAAATTCTTCTTGGGGTACCTGGGTGGCTTCGTCGATTAAATGTTGAACTTTACCTCAGGTCGTGGTCTCAGCGTTCATGAGTTTGAGCCCTGCATTGGGGCTCTTTGCTGTCAGTGCAGAGCCTGCTTCAGATTCTCTGTCCCCCTCTCTCTCTCTCTCAAAAATAAATTAATATTAGGGGCGCCTGGGTGGCTCAGTCGGTTGGGCTGCCGCCTTCGGCTCAGGTCATGATCTCACGGTCCATGAGTTCAAGCCCCACGTTGGGCTCTGTGCTGACAGCTCAGAGTTTGGAGCCTGCTTCAGGTTATGTGTCTCCCTCCCTCTCTGCACTTCCCCCATTCGCACTCTGTCTCTCTCTCTCTCAAAAATAAAAAAAACATTAAAAACATTAAAAAATTAATATTAAAAATATTTTTTAAAAAGATATATTTAAAAATAAATAAATAATAAAAAATTCTTCACCGTTCTTTCCATTCTTTTCTTCTGAGACTTCTAAAAGAGATTACATTAGACAATCTATTCTTCATGTTACTTTGCTGTTATTTAACTTAGAGACAGAGACAGAGCGTGAGCAGGGGAGGGGCAGAGAGCAAGAAGGAGACATAGAATCCAAAGCAGGCTCCAGGCTCTGAGCTACCAGCACAGAGCCCGACACGGGGCTTGAACTCACAAACTGTGAGATTATGACCTGAGCCGAAGTCGGACCCTTAACTGACTGAGCCACCCAGGAGCTCCTATTTAAGTTTTTTTTTTTTTTTTTTTTTACATTTATTTATTTATTTTGAGAGAGAGAGAGAGAGTACACAAGCGGGAGAGGGGCAGAGAGAGCGGGAGAGACAGAGAATCCTAAGCAGGCTCCACACTGTCAGGGCAGAGCCCAACGTGGGGCTCAAACTCAGGAACCAGGAGATCATGACCTGAGCCAAAATCTAGTCAGATGGTTAACCCACTGAGCTACTCATGTGCCCTCCTTTGTTATGTTCCAATTCGTTTATTTTCTTTTTGTGCTTCTGTCTGCTGTATTTTTTAAAACATCGAATAAATATTATGTTCCCAAGATTTCGAATCCAATTTTTTCTGATTAAGAAATTAAACATTTAGGGGTGCCTGGGTGGCTCAGTTGGTTGAGCGTCCAACTTTGGCTCGGGTCATGGTCTCGCAGTTCATGGGTTCCAGCCCCGCTTCGGGCTTTGTGTTAACAAACAGCTCAGAGTCTGGAGCCTGCTTTGGATTCTGTGTCTCCCTCTCCCTCTCCCCCTCCCTTGCTCATGCTCTGCCTCTCTCTGTCTCTCAAAAATAAATAAATGTTAAAAAAAATTTAAAAAAAATAAATCAAACATTTAATTAATTTATTATTATGCAATATAAGCTTATACAAAATTCAAAAGATACAAAATATAACTAAGAGGTTATTGGGTTTTTAAGATATCTATCTACCTGTTCTTGTTTCATTTTTGTCAATTTTTGTTTCATAATTTTGTATCCATATAATGCACATAAGTCATTGGGCTGTTGGGAGGAAGGAGGAGAGAAGCATTGACACTGAAATGACAGTGGGAAGGAAAGGAGGGGCAGGGAGAGTTTGAGAACCATGAAGGGTTCAGGTAGATAGGAACACAGCCTGTGGAAAGAAGACCAGTGGGAGGCAGTGGCTGAAAAGGTAGGTGTCGGGGTCAGTCTGTGGACTTTGGAATAAAAAGTGAGAAAAGCATAGGTGAAGATTTTCAACACTATTTTCCTAGCCATGTATGCAGTCGATGAAGATTTTTTTCCCCACACAATAAACACTATGCTTTAGGAAAAGTAATATGTTTCAGATATGCCAAAGGGAGAAAATGGGTATTCTAGGCCTCATTAAAAGCCTTCGTCTTGGGGGATCTCTCCTCCTTGCTCTGTCTTGATCTCTTTTAATAGGCCTATGTACTTATCATAAGCCAGATGTTTCAGACACTTTACCCATTCGAGTGTTTCTGTATTTAAAATACTGTGTTTTAGTGTCTACTCCTTGGAGTATTTTAAATGCCCCTGATGTGGAAAGGCATTTCCTTCTAAAGCATTCTTCTTCCCTGGGTCCCGCAGGGTTCTCCCAGCAGGGGGCGGCAGTGGCACACTTCAGGTGCTATGGGAAGGGTGGGGTGTTGTGAGGTGCCCTGTGGGGAGGAACTTGTAGGAGGAAACCCATAGAGTGGAAAAAGTTAACTAGTTACTCAGTCCCACCTCAGAGCCAAACCCACACCCTGTGGTGGGTGACGCCACAAACACCATGTTTTCTGTAAAGCTGACAGTCTTTTCCTCTGGAGGGAAGAGAATGCTCTCAAAGGTTTTGGGTATGTAAGCAATGAATCACAGGAATCTACCCCCAAAACCAAGAACACACTGTATACACTGTGTGTTAGCCAACTTGACAATAAATTATGTTAAAATAAATATATAAAAGAAGAAAGAAAAAAAATAGGTTTGAGAACCTGACTTTTCGTTCTTTGCTTTTTCCTGACACTTTATCTTCTGCTTTTGCTCATGAAAGTTCTAGTTCCTCCAGCTTTCTTTCTCCCATTCTTTCATTTCCTCTATTTTCCCACTGCCATGATCATTAACCAATCTACATAATCACCTTACTGACACCCAGTCATTCTGGGAATGGAGATGCAGTGAGAGGGAGAGGCAAAGCCGGCTGCTCCCCTAGCTCTTTACCTCCCCCAGAAGTATCACATTTCTCTTCAAGACTCTAATCACCTCTATCAAAGGCCTTGGACAATCTCTAACACGTCTTCACTCACTTGCTGGATGCTCCACCTAGACGGGATGAGAATGTGGGGACCCACTTGCAATGTGGCCTGTAGCTTGGTGTACACATGCCGCGTGGGGAAGGAATCCGGGGGAGCAGCACATGTGGGAATCCTGGGGATCAAAGCACAGTAGTGAGGGGTGGTTTTGCAGGGATCCCAAAAGAATGTAACCCTCAGACCTTCTCACTGCTTTCCCCCCAAATCCACATTGCCCTTCTACATTATCTCTGTCCTGTCATATTGAAATAGAGGCAGTGTGGGGGATAGAAGTAAACACATGGGAGTTTGTCACCTGGGGGGTGTGGTAGGACTGGCCACAAGCCATACACTGATTTTACTGCTGTTGGTTTGGGCAAATCACTTACCGGCAAGCCTCAGTTTTCTCATCTGCAAATGGAAGTTAACAATGCCCTCCATAACTACCCACAGAATTGAGACAAGCATGTAAGATAATGATATGAAAAGGTTTTATAAACAATAGGATGCTTCCAAAACAACATATATTATGACTATTTGTTTTTCAAGTATTCTTTGGCTCCTGTTTCATGGGCACAGAGTCAGGTATTGGGACAAATTGGATTCTTGAAGGTTCCAGGGCTATTGAGAGGCAAGACAGGACAGAACAGAGTGGGAGTATTTCCAGGGACTTGGCTCCTAGCCTTCTGTGAGAGGAAGGGATTTCTTTTCTTCTTTTTCTTTTTTTTTTCCTGTGGCCAAGGAAATCTAATAGGGAGATCTACTTCTAGAATTCTGGTGTGGACAAGACCACCAGAGAGTCATCAGTCTTAGACCATTTCCCTGTCCCTCACTTAAGCCTGCATCTAAATTACACCAGATATGGGGCACCTGGGTGGTTCAGTCAGTTAAGCCTCTGACTCTTGATTTCAGCTCAGGCCATGATCTCACAGTTTGTGAGTTCAAGCCCTTCATCGGGCTCCATTCTGACAGCACCAGGGCCTGCTTGGGATTCTCGCTCTTTCTCCCTCTTTTTCTCTCTCTCTCCAAATAAGTAAATAAACTTAAAAAAAAACAACAAATAATAAATACATAAACTTAAGAAACAACAACAACAACAACTATACCAGATGGATAAGAAAGAATATGGCAGGTAGTCTGTTTGTTAGGTGTTTCCAGGGAAATTCCATAACCTCTCCTGGTAACTCAGAACAAAGTATATTTTACAGTGAGTCTGTATATTTTATTTTTGCCCTTTGGCTGCAGTTGAAGGTTTGGAAGGCTCTGAGGGAAGGAAAGCCTCTATTGATTTTCAGGTCCCATCTAATCCCAGCACAAAATGGCCCTGATGTTGACCTGATCTGTATTGTTCTGACCTCACCAGAGCTAGAAAATATACTGGTCTCCATCCTTGAAATATAGTATTTGCAAAGTTCAAAACAACCTTTGCAATAATTTGGCTTGCTACTTCTCTCCTAACTCTCCCTCCTTTGGGGACCAAGTGAGATACGAGTAGGAACTGGCAGGACTGAACTCCCATTTGTGATCAAGGACAGGCCCCATTATGGCTTGGCTTGGACTCTCCTCCCTTTCCTTATCGCATGAAATCAGCCATTGCAGGAAATTGGCTTCTCCAGATTGTGAGCGACAGGAAGCAACGCTAAGAAGCAGGGTCCAAGAGGGAAGCCAGAGATTTAGCACACGGTCCAGCCCCGTCATTGCCTGGCCCTGTCCCCACTCCTCCTTTCTTGCAGTTCTGTCTTGTTCTTCACCACCTCTGGCCTCACACACCCTTTCCCTGGGGCCTGGCGTGGGAGGCTGAAAAGGACTGTATAAGTCAAGGCCCACGCTCTCAAGTCTTCCAACATGTGCTGGACTCTTCCAGAGATGGGAGTTGTGCTCTTTCCCCAAGAAATCAGCTTCATTTTGCTTTTTATCCAGCTGACAGCTGCCTTTGTAGTCCTTACTGCCCTCTCTTCTCATGGGACAGCTCTTCAGGTGCCTTAGTCTCCAGGCTGACCATCCCCCACCTCAGGGAGATCCTGATAAAAGCTTGAGTTTCTCAGAAACTTAAAAACCCAAAGGGAGTCAGAACAGGAACCTAAGTGGGAAGGAAATGCTGAGAACAATGCCCTTAGTGAGCTCTTTCCTTGCTGAGGAGACCTGGGGTTTACGCTGATGTTTACTACAACTTTGACATACTGCCTTTTCCTCTTCCTGTGTGCCCAGTGTCTTCTGGGAAGATATTTTCCCCCCATTCAGCTCACTTTATTAATGTTTGCTAAAATATTTAAAAGTATTTTTAAAGACATCATGGCATTTTGCTCCTAAGTACTGCAGTATATGTCTTTAAAACATAAAAGGGGCGCCTGGGTGGCTCAGTCGGTTGAGCGTCCGACTTCGGCTCAGGTCATGATCTCACAGTTCGTGGGTTCAAGCCCCGCATCGGGCTCTGTGCTGATAGCTCAGAGCCTGGAGCCTGCTTCTGCTTCTGTGTCTCCCTCTCTCTCTGTCCCTAACCCACTCGCATTCTGTCTCTGTCTCTGTCAAAAATAAATAAACATTTAAAAAAAATTTTTTTTTAAAAAAACATAAGAATATTTTCTCGGCAGAACTGAAACCAAAATATAATACCTAGCAAAATTATTTACAATGATCTAATACTTAATCTATATTCATTTATTTATTTTTAAATGTTTATTTCTATATTTTGGGGGGAGGCAGAGAAAGAGGGAGAGAGAGAATACCAAGAAGGCTCCCCGCTGTTGGTGCAGAGCCCAACATGGGTCTCGATCTTCACAAACTGTGAGATCGTGACCTGAGCCAAAATCAAGAGTCGGAGGCTTAATCGACAGAGCAACCCAGGTGCCCCAATCTATATTTAAAATCAGACCAATGCTTGGATGTCTTCATCTTTGCCTTGCTCTTGAGAGGCTACACAGCCCTCAGCCAGCAAACTTGGCCAGTCATTGCTTTTTTCCTCTGCATGCTATCCCTTCGTGACCCAGACTGGTGTCCCTGAGACTTTGGGTCCCTCAGCTGGTTGCTTCCAGTCACGTGGCCCAGGAGCCAAAGCTCCTGCCAAGCTGAGCACCACGCCATACAGTTGTGCTGGGTCACTGCAAAGAGCACCAAGCAGAGGGGAGGAGCGAAGGCTCAAATCTGCCCACTCTTTTACACGTGGGCTGTGTCTGGCTGGAGGGCATTCCTTGTAACTCACACAGAGACACTGTATGGCAGAAGCCCTGCCCCTGGAGATGTTGGTGGTACTGCCAACCTAGTAGTTAATCCTTTCGCCAGTACTTCATTGTGCAATTTAACCTTCATAGAATCGTAGTCTCAGGGCTGAGGGGTTCCGAAGTTCTGAGCACTTAGTCTATCCCCAAAACCAATAAGGTGTCCAAATCCCTTCTGAATGAGGCATGGTATTTTGAATTCCCCAACCTCCCCCTCCCTTCAAGCACTTAGATTCTTACATTATGCCTGCAGCAATTCCCCCCCATCTCTCTCTCTCTCTCTCTCTCTCTCTCTCTCTCTCTCCTTCTGACTCATTGCTTACCATAGCCTCATGAATTCTCAACAAAATATAAACTACCTTGAATCTTTTATCCGGTTCATAATGACTATCACTGACAGACACAATCAACAGAACATGAAACTGACAATTGCTTATAATGAGACATTTAAAAAGTTGTAACTAAATACTGGAAATAAAAATTTTAACAAAATTTGGGCCTGCGAAATTTGAATCAGAAAATTTGGACTTCATAGGGGCGCCTGGCTGGCTCAGTCAGAAGAGCGTCCAACTCTTGACCTTGGGGTGGTGAGTTCAAGCTCCATGCTGGGTGCAGGGATTATTAAAAAAAATAATAAATGAATAAATAAATAAACTTTAAAAAAAGAAAATTTGGACGTTGTATACATAATGGCCATGTAAACAACTCACAGTGGTCATTAAGGTAATTTCAGCTGCAAGGAATAAAGAGTTCAACTGAACGGGCTTAAAAGGGGGGAGCAGAGAGGGGATTTAATGACTGTACAATAACCATAAAATCCATAAAATAGCTCTTTTAGATGTAGTTTGATCACTTTTGTTTCCATGGAGGCCCCTACGTCCTGCCCCTCTCTGTGTGCTGGTTTAGTCCTCAGCTGGTATTTCCTCATGGCAACAAAATGGCTGCAGTGATTCTAGGCTTCACATCTTCACACAACCCTAGGCAGAGGAAGAGAAGGGACCTGCTTTTCTAGAAGCCCCCACCAAAAGTCTTTTTCCAACCTCATTGGTCTGAATTAAGTCATGTCCTACATCCTGCCATAATAACATTCCAGTGCATCAGCCAGGAATGAAGTTAGCTTTCCTCAAAGTTCCTGGATTGCCTGGTGAAGATATGGTTCCTGGACAAAAGCTGGGGTTGTCACTAGGAATAAGGAAATAGATGTAGGGGTGGGGGGGCACGGAGTACAGTCACAATGTCACCTAATATGACAGAAACTGTGGTAAAATTTGATGTAGATCTGATACAGATAAAGAAACTGAGCAATGAGACAAAACTTAACTTAAAATTTTAAATGGAGAAGAATTGATCCTGGTGAAAATGTCTCAGCTGACTAAAAATAAAAACAGATAAAATGGAAATGTGTCAGTATCATAGAAAGATGAACAAAGAATTAAAGTGGCTTAGTGTTTGTTCCAGAAAACACAATCCTGATGAAAATTAATCAATGTTGGTAAAATTCATTTGAAGTGTTTGCATTGAAAAGCTCCTTGGGGACACGATGGAAAGGATCAAAATGTTCTCTAGCTTCCTACACCAGCTCCTAGTGACCACTGTCCCTTTGAGGTGCCCACGAACCATCTCATTAATAATCCATTTTGGTTCTGGGGATGGAAATAAACACAATGGTTTGTGGTGTGTAGAATTGAATTTCCTCACTGTTTTGAAAATTGTAATGTGTCTGCCTCCACAGGTCTGTCCCTTAGACAATGCTACAAGGGTAATTCATTTACAAGTCTTCCCAGAC
Organism: Neofelis nebulosa; assembly: GCF_028018385.1. Classification (NCBI taxonomy): domain Eukaryota; kingdom Metazoa; phylum Chordata; class Mammalia; order Carnivora; family Felidae; genus Neofelis; species Neofelis nebulosa. The sequence goes on along the minus strand of NC_080786.1, from coordinate 87,188,854 downwards.
TCTGAAAGATAATTTGTTCTGGTCAGATTCCTGGAATTCATATAAAGTCACTGGGTTTGTCTCTTGCAACTTTTTCTCCCACCTTGGGTTAACTTTTCCTCTGGGTGTTTCTATTCTAAGAACATTCCCTTTGACAGAGAAAACAGAAGCAAAACACAAATTGAAGAGTTCTGCTTTCTCTTTGTCACCCACTAACATGACAACATTGACCACAAACAGTGTATCCCCTTTTTGCTTTGAATATGACTTTATGAAGCCCTTTATGGGTCTCTATTCATGTGAGGCTTTCACTTTCTCACAAGTCCATTGGGCATCCGTTCCATGTTTTTGTGTTTATCAGTGGATATGCACCTCTCTGTTCATCTTGGGCTTACTTTCTCATACAATCAAATAAACAAACATACATGCAACTGTTTGGTTTCTTTAAGCTCCTTTCCCTTTTTCACTGATGTGGGATTTTACAGGTAAAGTGAATGTTCCTAAGAAGTACTGAATTCAGGGTACCTGGGTGGCTCAGTCGTTTAACCGTCTGACTCTTGGTATCGACTCAGGTCATGATCTCACAGTGATGGGAGTGAGCCCTGAGTCGGGTTCTGTGCTGACAGCGAGGGGCCTTCTTGGGAGTCTCTCTCTCTCTGCCTCTCTCTCTCTGCCTCTCCCCTGAGCATGTGTGTGCTCTCTTTCTCTCTCAAAAATGAATAAACAAACTTAAAAAATAAAATAAAATCGAGGGAACACATCTCAGTGTGTGCTGTCATTTTTCTCACCACCACGAACTGCAAGAAGACACAGTTTCTTTCTTCCAAAGGTTCCTGTCACTTCCACTCTGCCAACCAATTCCTCCTTTTGGCCAAATTTAGGCTCAGAGTGGCAGTTCCCCTTATCACTTCCTCTGTGCTCTGGAAGATGAAATTGTCAGCAAGCAATAATAATAGCTAAGGTCTATTGAGTGCTTGCTGGTTAAGGGGCACCATTCCTATGGGGAAGCTGAGGCCCAAAGAAGGTAGGTGTCTGCTCAAGTTCATCCTCTTTGGCAGGTGCTAGAGCCTGGACATTAGAGCCAGAGTCTGACTCTAGAGCCCAAGTTCTGTCTCTGGTTAAAAAGCTTATCACACTCACACTTGGTCTTAGTTGGACAGACTTTTAGCCAGACTGACGATGTAAAGATCTCTTCATCAGCATCTCCCTACTTCTGGGCCATTTTTATGATGTGGAAAGGCTAGCGGTCAGCTTTCTGGATCTCTCCTCTCGTCCTACCCTCAGTCTTCGATCCTTGTGGCCTATAACCTGATAGCCTTTCCACTCCTGACATGGGTTCCTTGGTTACTTCCCAGGATGCCTTCATCTCTTCCCCCAACAAGTCAGGCAGAGAGGTTTCTTTAATTTTATTTATTCTTTAAATGTTTATTCATTTTTTGAGAGAGAGAGAGAGAAAGAGAGAGAGAATGAGCGAGGGAGGGGAAGAGAGAGAGGGAGACACAGAATCTGCAGCTGGCTCCAGGCTCTCAACTGTCAGCACAGAGCTGGACACGGGGCTCAAACCCATGAACCCTGAGATCATGACCTGAGCCAAAGTCAGATGCTTAACCCACTGAGCCACCCAGGCCCCCGTAGAGAGAAGCTTTTTTAAATGCCTTTGCTTCCTCCTGCTGACAGATCATCTTGCACTCCTCATAGACGTGGTAGGGGAAAGATAACAGGGCACACCTCTGGGGGCCACTTGAGGTTGTGATTCCAAGTAGTATGGCTATTCCTGTGACTCCTCCTTCTGCTCTTTTGTTTCTTTCTTTTTCTTTTTTTTTTTTTGGGACAGAGAGAGAGCATGAACGGGGGAGGGGCAGAGAGAGAGGGAGACACAGAATCGGAAATGGGCTCCAGGCTCCGAGCCATCAGCCCCAGAGCCCGACGCAGGGCTCGAACTCACGGACCGCTAGATCGTGACCTGGCTGAAGTCGGACGCTTAACCGACTGCGCCACCCAGGCGCCCCTTGTTTTTGTTTCTAAAGTTAGGTAGGTTGGAGAGTGTTGCACCTTTTCGGTTTCTTAAGTAACCCTGTTTCAGTTAAACTGCTGCCCAAGCCTGTTTCTGTTTCCAGTCATCAGGAGTACATCTGACTTTACCCCAAGTAATAAAAAGCCTAATAATCACAATCTGTATGATTGAAGAGATAAGATTGAAAGGAACATTTCATTGAAATGATCTCAGGGGCGCCTGGGTAGCTCAGTCAGTAGGGTGTCCGACTTCGGCTCAGGTCATGATCTCACGGTTCATGAGTTCGAGCCCCACGTCTGGCTCTGTGCTGACACCTCAGAGCCTGGAGCCTGCTTTGCATTCTGTGTGTGTGTGTGTGTGTGTGTGTGTGTGTTTGTGTCTGCCGCTCCCCTGCTCACACTCTGTTTCTCTCTCTCAAAAAAAAAAAAAGAAAAAAAAAGAAATGATCTTAATTCAGTATTGCCAAATTTAAGCTATAAATCACTATAAACTTAGAATTATTTTCTTGTTGATAATTCCAATTGTAATAACTGTGATCACAATTACATAGAATGATAATTTCAGAATAGTTTAAATAGTAATTATATAATAGTATATATTATATGTTATATATATTAATATATAATAATAACCCAAATCACAAGAATTTTTATCACATAATCATAAGCCAATCTTCTCAATTCTTAATTTGAGCTGATATTATTTCACCTGTAAAAATTTATTGGTTAGGAGTGCCTGGGTGGCTCAGGCAGTTAGTGTCCAACTTCAGCTCAGGTCATGATCTCACAGTTTGAGCCCCCCTTGTCTCCCTCTCTCTTTGCCCCTCCCCTGCTCACACTCTATCTCTCTCTATCTCTCAAAAATAAATAAATATTTAAAAATTTTAAAAAATATTGTTTATTAATGTTTCCACTAATATCTTCGGCATGTTTTATTTATGCATTTATTTATTTTTCTCCATATCATTGCAATTTTAGCATATGTGCTACCAAAACGAGCACTGGCATGTTTTAAATATGTTAGGTTTCCTGTATTATTATCAAGTTTTGGCTAACATTTAACTCTTGTTCTTGTATGTGTTTCCAGGCCTAACTCACCCAGAAGTATACCCCAAGACACTATTTCAGGCTATCAGACACACTCTCTCTGAAGACAGCTCTATCACTCACGTAACTCATTTCCTTCTAGGGTGGGGGACTCTAATTTTTGACTGGTGCCAGTTGGATTGCAGTTCATATTTCCTTGGGGTCCAGCAGCTTTGCTCACAGCTGCACATCATGTGGTCCTATTCTTTTTTTTAAATTAAAAAAAATATTTTTTTTAACGTTTATTTATTTTTGAGACAGAGAGAGACAGAGCATGAACGGAGGAGGGGCAGAGAGAGAGGGAGACACAGAATCAGAAGCAGGCTCCAGGCTCTGAGCCACCAGCCCAGAGCCCAACGCAGGGCTTGAACTCACGGACCGCGAGATCGTGACCTGAGCTGAAGTCGGAGGCTTAACTGACTGAGCCACGCAGGTGCCCCTCATGTGGTCCTATTCTAACAGGAGTTGTTGCCGTCATTGCTTTCTGCTAGTTCCAGGAAAATCCTTATTTTTACCTTTCCAAATCCCAATACCTCCTTCTCGCCACTGCCTCTCCTCTTTCCCCCATCAACTTTTCCAACTTACAGAGGTTTTTTTTGTAATCCCCTCCCCCCCACCATTTGGAGGGGTTCTTGAATGCAAGTGTTCCTGACTTCAACCAACAGAAACTGTGCATCCTTTGGGCAGGAAAGGAATTCTTGGAAGGACAGTAGGTAGGTGTCAATGTGAGGCTGAAGATCTTGGTGAGCAAATGAACAGCACCAAGGGGAGGTGGGCAGCTGTAAGCACAGCCGTGGTCATGCCATGGGGACAGCCTGCTTGGAAAGCTGTGTCACTGTGGCTGCTGAGCACTGCCCCTGGCACTGCTGCCATCATTGCCTCAGACATCAGAGGCTGCCGCTGTCACCTCTGGAGCAGTCAGCTTCTTTGCATCGCTTCCTCCAGACCCATGGTTCTAAGCACAGACTCAGATGGTTGAGCCTGGATCATGCAATCATACGCTAATTTCCAAGGCATGGGGCTCTGTTTCCTACCACGGCCGTGCAAAGAAAGACTACATAGTAAGGGGGTTTGGATGCTGACCACTTCTCAAAAACAACCCAGCAAATACTATTATAGATCCAAGTCTTAGGTAAATGGTGTTCTTTTCCCCAAACAGAAGAAGGGAGTCATTTCTGCTCTCAAAGGGATGAGTGTCCCTTTCTCTTTCACAAGGAATACCAGCTGCCTGTAGTTTTCTGATATATACTGACATATAATTAATTTTTATAGTTAAACGATATGAATTTGTAAATATTTATATGTTTATTATCTTTATATTACACTTAAAATAACTGGATAATATATTATATTAATATAGTATAATTAATCTATGTTAATGGTCTCCTTAGCAACCATCTCCAACATAGGATTAGGATAATTGTATTTTAAATAAGAAATGTACGGTACTCGCTCCAGCAACCCGTATGCTAAGATTGGAATGATAAATAAGAAATCTATAACTTCAAAATTTCTAAAACGTAACATTTAAAAACATTTAAACAGGGGTGCCTTGGTGGCTCAGTTGGTTAAGTGTCTGACTTTGGCTCAGGGCATGATCTCTCCGTCCGTGAGTTCAAGCCCTGCTTCAGGCTCTGTGCTAACAGCTCAGAGCCTGGAGCCTGCTTCAGATTCTCTCTGCCCCTCCCCCACTAGTGGTCTGTCAATCTCTCAAAAATAAATATGCATTTAAAAAAATGTTTTAAACCACATTTAAACAGATGTTAAAGGGAGTGTTCAATAGTAGGGAAATATTTTTGCTTTGGAAGGCTAAATGTATGTACTTGCAATACTCCACAGCTACAAAGAGAAACTCTGCACACTTTCAAGGATAGTGTGGTCAAATACTACGTCTGTCACTTAGCATAAGGTTTTTGAGCATTAAGATGTTGACAGTCGCTCTAATATCTCATCTGCTTTAGAGTGCAATAGTTAGGAAACAAGATGTTTTCCATAAATGTATTTTCCAGGTAACTGGGTATCAACCTCAGCACTGATTTTTTTCATTCTGATTGTTTAAAATTCTTTTTTTATGTTTATTTATTTGTTTTGAGAGAGAAAGTGTGTGCAGGCATGCTCACACACACAAGCAAGGGAGGGGCACAGGGAGAGGGAAAGAGAGAATCCCAAGCAGGCTCCCCACTCAGAGCCGAGCCCACGCAAGACTCAATCTCACAACCACAAAATCATGACCTGAGCTGAAATTAAGAGTTGGTCGCTTAACCCACTGAGCCACTCAGACAGAGGGTTCACAGAGTTGTACACCCATCACCACAATCAATTTTAGAACATTTTCGTCACTTCAGAAAGAAACTCCATACCCATTAACGCTCTCTCCCCAACACTCTTCAAGCCCCAGACCTACGTAACTGCTAATCTTTCCATTTTTATAGATTTGCCTATTCTGGACATGTCATATAATCGAATCATGTATGTGGCCTTTTGTGACTGACTTCTTTCACTTAGTATGTTTTCAAGGTTCATCTGTGTTGTAGCATGTATCAGAACTTTATTCTTTTTATGGTCAGATAATATTCCATTGTACAGATATACATTATCTTTCTACGTATCCTTCAATTTTGTCTTTCTATGTATCCTTCAATGGTTGTTTTGGCTGTTTCCACTTTTTGGCTATCGCAAATACTGCTGTTATGAACATTCGTGCATATATTTTTATATGGCCCTATATTTTCATTTCTTTTGGGTACCTACAAATGGAATAGCTGGGTCATGTGATAACTCCATGTTTAACCCTTTGAGAAACTGCCAGACAATTTTCCAAAGTTTCTGCACCGCTTCACATGCCTGACAGAGACGTGTGTGAGGGTCCCAGTCTCTCCCCATCTTCGCCAGTACTTGTTATCCGTCTTTTTATTTTAGCCATCCTGGTGGGTGTGAAGTGATATCTCATTGTGGTTTCGAGTTGCATTTTCCTGGTGACAAATGATGTTGAGCGTCTCTTCATGTGCTTATTGGTCATTTGCATATCTTCTGGAGAAATGTATGTTCACATTCTTTGCCCATTTTTTAATTGGTTTGTTTGTGTTTTTGTTATTGAGCTGTAAGAATTATGTAAGTTAGTCTGTTCTTGATGACCTAGAGCCCTGTTACGAGCATCAATGACTGAGGGTCACTGCGCATGGGTTATGGACCCCTGCAAGGCTGTCTGCCCTATTTTATTTATTTTTTTATTTAAAAAAAAATTTTTTTTCCAACGTTTTTTATTTATTTTTGGGACAGAGAGAGAGACAGAGCATGAACGGGGGAGGGGCAGAGAGAGAGGGAGACACAGAATCGGAAACAGGCTCCAGGCTCCGAGCCATCAGCCCAGAGCCTGACGCGGGGCTCGAACTCACGGACCGCGAGATCGTGACCTGGCTGAAGTCTGACGCTCAACCGACTGCGCCACCCAGGCGCCCCTGTCTGCCCTATTTTAAAGGGCAACATGGCATGGTCAGGAGGAACTAAAAGCAGTTACAAGAGCATGCCCTCGTATATTTATGTTTCTTTTTTTCTTACTCTCTGCCATCACCCCTTATTCTCAAAGGGGATAAATAAAGAAATATTTATTATTACTCTAGGTAGAGGCTGAGGATGACTCAGTTTATCCCATGTATGAGGTGCCCATCTTTGAGACAGCATTCTGCTGTGTTTTGGTTAATGATAGTTGCCAGAAATTTGATTTCTGGAAGAATTAGGTGGCATTTTACATAGGCAGAGGTAAGAAATTGAATGCGATGGGATTAATTAGGGCAGGGTTTGGGGGAGGTGAGTCTTCAGTGAAATCACTAAGGTAGTGATAATAACCTGGTAGAGAAGAGGAGATCCCTGCAGGAGGGACTTTGCAAGATGTGTATGGGAAATGCATCATGGGTGCAACAGATCTTGGTAACTATGGTGAGAAGCAATGAAGAGGAAGAATGTCCTTCAGAGTGGTGAAATTTGCCCGAATTCAGCCTTTGCACTCAGTAGTAATAATCGGTTCTGACAGGTCAATCATCCTCTTCTGCTAGTGTGAGGAAAAAAAAAAAAAAGATCACTCCTCCCTGTTTCCGCTCACCAGCTTCCCCTCCTCTGCGGACCCCACCCTGCCCCCAGCTTGTGGCTAAACTGCCCAACTGCCAATTAAAACCCACACTTCCCAGCATGCCTTGCACAACCCAGAAGCCCCCATCCCCACCATTCATTCTGTTTATCAGCTGAAAGCAGCCGTAGCAAATCAGCTTCCAGATTCAGGGCGCCTACCACAGGGCCTTTCGCTCTCTGGGGGCCTCTCCTCACTACCTCCCCTGACTGTGGCTGAACCTGCTACCACTTGATAGCAAACCACACTTGACACAGGAACAGGGAGGAGAATGGGGCCCATTGCTCTGCTCCTCTACAAAATCAACAAAGTTGTGCTTCTTCTCCTCCCACAACAGGCTGCTTCTGAGCCTTCCGCCCTTCCTTCCTCTCTCCCAGGGTCTCAGGAGGCCTGGCAGGGCCCCCAGTGGCAGTCTTCTTTTTGACGTGTAGAGCTTCTGGGGGTGGGTGCGAGTAAAATGAATTTGAGAGCTTTTGACTGGTGCTCTGTAGCAGTTTGTATGCGCTTTGCCCCACGCCAAGGCCTCTTGGGTCTCCAGAACCAGCACTTTCTTCTCTCTCTGGTGCTCCCTCCCTTCTAAGGAACCCGCTTCTTGTCCTATAGCTGACCTCCAGACCTGAACCCTCCCTGTTTGAGGAATCCCACCACCAATTTTTTTTTTTTGTTTTTTTTTGGATTCTTTTGCTTCCTTGAGCAGCCAGGACCTTGTCTCATGCTTAGGCCTTTCCTTCTCCTGGCATGCTAGAATGCCCTAGCTGTTGGGAAACACGGGCAGACTGTGGAGCAAGCCAGGCTTCAAATCCTGACATGAGTCCACCATTCTGAAATCTCTGAAAATCAAAGGTGTTTTTGTTTGTTTTGCTTTGTTTGTTTGTTTTTGGTGTCTTTTGTTTTGTTTTGTCTTGTTTTGGTGAGTTTGGCACAAACTTACTGGGTTGCAAAACCTGACCTGAACTGACAAAACCCTATTTTGCTCACTTTATCGTTTGCCCACTTAGTATAAATATTCATGTTTATTGAAAAAATATTAATTTGTTGATTTCGGGGTGTGGTTCTATACCCTGTTGAAAGAATTAGCTAGCATATGCACTGTGTTACCCTTGTAAATCATGAAAGAGCATGATTTTTTGAGACAATTTTGGCCCCAGAATTTTAGGATGGGTTATTTTGGACCTGTACTATAATGCCACACAGAAGAGGACTGGATAATTGTAGACATCCAAGTAAGAGAACACCACAGAGCTGATCAAAATCACAGCCATGAAAACTTAAGGGTATAGGAAAATAATTGCAATGCATTATTATAAATTATTTATGTAAATTTTTAAAAGAACACATGGAATCTGAACTTTATATTTATTTCTGAGAGAGAGAGAGAGAGAGAGAGAGAGAAGAGAGCGTGCACAAGCGGGGGAGTGGCAGAGAGAGAGGGAGACAAGGAATCCAAAGCAGGCTCCAGGCTATCAGTACAGAGCCCCATGCAGAGCTCAAACCCATGAATTGGGAGATCATGACCTGAGCTGAAGTCAGTTGCTTAACTGAATGAGCCACCAGGTGCCCCTAAACTTTATATTTAAAAAAACATATTACTTATGCATAGAAGAAGCTTGGAATGCAACATACCATAATGTTAATAGAGAGTTGTCTCTGTATTGTGCCTCCATGGTTGATTTTCTTCTTTTTAGCCTTTCCAGTGTCTATGTAATGCTGTTATAGTCAGCAATTTTTTTTAAAAAACCACTAACTTACTAAAAACAAGTTGGTACTAACACTTTTTACTTTGTGGCCTTGGGCAAGACATGTGACCAACCATATGACCCCAATTTTCTCATCTGTAATTTAAGACTATTAGTACCTACTTCACAGAGTTGTTGAGGGACAATGTATGTACCTAGGCAGGTGGCCATGATTTTTGGACCTCATGTCAAGGTCTGCTTTATCCTCCACCAGGCGTGGGCTGCCCATTGTTTTCTTACAATAGCACAGGGCAAGTTCCCCACACCTTGCCTGCTATGACTCCTTGTAAGCAAGGATGATCAATCAACAGTCGATTCAGGTCTGTCAGTTGCCTTGCCGTTGTTGTAGTCTTCTTCTTCTCCTTTTTCTTCTTCTTCTTCTTCTTCTTCTTCTTCTTCTTCTTCAAGTTTATTTCTTTATTTTGAGTGAAAAAAAGAGAGCAGGAGAGGGACAGAGAGGGGCCGAGAGAGAGGGAGATGGAATCCCAAGCAGGCCCCATGCTGTCAGCACAGAGCCCAATATGGGGCTTGAACTCACAAACTGTGAGATCATGACCTGAGCTGAACTTGGCTGCTTAACCGACTGAGCCACCCAGGTGCCCCACGTTGCCTTGACTTCTGCCACACGCAGAGGGTTTTCCACTCTGCCAAGTCTTATGCCAGTTGTGGACTCGATCCCATCTCTGCTCATCTCAATCTGATCCCTCTGCCAGGGAAAATAGATATATTTATATGACACCGCATGCTTTGCAAGAGATATTCAGCACTGACCCTTCCTTTCTTTCATTACCTTATTTCTTGAAAGAGCAGTTGTCCCTCCCTGTGTTTATTTTCATATGCCTAGGCACTAATTAACCAGCACCCTGGCTCCTGACCCCACCCCTCTACTTAAAAACTGCTGCTTTGAAGATCATTCATTCGCTAGTCCACGTACACATACAAGCACCTGATGTGTGTCAGCAGTGAATAAAAGTTCTTTCCTTCAGGGGCACCCAATCTAGTTGGAGAGGCAGACAAGTAGCGAGTACATTTATAAGATGTTAGCCAGTGACATGAATTTAAAAATGTTATGAAGAAAAATTAAAGTAAGGGAAAAGAAAGTGATGCAGGGGTGCCCTTTTAGATGCTATGTTCAAGGAAAGCCTCCTTGAGGAGGTGACATTTGAGCAGAGGCCTAAAGGAAATTAGGGAGTGTGGTGTTGGGCTATCTGGCGGAGGGAGAGGGCATTCCAGGCCTAGGAAAGAGCAAATGGCAAAAGCCCTGAGACAGAAGCCTGCTTGGCTCAAATGAGGAGCTATCAGGAGGACAATATGCTCTGCGTGGAGCAAATGAGGAGGAAAGTGTTAGGGTATGAAATCAGAAGGACAGAGAGGGGACCTGTAGGTTCACAGCCCTCCCAGGAGGGTAATCTGAAAGCCCTCCCTCGTGTAATCTGAAACTGGCCCCTGTACTCAGAGGGCAGGGAGAGACCTAAGAAAGGGCAGGCTGCTCAGGGTTGGTAGGTGGCAATGTTAATAATAGGTACGGGAACTTACATACAAGTCCTGTCCTGAGCAGCAGCAGCAGCAAGATGAATGGATCCCTGCACCCGCCCTCCAATCTGAAAAGTTTATAAGGAGGACCTGACTGGGCACATAGATACCATGCAGGTGTTTTCAACATCACATCACCATCTCAAGGCTCTGTCCTTGGAGGAGACTCTGGAAGTGGGAAAGGAAAGTGGAACCCATATTCCAAAGGACAGGGGAGGGAAAGAGGAGCCTGTGAGTGCCTAGGTCCAGCTCATGGGTCTGTCAGTGATCATGTCTTTTTTGATCACATTCCCCAACAGAACCAGATCACGCAAGGCATTGAGCCCATGATAAAGACTGAGATTTATTTTATTTTATTTTATTTTATATTTTATTATTTATTTTGAGAGAGAGAGAGGGAGAGAGAGAATCCCAAGCAGGCTCCACCCTGTCAGCACAGAGCCCAACGTGGAACTTGATCACGACCCAAGCCAAAATCAAGAGATGCTTAACCAACTGAACCACCCAGTTCCCCCAGTAAGGACTCAGATTTATATTCATCAATTGTGAAAAAGGATTTCTCAATGACCAATAAGTGACTTTTCTTAAATCTTCAACCTCTCCAACTGCTCTAGAGCAAATGACACTTCAACCTTCATTCATTTAAGAAATTTTCTGTTGCTAGAGGCACCTGGGTGGCTCAGTAGGTTGAGCTTCTGACTTCGGCTCAGCTTGTGATCTCACAGTTCTTGAGTTCAAGCCCCATAATGGGCTTGCTGTTGTCACACTGTCAGCACAGAGCCCACATTGGATCCTCTGTCCCCTTCTCTCTGCCCCTCCCCCACTTGCGCTCTTTCCAAAAATAATAATAATAAACATTAAAAAAAATTCTGTTGCCAAAAAACAAAACAAAGAAACAAAGGTTCCCCGGATGGTTCAGCCCATTGGGCATCAGACTCAATTGGGCTGGGGTCATGATCTCACAGTTCATGGGATAGAGCCCTGCATTGGGCTCCATGATGGCAGTGCAGAGGCTGCTTGGAATTCTCTCTCTCTCTCTCTCTCTCTCTCTCCCCCCACCTCTCTCTATGCCCCTCCCCTGCTCTCTCTGTCCCTCTCAAAATAAATAAGCATTCAAACAAACAAACGGAAACAGACTCATGCAGAAAACAATCTGGTGGTTGTGAGAGGGAAGGGGTGGGGCGATGGGAAAAATAGGAGACGGGATTTAAAAGGTATAAGATACATCAAGGAGATGTAGTGCACAGCATTAGGGAATATAGTTAACAATATTGTAAAAACTTCGTATGGTGACAGGTGGTAGCTAGTCTTCTCACAGTGATCACTTCTTAATGTATGTAGATATTGAATCACTATATCGTACCCCTGAAACTAATACAATATTGTATGTATTGTTCGCCAACAACACTTCAATAAAAAGAAAGAAAGAAAGAAAGAAAGAAAGAAAGAAAGAAAGAAAGAGAAAAACCTTTGCTGGGCACCCACTAGGTGCTAGACCAGGTATTGCTAGGGATGCATACCAATGTGAACAAACCATAGTCCCTGCCTGTCAGGACCCCCTGCCCCCGGAAAGGCAGAAGTGGAACAAGAACTGCCCGTGTGCAGCACTGGACAGAAGAACCTTGATCAGACTCCTGCAGACGTGCAGAGAGATGCCATCACCTCTCCTACAGTCTCTCCTTGGCATGACTTTATCTCATGCATCACCTTCCTGATCTCTCCTTCGGTCTTTGACCCCACACCCAGTCCCATCTTGTAAGCATGCAGTTCAGACGCTGCCTTTTCCACAAAGCTTCCTTTGGAGTCACCCAATAGTCATGCACCTTTCTCCCATGACTCTCCCAGCACCTGTCTTTCCATGATTCATTCCCTCCCAACTCTGCCCTGAACTGAACCATGCCTATCGTGTGTGTCCCTCCCCATCAATGTCACAGTGCTAGCTTCACCTTGGCACTGACAGGATACTTCTGCAGGAATCTTGTCATCTTTGCACCACACGAAATCTTTGATCATATGTTGATACTGTCAGTATTTCTAGAAAAGGAAGAGGCAGGGGCAGGGTCCACACGGAGGTCAGTTACTGGAATTAGTGGCTGAGTGAGGCCATGGGCTCATTATCCTAGGAGAGCTTTGTGAGTTGTGTAGGTCCCCACCTCGTAGGCAACAAGGAGCAAGAGGAGCTGACCTGAGGATTTGAGACCCACCCCCTCCCCCAACGGTTACAGCAGAGGAGTAAACAAGCCAAGAAGGACCTTCAGCCAAGCCACCCTCCCTCACCCTCAGTCGTTGCATTGAACCCTAAGCTTTTCTAGGACGGGCATCATGAGGGGTTGAGTGGTTCCACCGTGGGCGGTGGCCTCTCCTCTTTCCGTTTTTGACTTTTGGTTCTTAAAAACTACATTCCAAACGAGGGAAATGAAACTACTGAAGACTCTCCCCCAGCAGCCGGCTGATGTGGGGCAAGAGAACAATTCCCAGTTAAGGCCCCAAAGGAAATCCCCTCCCTGTCATGTGCCGAGGCCAGGAGAAGTGGGGGAGGCACCAGCTCATCGCTTGGCCAGGCCCAGCTACCAAGGTATAGGGCCAGATGGAAGGGCTGCCCTGTCTGTGGTTGGGGCAGAGAACCCAAGGTGGACTAGAAAACACCACAGGGAGATCTCGGTGGGGAGGCTTTGCAGAGGAGGGGAACCCAAGCAATGCCTTGGGGATGGGGAGGGTTGGGGTAGGCGGAGGAGAGGCCATTGCAAATAAGGGAAGCCTCTGACAGAGGGAATACAGAGTGGGAAACATTTGTTCTGTGTTTAGGGAAATTGTGAGCAGACCAGATTGGATGAACCCACTCTCTTCACTGAAAGGAAAGAAGGCTAAGAGGAAGAAGGTAGTCCCAGCCCCTGCTGTCGTCAAAACTCAGGAGGCCAAGAAGGTGGTCAATCTCCTGTTTGAGAAAAGGCCCACAAATTTTGGCATCAGATAGGACATCCAGCCCAAAAGCGACCTCACCTGCTTCTTCAAATGGCCCCACTACATCTGGCTGCAGAGACAAAGGCCTTTTCTCTAGAAACGTCTAAAAGTGCCTCTCATGGGGGTGACTGGGTGGTTCAGTCAGTGGAGTGTCTGACTTTGGCTCAGGTCATGATGTCTCGGTTTGTGAGTTCAAGCCCCCGCGTTGGGCTCTGTGCTGACAGCTCGGAGCCTGGAGCCTGCTTTGGATTCTGTGTCTCCCTCTCTCTCTGCCCCTCCCCCACTCGCGCTCTGTCTGTCTGTCTATCAAAAATAAATAAAATGTAACAAAAAAAAAATTTTTTAAGTGCCTCTCATGATTAACCAGGTCACCCAGGCCTTGGACCGCCAAACAGCTATTCAACTGCTTAAGCTGGCCCACAAATACAGACCAGAGACAAAGCAAGAGAAGAAGCAGATATTGTTGGCCTGGGATGAGAAGAAAGCTGCCAGCAAAGGGCATGCCCCCCCTCGGTGGCCACCTGTCCTTCAAGCTGGGGTTAAAACTGTCACCACCTTAATGGAAAATAAGAAGTCTCTGCTGGTAGTGATTGCATATGATGTGGATCCCATTGAGTTGGTTGTCTTCCTGCCTGCCCTATGTCATAAGATGAGGGTCCCCCACTGCATTATCAAGGTGAAGGCCAGACTAGGGCATCTTGTCTACAGGAAGACCTGCACCAATGTTGCCTTCACACAGGATAACTTGGAAGACAAAGGTGCTCTGGCTAAGCTGATGGAAACCATTAGGACCAATTACAATGACAGAAATGATGACATTCACTGTCACTGAGGAGGTAACGTCCTGGGTCCAAAGTCGATGGCTCACATCGCCAAATTGGAAAAACCAAAGGCTAAAGAACTGGCCACCAAACCGGGCTGAGTGTGTGCTGTTGAATGTTCTGTACATCAAAGTCATAAAGAGTTCTCTTTCAAAAAAAAAAAAAAAAAAAAGACTGGTTGAAACCCACTTGTAGACACATGTTGAAGTGTGGGAGGTAACAATGACGAGAGGCTGGAGGCAAGATCAGGCTACAGGAGGCACCTGGACTTTCTCCCCCAGTTGACAAGTGTCCAGCTTCTTGCTTTCACCTCACATCTCCTCGGAAACCCTGGTGTCCTGCTTGACACTAAATTTGGCTTTGTTACAGTTGAGCAGGAGATGGGTTCAAACTCACATATGGAGCAGGCTCAAAGAAAAAGGCTCAGAGTCCCCCAGACTGTCACCATCCCGAGGAGGGATGTGCTTGGCCAGGGCAGGGCTGGATGCACGGTTGAACTCCAGAGGAAGTACCCTGATCCCCTCTGCCTCGACCAGCCTGCTTGGGAAGGGGTCTAATCCTGGGCTCTGCAGCCAGGGCTACAGCCTTGCTGGCATGAAAAGTGATCTGTTTTCAGCTGCAAAGCAACATTGGTTTCAACTGGAAGTCTTAGGTCCTTCCAGCTCGCTCTAGAGCTGTTGGTACAATTTGCCAACAGACTGGCCTGTCTCCACACATCCATGAAGACCACTGGTTTTGTAACCGTTTTTGTTTTTGTTTTTTGAGGGGGTGGCCACTGCCTTTCTTAAGAGAAATTCTGTGAAGAATCTCAAAACATAAAACATTTAAAAGTGGAATTGTTTGGGATGAGGAGGTAATGAAATGCCCGGAGTCCCACCAAGCAGTCCTTAGGCGCCTCTGAGGAACCCCTAAACTCACTGAACCTGGTTTTAAAGTAAGAAAGGCAATGGCAAGCCGTGAAAGTGCTTTAAGCAGGGAGTGAGATGATCGGATACACATTTTAGAAAGATGCCTGTGGCAACTGGGTGGAATCTACATCGGAGACAGAGAGCCCTGACAGAGAGACAGGAAGCTACTGAAATGATCCAGACAGGAATTGATGAATCTAGACCCAGGACAGTGGCAGAAAGGATGAAGAGTAAGTTTGGATTGCGCGTTAGAATCAGTACGAATGGGTGGCCAATTGGCTGTGAGGGGTAAAGTCTTCCCATGAACAGTGACAGCCAAACAGGGAGAGAAACTGGCTGGGACAAAGGATAAAAATTCAGTTTAGGATATATTGCGTTGCAGCCACTATGGGAGGAGTTGACTGACCAGCAGACAGTTAAAAACAAAAGTCTGGATCCTATTGGGAAGATCTTGGGAGAGAACGTTGGAGCTGGAGATTGTAATTCAGGAGTTATCAACATACAGGTTGACACAAAAGACACATGAGTAGAAAATGCATCCCACAAGAAGAAAAAGGCCTGGAAGAGAAACTTCTTTCTCTTCCATTTGACTTTTATTGAGTTTTTTCATTAATGTCATCATTATTACCATTATGAATGAATATTTTACGGAGCAAAGACAATTTTCTGGGTATTTGGAGAAGGAACGACTTACTCTTGTTCTCTTAGGATGGACATTCCAAGAATAATAATGCCATACAGAATCACAAATCAACAGGCTAC
The DNA here is from genome assembly GCF_028018385.1 of Neofelis nebulosa. Taxonomy (NCBI): domain Eukaryota; kingdom Metazoa; phylum Chordata; class Mammalia; order Carnivora; family Felidae; genus Neofelis; species Neofelis nebulosa. Next base: position 87,172,932 of record NC_080786.1, on the reverse strand, counting down.
AAGAGATGAGAGCCAACCCTCCAGGACACTTTAACCCTCTAGCTCTGATGGGAAAGAACAGAACTGAAGATCCCTTCCCTGACTCCTACTGTGGTTGCCTGCATTTCTCACTTGGGATGCAGCAGACACTATAAATATTTTGCCTTCTCCACTAGATTCAAGTTCCTCGAGAACAGGAGCAATGAGGTAATGCACAGAAAGCTCTCAGCGTAGTAGTGCCTGACAGCCGATGGTGGCTATTATTAGCTCAATTATTCTTTTGACCTCTTGGCAAGAGCTAGCAGGGAAATTTGTACATATAAGGAAAAAAAAACTTAATCCATGCAACCTATGATCAAGAAGTTCATGGCACTTGATGGGGAACCTGGTGGCTCAGTCTTTGGCTCAGGTCATGATCTCACAGTTTATGAGTTTGAGTCTTTGGCTCAGGTCGTGATCTCGTGGTTCATGAGTTTGAGTCTCATGCTGGGCTCTGTGCTGAGAGCCTGCTTAGAATTCTGTGTCTCCTTCTCTTTCTCTCTGCCCCTCCCCCTCTCACATTCTGTCTCTATCTCTCACAAAGTAAATAAACATTAAAAAAAAATTTTTTTAAGTTCATGGTACTCAAAAGTTCACCACAAAACAATTTCTGTGTCTTTTTCTTTTTTTGATATGTGGGACACATAAAAGGAGATTATTAATAAACTATCTGAGTGGATGACTCTTCCAAAGGTGGACTCTCTCCTGATCGGAAAAAAATGCATATCCTACCCATATCCCAAGTCTGCTCCTGCTTGACCCTGGGCTATAACCATGGGGAAGAGTTTCTGGGTCAGCAGAGCTCATAGGAATTGGTTCACCACCCCTCAAAATCTCTAAGGCAAGAGAGTCAGAATGGATTAAAGACCTAAATGTGAGACCTGAAACCATAAAAATCATAGAAGAGAGCACAGGCAGTAGTTTCTCTGACACTGGCCGTTGCAACGTTTTTCTAGATAGGTCCTTTGACGCAAGGGAAACAAAAGCAAAAATAAACTGTTAGGACTATGTCAAAATAAAAAGCTTCTGCCCAGCAAAGGAAACAAGCAACAAAACTAAAAGACAGCCTACTGAATGGGAGAAGATATTTGCAAATGACATCTGAAAAAAGGTTAATATCCAAAATATATAAAGAACTTACACACCCCAACCACCCAAATAATCCAATTAAAAATGGGCAGAAGACATGAACAGACATGTTCATCATTACTTATCAGGGAAATGCAAATCAAAACTACAATGAGGTATCACTCATATCTGTCTGAATGGCTAAAATGAAAAACATACGAAACAACAAGTGCTGGCGAGGATGTGGAGAAAAAGGAACCTTTGTGCACTGTTCGTGGGAATGCAAACTGGTGCAGCCACTGTGGAAAATAGTATGGAGGTTCCTCAAGAAGTTAAAAATAGAACTACCCTATGAGCCAGCAAAATACTGGGTATTTACGCAAAGAATCCAAAAATACTAATTCAAAGGGACATATGCTTCCTAATGTTTATAGACTCATTATTTACAATAGCCAAACTATGGATGCAGCCCAAGTGTCCATCAATTGATGAATGGATAAAGATGTGGTATATATACCTAATGGACTATTACTCAGCCATAAAAAAGAGTGAAATCTTGCCATTTGCAACCACATGGATTAAGCTACAAAGTATAATACTAAGCAAAATAAGTCAGAGAAAGACAAATACCATATGACTTCGCTCATATGTTAATTTAAGAAACAAAACAAATGAGCAAAGGGGAAAAAAAAGAGGGAGAGGCAAACCAAGAAAAACACTAACTATAGAGAACAAACTGATGGTTACCAGAGGGGAGGTGGGTGGGGGAATGGGTGAAAATAGGCAATGCGGATTAAGGAGTGCACTTGTGATCACAAGGGTGATTAAAATAAAACTAAAAAAAAAAAAAAAAAAAAGGCTTTAAGGCAAGAAAGCCTGGGTAACCTTGGTTAGCAGTCCTGGGAGACCCCCCAAAACAACCAGACTCGTGGCTAACGTGCAGGCGGCCTGCGCGGGGTGGGGGGCCCTGCGCAGCCGCCCTCTCCCATCCCCCTGTCAGCACCGCAGGGCAGTTCCCTCTAAGATGCCTGCTCTTGCGAGTGCTGAGTCGCTGAGCAGCTTGCTCTCCATGTGACTTCAGTTTCCGTCCGTTCCTTCCGCAAGTGCTAAAATAATCTGATGCCCCAGGGAGAGGAGGCAGCCCAGCCCCGCGTTCGGCTGCTCTCGAGGAGTCCGAAGCCCCGGGAGAGGATGCACCCCGCGGAGCCGCCTGGGCCTGCGGGAGCCGTGAGTATTTCCTGCGGGACGGCCCTGCTGGGGTGGGCGAGCTGGCGCGCGGCTGGGTGGTAGGAGGTCAGCGTCCGTGGCTCGCAGCTCGGGACTGACCGGGAAGTTGTGGCTTGCTGCATCCAAACGCCACCGCTTTTGTGCTCGGTTTGGGGGCCACAGCTCCGGGTAGGTGAAGAAACCTCCTTCTGGGAGCACTTACAGCCGAAAAAGGTGGTGTGGTGCAGTGAAAGCAATAAAGGCTTCGGATTCCTCCTTTGGGGGTTTGAGTCGTGGCTCTCTGGGGAGAACACTTGAGCCTCAGTTTCTTCATCTGTGAAATGGGAACACTAATGCTCCCTTCCTGGGCTGAGTGACTGGAGGAGGTGATAAGACTCTACTGTGAACACTCAACATGCTGAGTGCTTGGACGGATCTCCTTTCTTGTCCCACGACGTGGATTGAGAATCACCATTTCATAGATGAAGGCACTGAGACTCATTTACAGCGACACATATTTATGGATGTCTTACATGTGTCGGTGCCTTCAAGGTATTGGGGATAGAACTCGAATAAGACAGGCAAAGCCCATTCCCCAGAGTTTTTGTCCTTGGGAAATTCTGTAGGGTGTTGTTACTCGGACCCACAGCTAGTAAGTATCAGAGGGAACCTAGATCCCAGGCTTTTCTGGCCTCTTGTCCAGTGCTCTTCTGTAGTAGCCCTGGTGGCCTATCCATGTGGGCCAGATTATAGAGGTTCAGCTTGTATCCCTGTGCACTTAGGAGCTGTCATAAGTAAGGAGCCACTGACCAGGCTTTACCCCAGAGAGAAGGTGGCCACGTGCCCAGCTATGGCTGGAACTATAGGAGGCTGAGCAGGATCTTAAGAATGGAGCCCCTGGAGAGGGCTAGTCCTGAGTGGTGCACTTCCAGGGGACCCCACTGGAGGTTTCTTCCCTGATGGGTGCAGCCTATTGGAGTCTGATGGGAGAAACATTCAGTACACAGAGCCGGTCCTGCGAGCCCCCATGTTGTGCCCCCTTCACCTACTGGCTGCGCTGCAGTAGACGCTGATGGTTTGCTGGGTTTTATAGCCCTGAGACTTATTTATTTTTCTTACACGCCCCATAGGTTTGTATATGTATGTCTGAGAGTTCCTAGGGTGATTAGAAAATCATGGGCCAAGAAAAAAAAAATAGAATAGAACAAAACAAAACCTTGATTATTGCCTTTAGGTTAAAAGAAAACAAAAGAAAAGTCTGTTTCACAAAGAGGGTGCTTCATCTAGTGGGTGCCCTTATAGGAACTTCATGAAAACCCATATAAACCTGATCCCACATAGTGCTTAAACCATTCATTCAAGAGCAGGGACTTCCCAAACAGAAGGCAGGGCCTGGGGTCTTTGGCCTGAGGCCTTTTTAGGAATGCACTGGCCTCTGTCGCTGTATTGTTTCTTCCTCACAGAAGAGTGATGCCAGTACCCGTTACAATTTTCATTCTGACTGCAGTGTGCATCCACACCACACAGTGTAAACTAGACTCTTGGATGGACAACTAGATGTACCTCACGCTATCCTCAGACCCACATTATAACCACAGAAGTTAGGGGACAGTGGGCTTTCAACCATGACTGAAAAACCTTATCTTGCTCAGGACATGCTATATGCTCAGTGATGCTTACTGACATGCCTGGATATTAGTGACGAATCTTTTTTGCCTTTGATAGAACTTCTTTACTATACTCATTTCCCACCCCTCAAACTATTCTTCGCAACATCACTGATAAAATGTCATGTGCTCAATGTGTAGGGGCTTCTGGGCTAGGTGAGGGGATGATCTCTGAAAGCTCAGAGAGGAGAGGAGAGGGAAAAAGGACACTGGCACTTGGATCTTGTCAAGCTTCACAAGCAACTGTAAACCTGAGTTCAGCGGTCTTTTAGTTAGAAATGACAAAAACCTAACTCAGCCTGGCTTCAGGGAAAAAAAAAATATTGTTTCAAATAAACAAAAAGCCTGTGTGAAATAGCTTCAGGCATGGCTGGGTCCAGGTGCTCAAACACTGCCAGCTTTGCCTTTTCCTGTTATTAGGCAGGTCCTAAAGTTGGTGGCAAAGATGATCCCATTCCTCCATGAATTCAAAGAACTACAGCTCCAAGCTTAGTTCCCACAAGTTTGGCATCTGAAGGCAAGAACAGAAAGCCTCTTTCCCAATAGTTCTAACAACAGTCCTTCTCTTGATTGTCATGGGCTTGTCATCTGTGATGTACCCAATGTGAACCCATCACTGTGGTTAGGGAAATAGGGGGCTCTGATGGGCCTGGTCTGAGGCCTCGTGCATAGGCCCCTCCTTGGAGCCAGGGATTGAGGTCAAACCCAAACAAATGTGGGCTTCTTAAGAAAGGAAGGGGGTTTGTTGCATGACAATGGAAATGTACTTAACACTATTGAGTTTTACGTTTAAAAATGGTTAATGGGGCGCCTGGGTGGCTCAGTCAGTTGAGCGTCCAACTTCAGCTCAGGTCATAATCTCCCAGTTCATGGGTTCGAGCCCCGCATTGGGCTCTGTGCTGATAGCTCAAAGCCTGGAGCCTGCTTCAGATTCTGTGCCTCCCTCTCTCTGTCCCTCCCCACCCGATGAATAAACATTAAAAAATAAATAAATAAAAATAAAAATGGTTAAGATGGTAAATTTTAGGCTATGAGTATTTTACAATTAAACAGCAACAAAATAAAAAAGGAAGAAAAAGGAAGAGGTGGTTTCCTCAAAGGGGAATTGAGGAGATGTTACCAGAAGGAGACATGAGTGTGGGTAGGAAAAACCAACTGATTTCCAGAGCAAATGGAGTCAGGTGCTGACACCAAAGCACATGTATCTTCTTGCTCTAATGCATGAGTGATTTCAGACCAACAAAGGGAATAAAGGAGGAAGTAGAACCCTGTCGTGTTCTCACCAGCGAGGTAGGCATAAGGAGCAGAGCTAGCGCCTATGATGGGCTGAATGTGGCCACAAAGTCCTGTGAGGACACAGGGATGCCCCACATCCAGCCCCGACCCAGAAGGTCACTGTAGTCAGGTGCTAGCTGTGTGCCCCAAGAAACTTTCTGCTGCCACCTCCAAGAAAAAAAAAGAATCAGGAGGGGATTTCTCCACAGAAGATAGCACTTGGGGCTCTGTCTTTTTCCCTTGACTCTGTCCTTTTACCTTTTTACCTTGGGGCTCTGTCTTCTCAAGCAGGACCTAAATGTCTGAGGCAGCCCAGCACCCACAGTGCCGGCAGGGGCTCATCTTGATGTGCACATCATGTTCTCCAGTAACTTCATGTCACTCCTTTCTAGATGTCAGGCTGGACACTGGTTCCTTCTGGTCCTTCCTGTTGTTACTCCTCGTCTAGACCAGCTATGGTCCCTTGGGTCTCTCCTGCCTTTCCAACGTCTCCTTGGGGGTCCTACCAGATGCCAAGGCTGAGCTGTCTCTCTCAGGTCTTTCCTGGGTTGGCCCTGGGTCACCTCCTTCAGCTTTCAGACACGCTAATGGTCTCCTTATCACTGTCTAGGCTGACAGCTGTAGACCTCCTCATGGGACTCTCCTGATGGCCTTTCTCTTGTTCTAGGTTCTCCAGACTTTCCCCAATCCCTGAACTGAAGCTTCCATTATATTTAGTAATACTGGCTTCTTGTTTCCTTCTAAATTCCCAGGTTTTTCCCAGGCTTTGTAGCTCCTTTTGCAAACCTGTAAAGGCCTTCACCTTTGTCATAGTTACACTTCATGGCATTGACAGGTTACCCACAGAAGACCATGGCCCCATGAACACTCAGGGGTACTTACTATTCAGAATATCAAACACTATGGCACAGGCACTGACCAATCAGAATGGACATTGTCATTAGAAGCAGAATCGTGGGGCCCATGTTGGGTCAGGTGTTAACCTCCCTGGCTGCTCGATCATGGTGGGGCCTGGAAGTTCCAAGAGAGGGGCCAGGCTCATGGGATACCTATTTGCCAACAAATACAAACTTGTGCAACCCAGCTGAACATTCACTCAACATATATTCGTCCCAGGCAGGTGCACATCCAGCACCTCCTACCTGGGCCAGAACTTGGGTTTTGGCTTGTTGAACAATTGATTTGGGTCTTTCTGAGCCTTGGACTTCTTATCTATAAAATGGAGATAATAAGCAGGGACTTGAACATAGATTTTCATTCCAGTATTCATAGAAGTCTTTTTTTTTTTTTAACATTTATTTATTTTTGAGATAGAGAGAGACAGAGCATGAATGGGGGAGGGTCAGAGAGAGAGGGAGACACAGAATCTGAAACGTGCTCCAGGCTCTGAGCAGTCAGCACAGAGCCCGATGCGGGGCTCGAACTCACATACCGCGAGATCGTGACCTGAGCTGAAGTCGGACGCTTAACCGACTGAGCCACCCAGGCGCCCCGGTATTCATAGAAGTCTTATTCACAGTGGCCAAAAGGTGGAAATAACCCAAATGTCCGTTGATGGGTGAATGGATAAACAAAATGTGATCTATACATACAATGGAATATTATTCAGCTATAAAAAGGAATGACATTCTCATACATGCTATGACATGAAGGGACTAGAAACCTGATGCTAAATGAAATAAGCCAGGCACAAAAGGGCAGATATTACATGATTCCACTTACACAAGGTACCTAGGGTAGGCAAATGTATAGATAAAGAAAGGACTGTGGGAGTACCTGCGTGGCTCAGTCGGTTAAGCATCTGACTTCGGCTCAGGTCATGATCTCACGGTTTGTGAGTTCAAGCCCCGTGTCTGGTTCTGTGTTGACAGCTCGGAGCCTAGAGCCTCCTTCAGGTTCTGTATCTCCCTCTCTCTCTGCCCCTCCTCCACTCATGCTGTCTCTGTCTCTCATAAATAAATAAACTTTAAAAAATTTTTAAAAAAGAAAAAGAAAAAAGAAAGAACTGTGGTTACCGGGAACTGAGGGGAGGGGGAATAGACAGTTCCTGTTAAGTGGGTACCGAGTTTCCATTTGGGATGCTGGATAGGTCTAGAGAAGGATTATGGTGAGATCTCATGGCAAAGTGAATGTATTTAATGCTACTGAGTTGTACACTCAAAAATGTTTAAAATGGTAGCTTCTATGGGTATTTTACCACAGTGAAAATGGAGACAGCAATGCCTATTTTATAGAACTGTTGTGAAGTACTAAACGAGATCCAAGGTCGGTAAGAAGACTTTGCAACTTCATGCTGTTATTGCTATTATTATTCAATAGTGTTAAGTTATAATCTAATTGTTTTGGCTTTATCCAAGAATCCCCTAAGAATCATTGGTATTGGGCACCTGGGTTGTTTATTCAGTGAAGGTCTTGGTTTCGGCTCAGGTCATGATCTCACCGTCCGTGAGTTTGAGCCCTGCATGGGGCTCCACGCTGACATTATGGAGCCTGCTTGGGATTCCCTCTCCCTCTCTTTTTGCTCCTCCCCCGCTTGCGGATGCGCTCTTTCTCTCTCAAAATAGATAAACTTGAGAAGAATATTATTTTAAATATCATTGTTATTTTTGGCGGAGGGGATTTCTTCTCTTAAAATCACATTATTCCCATTCCTCTGTGAATTCAAATAAGTTGTAGTGAAAAAAAAATCAGCCTTAGAACAGGCAGCCACCTTGTCAGTGCAATTTGGGGGATTTTGAGAAAGACAAAAATCATCTCCCCTACCGTCCTGAACCTACACCATGAAAACTTTATTATATTTCATCATTACCGATATAAAAGAGCCTTGTATTAAAGAGCATATCCGTGTAAAGAGCTGTGAAGTGTAAGATATCCATTAAAGAGCAGTGTATTAAAGGGATATCAGTCACTTACACTGCAGTGTAGACAGCTTTCCTCCTAATTCTGAGGACTCTAAAGCAGTGATTGTCAAATCTTTTTTTTTTTTTTAACAAGACAAACTTTTCTCCAAATAGCTGACTTTGCAATCTCGATTAAATTAATTAGATTGATCTAGAAGGTTGAACAAGTAGTAGCTTCATTTTTTGTTAAATCGCTTGATATGCATTCTAAAGTTTTTAGGGGGAAGTATACTGATGACTGCAATCTATATCTTTTTTAAAAGTTTGTTTATTTATTTATTTACTTATTGAGACAGCACAGGGGAGGGACAGAGAGAGGAAGAGAGAGGATCCCAAGCAGGCTCTGCACTGTCAGCACAGAACCCAATGCGGGGCTCGAACTCACAAACCATGACATCATGACCTGAGCCGCAGTCAAGAGTCCGACGCTTAACCCCAGTGAGCCACCTAGGCGCCCTGACTGCAGTCCATTTATGAATGCATCAAAAAATGAGACGACTTGAGCTCCTAGGTGGCTCAGTCAGTTAAGCATATGATTCTTGGTTTCAGCTCGGGTCATGATCTCACAACTCGTGAGTGCCAGGGCCATGTCGGGTTCTGTGCTGGCAGTGGGGAGCCTGTTTGGGATTCTCTGTCTCCCTTTCTCTTTGCCTCTGTCTCGCTTGTGCTCTCTCCGTCTCTCTCTCTCTCTCTCTGTCTCTCTCTCTCTGTCTCTCTCTCAAAAGTAAAAAAACAAAAGATCTTAAAAAAAATAAGATGAATTGAAGGCTGGATAGAAGGATAGGTAGATCGATAGCTATGTGATAAAAACAAATATAGTAAAATGTTAATAGCACAATCTGTGTGATGGGTATACCAGCAATCACTGTCAAATTCTTTCAACTTTGCTGTGTGTTAAAAATTTTCACAATAAAATATTGGGGAAATGTCAAATTACTCACAATACCTGGTAACTGCTCATTTTGCTTTTAATAAACATAAAAATCAAATAACAAAAATATCAAAAAACTTCAATAAGAGTTGTAACTCTATGATATATTATTATGTTATATGGATCATTGGATCATTGCTCGACTGAACTATTAGAATGAGATGAGGAGCGTGGGGGGCTCAGTCGGTTAAGCGGCCGACTTTGACTCAGGTCACGATCTCGTGGTCCGTGAGTTTGAGCCCCGTGTCGGGCTCTGTGCCGACCGCTCAGAGCCTGGAGCCTGCTTCCGATTCTGTGTCTCCCTCTCTCTGACCCTGCCCTGTTCATACTCTGTCCTCTCTCTGTCTCAAAAATAAATAAATGTTAAAAAAAAAAAAAAAAAAAAAGAATGAGATGAGGAGGTGACATATGCACTGGGCCTTGAAGGATGAATAGGAGTTTGGCAGCTGGAGAAGACCAGAAAAAGGACCTTTCCCACAAAGGAAACAGTGTGTGAAAATATACAATTTAGTCATGGATAGCAAGTATCCCAGGTGGCTGGGCTTGTGGCACTGGGTTGAATTTTGCTGGATTCACAGACTAGGTTTGAATCGCAGCTCTGACATTCTCTAACTATATGGCTTGAACCTTTGTGAGCCTCAGTTTACCATGTGTAAAATGAAGATGATAGCATTTATCTGCTAGGATTTTGTGAGGATTATTATATGTAAAGCACCTGGCATAGCACTTATCCCAAGGTGAACCCTCAATAAACATTAGCTATTGCAATTGAGAGCCTGGGAAGCAATTTGACAGCTTGAATACCACCCCACTGAGCTGGTCCGTTGTCTGGAATCTACATCATTTCTTTCCTCAGTTGGGCTCTTTTTCAAGGGAACCAAGGTTGGAGGGGCGGAGGCAATATAGTTCCACTCTGGGCCATAAGCCTTGGTTCTCACCTATAACCCCTTCCCTGCCTATAGTCTCCCACAGACTTTGGGTGGTCTCTCCTCTTCCGAACATCTCCAGATCCACACTCCACAGCTCAGACGGATGGGAGAAGGTTCTGCCACTCTTCTGTTTTATTTATATCAGTATGAGCTCCCTGTTTGCACAGAGGAATTCTGTGTTTAATTCTGACATGACCTTGTCTTACTAATGAAGTCTGCAACATTTCCTTATATTGACAAAGTTCTTCACACACATTCTCTCATTCGGTCCTGAAATAACCCTGTGAGGTCAGCAAGGCAGGTATTGTTGTCACCTATGACCACATTGGAGTGTGAGAGAGAAACCTGTGATATTGAAAGGAAATAACAAGTTTGAAACTAATGCATTGTTGGTAGGGTTCCTGTCCACAGAGATTACGTGGGTCTCTCCTAAACGAAGGTGACAACACATGCCCACTACCACTAGCCATGTAAGAGCAAGGTGTTATGGCCCCAGTGGGAGCATATTTGCATTTTTTAAAACCTGTGGTCATGGAACAGGACAGAGCGAACTGACCTCCATTGGTTCTAAAGGGCTGACCCTGACCACATAGGGAAGCCGGCTGACTCATTTATAACCCTGAGGCCGCAAAATCGGGCAGGATAGTGTTTAAGCAGCATTCCCTCCACACCGGCTGCCAGGAATTGGTTATAGGTAGAGCCCAAGAGAAGAAAAGCTGCTGTGGCCTCCAGCTTCCCTCCAGGCAGAGACAGAACCTAAGCCATTCCCAGATGAAGACCCTTCCCCCAAGAGTGGGTAAAGCTTGGCTGATCACGTGTGCTAGGCTGTGGTGCAAACAAGAGATCTATCTGTATTTTAAACCAGTGCTTGGAAACCACGGCACGGTGTTCCCTGTGGCACCTTGTCCATATCATCCCATCTCTCTGGCCTGAGTGTTCTCATCTCTAAAATACTGGCGGGTAGTTCCTTCAGAAATGCTACAATTCTCCTGAAGAAAAAAAAAAAAAGTCAGTTACTAGATTTGAACGAACATGCACGTGACAGAAGAGTCATGTGCAACAGAACTGTCCTTTCTCACATAAATTCTTGGGGCCACACATCCAAGGAGCATTCTAACAAATTCAAATGATACTCCTCGCTTATTTGTGCAGGGGATCACGAGTTCTAGAAGTGGGATCCGAGTTCTGGAAGCAAATGCAAGCGGTATTTGCACAACCAGCTGCTTACAAAGCAGTGAGCTCCCACCTTGGTTGTGTTTAATGCCACAGGCAGGTTGATTACCTGCCAAGGATGACACTTTAAAGATGACAAAGACTATTTTTGAACCTTCTTTTAAAACTTACCTTAATATACTAGCAACCCTACCACACAGGCATTATGATTCCCATTTTACTGGGGAGGAAATCGAGGCCAAGAAATTGAGTGATGTACTGAAGGTCAGAGCCAGGCTTTGAACCTGTTCCATTTGTCCCCTTAGCCTGGACTCTTTCTTCACCCTTACAGTCACCTTTTTAGAAGCTGGACTAAGAACACGCAGCCCAAAATCTAAATCCCTGAGGCCCTAAAAAAGAAAAAGAATTTCTATAAAACAACTTAGTTATTTTAGTTATTAGTCAATGATATTTTTCCTCCATTAACTCCAAATATCTCTTTAAGCACACTTACAATAATTTCAATTTTAAGCACCTATAAGAAATTCTCTATTTTTGTGATATTTGTTAGGCTCTGATTATAACATATATTTGAATTTCAATTAATAGTATATCGATTCTATTCTTTTAAAACTTGTCTTGGGGCACCTGGGTGGCTCTCAGTTGGTTAAGTGTCCAACTTTGGCTTACGTCATGATCTTGTGGCTTGTGAGTTCGAGCCCTGCATTGGGCTCCGCTCTGCTTGGGGATTCTCTCTCTCTGCCCCTCCCCTGCTGTCTCTCTCTCTCTCTCAAAATAAATAAATAAACTTAAAAAAACCCTTGTCGATATAGTAATTGAAGTTGATTGTTGGAAAATTAGAAAACACTAAGAAACAAAAATACAGATGTGGAAAAAGTAAATATTAGGTGCAGTTCTCTCCACTGTTGAGATTCAGCTGTGTACCCTTTCAAGTATTTTCCATGCACATGCACATGAGTGCAGATTCCTTTAGCACACTTGGGATTATACCATACATTCTGTTTTGCATCTTCCTTTTTTTCTTAATATTTTATTATGACCATCTTTCCATGTCGCTAAATATATTGCCACTGAAACATTTTGAATTGTATCATATGTTGTATCATAATGTATTTAGCCAATCCTTTCATTGTTGGACTTATAGATGGTTTCCGCTTTTTAAAATATTATCACTAATATCTCACTGAATATCTCAGTAAAAATATCTTTGCATACATTATAATTCCTTAGGATAAACCCCTAAGAGGGGAATTATTGAATCAAAAATAATCTACATTTTCAACGTCTTTGATAAATTTTGTAAAATTATCCTTCAGAAAAAGTGTGCCAATTTTCCCTCCCACCTTCAGGGTCTAAGACGATGCTGGAGGTGATGGGGACTCAAAAGCTATTGTGTTGCCTATGTTTTAACAAGTTCATTATTAAGAGAGAAAGCCAGAGAAGCAAATTGTGAGGTCTGAATTCACACATCACAGTTCTAAATGCCATGTTGCCCCAATCCTCAGTATGCAAGTTCTTTTTTAGATGTGTTCACCATCTGAACATTGATTCTATGCAAAATATAGGAATGTACTAATTCAACCAAAGATTACAGCTGGTTCTTCACTTTTATGACTCTTCTTTATTTTCTTTCACATATAATACCAAAACCAAATTTTAAAAAATCTTTGGATTTAAAAGTCCACTGTTTGGACATTTATCCAAAGATATAGAAATAAGTCAATAAAGCCATGTGACTGTTCAACATTATTAGCCATTGGGGAAATGCAAGTTAAAATCACAAAGAAGCCACCTCACACCTACTAGGATGGCCGGAATACAAACAACAGAAAATAACCAGTGTTGATGAGCACGAGAAGGAAATGGAACACTCCTGCCCTGCTGGTGGGAATATAAAGTGTGCAGAAACTGGAAAACATTCTGGCAGTTCTTCAACGTCAAACAGAATTACAATGTGACCCAGCAATTTCATTCCCAGTATGTATAGGCAAGAGAATTTAAAACATGGCCACACAAAGACTTGTACATGAATGTTCACAGATGCATTATTCATAATAGCCAAACGGTGGTAACAATTCAAATGTTCATCAGCTAATGAATTCATAAATGAATGTGGCAAGTTTGTCCGGACAATGAATATTATTCAGCCATAAAAAGGAAGGAAAAACCGATTAATATGTGCTGCAACATGGATGAACTTCGAAAGCATTATTCTAAGTGAGAGAAGACAGACACACATTGTATGATTCAATATACATAAAACATCCAGAATGTACAAATGCATAGAAATGGAAAGTAGACTAGTGTTTGCCAAGGGAGGGAGGAAGTGACTGCTAATGAGTAAAGGGTCTCATTTTGGGGTGTTGCAAATGTTCTGGAATTAAACAATGGTGATGGTTGCACAACGCTGTGAATATACTAAAAACCATTGGTGAATTACATAGTATGTGAATTATGTATCAATTTTTAAAGTATATCTGTGGCTTATTTGCAGGAAAAGAGAGCACAGAGTATCTTTAAACCTTTTTTAGACATGTTTAGCTTGATAGCTAGTTATCAAAGTAATCCAAACTCACTGTTCAAAAGTTGAATAGTTTTTATCTTGAATTTATGTGTTTGTTTGTTTGCTTATTTATTTATTTATTTATTTATTCATTCATTCATTAACTTACTTACTTATTGCCTCAATCAGAAGGACTCCCCCCCCCCCCCCCTTCGCCTTCTCATCTTGAATTTAAAGTTTGAATCAATGGGGCACCTGGCTGGCTTAGTCAGTTAGAGCATGTGACTCTTAATCTTGAGGTTGTGACTTTGAGCCCCACATTGGATGTAGAGATTACTTGAAAATAAAATCTCAAACAAATCAAAACAACAACAACAAAAAACCAACATAAAGTTTGAGCCAAAATGTCATTCTTGCTTTTCTTTTTTTTTTCCTTCCTTCCCTTTCTTCTTTCCTTTTCCAGACTACATTTTAAGCAATAAATATATCTTGCTAAACCATTTGCTTGGTGTCAGTACAATTCTCCAAGCAAAAGTCTTGCAAATCAAGTTAGTTTTATGTGCAGATTCTTATAAAACAGAAATAATGTCTATAGTCATCTAACATGATGATTTGTCAGTACTCAAAATAAGTCAGTTTTCCTGTAACAAGAATCTAATTAGTTTTGGAGTGCACTTTTTAAAAAATTTATTTTGAAAGAGAGTGGGGGAGGGACAGAGAGAGAGAGACAGAGAGAATCCCAAGTCAACTCCATGCTGTCAGTGCAGAACCCAACTGGAGGCTGGATCCCATTAACTGTGAGATCATGACCTGAGCAGAAATCAAGAGTTGTTCACTCAACTGACTGAACCACCCAGGTGCCCCTAGAGTGCACTTTTAAAAACCATTTGTGTTTTTATGTGTTAATTTTTCATAACTTTTAGCTTTAAGTTTATTTATTTATTTTGAGAGAGACAAAGAGAGCGCACGTGCATGCAGGAGCATGCAAGTGGGGGAGGGGCAGAGAGAGACTCCCAAGCAGGCTCCACACTGTCAGCCGAACTCAATAGTCAGACGCTTAACCAACCAAGCCACCCAGGTGCCCCCATAACTTTTATCTTTGAAGCCGTTTCTAACTTACAGAAAAATTGCAACACAACTAAAAGAATGCCCATAAATTCTTCACCTCTGTTCACCAATTGTTAAACATTTTGTCATATTTGTTTTCTTTCCCTCTCTCTCTCTATTTATTAAATATATATATATATATATATATATATATATATATATATATATTTCTGAATGATTTGAGAATAATGTTGCAGACATTATGCCCCTTTACTTCTAAATAATATAGTGGGTTTTTTTTCTAAGTATAAGGATAGTCTCTTACATAAATGTAATCAAAATCCAGACATTTAACTGGATCTCCACCATAAAACTGTTATTTTCACCTTTGCAAAATTAGTAAGTAATCTGTAGAGAGATAGTTTAAGACTACTGTCTTGTTTCCCAACAAATTTTTGCTCTTCAGTTTTCCTTTTCCTTGATAAGTCTTGCCTATGGATTGCACTTGGAAAAATACATTGCTAGCTTTCAGATTTCAGCCACTGTCTCTAATTTTCAGGTAGCATCATGAACCTTGCATGCATCTATTGTCCAGTTTTATCCTTTGGGTTTAAAACTTACTAAAGAGCAAGTCCTATTTTAGTTGGCTCCTTTTTGTTGGCAAGATGCAACAGTAGGGCCAGACTTTGAGGGGTGTTGTTGGGTACTATCATGAGAAAACATGGAGGTTGGAAATGGATCTGACCCTGCAGAGAACCATCAGGAACCCTAGAGGCAGCCTCAGAGCCCATTCTCACCACCCAGCCTGGAGGGCCCATCCTCCTGTCATTCTTCCTATCCTCCCTTCTCTGATCTCTGTTGAGATGAATGTTGACTGTTTTCATTCTTTTCTGTTCACACACCTTGTCATCTGACTCATAGCTTCTGCTTCCTCACAGCAAGATCCCTCAAAAATTCAATTCTACCTTCTCTCTGTGGCTTTTAGTTCCAATTTCCACTGCCAATGACCTAATTGTCTCCCTTGTCTCTGCATTGGGATCACACATAGGGTGCTGGCTGCATGTAAGGATTGACCTCGTCTGGTCAGATGCTTCCCCAAGATTCTATTAGCTTGTTGGAGGTGGAGGTGGAGGGATAGGTAGAGATGGAGGTGAGGTCATGTGTCTCCCTTGAGGGCTGCCTCGCCAGAGGGACTGTAGGTGTGGTGGACAGAGCTATCGACCTGGACAGTGGAAGTTATATTAGTACATCAGGTCAGAACACGTGATCTACCACTCTAGGGCTCTTTTCAGATAGGAGAGAAGCAGCCTGGAAGCTCTCGTTTGAATGTCAAATGTTCCAGTTTTCAGGATATCTTTAAGGTTGATGTGTATGTGCATTTTTAACTTAACAAATGTTTACTGAACACCTTTCTGAGAAGAATATTTGAAAAATATATGTTCCAGAAAATGCTGGGACAGAAAATTACCATAATTCTCCCTCTCCCTTTAGAAACCCCAACATTTATTTCATTTTCCCTATTAATTTTTATTTTGAAAAATTTCAAACTCACCGGAAGGTTAAAAGAAAGTATCATGCTAAATTTATCAGTTGGTAATATTTTCTTTAATTTTCTTCCTTCCTCTCTCCCTCCCTTTCTCTCTCTTTCTCTCTCAGGCCATTTGAAAGTAGGTTATATAAGTTGTAGACATCATGAAACTTCACCCCTAAATACTTCAGCGTGCATTTCCCAAGAATAAGAGCACTTTCCTACATGACCAAAAAATCATCACCGCACCTAAGAAAATCAGCAATAATTCGATAGTATCATTTGTACATAATACCATCTGAAAGCACATTATTCAGTACACATATTACCTCAGTTGTCTCAAATTTTTCTTTTAGAGATTTTTAAAAATCCAAAATCCACTCAAGGTACATGCATTACACTTGGTTATTATGCTCCTTTTTTTTTATGTTTATTTATTTATTTTGAGAGACTGAGAGAGCGTGAAAGGGGGAAGGCAGAGAGAGAGGGAAAGAGAATCCCAAGCAGGTTCCACACTGCCAGCGCAGACCCCGACGTGGGGCTCAGCCTCACGAACTGCAAGATCATGACCTGAGCCGAAATCACGAATGGATGCTTAACCGACTGAGCCACCCAGAAGCCCATTAAGCTTCTTACTCACTTGTAATCAAACCTCCCCCTTTTCTCCTCCACTGCCTTTTTTTTTAATTAAAAAAGTTTTTTTAATGTTTATTTATTTTTGAGAGAGAGAGAGAGACAGACAGACAGATCACAAGCAGGGGGAGGGGTACAGAGAGACAGAGACACAGAATCTGAAACAGGCTCCAGGCTCTGAGCGGTCAGCACAAAGCCCAGTGCGGGGCTTGAACTCACCCACTGTGAGATCATGATCTGAGCTGAAGTCGGATGCCACCCAGGCGCCACACCTCCACTGCCTTTCTTTCTGTTTCAAGACTTTGACTTCTTTGAAGGGCCCAAGCCAATTGTCTTATAGGATGATGTATAGCCGGGATCTGTCTGATTGTCCCCTCATGACTGGGTCCAGGGCAAACATTTTTGGCAAGCGTACTGCCAAGATGGGGCTCTGTGTTTCCCAGGGTGCCACATCTGGAGGCTCAGAGTGTCAGGTATTCTCACTACGGGAGATGCTAAGTTTGAACATTTGGTGAGGGCTCAAGTCACTTCAATTTTTTGCTATGATCAAAGAGACCAAAGCTGTTTGCCTGGGGCTTTCAAATACTTCTTGGTAGTAGGAATGATTTGAAGTGTTCACAGACTGGTGTTTCTGTTTTTTATTATCCATTCTCTGTGGTGTGTGACCAGCTGCCCTTCCCTCTCTCCCAGGACCCCAGGTGGGATTTGCTCTTTTCTTTTTAAACAAAGGCAGACTGCCTTCCTGTGGAACCCTCTAGCTAGCAACTGTACCTTTCTTCAAGGGTGTCAACGTCACACATTCACACCCCACGCTCTGCCTCTAGAGATTTCCTCCCCTCAGGCCAGTCTATAAATATTTGTTTCTGAGACCGGTACCTCTGAGAGTTACCATCTTTCTCCAAAGTCCTCTTTCTTTAAAGCATTTTCAGCTATTTGATTACTTTGAGGAGGAAATTCTCAATGACATGCTAATGTATGTATCACATTCTTAACACTGATAGCGCCTTTAGCAAAGAGCGCGCAGTGTGCAGTCGCAGCTCTGGGGGCAGCGGCTAGAGTAGCAGCGGTGACGGGAGGTGGGGAGGTGAGAGTGTGGGAGTGAGGTGATATTCGGGGTGTCCCTGAATGTTAGAAATCCAGCATCCTTGCCTGAAAATGAAGCGGAGCTCTCCCACATTCATGTCAGGGTTACTCCTTAGCATTCCCAAACTTTTCGTACGAGGAGATCTTTTTATGGACAAAAATACCTGTAGATTAGCCTTTACTTGTGGTTGTGTTTCACTCCCAGCTGGTTAAGACATTACATCACGACAGAAAGCTACTTGAAATTAATAACACTTAAAAAAAAAGTTTTATTTTTTTTTGATTAATACAGGAAAATCGACATGCATTTGGAAAACAAGCAGTGTACATATATGTTTAAGTGTTAGGGGGGTCTAATAATACTAAGTGTGCTGCTGCACCCCTGGATGATTTTGATTTTTGTGAGGACAGGGACATGGAAATTTCAGGACTTCCAGAAGCAGAGACCAGTCAAAAGATTTCACTCACCCTCTCCTTCTGTCCTTCGTAAAAGCAAGCAATCTCCCACACGTCCCCTTGCTGAAGCCATTCTTTGGCCTGCATGCCGCCACCTTCTTCCACTAAAGTCGTCCTGAGCCCAGAACTGATGTGGTCACAGGGATGGATATGGAAAGCGCTCACCCAGCATACAGTCAAGCTGCTGCTGGCAGGATCGGGACACCCTGTCCAAAAGGAATAAATGTTCCCACCCCTTTCAGCCCACAGGGCCACCTACTCAGTCTTCTTTGACCTTACTTGGCTCATTGAAGCAGGACCTTTTCCCTCCTACCTTGTGGAAATAGAAAAAGCGTTTGCTTTCTAAAACAAGGAGGAACTTTTACAGCTGATGTGCATTCTTCTTCCTCACTATTCGTGTTCTCTTGCTGTAGAATACAGTCTCGATTCATGTTGTTTTTGTGAAGTGGATCGGTTTTCACCACTTATTTATGTTCATACTAGGTATGAACAGAGAAAAAATAGACAAAAAGCCATATTGTATTTCTGCCTGAAAAGGAACACTGTGTAGGGTAGCCTGGCTGGCTCAGTCAGAAGAGCACGAGACTCTTGATCTCAGGGTCGTAAGTTTGAGCCCCACATTTGGCACAGAGATTACTTAAAATAAATAAATAAACTTGTTTTTTTTAAAAAAAGGAACACTGTATGCACATGGGATTGATGTGGGTTGAGTCACAGTTTTCCATGATAGCCGATTAGAATGCATAGTCTCAAGACCATTGGTTGCATAGGGGATGCCGTTAAGCATCGGAGGTCCTGATATTTCAAGGACTTCTAAGAGAGGTTTGTGATGACTGGACACAAACAGAACAGTTAGAAGATAAAGAAGAAATGTAAATTCAATACTACGAGGACTTCATTCTAACAGAAGGGTAGGATTTATAATCTCAATATCTCCAACTCAAATGTGTTACAGACACAGTACAGTACTTACGTCCTGCTAGCACCCGAGTCAATAGTGCCTTGTCTTTGAAAGCTTTTCACTGATTAGAAGCTGACAATCTCTGGCATTCCATGATCAGGAAAACCATGACTGGATAAGACATAGAGAGACCTTAGAGAAATTATTAACTGAATAAAAGAATGTAGGATTGTAGATTCTATATAGAAGAGAACCGGACTTACCATTTGCTGCCTCTACACTTAGAAGGAACTCTTCAATTTTGTTACCTGGCTTAAGAAGATATGAGCTGAGTCTGTTAATGCCATCTGCCTCTCATGTCAGGATCTCAGCTTTCATATAGGGGAGTTTCCCAGTGGTCACCCAGACCAGGAGACGTCATACTTATTCAGACCCTACTTAGGGAATGATTTGCAGTTTCTTATGGCTCCATTTCCTCTGTGGCTCCTCAGTGGTCATAGTCCATGAAATGGAAACCATGAATCCAGGACCTTTTAATTATAGTGAGGGGAGGTTCCGGGTTACCTCATTTAAATTATTAATTTCAAACGGCGCCTGGGTAGCTCAGTCGGTTAAGCTTCTGACTTTGGCTCAGGTTATCATCTCACAGTTTGCGAGTTGGAGCCCCGTTTCGGCCTGTATGCTGACAGCTCAGAGCCTGGAGCCTACTTTGGATTCTGTGTCTCCCTCTCTCTCTGCCCTCCCTCACTTGCGCTCTGTCTCTCTCTCTCTCTCAAAAATAAACATTAAATTTTTTTTTAAAGTATTAATGCCACACTCTTGTGTCCTCCATTATAATTATTTTCCTTTCACTTCCCTTTCTCTACCCAAAGTGTAGTTGAGGTGATTTGGCTTAAAAAATGGATGTATTTTCTAGAAGATGCCAGAGAGATTGGAGTGAAGTGGGACAGTTACTTATTTGCCACAAGCTTAGATGCTCTCTTATAGCTCACCCAACTAAGGTTAATTGTGAGGAGGGGAAGCAGTCCTGTGTACACAGCAGAGAGTTCATGCGATTTCCAGTGAGATTTGCCATCCAAACTCATCTTGTACTCTTTGCAGCTCCATGGCTCTGAGGAATCCTTCTGCATACTCTTGGAATAGCGTTTCTCAACCTGACTGGTTGAGAGAGAATAAAAAGCCTTTTATTCTTTTCAGGGTCACTATATACCTTTTTTGTTTAGGACTGATCCAAAGCCATTCTCACTTACATCATTGAATCTGCCAGGGTCCAACCAGGAAACAGAAACACCCAGATTATTTGTTAAAGAGAAAATTTAGTGCAGGAAATTGGCTACACATGAAGAGGCTAAGAAGCTAACCAGCAAATAGACAATCAACCCAGAGGTTAGCAGTTTCAGGAAGCTATGATCTTCACTAGTAGGGGAAGGATAAAGTAGGGAAAGGATGGTGTTACTAGAGTCTAGGAGTCACCAATAGAAGCTCAAGGACTTCTCAGTCCAAGGCAGGGAGAGATGGAAAGATTCAGTCCTCCTTCTGCTGTCTAACTTCCCATAGTTCCTCCCACTGACCAAACCAGCTGGAGGCCAGCTGACACCCAGAGCTTGGGAAATAGGCTTCAGAAGTCAGTTCCCTATGATACAGAGCAGGGTAAGGCATCTATCTGAGGACAAACAGCTCTCAACCAGCATAGTCTTCTGTTACTGGAATTAACCTTGTTCTGGAATTTATTAACATAGAATTTTTAATGCAATCTTCCCGCATACCTTTCACACACCAGTTGGTATAATGATATATTCATTCTTACATCCAGATTTTTCATTCTTTTCCCTTCTTTGTGTAACTCGAATTACCTTGGAGATGACACGTAACAGCCACTCAACCAGCTCAATGGTGTTTGAAACTCATAAATAATAATTATGTCATTAACTACCTTCACAGTTAATGAAGCACTTTCACATATACTGGTTGATCTCATAAAAACTCTGAATAGTTATTATTATCCCCATTTTATGGACATTGGAGTCTTGGAGGCTTTATATGAATTGAAAAACAAATCCTGGAGCCAGAATTCAAACCCTGGTCTGTCTGGCTCTAAATCTGATAATTTTTCCACACTGCCTCATGAAAGAAGGAGTTGCCCAGAGGGAACAACAGTAGTTTTTCTGGGCTGGTTGGCTGATTTTAGGAGGAAGGAGAAAATATATTTTAAATTTGCAAAAATTTTCTCATTGACCCAGAAATTAAAATTATGCTCAGGGCATGACTTCGGGCCTATCTAACATTCCAGTCTAAAGAATTATATTCTCCCTGAAGAAATCACAATCTTTCCCTGTACATATCTAGATTTGGCATTTCAGTATAAATTGAAATGGCTGTTCTAGAAGGGTCATTGTCACAGCAGCATGTACCATCCCAAGCCTGACAGAGGAGGTGAGGGAGGAAGGCAGTGGGGAAAGTCCTTGGTTTCCATTTCCCTGTCTGTTTTCAATAAAATATAGGACACCCAGTGAAATTTGAATGTCAGGTAAACAATGAATTTCTTTAGTGTAATTATGTCCCAAATATTGCATGGGACATATTTGCACTAAAAAGTTATTTATTGTTTATCTTACATTCAAATGGCATCTCGTAATTTGCTAAGTCTGGCAGCCTTATTTCCAGTTGGGCAGTGATCCCAAGGTTGTTTTGTGTGTGTGTGTGTGTGTGTGTGTGTGTGTGTCCTGTGCAGATCCTAAGGACAAAGCCCATATGGCTGTGCTTCTGCCATCTGTGCCCTGTACATGCCATGAGGTAGTACTTCCTGCACAGGTGCAGAAATGGAAGGAGGGCCGGGAAGGGGATTCCCAGTGTCCAGCAAATACTGATGAATTCTCAATTGGAGGTTCCCTTTGTGGTAAGGAGCGCTGACCTGACCTGAAGTGAAGGTTAAAGTTAATTTACCTGGTTTCGCTTTGCTTTTCTGTTAGTCTGTTTTCACTGGTGAGTATTAAAATCTGACCATGAAGTTAAAGTTAACCTCAGAGATGTGTAAACTTATTCAAAGAAAGAGGAAGAGGAAGGGGCCCAAGATGGCCTGGGTGTGTGAGGCAGAAAGGTCTGTGGGTCCCATGGAACGGGTGAGGAGGTTCATTTCAGTGCTGGTGCTGCTGGCCTGGGAGAAGCCTAGGGAGCAGGTCCTGTGGTCCCTTCTGGGGAGATGTCAAGGAGAGGATGGAGCAGAAGAAATGCTGGGGCCAGGCACTTGCATCAGTTTGTGAGGAAGCAGAGCTGAGAAAGGAATGTCATTGGGCTATAAGCCCTCCCAATAGGAGGGCAGTCAGTTCAGCAGCACCCTCAGGGAGAGAAATTATGCTGGTTACTCATCCTGGAGCTCAGGGGAGGGGACCTCGGTGGGGGCTGCTCTCAGCCCTGCTACTAAGTTGATCTGGAACCTTAAATAAGCCCTTAGTGTCTCTGGGCCTTTGAATGTTCTCCTGTAAAAATGCAATGGCAGAGAATATAATATATTTCCATTATGGTTTTGCTTAGTTCTAAAATTACATTGGTATATGTATAATTTTAAGCCTTCTCATGGTTCCTGTTCTGTGTTCACTGGCCAGGTAAGAGGGCTGGCAACCACACCTCATCAATAATCCTTATTATACCTGAAGATTACTTTTCATTTGCCCCTTAGTTTTTTTTCTCTTATTCAGGCAAACTATCAAAGTCCTTTTTTGCAAAAGGTTGTATTCAAATGAGTCAAAACCAATGAGACCTACCCTCCGAAAAGCCTCATGTCAACACAGCAATTAGTAACTCTACAGGACCAGAAGCTACAATTAGTATTTCAAACCCGGTTCACCATTCTTTTGTTCATTCATTCATTCATTCATTCATGCAGCAAATATTTACTGAGTTCAGGCAATGCATCAGGCAGATTTGAGCTTTGGGAGGAAAACTTCAACAGAACTACAAAATGTGGCAAACTCTGGGTGACCTGAGATCCGGTTCCTCAAGTCCTTTGCCTCTCTCTTCTGTTGGTGGGCTCTTAGAAGTTTCAGTATTCAGCCACCTGTCCATCAAGTGGTAGAGGCAAAACAAAAATAAGTTCTTGTCAACAGTTGTAGTGAAAGGTTGAAAGTGTTGGCTAACTTGAGGTATTTGAATGATCTGTGGGTTTCCACCTCCTGATAGCTGTGGGCCTCTAAGACCAGACATAGCTGGGAACTGGCTCCTTCTACCAAGAGTGCAAAGCAGCCCTCTGGGATGTCCTTCTCTTACTCACTTCTTCCTTGCCCTCTGTCCACAGTGCTGCACTTGAGATGGAGTTACTGCCCCTCTGGCTGTGCCTGGGTTTTCACTTC
The DNA here is from genome assembly GCF_028018385.1 of Neofelis nebulosa. NCBI lineage: Eukaryota > Metazoa > Chordata > Mammalia > Carnivora > Felidae > Neofelis > Neofelis nebulosa. The sequence continues at coordinate 87,149,268 of NC_080786.1, read as the reverse complement.
TTGACAGTGGAATGGAGGAATCAAAGTGGAATGGCCACAGCAGCTTCCCAAGGGGGCTGCGAGTTGGTGAGTTTTCCAGGAAACTCTGTCTGTTGGTTTTGTCCTGACAAGGTCTGGTCTATTGGAAGACTGATGTATTGTCAGTCAAAGAGGGCAGGGAATCAAAGAGTCTGAATCACTCTGTAGCTGCCTAGCATGAAGCCATGTGCAAGCTGCTCCTTAACCAAAGGTTCAGATGACACCTGAGAAAGACCAGGCAGTCCCTGCCTATCTTCCTCATACCTGCTGAAGCCAGGAGGCCCCAGAGACAGGCACAGGTTAGTCACCTGAAACAAGAGCACCCTGTTAAAAATCTGGATGATTGAGCTCTACTAATGGTATCAGAATCCCTGAGTAGGGCGTAGTAAAATTGGATAAGCCCTGACTCAGAGCTTGTATATGAGCCAATAGCAAATGCTCAAGCAGCTGTACTGCAGAGCAACATTCTTGATCACATTCAGGCTGAAGACGATCAAGGGAGTGGATATCTGAGCTTTTACAGTTTACCCTCTCCAGGGCTTTCAGCCTCTATCTGGAAACAGACCTGGCTCATAACAACTGGGCACATTTCTGGAAAATTTCCGCCTTGCCTATAAGTCAAAAGTCTGCTTGAGAAACATATATTTCAAAAACATTCCTTGAGTCCTATTATATACTAGGTACTAGAAAGACAAATTGGATGTCGGGGTTAATACCTACAATCAGAATTGTATTCTTAAAGCTGATAAATTTTAAAAAACCCAGTTGGTCATGGTTCTTAACCACCTTTAGTAACCTCTGACCACTATGCTGTAGTATACTCTAGTACAGAGTGGGGGTTATGAGCCAGACCAGGTTTAAATCCCAGCTTGGGGCACCTGGGTGGCTAAGTCGGTTAAGCGTCTGACTTCAGTTCAGGTGGTGATCTCACAGTTTGTGGGTTCGAGCCCCGCGATGGGCTCTGCGCTAACAGCTCAGAGCCTGGAGCCTGCTTCAGATTCTGTGTCTCCTTCTCTCTCTGCCCCTCCCCTGCTCGTGCTCTGTCTCTCTGTGTCTCTCTCAAAAGTAAATAAACATTAAAAAAAAATTGAAATCCCAGTTACTAGCTGGTGACATTGGTGGGGGGGGGGGCACTCTGTGTCTCAGTTTCCTCATCTGTAAAATATAGAATAGTGGCACCAACCAATAATACCATAACACTGCATTGCTATGATGATTAAATGAGCTAGTGTATATAAAGCACTCAGAACAGGGCCTTGTTTGTACTAAGAGCTATGTGTTTTATCTGTCATTATTGTTGTTAGTCTCTGTTACTACAGACTTCCATTAATTCCTTACAGAGGCTATTAAAAATTAACTTCAGGGCCTCCTGGGTGGCTCAGCTGGTGAAGCATCTAAATCTTGATTTTTGGCTCAGGTCATGATCTCACGGTTCATGGGATTGAGCCCCACATCGGGCTCCGTGCTGACAGCTCTCTCTCTCTCTCTCTCTCTCAAAATAAATAAATAAATATTTAAAAACAACATTTAAAGGTTAACTTCACAGTAGCTAAATCAAGAGGGAATCAGAAAGTATGAGTTCTTTGATAGCCTTTCAGGGTTCAGGCTAGACTGCCTGTCTGACCCTCTCCAGCCTGGTGGGCAAGAGCAGGGGTCAGCTGCCAGGGGGTTCAAAGAGTGGATCACCCACGGCTCTTGGAAGGCTGAGAGTTTGAGGGTCCAGGTATCTCCGGTGCCCCGCCTTGCCTAAGCCACATGTTATCATAAAGTGGACATGGTGAGATTTTCTTGGGCTCTGACAGCCACGTGGTCCTTTTGCAGCTCTTTGGTGGGGCCACAGGGAATTGCAGAGGTTGACCCCATGCTTACAGCAGCTGTGGTGAGACAGGGTCTCATGGCTTGAGGAAAGCCCCTCACCACAACATTCTCCAGAGAGTCCCTGTCAGGGGCAGACCAACACTTACACAAATAAAGAAATGCACCTTGTTTCTGCATGGAGGGATTCAATTTTGTAAAGATGTCAGTTATCCCCCAATTAACCCATAATTGTAATGTAATCCCTGTCAAAATTCCAAAGATTTTTGAGGGGAGGGGAAGTGTGAAAGGAAGTGGGCAAATTCACTCTGACGTTCATCTAGAAATTAAAAACAACTCAAACGTGCAACAACAGAGATTAACTAATCAGATCTTGCTAATCATTATAGCTAACATTTATTAAGCACTTATGTGCCGGGTTGTGTATTAAGTGTTTTTACGTAAACAATCACAAGGGGAAAAAAAAGCCCTTATGAGAAAATTACAAGTATAATTTCCATGTTACAGGTGGAGTAATGAAGGTCCTGACTGGTCAGGTAACCAGCCCAAAGTCACCCATTTGATAAAAAGCAGAACCAAACTGGACTGACCCTAGAACTCTTGCCTTTGACCACCGTGCTATTCATGCGACAAACTGATATAGAGTTATATAACAGGATGTGATCAAATGTATTTTTGTTGCCAAGACGCTATGTCTATACATATTATCAAAGGTGGTAAAAGTAGATCACTGGACAGTTTGCGGAGTATGGTCTCATTAAAAAACTTTTTTTTCGGGGCGCCTGGGTGGCTCCGTCGGTTAAGCGTCCGACTTCAGCTCCGGTCACGATCTCGCGGTCCGTGAGTTCGAGCCCCGCGTCGGGCTCTGGGCTGATGGCTCAGAGCCTGGAGCTTGCTTCCGATTCTGTGTCTCCCTCTCTCTCTGCCCCTCCCCCGTTCATGCTCTGTCTCTCTCTGTCCCAAAAATAAATAAACGTTAAAAAAAAATTAAAAAAAAAAACACAAAAAAACTTTTTTTTCAACAATCATTGACTTCGTCCTACTGACCAATCCTGGGAAAGGAATGTCATTATTCTTCTATCTGATCACTTAAAACTTTTTTCCTGGACACCTGACACCCTGTGACTGATTGTTTTTGCCAGTCTTGTAGAACATTGCGGTGCGTTAAAGCATCCTAAGGCCTGTGTGACCTCTGCTATGAGAACAGGGTCGTCCCATCCATCCTGCCTCCTTTTGTTGCACAGTTGTGGTAGAACACATCCAGGAAGAGCACTGACTTGGGCATTAGAAGTTCTGGACTCCTGTCCCTGCAATGCCACTGGCTCTTCGCTTCTCTCCAGACCCCACTTCTCTGTACAATTCAGGGTGATGTTGAGGACTAAAGTCCTTTTAAGCTGTAATATTTACCAACCCAGAATGTAGAGGAGCGTCCCAGGCAAAACTCCTTTGGGTGACATGAAGATGCCACAGCACGTTGGCTGTTTTGTGCTAACCCTGTTGGACACACAGGTGTTAGGGTAATAGCGATAACAATACAATAGCGACCCGTTTACATTAACGGTGTTTGCTGTGTGTCAGGCTCTGTGCAGCCTCTCACCTAATCTCACTGCAATCCTCTGGGCTAGCTACTCTCTATCTTCATCTCCGTTTTTTCAGAGGAAATAACAGACTTAGGTTAAGTTACTTGCCCAAGGTCACGTAGGAAACAAATGGCAGAGGTGGGATTCAAACCCAGATTCAAACCGGCAGACAGCCCTGGTCCTCAGTCCTTCTCACAGTTGAAACCAAACTGCAAGCACAGTTGTCACCATGCAGAACCCACGACACAGGTGCTCAGATTTTCTCTGACGTGAGGTGTGTTTTAAGTGAGGCCTGGAACTCAGCTCCTAGCTGACTATTTCAATGTGAAGGTAAAGAACAAAGAAAAGTTCCCTTTTGTTCCACATTTTCCTAGCCTTTGTTTTTTTTTTTTTTTAATTATGATCTCTAGAGTCACTCTCAGAAGCTGCGGTAAAAGTCAAGTGAATGAGTCACATTTCTGTACATAAACTTGTCTGCCTCGGAGGCCCTCCTCCCTGCTGACCAGTGTCTGTCTGATCCTAGGTTGATGGAGTAGCCAATTGCCGAGGGCAGAACCTTGCATCGGTGCCCAGCGATCTCCCTCCCTACTCCCAGATGCTCCTCCTGGATGCCAACCCGCTTAAGATCCTGTGGAACCATTCCCTCCAGCACTACCCTCTCCTGGAGAGCCTCAGTCTGCACAGGTGCCACCTGGAGCGCATCGGCCGCGGCGCCTTCCAAGGGCAGGCCCGTCTGCGCAGCCTGGAGCTGCCCGACAACTCCCTCTCAGAGAACTACAAGGAGACAGCGGCTGCCTTCCACCACCTGCAGGCCCTGCAGAGGCTGGACTTGTCAGGGAACTCCCTGACAGAAGACATGGTGGCCCTCATGCTCCAGAACCTCTCTTCGCTGGAGGCTGTGTCCCTGGCGAGGAACACCATCATGAGGCTCGACGACTCTGTCTTTGAGGGCCTGGGGCACCTCAGGGAGCTGGATTTGCAGAGAAACTACATCTTTGAGATTGAGGGTGGCGCTTTCGATGGCTTGACTGAGCTGAGACACCTCAACCTGGCCTATAACAACCTCCCTTGCATCGTGGACTTCAGCCTCACACAGCTACGGTTCCTCAACGTCAGCTACAACGTCCTGGAATGGTTCCTGGCGTCAGGGGGAGAGGCTGCCTTTGAGCTGGAGACGCTGGACCTCTCCCACAATCAGCTGCTCTTTTTCCCACTCTTGCCCCAGTGCAGCAAGTTGCACACGCTCCTGCTGCGGGACAACAACATGGGCTTCTACGGGGACCTGTACAACACCTCTTCGCCGCGGGAGATGGTGGCCCAGTTTCTCCTTGTGGATGGCAATGTGACCAACATCACCACTGTCAACCTCTGGGAAGAGTTTGCGTCCAGCGACCTTGCGGACCTACACTTCCTGGATATGAGCCAGAACCAGTTCCAATACCTGCCTGATGGCTTCCTAAAGAAAATGCCTTCCCTCTCCCACCTGAACCTCAACCAGAATTGCCTGATGACGCTCCACATCCGAGAGCACGAGCCCCCAGGGGCGCTCACTGAGCTGGACCTGAGCCAGAACCAGCTGTCAGAGCTGCACTTGGCCCCGGGGCTCCCTGGCTGCCTGAGGAGCCTCCGGTCATTCAACTTGAGCTCCAATCAGCTCATGGGTATCCCCACTGGCCTTTTTGCTGATGCCAGTAACCTCACTACAATTGACATGAGCCACAATCAGATCTCACTTTGTCCCCAGCCGGCTGGCTTGGACCTCCCGGCCCCCCCAAGCTGTGTGGATTTTAGGAACGTGGCGTCTTTGAGGAGCCTCTCTCTCAAGGGCTGCGGGCTGGGGGCATTACAAGACTGCTCGTTCCAGGGGACTGCCCTCACCCACTTAGACCTGTCTGGCAACTGGGGGGTTCTGAATGGGACCGTCGCCCCTCTCCGGGGTATCGCCCCCACGTTACAGGTCCTGTCTCTGAGGAATGTGGGCCTCAGTTCTAGCTTCAGGGAGTTGGACTTCTCTGGGTTTGGGAATCTGAGAGACTTGGATCTGTCAGGGAATTCTTTGACCAGTTTCCCACGGTTCAGGGGCAGCCTGGCCCTGCAGACCCTGGATCTCCGCCGAAACTCGCTCACAGCCCTTCCCCAGGGGGCCGTGTCTGAGCAGCTCACGAGAAGTCTGCAGACCATCTACCTCAGTCAGAATCCGTATGACTGCTGTGGGGTGGAGGGCTGGGGGTCCCTGCAGCGCCTGCACGCCATTGCCGATTCGGCCATGGTCACTTGCAACCTCTCCTCCAAGGTCATTCGCCTGATTGAGCTGCCCGGAGGCGTGCCTCAGGACTGCAAATGGGAGCGGGTGGACATGGGCCTGCTGTACCTCGTGCTCATTCTTCCCAGCTGCCTCACCCTGCTGGTGGCCTGCACCGTCATCTTCCTCACTTTCAAGAAGCCCCTGCTTCAGGTTATCAAGAGCCGCTGCCACTGGTCTTCCATATACTGACCTGGCCACGTGCCAAGGTTAGAAATGGGGTCTGTGCGTGCAAGAACCCTTTCTCTGCCAGATTTCCAGATCTGATGCAGAGAACAAATCCAGTGAATTGAGGTTTAAGTGAAAGTTTAAAATGTTTCCAGCCCTTAGTTGCCCCACATTCTTCTTCCATCGTTGTGAATCATCCTCATCATCCTGGTAAAATATTTATTAAGTGATGTTCTGTGAAAATAAAACACGTGTCTCATAAATATTTTTTAAATCAAACTCGCCTTGTGTTTTTTCTTTCTTTAATGTTTTTTGGTAGTTTCACTTAGATTACTTTGCACTGTCCTTCCCTTGGTGACATCCATGGAGCTGGCTAGAAAGGGTGCCAGTTCAGGCAGAAACAACCCCAAGAGCATGTCCTGTGGGTGGTGAGAGACAGTGCCCTGGGGGTTCACCAGTTCACCAAGAACAAGAATTTCAGAGCAGAGCCGGGAGTCTGAGGTGAGAATTCTCACCTCTTGTCTTGGCTTGCGTTGTCGCTGCAGCCAGAGCGGTCCTGTCTGAGTGCCCTGGGTTCACACCTGTGGTCTCTGCAGGCAGGCATGACCCTTTCTTGGAAAAAAGAGAACACCTGGGCCCTGAGTTCATTCGTGTAGTGAACTGAACACCAGGCGCAGCTCTTGTTTGAGCGAAAGTGAAGAGAAATGTAGAAAGGAGCGACTTCTGCTAACTTGTAGGCAGCCCCCACTCTTCACAAAAACCACAGACAACTACTCAGCCGACTTTGAGTATATGTGCACTCACTACATTCCTAGTTTCCTTCGCCTCCTTCCCTCAGTGAACAGGGAACGATTTCTGTGCTCCTCTGTGGGGAAAAGACAATGAAGACACAGGTCTTGCCCTTTAGGTAGTTTAGAATTTATGCTATCCTTGCACTTTTTATCCCTGTTTATCAAATCATAAAGGGGCTACATGCAGGGGTGCGGGGTGGGGGTGGGGGGAGGAGGTGGGGAGAGGATGGAAATCCCACGAGTTGATTACTATTACCGTGAAGACTACATGTCAGCAGAAATGTTTAGGCAAATCAGAGAGATAAAAACAGTGGTCTTAATTTGACAAAGCAGAAACTTCCCTTGGCCGCTCTACAAGGGCAGAAAAGGCCATCCCAGTCAGGCTCCACACCCAAGCACTGTGTCAGCCTGCGTTAGATGTTGCCGGTACTGCCCCTCCATCTCTCCTGCCAGTGTGCCTCTCTCCAGCCGGCACTGTCCCAGCCTCGAGCCTCGTATGTCCCTCAGGTCGCCTTGAAGCCTCCGTCCGGCGCTGTCCTGGGCGAGCCCCGTCACCCCATGTCCATAAGACCAGCCGCCCCTAATTTCTTCCCGCATCAACACAAACACTTTTTCCCCGGGGTTCTGCTGTTTCCTAGGGTGACAACTAGCTAATTAGACAAATGAGTCTATCTGCGGCTTGTACATTTACGGTTTCTCTTGAGCTAATGTGTCACCCCTCCTATCAGTTCATGATCTTAGTTTCTTGCAACTGAAGATGACTCTGATTTAAGCAGCATGGGGGTTCAGTAAAGGGATACTGGGAAGCTCCGGACTTTCTGGGAAGGCTGAGGGACAGAGCTGGGAAATGGGCAGAGACCCGGATGCTACACAGCCGTTCTGACTGCAGCCCAAATCATGCCACAGACAATAAATGTGAAGACATGACTGCGGCCACCCCTTTACTGCTGGGCACCACAGTTTGCCCTGCCACCACTGACCGCTCTGGACAGGGCCACTGCCACAGCTGCCACCCACTGCCAAAATACGTGGCCTCCCAAATTCTGCTCTCTTGTATCACTAGCTCCTGATGCACGGTCTGGAGCAAGTGGACCTGGTCGGTTGACCAGTCCTGGTATGCCCCTGCCCTGGTGGTAGAAAATGGGTTCTGCTTCCTAGAAGTACTATACAGGGTGGAGTTCTCAAAACAGGAAGGGAAGTTCAATGTTGAGAAGACGGAAAAAAAAAAAAAAAAAAGACAAATGTGCACCACACCCTCAAGCAGCATGTACATTTTAGCAGAGGACTTCTTTTTTTTAAAAATTTTTTTTTTCAACGTTTTTTATTTATTTTTGGGACAGAGAGAGACAGAGCATGAACGGGGGAGGGGCAGAGAGAGAGGGAGACACAGAATCGGAAACGGGCTCCAGGCTCCGAGCCATCGGCCCAGAGCCTGACGCGGGGCTCGAACTCACGGACCGCGAGATCGTGACCTGGCTGAAGTCGGACGCTTAACCGACTGCGCCACCCAGGCGCCCCAGCAGAGGACTTCTTGAAGCAAATTCTTAGCATAAAGGAATGACTCAAGTAATGGAAACTTCAGGGAGGCCTTCAGGCCAGCAAGGGAGATAGTCTGGGGTCTGGCAGGCCCTTTGAAGCCACTCAAGTCACACCGTGTAGCTCACCACCCACTCTACCTGTCCTTAGGGCCTAGTCTTGGAGAATGGCAAATTGCAAGGACGTTAGGACAGAGCTCTACTCCTGCCTGTGGTAGTAACTTCAGAAGGCTGTGGCCTTTTCTAAGTTGATTGGTCCATCGCTAGGGTCCAAAGGTGATTTCCTAGGTTTCTTTCAGTATGGTGAGAAGAATGACAACAGCAGGTGGATTTCCGCAGCCAGTCCTGAGCTATGATTCACCAGCAGATTCTGTATCTTTATCCTCTTTTGCCCACCTCTCCCTCCACCTGCAGAGAAGAGTATACTCTACTGTCCACTCTGGATGGGTGATAGGCACGAGGACCCACAGAGCCTGTTCTGAGTTCCCTGTTGGGACCAGAATGGTGTCTGCCTAAGGCCTCCCAGACAGCCAGATTGAGCACCAAGTGGTTCTTCCTCAGTGGATGGGAAGGGGGGGCCACCTACAGCTGCTACATGCCAGAATAGACAGAATCAAAGATACATAATGTCAGAGATTGGACTATTAACATGAGTAATAGTAATTTGGACTTTGAAAACTCAGTCATAAAAAAAAAAAAGCTTAAGATTTTTCTAGAGGCACAAAATGTTACTAGGAGAGGTCAACTGATTTTTTTTTTTTTTGAGGACCCTCATTGCAAAAAATTGGGTAAACTATAACCTTGTTTCATATCACTGGTCATCTTTGGTCATCGTTGATCCATACAGAGCCCACATTTGTTTGTTTAATGCGCCAGTTATCTTGCATTTGCCCTTCCAGATCCACTCACCACCCTTCTCTGTCCTGCCCCAGGAGGTGAACCTAATGGGCTTCCTTGCTCTCTGGTTTCCGATTGTACTTGGCTAAGAAGGAGCCTTGGCAGATCAGAGAGAAGGAAGATAGTGAGGTCAGGGTGTTCACTCTCCTGTCCATTCCCTATGGATTTGTCTCGAACTGGCTGCACTCAAAACCAAAGTTCATACTCCTCTGAAGGTGGTCCTTTCTACACAAACCTCTGCCTTGAGGTTCTAGGAGCCACCAGAGACGGGTAACAGGTTTGTCATTACCAGCCCTGTGTCATTGCATTATGTCTCAGGTTTGACTTTCCCTGCCTGTCCCTTTGTTTTATTTTTTAATTTTTTTTTTTAAAAAAAATTTTTTTTTTCAACGTTTATTTATTTATTTTTGGGACAGAGAGAGACAGAGCATGAACGGGGGAGGGACAGAGAGAGAGGGAGACACAGAATCGGAAACAGGCTCCAGGCTCCGAGCCATCAGCCCAGAGCCTGACACGGGGCTCGAACTCACAGACCGCGAGATCGTGACCTGGCTGAAGTCGGACGCTTAACCGACTGCGCCACCCAGGCGCCCCTATTTTTTAATTTTTTTAATGTTTATTTATTTTTGAGAGAGAGAGAGAGAGAGAGAGACAAAATGTGAGTGGGGGAGGGGCAGAGAGAGAGGGAGACACAATGCTAAGCAGGCTTAAGTTGAGCCTGATGGGGGGTTCAAACTCATGAACCACAAGATCATGACCTGAGCTGAAGTCAGACACTTAACCGACTGAACCACCCAGGAGCCCCTCTGACGGAAATCCACTGTCCCTTTGTAAGCAGTCTCCTTATAAATCCTCCTTCATTTACCCTTGTTTGAATATGGTTCCCACATTTACCCATCTGGTTTCTGTTGGAACCCTGAGCAATGCAGTTTGTTATTTTATTTAGTAATACTGAAGTAAAGAAGTCTCAGTACTTGTGTCAGAAACCCACAGAAGGCTAAGGATGCAGCCTGTGGGTATAGAGGCCAATCCTTTGGAGACAGCTGTCCTTGTGATCTGTTGTGATTGGACATGAGGAAGAAGCTGGACATGAGGAAGATGGCATACCTCATCATTTTACAAATAAATTCAGATGTGGCCCAGATTGGAGATGAAGTTTCCAGCCTTGGAGACCTTCTTTCAAAAGTATGAGTAGGAATGCCTGGGTAGTTCAGTTGGTTAAGTGTCTGACTTCAGCTCAGGTCATGATCTCACGGTTCATGAGTTCAAGCCCTGAGTTGGGCTCTGTGCTGACAGCTCGGAGCCTGGAGCCTGCTTTGGATTCTGTGTCTCCCTCTCTCTCTGTCCCTCCCTTGTTTGCACTCTCTCTCTCTCTTTCAAAAATAAATAAACATTAAAAAAATAAATAAATAGGGGCGCCTGGGTGGCTCAGTTGGTTGTGTCCAATTTCAGCTCCGGTCATGATCTCACGGTTCACGAGTTCAAGCCCTGAGTTGGGCTCTGTGCTGACGGCTCAGAGCCTGGAGCCTGCCTCAGATTCTGTGTCTCCCTCTCTCTGTTCCTCCCCTGCCCGCTCTCTCTCCCTCCCTCCCTCTCTCCCTCTCAAAAAAAAAAAAAAAAAAACAATAAAAAAATTTTAATAAATAAGATAAAATAAAATAAAAAGTATGAGTATTGTGATGGCATGGAGCCAAAGAAAACAGACAATGGGACTAGGAAATAAGTGTTATAAAGAAAAGAAAACGGAAAATACTCCTCGCTAACTAGTCATCTTCTATTCCGTTGTCACCCACAATTACTAAGTGTTTATTTTGTGCTAAGCTTTTGTAAGGATAATTTCTCTTCATTTGGGAAAACCTCAGACTGAGAGCAGTTGAAGTTTTCCCAAGGTCACACTGAACTGTGGAAAGACATTATTAGCATTAAGTTGAAGAAGAGAAAAGAGCTTCGGCAACTTTGTCTTTATCAAGTTCACCGAACTAAGGACAGCACCCCACAGGTGGCTGGTGGCTACTGACCAGCACAGGTTGGCTGATTAAGTGGCGGATGTGGGAGGTTCATATGGGGCATAGATGAGGAAGTCCACAGTGCTTGAAGACCTCCGAGTGCTCAGGCAGCTCTTGGTCTCAGCGTTCCCATGTGTGGTAGACAAGGGCCCCTGAACCCCAGAAAAGACAAACAGAGGAGAATTGCCACACTCAGGCCTCGACATTCCACATGGAGTCTCTCTCACATGATACTCATCAAGGGCTCTTAAAACATTTAGTGACTATTCCCAAGAGCTGCTTGTGTATTTTACACTTTTAACTGTCCCATCGTCATGTCAGTGCAATGACCGTCCTCAGCAGCCTTTTGGGCTGTTCTTGGTCCTGTGGACATTCCTCAGGTGCTCAGTCCTACACTCCTGCCACCTTCAGATCCCTTAATATGCCATATATGGAGGACTAGATTCCAAACTTCTATCCTATTTAAAATTCTTATCCCTGGACAAAACAGTCCCTCCCTTTGCTTATTTCAAGAATGTTTAGCTTATAAAGGGCAGCACATATCATTTTATGTATAAGAACATGCACAGCAATACTGATACCAATTGGGTCTGTATCACAATGATTAATCCCTAGTTACTTTAAGCAACAGTATCTCACATGTTGCTGAAACTGAGAGAAGTTTCTTCCATAATCTCACCATTTTAGGGGAGGTGGCATTAGCAGATCAGTTTGAAAACAACCTTCCCCACAGATGTCCAAAAAACATTACCTAAGAGGAGGGTTTCGGGAAAGTATACAGCCAGACCAAATTGAAATGGGGATAAAATTGGCTTGAACACTGGACTGGCCTGAAAAGTGCAACCCCAAAGGGGCCTCTAAGCCTCCAAGGGAGAAGGGGGGCCAACGTGGGGAGGGTGCAGAGGAGCAGGAGGGTCATGCATTCTGGAGGGTGGGTGTGTTTCTTTCTTTTCCGGCTACTGTTATCGATGCGGTAAGCACATCCCTTCAGCTGAATGCCCTGGAGAGGAAGCCCCGAGCTTCCTGTTGTCTTACCAGTGCTGCAAAATGCAATGTAGAAATAAAGAAAAATGGGGAAAAGAGGAAGAAATGGGAAGCTCCTCTGGCTAGGTCAGGAATTTCCAGGAGGAAACCTAGCTCCTCTTTTCCTGGAAGGGTAGAGGAAAAGGCACATCCTAGACGTCAGCTGCTTCTCACATCAGTCGGGATCCAGCAAATAATCTCTCTGTATAAAAAGGAACTTTATGAGGAACAACAGAATAGACAATAAAGTTGAAGATCTTGAAGGGAAGAATAAAGAAATGTGTATAGGGAGATACTGCCAGAAAAATATAGCCATCCCCTGCGTTAATGCCCTTAAAATCCCTCTGTTTGTGAGACTCTACTTCCAAAGTTTTACAGTGTTGGAAAGAATAGTTTTAATATCAGATTCCGTTTTGTTTTGCTGCAACAAGAACCTTAGCTATCTAGGACATACTTTGCGAGATTTAGCTGAAATAACACCCAGGCCTCCAGGGTGGATTAAACAGGTGGGGACAACAGGTTGTCATACACCTATCTATCTATCCATCTATCTATCATCTATTTGCTTATTTATATCATTAAATAACGTATCACTTAGCAAAATAGTCAACCCTTGCCAGTTTTATCCCCATGAAAATCTTTAGCCATGTACCTTCCCCAAGCCCTGCTCTTGGATAATGTTTTTTGGAGATCTGTGGGAAAGGCTGTTTTCAAACTGCGATTGGCTAATGCCACCTCCTCTAAGACTGGGATGATGCGAGGAACTTCTCTTAAACTTTTCAAGCCAACCCTGACTTTCCTGAACTAGATTTCTTTAACAATATTATCTTCCTCTATTGTCTGTGTTTCACATCACAGAACATCCTTCCTCTTAAAGAGATTAAAAACAACAAAAATTCCACTTTGATCAGAACAGTCGATTAGAAAAGGAAACTCCCTCCAGCTTTCTAACTTTTCAAAAATGTCATACTTTCCCCTTGAAATAGGAATAAGTTTTGCATCCCCAACTGCAAGTCCTACAGTTTTCCTAGCAGGCAAGTTAGGTGACACGTGGTGACAGAGGCAAAGGGGCACAGACATCTGTGTTGCTAACATCACGTTACTTTCTTTTTTTGTTACATCCAGTTTTGTTTCTAAAGACAAAGTTTTCCTACTTCTCTCTACTCTCTTTGACTAGAAGCTCCAACGGTATTTAAATGATCTTCTGGACTGACAGTTCTGAAAGATTATCAGATATTCTGCAATATGAATCACATCCCAGAGAAAAGACCTGATATATACATGTCAAGGGACAACCTGAAGTGCAGAGGGAGGTGCCCAGCTCTCTCAGCTGGTTCTCCTTGGGAGTGGGGAGCATTGCAACAAAGACTAAGTTAAGTTTTCCTTTCTTTTTCACTGTTGACACAAAAAACTGTCATGAATTGCAAAAATGGCTACAAATTCTGCTAAAGCATTAATTGAAACAAATACAATGCAAGTGGTTCCTTAAGAAAGGAAAGACTGTACGGATACAGGGATTGAAAGCTTCCATGATCATGATGTAGAAAAAAAAAAAAGGTGGAGCATCTGGGTGGCTCAGTGGGTTATGCATCTAACTCTTGATATTGGCTCAGGCTGTGGTCTCATGGTTGTGAGACTGAACGCCGCCTTGGGCTCTGCGCTGAGTGTGGAGCCTGATTGGAATTCTCTCTCTTCCTCTCTCTGCCCGTCTCCTGCTCGCACGTGTGCTCTCTCTCTCTCTCAAAATATATAAATAAACATTAAAAAAAAAAGTTTCACATTACGTGGATTGGGTAGTAATGAAAACACAGTGCAACCCATGAGCATGACAAATTTTGAGCAAAATCAGTCTATTTAATGCATCTAGAGAAAGTAGTTGCCCAAGATAAGGCAAAGTCACACAGGCCTTTACCTAAGTTCCGGTTTCACGTGGATTTCAATGCCATTTGGATATGTGTATGAGGATAGACAGATGAAGAAATTGCATGTGAAGACAAAATAAAAGGGGTGGGAAATGGGCTAGATGGGCATTGAGGAAGGCACTTGTTGTGATGAGCACTGGGTGTTGTACGTAAGTGATGAATCACTGAGTTCTATTCCTGAAACCAATATTATACTGTATGTTAACTAACTAGAATTTAAGTTAAAGGATAAAATAATTAAAAAAACAAACATAAAACAAAAACAAAACAAAAAACAAAAAATAGGAAGGTCCACAAATAGAAAAAGTGCGAGATCCCCATTTTATCAATATTAAAGGACAAAAGCTTAACAGAACAGTAGAAATTCAAAGTGTACAAAAAATATGAATAGTTCAGTGAAGATATTATCAATGGGACAAATTAATAACAAAAAAAGATGAAAAAGAGGGAAGAAAGTAAAAATATTCGATTTCATAAAGACAGTTTCATTCAGAAATGAAGGACGGTTTGCAAAAAGAATGTGTTCACAGGGGTGCCTGACTGGCTCAGTTGAAGGAGCATGGGACTCTTGATCTTGGGGTTGTGAGTTCAAGTCCCACATAGGATGTAGATTATTTAAATAAATAATTTTTTTTTAATCCTTAAAAAAAAAAAAAAAAAAGACCGTGTTCACAAACAAGAAGCTGGTATTTGTGAAGTCACTCCCTGAATAGAATCCTGGAGAAAGGCATTCCTGCCACTATTCAGCTTTCTCTACATTTGAGGGGCCCCAACGCCCTACCCACTTCCCGTAGGAGGTAGAACAACTTTGTACTTGAGTTTATTCAGACAAATGGTGAAATCTTTTGACAGCTGGATTTTATTTTCTTCTGATAGCTATTAACTTGAGTACTCCCCCTTTTTAGCATTTAAGATCTTGTATTATAGATACAATTCATTTCTCAGTCCTCAAAGGAAGAATATTGCTGATACTTGAATTATTTGAGAAGCTCAGCCTCTAGTCGCTGGCACTGAATTCCGTTGGGTCATCACTGAATTTATCATCTTTTCTCTTCCTGATTTATTTAATCTTCCCCCCCGCAGCCCCCAAGTTTGTACCTCCTCACTTCCCTTCTTTCACTGTTAGGTGCTCTTCTTGGGTGTATTTTTGTGACTTCATGACCAAATTTTGCTTCTTTTGGGGGGACTTAACTTACCAGTGTTGATTTATTTGTCCCATAATTGTAAGTATCTGAACCCTGGCAAAATGTTGGGCTTACTGTTTATTTTTGTATTTTGTTTGTAGCTTTAATCACTGAGTCATTCAGGGAGATGTATTTCTGTTGCATGGTTACCAAGATAGTGACTGTCATGGCTCGTTTGTTAAGACTTAACTGATGCCTGAACTTTCATGTCCGTAAAGTTTGTTCATTTTTAGAGGACAATTGAAGTTTGAGTTGGTAGATGAAACTACTAGTTCTCATATTACTGGGTTTCAATATTAAATTCTAGGTCCTGCTTAATTTCTGGTGGCGGATGACAGTGCTTGCTCATCACCTCCTTTGAGATGACAGTATAGTCTCTTTTGGGGGCTTATAACAAATGAGGGAGGGTTGCTGTTTGAATGATCCTGCTCCTTTGAGTCCTCGATGACTAACAATTTCTACCTTTCATGGGACGTGGTCTTCTTCCCAATCCCAACCTATTCTCTTCTACATAAATGATTTTTAAACTAATCATTTGATGATAAATTTTTCCACTGTCAGTTCCTGAGCTCTGATAGTAGGAAGGCAGGACAGTCTCAGGTCTGGCTGTTGAATCTACTTTGAAGTTATTCATGATAGAGGAGCAGTACTAGGATAACAGAGGAGTTTTAAACTCGGAGTTATAGCTGAGGTTATAGTCCCAGCGTGGCTTCTAACTCCACGTGTCCCCTTAAATCACATATTTCTCTCCCAGACTTCACCTTCACCACCTACAAAATAAGGAGGTTGAACTAGATTGTCTCTATAGTGCCTTGCAAATCTAACATTCCATGGTTCTTAAGGAGCTTTCTGTTGGACTACGTGAATGAATCCTGCAACTATTATATTTGTAGATAAAATATTAATTTTTACAATAAAATTAGCAACAGTGGGGGTCAGCTTAGGTAAGAAATGGAGTGATACAAAGGTGCCTGGTTTGCTAATGGCCCAAAGATGATAATGAAGCAGCCTTAGCTTCTGCTACACACTTTTATCTAATGGCATGTAACTGTGAGCTTCCAGAATTTTGAGAACACATGGATTTTTCTTTTCTTGTTGTCTATGAGCCTTTTGGCCAATTTTGATCCAGTAACCCTTTGAGGCTGGTGTGTCTCAGGTCTACCTTTCTCCTCAGAGTTCCAGGATCCACCTAAGGGATACTGACCAGAAACTTCCTGCTTAATGCCCCTAAAATGGGCCGGAATTCCCCTCTGCACACAAACCAACTGACAGCAACTGAGGAGAACAGGGCAAGCAAGAGGAAGGTTAGAAGTTACCAAGCATGACAAGGGGTGCTCTGCTAGAGAACTGCCCACAGGTTTCTTGGTATCAGTCAACTGGAGTTTAAAAAAAAAACAACAAAAAACAAAAAAAAACCCAGCTTCATCACCCCACTACCACATCCTTAAATTCCTAATTCCTAATAATTCCGAATCAGGGAATTATAGCTCAGTGTCTTCCCTATGATTTCAACATCATGGACCTTTTAGTTTTGCTAACTTTTAAGAATAGTCATTCATTTTCTTGGGGCTTACTTCAAGTTCAAATGCCCAGAGGAAATACCTCACTCCTTGTTCCATGCCCCTCAGTGTTCTACAGTGAAAGAATGGGCACAGATCCCCACGGCATTCATTTATTCAGCAAATATTTAGGGAGCCTCTGCTCTGTGCCAGGCATTACTTACTTCTTGGGATATATACAAAGCTATTTTTCTTCTCATTGGTTGTCATTTATAAATAATTTTCTTTGGGTGCCTGGGTGGCTCAGTCGGTTGGGCGGCCGGATTGGGCTCAGGTCCTGATCTCGCGGTCCGTGAGTTCCAGCCCCACGTTGGGCTCTGTGTTGACAACTCAGAGCCTGGAACCTGCTTCGGATTCTGTGCCTGCCCCCCTCTGCCCCTTCCCCACTCGTGCTCTGTCTCTCTCTGTCTCTCAAAAATAAATGTGAAAAAAATAAATAAATACTTTTCTTCACTTCCCTCTCTTCAGCCCTCCACTGTTCTTGACTCTCATCAGAATCCATGAGAGCTGAGTCCTGAACTATTCTGGTGACTACAGGGCTGAGGTACTCCTTGCTATATTTGGGCAGTTACAAAAAGAGAGTATCACAAGTGTAGTATACAGTCTTTTCTGTGTCTTCAGTTTTCTTAATTTAATGTGCTCCTGAAAGATGAAAGAGTTTCTGTTCCTGTGCCAGCCATTTATTTGCCACATAATACAAATCTGCACAGTGGCCACTTCTTTACTCTTGATTCTAAAGCTGGGGGACATAGACATTAACCCATCACAGATCCAGTCATCCAAAAGATACTTTAGCCCAGGCTCTGAGACTCAGAATCTCAAAGAAACTAGGAAACAAGTAATATTGGCTTGAGCCCTGGTGCCAGCCAACTGCTTATTTATAGTAGTTTCATATCCATTCTTGACCCTTCCCTGTTTTGCTCTGGATCTATTTGCACTAATATAAAGAAATGATTGAATACGTGAATGAAGAAGAGGAGATAAGTATTCCCCACAGAAGAATTCTAAATAATGCATGTAGATATACACCACTCCAAAAGGCAAAACTCAGCCCCCTCTCATCCCCCTTGCTTTTGAGTGTGGGCTAGCGTTAGTGACTGGCTTTTAAAGAAGATGGAGAGAGAAAAATAACAACTTTACAGTGGAGAGATGTGGTAGATATTACTTGAATCTGAGATGTGGTAGATATTACTTGAAGGGATCAAGGTTAACATCACCAGGCATGTCGTGTGGATATTATGCCTCCTCTGACATGGTGTGATGCAATCGGTACTTCATCTCTGTGGCGTTCTTTCCAAAACCCATAACTTCAGTCTAAACATGAGAAAAACAGAAGACAACCCCAGTTTGAAGAACGTTCTACAAATATCTGACCAGTAGTCTTCAAAACGTCAAGGTCACGAAAAATAAGTAAAAACTAAGAAACTGATAACTAAACACAATGTATTATCCTGGGTTGGATCCTGGAACAGACAAAGGTCATTAATGAAAAAGTCTGGTGAAATATGAGTCTGGAGTTTAGCTAATAGTAACATAGCAATGTTGGTTTCTTAGTTTTGACAAGGGGAAACAAATTTGAAGGGATATGGGAACTTTCTGTGCTATCTTCACAACTTTTCTTGCAAATCTAAAATTATTCCCAAACAAAAAGTTTACTCAAAGAGTTTTCTAGAAAGACTGATTAAGAGGAAAAAAGCACAGATTAGCAATATTGGGAATGTAAATAAAAATACTGCTACAGATACTACAGCATTCAAAAGATAGTAAGATGAGAAAACGATCTTTGTGCAAAAAATGTAATGATTTAGGTGAAATCAGCAGTCCTTGAAAAATACAAGTAAATAAAATTGTTACAGAAGAAAGAAAAAATCTGAATAGTCCTATCAATTAAATCTGTAATTAAAATATTCCCACAAAGGAAATTCCATGTCTAGATAGATGATTTCACCAGTGAGTTACTCAAAATGTTTATGAAAGATACAATGTAAATATTGTTTAAATACTTTCAGGGGCACCTAGGTGGCGGAGTGCAGGTTCAGCTTATCATGTTGGGGTCACCAATTGTGGGTTTGGCTTTCGGCTTTGTCCAGCAAAGCCCAGGACAACAGAAGGGATTACTCAAGACTCCATGCAAGTCAAGAGAGGTGAGAGGGAGGCTAAGGGAAGTCTCCCTGAGCTGCTCTCAAGCTCCCGTATTTATTAGGCATACATTATAGGGAAAACATTGCACAATGTTTTTGGTGACTACGTGCCAGTATGAATGTATAGAAAGTGTGCAAAACAACAACAACAACAACAACCAAACAAGGTGTTCCCAAGACTACAAAAGAGCAGATACCAAAAGCAGGGTGGAGAGCAAGATAAGATATTCCATAGATAATATGGTCTAAGGAATTCTTGAGCACAGGCAGGACTCAGTCCCTAAATATGCATTAACTAGATACCGGTCAGCTGTTTTCAGCAGGGTCAGAAAGCAGTGTAATAGGCTCCTTATAATCTCCTTAACAAGGATATAGCTATTTGATTTCCCACAGTTCAGTCAGACTCTTGATTTCGACTCAGGCTATGAGCTCATGATTCATGAGATGGAGCCCTGCATCTGGCTTTGGGCTGACAGTGCAGAACTTGCTTGGGATCTTCTCTCCCCCTCTTTTTCTGCCCCTCACGCACACTCTCGTGCATGTGCTCTCTCAAAATAAATAAACAAACTTAAAAAAATATTTTCAAAGAGTAAAAGAAAAGGGAATACTTCCCAATCTGTTTTATGATGCTAAGATAATCATGATAGCAAAAAAGGAAAATTACATTACATTACATAAAAGGAAATTTTTAAACATTAAATATATTTCATGAACCTAGATATAAATAGGCAAACCAAAATATTCACAAATAAAATCCAGCAATATACAAATAAATTATATCACATCTTAATCAGTAATGCCATGTTTATTTCAGTAATGCAAGATTAGTATAAAAGTTGCAATCAATTGATGTAAATTTTACATTAAAGATTAAAGGAGAATAACCATGTAACCATCTCAATATGCAAAAAAGTATTTGACAGTTAATGATAAAACACTCAGCAAGCCATTAATTGGAAAAAAAAACTTTTAATCTAATAAATGGTATCTACCTACACAAAGCCTATGAGTATCATCACTCTTAATGCTGAAATATTGAACACTTTCCCCCTGACATCAGAGACATGAATGATTCAATATTGTATTGGAGGTTCTAGCAATTACCATAAAACAAAATAACAAAGGCATACAAATGAGAAATAAAGAAATAAAACTGTGATTATTCACAGTTGACATGATAATATATGTAGAATATCTAAAAGAATCTGCCAATAAACTATTAGAATTCAAAAATGAATTAAGTAAAATTGCTAGATAGAAAAACAATCTGCAAAAACAGTTGTAGTTTTTTTGTCTTATTATTTTAGAGACAGCACTGAAGAGGGGAGAGAGAGAGAGAGAGAGAGAGAGAGAGAGAGAGAGAGAATCTTAAGCAGGCTCCAGGTTCAGCTCAGAGCCTGATGCAGGGCTCAATCAGACAACTGTGAGATCATGATCTGAACTGAAACCAAAAGTTGGATGCTCAACTGACTGAGCCACCCAGGCACCCCCCAGCTGTATTCTTATATGCTTCTACAATCAATTAGAAAGTGAAAATCTTAAAGATGAAACTTATAATAACATAAAAACACCAAACACCTAGAAATAAATATAATGAAGGATGTGCAAAAGCCCTATACTAAAACCTACAAAACATTGTTAAGAGAAATTAAAGACAACATATCAACGGAGAAATATACCATGTTCATGGATTGGAAGACTCATATTGCGAAGATGCTGCATCTCACCAAATTGATCTATAGATATAGTGCTATCCCAATCAAAATCCCAGCAAGATTTTTTTGTAGAAATTGATGGAAAGATTCCAAAATTTATACAGAAATGCAAAAGACCTAGAAGGGTCAATATATATTCAAAAAGAACGAAGTTGGATGAGTTATACTAACATATTTCAAGATTTAGTATAAATTACAATTAATCAAGACTGCATTGTATGGGGGTGAAGACAAACAAATTCATTCATAAGAGAGAATAGAGAATTCAGAAATAGACTTAACACATATACTCTCACTTGATGTATAACAAAGGCACCACTAAAATTTAATGGGGGAAAGATGATCTTGTCAATAAATGGGACTAGAGCAACTGGTTATTCTCACAGGAAAAAAAAAAAAAGATCCTCTAACTCACATCATCTATAACATTTCATTTGAAATAGATCATAGACCTGAGTATTAAAACTAAAACAATAAAATTTCTAAAAGAAATGAAAGCATATCATTATGACCTTGGGGTAGGCAACGATTTTTTTAGGCAGAACACACAAGGCAATAAACAAAAGAAAAAAATTGATGCTTTAGATTGATTAAAATTAAGACTGTTTATCAAAGAAATGCAGTTGAATGAAAATCTACTCTTATACTAGAGATTTTCACATTATGTATAGCCAACAAAAGACTCTTTATCAGAATCTAAAAAGAACTTCTACAAATCAATAAGAAAAAAACCCAACAATCTAATTTTTTTAATGGGCAAAAGACACACAATTTTACAAAAGAGGATATCCAAATGAACAATGAACACATAAAAAAGTTGCTCAGATAAGGAAAGTGCAATAAAGTCCACAATAATTTACTAATTGTCATTCACTACAATGGCTCAAATTTTTAAGAGACTGATAATACCAACTATTGATGAGTATATGAAACAACTGAACTCTATCCTAGTGGGAATATAGGATAACTTTAGGAAATTGTAGAGTAGTATGTACTTATGTTAATTGTATGCCTATCCTACAACCCAGCTATTCCATTCTTAGTATACATCCAAGGAACATCTCCACCAAAAGACATGTGCAAGAACATTTCTAGCAGTTTTGCTTATAAGGGCTGAATACTGGCAACAAGCTAAAAGTGTATCCATAAAGGGCTCTATAAGCCAATTGTGATATATGCATGCAGTGGAATACCACACAGCAATATAAAAGAAGAATTACATACCACAGTGGATTATTCTCACCACCCAATTTTGAACAAAGAAACCAGATGCTGAAGAGTGCATACTGTCTAATTCAATTATATTTAAGAAAAGATGAAAACCATCTATGGTGGTAGTGGTCAGAGTAGTTGTAATCTTTGAGGGGATTGGGTATTGACAAGGAAGGGGCATAAGGGAGTTTCCTGGGGTTCTGGAGATGTGCTACACCTCCATATTGGTGGTATTACATATGTGTATATATGAAAATATTCACTGAACTGCACATTTAAAATTGATGCACCGTGCTAAACTTCAATAAAATAAAAAGAACTATGGAACAACAATAGTAACCAATCTAGACAATAACAACAATATGGACAAGAGATAATAAAAGTCAGGACCAATGCAGTAGATGTGGTGGATGTTTAGGTGGGTGGGGGGCAAGTGTTGTAGTTTCTGAGTTGACGCTTCGGGATTTAGTAGTATCAACAGTAGCAGCAACTCCTTAGAAAGAAAGAACAGTGTGGAAATAGCCATCTTATAATGAGTAAATATATTTATTTCCTTTTCCATCGTATCTTGTATTTTAAGGGAGAATATTCCTTTAAATAGTTTATTTTTTTTCAAAAAATGAATTGCCAAGTGTTACAACGCAGCTTAAGAAAACTTGCCAAAGGGGGCATGTTAATTACCTAACACACATGCAACTCCCTGTGTGAGAAAACAAAAACAAAAAAGGAGGTGTGGGGATCAGGCCTCTGTATAACAGAGGAGAGAAAGATGTTTCCTCTGGCAAGTGGTGAAAGCATGGCGTTAAGTATGTAGGTGACGGCACTTTTCCCTCTTGCAAAAAGGAAAGAGATGCAGATATATTTGTGGAGGGGATTTTTTTTTTTCCCAAAGCAGGGTGTAAACAAGAATATTGTGAACCAACCTAAGGCAATTGGGCTGTTTATCATTATTAGGGTCGCTTTGGTAGATAAGAGATGAGGTTCCTATAATGAAAACAAGTCTCAACCCACAATTGGCCACACACACATAATGTTCATTATCAAGCAGGTTATAAAAGCAGTCTTAAAATTTGTTTCATGGACTTGATGAAGCCGCGGAGCTGTTCCTTTAAGTACCCCATTTCACTTGAAACATGTCAAATATTACTCTCCTGTGAGGATCCAGCTACCATCTTGTCAAACTCAAAGGGCCAGAACTCTTCTGAATCAGCAGCTGGATCACAGGACCACTTAGCAGACAAACCCAGAGTGCCATTCTATGGAGTCTGGGCCACCAGCCTGTGACCCTGAGCTTGCAGTGACAGAGACGCTCTTCAGTATTTCCAGAGAACCCACATCTACTTGGGACACGACTAATTTCAGCAGTGAAACGTTTCTTTCCTTCTATTTTTTTTTTTTTAAGTAGGCTTCACACCCAGAATGGAGCCCAGCGTGGGGCTTGAACCCACGACCCTGAGGTCAAGACCTGAGCTGAGATTAAGAGTCGGACACATAACCGACTGAGCCACCTAGGTGCCCCAGCAGTGAAATGTTTCTAACATCCATTATGCTAGTTGACAAACCTCTGGTGTGGTCTGGACACAGAACTATTGGAAGCCTTTGATGACAGGCTTTGCTCACCACCCCCACCAGGGTATGTGTTCTTGTACAGGACATCCAGCCATTCCTAGCATGTAGTTCAGTTCTAATCCACACATTT
Source organism: Neofelis nebulosa (assembly GCF_028018385.1). Lineage (NCBI taxonomy): Eukaryota > Metazoa > Chordata > Mammalia > Carnivora > Felidae > Neofelis > Neofelis nebulosa. The sequence goes on along the minus strand of NC_080786.1, from coordinate 87,125,701 downwards.
ATACCATTCTGCTGAAGTCTCTAAAGTAAATCATAGACAACAGAACAGAAAGGATTTCTTAACTGAGAACAGAAAGGCGAGTTTAGTGGAAGAGAACAAGGCACTCTCTGACATTGGGCAAAGGGATGAAAGAATTATGAATGACAAAAATTAGGAATAAGTGAGAGAAAACAAGACACAAGAAGCAGGTATAGAAACATTGTTTAAAGTTTTCTTAATTTACTGCCTTTAATAAAAAGGGGTTGTAAACACTGGGGAAAAAATGTAGAAAACATAGCTACAAACTCAAGTGAATTCTAAAAGAGCCTCCTGGATGAATTACTGAAACTAGTGTTCAAATCCTACCTCTGCCACTCACACGATGCTAGGTTGCCTACTATTTACTTTGCTCTGCCTTAGTTCCTTAATCTGGATAATCCAAACAGAAATCCTTCCGGGAGGAAATTCTCTGAAAGTAAATCCAAACCCAGCAGAGTCAAACGTCTGATATTGGCACACTCCTGCCCCCTGGTGGTGATTTTTAAAACTATGTGGCTTGTGGTAAGGGCACAAATAAAATGCAAAAACAAAAATCATGAGATGTCTTCCTTGTAGTGCACACTAGCTTTTTGATTGTTAATTTTCTTGCTCCTTAGTGCTGTTTCCCTCCTAATACTGGTAGTCCAAACACACACTGCAGGAAATTTCCGGAGTCATCCAATTAGCCCAGAGGAATTGTGGTATATTTGTTTTCATTTGTATATTTGCTTCTCCTCCAGATCACATGGATTTGTGAAGCACAGCCATGTCTTTGTGCCATTAGCATAGCCTTTTTAGGAGGTGTGACCACAGAATTAAACAAAACCATGGGAGATATACAGAATCCACCTGGAGATCATTTAAATATGTAAAATGGCTGTGGCCCTAGCAGGTAGAGAGAATATGAAAAAAATTCAAGATTTAATGAATCAATAAATTGATGAATTGAATTTAATTAAGAATTGAAACAATTGAGTTATGGAACTTCACCCATCCTACTTTGGTGACAAAGTGAAAAGAAGTTCAAAAAATTACCAAGGCTTTTTTTTTTTTTTTTAATGTTTATTTATTTTGAGAGAGAGCATGAGAGAATGAGTGGGGAAGGGGCAGAGAGAGAGAATCCCAAGCAGGCTTCGCACTGTCAGCGAGGAGCCCTACACAGGGCTCAAAACAGGGCTCAACGTGGGGCTTGACACAGGGCTCCATCTCAAGAACGATGAGATCATGACCTGAGCCGAAATCAAGAGTCAGACGCTTAACTGACTGAGCCACCCAAGCGCCCAGAATTATCAGGGCTTTTATTGTACTTAAGGGAATGGGATTATAAATCTGACCCCAATGGTAGAGCATATTTCTTTTTATTTATTTATTTATTTTTTTAACATATTTCTTCTTTTTTTTTTAAGTGTATTTATTTATTTTGAAAGAGAGAGAGAGAGAGAGAGCACTAGCAGGGGAAGGGCAGAGAGAGAGAGAGAGAAAGAGAGAGAATCCCAAGCAGGCTCCACACTGTCAGTGCAGAGCCTGACTCCGGGCTCAAACTCAAAAACTGCGAGATCATGACCTGGGCTGAAATCAAGAATTGGATGCTTAACCACTGAGCCACCCAGGTGCCCCGCAAATTTCTTTTTAAAAATATGTCGGGGCACCTGGGTGGCTCCGTCAGTTAAGCGTACTACTTCAGCTCAGGTCACGATCTCGTGGTCTGTGAGTTTGAGCCCTGCGTCGGGCTCTGGGCTGATGGCTCAGAGCCTGGAGCCTGCTTCCGATTCTGTGTCTCCCTCTCTCTCTTCCCCTCCCCCGTTCATGCTCTGTCTCTCTCTGTCCCAAAAATAAAAAAACGTTAAAAAACTTTTTTAAATATGTATTTTCCTGCTTTACATGACTGTGAATGTGAGTTTGGAGTAAGAGCGGATGCAAAGACAGAAGGGAAAGGAGTAGGAGGAAGGTCTCAGAAATGGGGGTAGGGTGCTGGAAGGGGTGGGAGCAAAGACCTTGGCACTCTGGCCTTCTGGTTGACCAGTACTCCTGTCATCTCACCTGGATATCCCATCTTGGTCAGGACCTCATTGCTACCCTGAACATCTAGAGCTTTTATTGGCTAGACTTTCTTCCACCAGTGCTGATTCAGGCCTAGCCCTGGATAAGATTGTGATGTGGCTGAGGTATCTGGGTGTGATTCAAGAGTCCTGGAAGGAGAATTGAGAGTTTTGGCCTCCAGCTCCAACTTGATGATTTGCCAAACCATAACCTCCTGAAGACTTGATTTCCTTATCCGTAAAATGGATATATCTTTTTTTCTCTAGCTCATAAGAAGTTGTAAAGATCAAATGTGTAAAATACGTGGGCAAGTACTTATAAAAGGCAAGGCTCTTATCACTGTAAAGCAGCAGCATTAATAGCTAGTATGTGATAACCTGCTACCTCCAGCCTCCCCATATCAATTTTATGATATTCTCAGATTCTCCTTCCTGCCTGTCTTCCCCCTACCCCTCACACAGCCTGCTCTTTGTACATAATTGCCATCCATACCTAAATAGTATTAAATCAGAGATGTATACAATTAAATCTGAAGTAGTTACATCTTGTCCAGAAATATTTGGATATTAAACCTTATCTTTATTTGAGCAGTAAAAACATTTAGCCCTTGTCCAAGAAATGTTAATCAACAGTTTGTGGTAAGGAAGAGAAACAAGGTTTTCCTGTGCTCTGAAATCACTTATTTTATGCCTGAATTATCCTATCTAAGCTGGAATTCAGAGCGAACCTCTGGATCAGTATTTTAAAAGGACAGCTTTAGAGAACCTAAATTCCATTTTTTTCTATGCATATAGTTTGTTTTTTAGTTAGGATATTATTACACATACAGTTAACATGGTCCACTGAGAGATGTCCTGGTAAGAGGGCTTAGTGCACAAATTCTGGAGCCAGGTGACCTCAGTTCATATCCCAGCTCTTCCATTTATTACCTGTGTGGCCTTGGGTAGGCCATTTATTTTTTATTTTATTTTTTAACACTTGTCAGTGTTTTACTTTTATTTTCGGGGGGTAGAGGTGCAGAGAGAGAGGGAGCTGGCAGAGAGCCCGATGCAGGGCTTGACTCACAAACCGTGAGATCATGACCTGAACTGAAGTCGAACGCTTAACTGACTAAGACATTGGGTAGGTCATTTAAATGCTGTGTCTCAGGGGCACCTGGTGGCTCAGTTGGTTGGGCACCTGACTCTTAATTTTGGCTCAGGTCATGATCTGACAGTTTGTGGGATCAAGCCCCACGTTAGGCTCTGCACTGACAGTGCCCAGCCTGTTTGGAATTCTCTCTCTCTGCCCCTGCCCTGCTCTCTCTCTGTCAAAATAAATAAAATAAACATTAAAAACCCCCATAAATTTGTGTCTCAGTTTACTTATCAGTAAAATGGAGGGAATTGATAATACCTACCTCCATAGATTTATTGGGAAGATTACAGAAATCAATAGGTCTAAAATAGTGTCTGACCCTTCGTAAGCATTCGCTAGTATTTATTCTAAGTACATGTAAAATAATTCAAACTATTCAGAAATTCAATTTCAAAAATTAAAAATCGCACTTAGGCTTTCAAGCTCCCCACCTCCGGTGTTAACGTCGCTCCCCTTTACAGGAAACTGTTAACAGTTACCTTATGATCTTCTCTCAAGAGTTTTTACTGATACATTTTTTCAAATCATGGGATTATAATACACTCACTTTGGCAACTTGTTTTTCTCATTTCACTGTATAACCAGGAGATTTTTCCAGGTAACTATGTCCAACTCGACCTCCTTTTTCCTATGTGCTTCACACCATGCCACAGCATGGACTCTAAATTTATTTAACTAGTGTTACGTTACGTGATGCTATGTTATGATTTTTCGGTGCCTGCACAGGGACTTGAATAACCAATGTCTTGTTGAGGGGTGCTTATGGTGTTTCCACTTTTCCACTCTCAGGTTCACTTTTCATATATTCTTTACTTTTTGTAATTCAAAAACATCCAGCCGAAGCCCACGAGGGCTTCCTCATTTCACCATAGTAGCTCATTTCCTATTGAGCAAAACTTCTTCCTCAGGTCAGCTCTTGCCACACCCTGCAGGGGTGGGGGCTTTTCCACCGAAAGGAGAAGTGGAATCATCTATCCCGGGCTTTAGGAGTAAACACCCTCATTCCCTTAGTGGTGATGCCTGGGCCACACAGCAGCCCTGCCCCGGGGTGGGGGCTGCAGAACAGCTTAGCGGCCTGATAACAAAGTCAATGTCACTTCACCTCCAGTGCAGTTGGCTGCACTTAGTAAGTGATAACAGTCCTGGCCATAGACAGGATGCCTTCCCATAACAATGCTGCACCTCTTTGTAGAAGAGATGTGTGTGCCAGGGTGAGCCTGTTTCCTTAGTGTCATCCCAACACATGTTCCTGTTTTCAGGGGTCATTGGCTATTGGTTTCTTGTCGGAAAGGCTCCTTCCTTTCCATTCTAAACAGACAAATCTCCCTCTGAGGATGAACTGAAATCGGACCCCTTTTTTGAACATTTCCCAGTTTCTGCAGACTACACTAATCCTTCCCTTCTCTGAATTTCTTCAGCAGGAAGACCTTCTTGGGCACCTGCATACCTCAGTCGGTTGAGCGTCCTCTGACTCTTGATTTTCGGTCATAATTCATGAGATGGAGCCCCACATCGGGCTCTGAGCTGGCAGTGCGGAGCCTGCTTGAGATCCTCTCTCTTTCTCTCTCTCTGCCCCTCCTCCACTCATGCTTCTGCACGTGTACACTCTCTCTCACTCTCTCTCAAAATAAGTAAATAAACTTAAAAAAAGCAACATGAAAACAACTTATCCAGTTAACCTCCCAACCAGTGTCCTTAGACTACTTTTAGGGACAGCTAGATCGTTACTTAACAAAGTCATCCTTCCTATTGCTGGAAGTTTTGATCCTCAGAAAATTCTTCCTTTCATTAAGGTGAGACTTGCTTCTTAAACTTGCACCACAGTGCCTAGATTTTCCCTCTGGTAACACTGCTACATTTTTCTGTACAAAAATTCTTTAAATAATATGCATTAAGGGGCGCCTGGGTCGCTCAGTAGGTTAAGCCTCCGACTTGGGCTCAGGTCATGATCTCATGGCTCTTGAGTTTGAGCCCCGCATCAGACTCAATGCTAACAGCTCAAAGCCTGCAGCCCTGCTTCCAGTTCTGTGTCTCCCTCCTTTTCTCTCTACCCCTCCCCTGCTCATTCTCTCTCTCTCTCTCTCAAAAATAAACACTAAAATAAATAAATAAATAAATAAACTACATTAAAAACAATCTTCTCTTTTGTAGGCAAAAACCCCATCACATCTCCCCATAGATTCTCATGTGACATGGTCCAGTTTGTCAATGTCCCTTTTAAAATGAGGCTCCTGGGGGCGCCTGGGTGGCTCAGTCGGTTAAGCGTCCGACTTCGGCTCAGGTCATGATCTCGCAGTCCGTGAGTTCGGGCCCCGCGTCGGGCTCTGTGCTGACAGCTCAGCACAGCCTGTTTCAGATTCTGTGTCTCCCTCTCTCTTACCCTCCCCTGTTTATGCTCTGTCTCTCCCTGTCTCAAAAATAAATAAAACGTTAAAAAAATTAAAAAATAAAATAAAATGAGGCTCCTGGGGGCACCTGGGTGGCTCAGTCTGTACTTTGGTTCAAGTCATGATCTCACAGTTGGTGAGATCGGCTTCTGTGCTCAGACCCTGGAGAGCCTGCTTCAGATTCTGTGTCTCTCTCTCTCTCTGCCCCTTCCCCGCTCACACTCTGTCTCTCTGTCTCTCTCTCTCAAAAATTAATAAACATTAAAAAAGTAAAAATAAAATAAAATGAGGCTCCTGAAAGAGAACGTGGCTCCAGACAGGATTTGGCCAGATGGCATACAACAGGTCATTCCTTCCCTTGATCTGGACATTGAACCTCAATTAGTGCCGCATGGGATTACATTAGCTGCCTTGGCGCCCGCTGCAGTCTGTTCAGACTGAATCCACTGTCAATTAACCCCCCTCTGTTTCATGTTAATTGCTGTTAAGTGAATTCCATCCCAGCCTGTGCTCCTGCAGTTTATTTTTCTTAATGTAAGCTCTGGGCTCTACTTTGATCTCCATAATATTTCATCCTACTGGTATTAGTCCAGTCACTCAAAATATTATAAAATCATGATTCTGTTGCTCAGTGAGTTATTACTGCCCAGCCTCAGTTGCCTTGAATTTTAGTGTCACTTCTGTACATCTGGAAGACCACCCACCTGTATCCACAGCTTAGGAGAACAGCGGTAGAAGCAAGAGCCTTTTTTTTTTTCAGTTAAAAAAAATTTTTTTAATTGAAGTATAGTTGACACACCAAGTTACATTAGTTTCAGGTGTACAACATAGATATGACACGTCCGTATGTTATGCTGTGCTCACCACAAGTGTGGCTGTCATCTGTCACCACATCCGCTATTACAATAGCGCTGACTCTATTCCCTAGGCTGTACCTTTTCTTCCTGTGACTTATTCATTCCATTAACTGGAAGCCTGCGTCTCTCACTCCCCTTCACTCATTTTGCCCAACTCTCCACACACTTCAGCTCTGGCAACCGTCAGTTTGTCTTCTGTATTTATGCGTCTGTTTCCGCTTTTAGTTTATTTTTTGTTTGTTCCTTTTGTTTCTTAGATTCCACATATAAGTGAAATCATATGATATTTGTTTTTGTCTGTCTTACTTACTTCACTTAGCATAATACCCTCTAGGTCTATCCATGCTGTCGCAAATGGCAAGATCATTCTTTTTTGTAGCTAATACTCCATTGTATATCATGGCTAATATTCCACATCTTCTTTGTCCATTCATCTATTGGTGGACACTTGGGTTGCTTCCATATCTTGGCTATTGTAAACAATGCTGCAATTAACAGAGGGGTGCATGTATCTTTTCAAATTAATGTTTTTGTTTTCTTTGGGTAAATACCTGGTAGTGGAATTACTGGACCATATGGTATTCCTATTTTTAATTTTTTGAGGAAACTCCACACCGTTTTCCATAGTGGCTGCACCAGTTTACATTCCCATGAGCAGTGCATGAGGGCAAGAGACATTTTTTTAAACTTCCATTTATTGAATACTTACTCCTTGCTATATTTTGTACTATGCATACATTATCTTATTTAATCTTCACACTCGTCCAGTGAAAACAGGAATTAACATCTCATTTTACAAATGAGGAAATGGAGGGGAAGGGACAAAGATGAAAGTATTCTATTCTCTGACGGGTTTTTCTCACCCGTCATCAGTCTGAGAGACAACTAGGCACACAGGTGCTCCAACTTGCCCACACACCACGTCAGCCTCCCCCCAAAAGGAGGCTTGGGTTCAGCCGTGGTTGAAAAGTTTTGGCCACAGAGAGGGAGGGCAGAGAAACGAACTCCTGGCTCTTTTTCCTTAGGGTGACATCTCAATAGCTTTTTGAAGAAGATGAAGTTGCACATAGGAATGGACAAAAATTAGAAACAACTAGGAAAAGACAAAATTGGATTTAAAAAAAATTTTTTTTAATGTTTATTTATTTTGACAGGGGGAGAGAGACAAAGCATGAGGGGGGGAGGGGCAGAGAGAGAAGGAGACACAATCTGAAGCAGGCTCCAGGCTCTGAGCAGTCAGCACAGAGCCAGACACGGGGCTCGAACCCACGGACCGTGAGACCATGACCTGAGCCGAAGTCAGACACTCAACCGACTGAGCCACCCAGGTGCCCCCAAAGTTGGATTTTAAAAACAAAGTCTATTGGGCATATAATGCTATAAAATGTGACGTGATCTTGGAAATTGTATTCATGGCTTCATCAGGCTGACAGAATTTTTTCCCCCTTGTTTTCCTTTCTACACTCTGTAACAGTGAATGATGGTTAAGGGAAGGATCAACCCCATACAGCCCTACTTTAATTTACTTGCACAGCATTTATGGTCTTTAAAAAATTTTTTTTTTACAGCATTTATGGTCTTAAGATATGTTTCTTATTATTTCTCCCCACTGAAATGTGAGCTCAATGAATGCAGGGTTCTATCTGCCTTGTTCTCCTCCGTATCACTATTACCTAGAATCTAAGTATGACATAGAAATCCTACCACTTAAAAAAAGATTATTTGGGGCACCTGGGTGTCTCAGTTGGTTAAGTGTCTACTCTTGATTTTGGCTCAGGTCATGATCTCATGGTTTGTGAGTTCGAGCCCTGCATCGGGCTATGCACTGACAATGCAGAGCCTGCCTGGGATTCTCTCTCTCTCTGTCTCTCTCTTTCTCTTTTTCTCAAAATAAATTAATAAACTAAAAAAAAAATAAAAAAAGATTATTTAAAAACAATGTAAAGGCTGAGCAAGTTTCACCCCAGCATTCACTCTACATGTGGGTGTAGGCAAAGTGCTTAAATTTTTTTTTCAACGTTTTTTGGTTTTTTTTTTTTTTATTTATTTTTGGGACAGAGAGAGACAGAGCATGAACGGGGGAGGGGCAGAGAGAGAGGGAGACACAGAATCGGAAACAGGCTCCAGGCTCCGAGCCATCAGCCCAGAGCCTGACGCGGGGCTCGAACTCACGGACCGCGATATCGTGACCTGGCTGAAGTCGGACGCTTAACCGACTGCGCCACCCAGGCGCCCCAACAAAGTGCTTAAATTTTAAGAAAACTTTACTAACATCCTTCCAGCGCTAAGCCAAGCTGCCTTTTGATAGGTAACACACACACACACACACACACACACACACACACACACACACACACTGCCCTCTAATGGTAGTGGGTTTTTTTGTTTTTGATTTTAGCAGCAATAGTTGAATATTCTAGTTCCCTTAAGATGGAAGTATGGCTGTGGGTAATGGCAGAGCCAAAGAGTGGCCTGCGAGGGACTTTAAGATGCACAATGCACTTGCTATATATGTTCAAGACAATTCTCCTGTCTACTACCCTTTTCCCAACCTTTCCAACCAGATTGCTTCCCCCAGCAGTCTTATTCTGGAGTCCGACAGGTTAACTTGGCAGTGCTCGGGTAGGCCTACCCAGAGGTCGAGTCAGGAAGACAGTGACACAGCTTGCTTGCTAGGGCCAGCTGGGACACAAAGTGGGGTGACACTTCATATGGCAGTTGTCCTTTATTTGTTTGACTTCTCAGTTTGGCCTCTTCATCTTTTGCCTGTTTCCTATTCCCAGCTCCTCTCATAGGTGGAAATGTCAAAAGTTGAAAGTTTAAAATATGTCAGCCCATGATACCAAAAGTTTGTCCCCCAAAGACTACAAAGATGTTAATCTTCTTATCACATGGGCTACCAGGTGTCAAAGTATGATTATACAAATTTTTAAAAAGGGGGTGCAGTTGGTTAAGTGGCCGACTTCAGCTCAGGTCATGATCTTGCAGTTCGTGAGCTCAAGCCCCGCATCAGGCTCTGTGCTGACAGCTCAGAGCCTAGAGCCTGCTTCAGGTTCTGCGTCTCCCTCACTCTCTGCCCCTCCCCGCTCACTCTCTGTCTCTCAAAAAATGAATAAATGTTAAAAAACATTAAAAAAAATTTTTTAATGGAGGTGCATGGCTGGCTGTCAGCGGAGCATGCACATCTCAGTCTTGGGGTTGTGAGTTTGAGCCCCACATTGGGTGTAGATATTACCTAAAAATTAAAAAAAATTATAAATAAATAAATACATAAATAAATATTAAAAAATTAAAAACATAATCCTCATAGCAATATAAAATGAACACATGTTGGGGTGCCTGGGTGGCTCAGTCAGTTAAGTGTCCGACTTCAGCTCAGGTCATGATCTCACAGCATGTGAGTTTGAGCCCCGTGTCAGGCTCTGTGCTAACAGCTCAGAGCCTGGAGCCTGCTTGGGATTCTGTGTCTCCCTCTCTCTCTGCCCCTCCCCTGCTTGGCTCGGTCTCTCTCTTTCTCAAAAATAAATAAACATTTTTAAAAATTTGTTAAATAAAATAAAATGAAATAAACACATGTCTAAGATTTATTAAGTTATTGATGAAGGGGACCAATAAGATGGTAAATTAATTCAAAAAGTATTTTGAAGAACTAAGAATTTATAGGCTTCTACAAATTAATGTTAGAATAAGATTGCTAGGTTAACATCCTATAGGCAAATAAACCTATTGATTACCTTCTCTACTGGATGGAATTTTTTTCATTTTTATTTTTTAATTTAATTTTAGAGAGAGAGCACAAGCAGGAGAGAGGGGCAGATGGAGAGAGAGAGAGAGAGAGAGAGAGAGAGAGAGAGAGAGAGAAACCCAAGCAGGCTCCATGATCAACTCAGAGCCGGATGCTAGATTCAAGGACAAGACCCTGGGATCATGACCTGAGCTGAAATCAAGAGTCAGATGTTCAACTGACTGAGCCACCCAGGCACCCCAGAAATTTTTAATTAACATGTAAGTGTACCATATCTGGGCTTTAATCAAACAGTAAACAGCCAAGTCAAACACAAATACATTATCTTAGAAAATTAAGAATCTTTGGGAAAGCTTTTAAACAAGGCTGGCAGTATAATATCGAAAAAGATGAGTGGCCCTGTCCTTTCCCTTATTTGTAAGTTTTAGATAATTTTTAATGCAAGTTTTTATATTTTTCATATACATATGTATTTTTAATATAAATTTTACATTTTTTATATAAAGTTCTTATATATTTCTCCTGTTTGTCTTTTCCCTGTTTTGGAGTGTGCTAGGACTTCTCATATAGTAAATAGTGGATATGAGAAGGAGAAAACATAAATCTCTCCAAACTTCTCTTGTTGTAAGTTGATAACACATTTTAGGAAGAGAGTGTTTGTTGTTGAGTGGCAGAGATCAAGTGAGGGAAGAGATGAAAAGTTTTGGGTAAAATGAACTTTGAGGATTACAATGGATTTTAATGTATCCATTCTATTTTGTAGTTCATGATCAGAAATAATGAATACCTTCGAGCTTCTTGTCAGTGGAGAATGCATTAAATCAAAAATGTGAAAATTATGTAGTATTCAGTATTTAATAACAGGGAAGAAGGACAATGGGATTAACAAATATTCAACAGTGTGATGACAGATGCTTGACTCTGGTTAAAATTTCCTTTTAAGTATCAAAGCATATGGTTAAGGTCAAGAAGGCAGCCCTAATGGAACTTGCTAACCTAAGAGTTCTTACCAGAAACTCAAAGGCTCCTGCACCCATAATCATACATTAGGGTGTCCATATTTAGGTTAGGAACAAGGAGCATTCATTCAAAGAATATCCTGCCTGTGTTGAACATGCACTGCCAATTTTTTGTTTGTTTGCTTCCAGTGGAACAAGCATAAGAACTTTCTGGCTTAAAACAACAACAACAACAAAAACAACACCTAATCTTTTATCACCTTTTTCCTCTGTACTTTTTCTCTCCCTCTTTCTATACATCTACTATTCACTCTGTCCTTTTACATTTTCTTCTTTAAATTATTGATGTTGTTGCCCTGAACCATAGTAAGCATTTTATACCTAACCAATGATTTTAGGATCTGCCTAATTTTCTTCTGCCCTCTGCCCCTCATCAGTCTTCCCAGGACCTTTCAACATGTGAGCTATGGCCCCTCCAACTCTGTAATTTCACAAAAGTCCATAACTCTTTTGATGTTATGGACTTCCTTCTCTACCTGTTTTGGTCTGGAAAGTTCAAATGCTGGATCTCATCACTGCCAGCACTTGCTAAACTTCTGAGATCTCTTAACTCAGTACTTCACTTCTCTGACCCCATTGCTCTGTTTTCTCCCAAGCTCACCTGTCACTACTTGCCAAACTTGCCCTCTGATGCCACCCATTGTAGTACTTTTCATTGCTCAGCTCCTTTCCATTTGACTCAGTTTCCTTCTGCCTCCACAGGATTTCATCCAGCCTTACATTCCAAGGTCCGTGCTTTGTGTTCCCTTTGCCAGGTTCCTGGCCATAGTCAATCCTTTATGCTTTGCTGTCTGTTGTAGCAATCTCTTCCCAGAGATCTCTGGGCCTATCCTTGAAGCACAGGTGGTCCATATTGGGTCCAGAAATGAAAAAGGCTTGTTCCTTGTTAATGGGAGGTTTTTTTTACTGCAAAACCAGAAAAAATCAATTTAAATTGACTTTATTTTTTTTAAGTTTATTTACTTACTTAGATTGAGAGAGAGAGAGAGAGAGAGAGAGAGAGAGCACGTGAGCAGAGGAGGGGCAGAGGGAGAGGGGGAGAGAAAATCCCAAGCAAGCTCTGCACTCTCAGCACAGAGCCTGATGCGGGGCTCAAACTCACAAAGCATGAGATCATGACCTGAGCTGAAATCAAGAGTTGGACGCTTAATCGACTGAGTCACCCAGGTGCCCCAATTTAAATTGACTTAAAAAAAATTATCATTTCATATAATAAAATGTCCAAAGGTAGGGCAGGCTCCAGGTGTAGTATGCCAGGGCTCTGGCCCCCATCTTTCTGTGATTCCCTTTGTTTTGCTCTCATTAAATGGCTAGTGTTATCCTCAGGCTGGCCACAAAAGGACTGCAGTATTTCCAGCTGTCACATCCAGATATAATCATGTCCAGGGAAACAGAGAGGACTTTTCTTTTCTCCAACAGAGAACACCTTTTTCCAAGTCCTCTGGATTCTCTACACATGTTATTGCTATTACTGAGTAACATGCCCATCTCTAAACCAATCACAGACAAAGAAATGGGACCACTGGGATTTATTGAGACCAATCAAAATTTGCTTCTGGATCTGTGACTTATGTGGGAGGAATTATACCTGAACAAATAATATTGGACCTCCACAGGCAATGAAGAAGGGGAAAAGGATAATGGGTAGGTAACCCACAATATCTGCTATAGTGCGAAATGGTGAACCACTGACAGAAGGACTTTATGGCCATAAAAGCTAAAGTTTTTGAGCTTGAAGATTGATTGTCAATTTAGCCATCAACACGCTCATGGTGCACGTGGGTAGCTCAGTCGGTTAAGCATCCGACTCTTGATCTCAGCTCAGGTCATAACCTCAGCGTTCTGAGTTCAAGCCCCGCATTGGGCTGTGCACTGGGCATGAAGCCTACTTAAGAAAATAAATAAAAATAAAAACACTTTTGTAAATTTGACCACCAAAAGTAATTTTGTTTGTTCTTAGAAGAGAGGAAGTGAGGATGGGGAACATCATTTTGTAACTCCTAGATCGCAGATTTTTGTTCAACCTCCACATTCTACTTTCTCTATGTTGAACACAACCAACATTACCCTTCCATATGAACAAAAGTTCTGCTCATTTTCACCCCATCTCCTCAATCTCTCCTCTAGCTCCTCCTCACTATAATCGGATGGCTCTGCCAGGTTCATTTTTTTTTTTAAATATATGAAATGTATTGTCAAATTGGTTTCCATACAACACCCAGTGCTCATCCCAAAAGATGCCCTCTTCAATACCCATCACCCACCTTCCCTTCCCTCCCACCCCCCATCAGTCCTCAGTTTCTGCCAGGTTCATTAAAGAGAAGACCAAAATCATAAACCATAGTCTGCTCCATATCAGTCTTCTGGACTTCAGATCTTCTGTCTCTCTCTCTCTCTTTTAAGTTTATTTATTTATTTTGAGAGAGACTGAGAACAGGCAGAGAGAGAGGGAGACAGAAAGAGTCCCAAGCAGGCTCCACATTATCAGCGCACAGCCCCACGCAGGGCTTGAACTCACAAACTGTGAAATCATGACCCGAGCTGAAATCAAGAATCAGGCTCCACATTATCAGCGCACAGCCCCACGCAGGGCTTGAACTCACAAACTGTGAAATCATGAGCCGAGCTGAAATCAAGAATCAGATGCTTACCTGACTGAGCTACCTGGGTGTCCCTACACACATCTTTAACTCTCTTACTCATTCTTAGAACAAATGATCTGTTGACATTGATTCTACTCTAGTTCCTATTTTTTAAGAGCTTTATTGAGGTAAAACTTACATACCTAAATATATATACACCATAAAATTCACCTGTTTTTAAGAGCACAAATCTGGGGCGCCTGGGTGGCTCAGTCAGTTAAGCGTCCGACTTCGGCTCAGGTCATGATCTCGCGGTTGGTGAGTTCAAGCCCTGCGTCGGGCTCTGTGCTGACAGCTCGGAGCCTGGAGCCTGTTTCAGATTCTGTGTCTCCCTCTCTCTCTCTGACCCTCCCCCGTTCATGCTCTGTCTCTCTCTGTCTCAAAAATAAATAAACGTTAAAAAAAATTTTTTTAAAAAAAGAGCACAAATCAATTATTTTTAGTGAATTTTTAGAATTGTGCAAACATCACAAAATCCAGTTTTAGAGTGTTTCCATCACTCTTATCATCCATCCACTGACCCACGTGCCATCAGTTCCCATTCCTCAGCTCTATCCCACGCAGCCACTAATCTGCTTTCTGTCTCTATAGATTGCCTTCTTAGCTATTTCATGTAAATGGATCATATGATATGTAGTCTTTTGTGTCTGGCTTCTTTCATTTAGCATAATGTTTTATTGCTGGACAATATTCTATTGTGTAGATATTACATTTTTGTTTCTCCACTTGCCAAGTGATGGATATTTGGAGTGTTTCCCTTTTTTGGCTGTTCTGAACATTCGAGAACAATCTTTGGGTAGACATATGTCTTTATTTCTCTTACGTAGATACCAGGGGTGGAACTTCTGAGTAAGTTTTTGTGTAGCTTTTTAAGAAACTGCCAAACTGTTTTCCAAAATGGTTGTACCATTTTACATTCCTGCCAACAATGTTCTAGTTTTTCTGTATCCTTACTAATGCCTGTAATTATTTGTCTTTTTTGATTATAGACATTCTGGTGGGTATGAAGTAGTATCTCATTAGTTTTAATTTTCATTTCTTTGATGGTTGATGATGTTGAACATCATTTCAAGTGCTTATTAATCATATACATATCTTCTTTGGTAAAATGTCTATGCAGGTCTTTTGTTCATTTTTAAATTGGGTTCTTTCTTTTATTATTGAGTTGTAAGAGTTCTTTTTATATGCTGGATACAAGTCCTTTTTCAGATTATGATCTGCAGATATTTTCTCTCAGTTTGTGGATTCTTTTTTCATGTTCTCAATTTTTTTTTGAGTATAGTTGAAAATGTTCTCAATATTGTCTTTAGAATACAAAATTTTAAAATGTTGATGAAGTCCAGTGTATCAATTTTTCCCTTTTATAAATCAGGCTTTTGGTGTCAAGTATAAGACCTCTTTGCCTAAACCTAGTGTCATGCACTAAATATTTATGTTCTCCCAAAATTCACATATTGAAGCCCCAACGCCCAAAGTGATGGTGTTACAAGGTAGGGCCTTTGGGAAGTAATTACAATTAGATGAAATCATAAGGGTGGAGCCCTTATGAACAGGATTAGTGCTCTTAAAATGAGTCCCAAGAGAGCTATGCTCTGCTCTCCACCAAGAAAAGATACTACAAGAAGTGGATAGCTTACAACACAGAGGAGGATTCTTACCAAGAAACAAACCAGGCTGGCACCTGATCTTGGACTTCTAGTCACCAGAACTATGAGAAATAAATTTCTGTTGTTTAGAAGCCACCTGGTTTATGGTATTTTGTTATAATAGCCTAAAGTGAGACAACAAGGTCATAAAGATTCTCTCCTTTGTTTTCTTCTAAAAGCTGTAGTTTTAGCTTTTTCATTTAGGTTTATGATCTTGTGTTTCCTTCATGATATCCTGCAATTTCTATCCTATTCACTCCCTTAAAGTTTCATTCTTTTAAGTTTTATTATTTATTTTGAGAGAGAGAGAGAGAGAGAGAGAGAGAGAGCAGGGGAGGGCAGAGAGATGGAGAGAGAGAATCCTAAGCAGGCTCTGCACCAGTGAGGATTGATCTCACCAACCAGGAGATCATGACCTGAGCTGAAATCAAGAGTCAGACACTTAACTGACTGAGCCACCCAGGTGCTCCCCCCGCCGCCCCCCGCCTTTTTGTAAGTAGGCTCCACGGCCAGCATGGAGCCCAATGTGGGGCTTGAACTCATGACCCTGAGATCAAGAGCTGAGCTGAGATCAAGAGTCAGAAGGGTAACCACTGAGCCACCCAGGCACCCCTCAAGATTCATTCTTGAATATTAAGAGACCTAGCTACCAAATCCAATGGCCTTTCTTCAATTTTCATCTACTACTTTTATCAAAATATTCTGTAGGTGATGAAATAATTACAAAAAAACTTACGAGTAAAATAATTGCAGAAGTGCAAGGGAGACAGATCTGGTGAGACTCTCAGGACATGAGGTTTAAGGTGACCACTCACAGTACCTTGACATACAGGGTGCTTGATAACTCCTTGTTTAATTGGTAGATAGAAAAAACCCTTCAGCTTAATTCTTGTGCTGACCCAGGGATCTTTATACAATTTTGGGTTAAGACTACAGTACACTAGGGGCACCTGGGTGGCTCAATCAGTTGAGCGTCTGACTTTGGCTCAGGTCATGATCTCATGGCTCGTGGGATCAAGCCCCAAGCCAGGCTCTGTACTGACAGCTCAGAGCCTGGAGCCTGCTTCAGATTCTGTGTTTGCCTCTCTCTCTGCCCCTCCCCTGCTCATGCTCTGTCTCTCTCTCTCTTAAAATAAATAAACATTGGGGCGCCTGGGTGGCGCAGTCGGTTAAGCGTCCGACTTCAGCCAGGTCACGATCTCGCGGTCCGTGAGTTCGAGCCCTGCGTCAGGCTCTGGGCTGATGGCTCGGAGCCTGGAGCCTGTTTCCGATTCTGTGTCTCCCTCTCTCTCTGCCCCTCCCCCGTTCATGCTCTGTCTCTCTCTGTCCCAAAAATAAATAAAAAACGTTGAAAAAAAAGTTAAAAAAAAAAAATAAACATTAATCAACAACAACAAAAAACTACGGTAGATTAAGAGGTCCAAACTGAATTGTATTTCCAGGCTCACATGCGAACAAACCTACACCTGTGAATGAACCAGAGATTCTTAGAATAACCCAGGGCCAAAATGAACTATAAGGGCAGCTCTCAAAGTATGGAGTTTCATAGGCTAAGCATGCATCCCTAGTCTAGTCTAGAATTAGACTACAGCCAGATTTGCTCTAAAGGGTGTGGCGGTGGGGGAAGGGTTCAATTTATCTAACAACTAGATAAGCTATAATTTGGTTAGAAATGGTATTAGGTAAATAAAGACAAGGCGATGCGTTTTCTTGTTTTAATATGGCAGGGTCTTGTGCATGTTAACAGACTGCTGAGAATGAACCAGCAGAGAATGAAGCTGAAAATGGGAAAGACAGGGGTAGAGAGTGAGAGAAAGAATATTGGTGAAACAAGGTCACAGAAGATGGGCTCTGGAGCCCTCTAGGGAAGCCAGATTCTCTGCAGAGTGGGAATTGAGTGAAGTTGAGGGGAGAATTTTCCCATTTTACTTTTACACTCTGGTATTTGTCTATATTTTTAAATAATGGGTGTTGATTATATATTCATTTTATAATGAGAAAAAAATTTAAGAGCTCAACAGAATTAACTTTGGATAAGATACATAAAGAAAAAAAACCCACAACTGCTCAGCTCACATGATCTCCACCCCCTCCTGCTTTAGATAGGGTCTCTCTAGCTCATATATGCTAGTTTTGTTGCTTTGGCTAAACTATGTTAGTATCTCAAAGACAAAAGTTATGGCCCATTTTGCATCTTACTATAGCTCTTAATTTGGTGAATATGAGATGTGCTCAATAAACACCAAAAAACATGGATTGGGAAAGTGTGCTACAGATGACAGTAACATAATCAAAAGAGAAGTGTTTTGATACATATGGGAACTTGCACTTCAAATCACTGGGGTTGGGGTGCCTGGGTGGCTCAGTTGGTTGGGCGTCCAACTTCGGCTTGGGTCATGAGCTCACGGTTTGTGAGTTCAAGCCCTGTGTCAGACTCTGTGCTGACAGCTCAGAGCCTGGAGCCTGCTTCGGATTCTGTGTCTCCCTCTCTCTCTGTTCCTCCCCTGCTCACACACTCTCTCTCTCTCAAAAATAAATGAAGATTTAAAAAAATTTTTTTTAATCATTGGGGGAAAGATAGGTAATTCAAAATATAGTAGTGTTGGGACAGTTGGATGGGCATCTGGGAAGAAATAAAGGTGGGATTCACATCTTGTGTCTTATATCAAAATAAATCCTGAGTAGAAAAAATCATGGGATTAAACAAACAAAAGACAAAAAACCTGGGAGTGAGAAATGCCCGTGTATATAAGACAAAAATGCAGAAGCACAGAGAAAAATATTGATTGATTTGACTAGAAAAAATGTGCCTGGAAAAAATGGCATAAACAAAGTCAAAAAACAAATGACAAAGGTGAAAATACCTACAATTCATATCACAAACCAAGGACTATTTTCCTTAATAAAGAACCTTTTTTACAAATCAGTAAAAAGACCAGCATCACAGTAGAAAAATGAGCAAATGACATCTTATTTCATAAAAAATCTCCCTCCAGTGTATGAAGATGCTCAGTCTCCCTCGTAATAAAAGAAATGCAAATTAAAACTCCGAGCTACAAAACAAAAACAAAAAAAAACCCGTAAGGCTATGAGACACCATTTTTAAATTATAAAATTGGCAAAGATCAATGAGTTTGATAACACTGTCTGTTGAGAGCAGATATTCTCACGTACTGCTGACGATTTAAGTTGGGATGACCTTCATGTAAGTACTGTGCATTGGTAAAATACAGTCCAACCTCTCATCTCTTACCATTTTTCTCTTGTTCAATCCAAATTAGCCACAGTTGTGTCCTTGCTCCTCTTCAAATAAGCCAAGCACACTCCAGCCCTAGGTGTCTATGCACTTACCTTTCCCTACTACCCATGAAATGCACATCAATTTTTCCTTACCTCCTTCAGGTCTTTACTCAAATGTCACTTCTACAGGGAGGCATTCTCTGATCATTGTCAAAAAAAGTGGCTCTCAACCCCTCCATCATTCTCTTTTTACCCTGTTTTTAATTCCAGGCACTTAATATATGACATTATTCTACGTGTTTATTATTGCTCCTCTCCCATTAGACTGTAAACCTTGTAAAGGCAAGGACTTTGTTGTGCATACTGCTGTGTACATGGACTCTAGAATAGTACAGGCTCAGCTTGTAATAGGTGTTCATTAAGTACACACACTGAATGAATGAATGAGCAAACTTCTTTGAAGGACAACTTAGCAATTTCTACTAAAATTTAGAATAGAAAAAAAATTTAGAGTAGACATACCTAGCATTTCCCCTCTAGGCATTACATGTAGTTTTACAAAGGCACAAAGTAGAGAATGTACAAGGTTATTTGCTGTGGCATTATTTCTAATAGTGAAAGGATAAACAACCTAAGGTCAACTTTTAAAATAGATCATCTACATCTATACAATGGAATACTATGTAGACATAGAAGAATCTCTGATTCTGAAAATTCTCTTGCTACCTTAGGCAAATATTATACAGATATCACATGACCATCTTAACTCCCTGGTGATATCATTAAGAATGCTACCTGAAGGGCATCTGGGTGGCTCAGTTGGTTAAGTGTCTGACTCTTGGTTTCGGCTCAGGTCATGATTTCATGGTTCATGAGTTCGAGCCCCCTATCAGGCTCTGTACTGACAGTGTGGAGCCTGCTTGGGTTCTCTCCCTCCCTCCCTCTCTCTCTCTCTCTCTCTCTGCTCCTCCCACATGCACACTCCCTCTCAAAATAAATAAACTTAAAAAAAAAAAAGGAATGATCCCTTTAATGGAGTTTTTAATGGTAAAGAGGGTAGGGATAGACAGGTAGAAAGAGTGAATTTTTTAGTTTTATTTAATATTAATTTCCTTGCAGGAAACATAGAATATCTGCCAGTTAAACAATATTCTAAAAGAAGAAAGATGTAACTGTACACATATAACCTAGTTCAACAAAGATCTTCTCTTTGTAGATCCAAACTCATAAATAAGCCTAAACTGGCAATGCCTATTGTTCATTTTAGTATGGGTAGATTTCCCATATTACAAACAAACTTCTGTAGTTACGGGAAGAGCTTCAGGTTTTCAGAATGTCTTTAGAATGTATTTCCTGATCCTGGAGGGGCAGAATTCCCCAGCCATCCATCAGAAGACCTCAACGTGTGGCAGCCGGCGTCCTGCAGGGCTGCTCTTCTCCTCCACGGTTATACATAAAGACATAATGCCTCTGGAATAATCCCCTGTTAACCATTTATCCCCTCCAATCTTAGCAAACTATAATTTGCTTTCTGCTCCTCAAATAAAATATTCTCATCCCTATCTCTTTATCATTAACCTCCTCTTCTTTTTCTTTCTTCCAGTTTCTCTCATCTGGAATTCTATATAAACTTCTATCCAAATACTACCATTTCAAGGGCAGGCAAAGTCCCATCTCTCCACTAAAGGGCAGTCTTTCCTGACTATTCTACCCTATGGTAACCTAGGCTCTGGCCCTCTAACCTTTCTCAAGCATTTGGCTCTAATCTGTTTGCGCCTAATTCTGTTAATTAGCTTTTCACAAGTTTTTGACTTATCTTCCAATTAGATTGTAAGCTCCTTAAAGGCATATTTCTATATTCTGTTTCTCCTATATTCCTCATGCATCTACATAGTAGATAATCTAAAAGTCTCAGTTTTGAAAAGTAACATGGTCAATCCAAACATGACCCAACATGTACGTTTAGTGCTCTTTACAGATTTTTCTAGAGCCATGTTTATACATTCTTTGTATAATTGTATAAGTGTATAATATTGTATTATAAAATTATACAAAGAATGTATAAACATGGTTCTTCTACTAGCCCCATAAATTCTTTGAGTTTCTGGTATCAGAACTCGTCAGCTGACTCTGTGTCCCAGCCACAAGACTGAAGTTGTTCATCCTGTGGGAACTCAACCTCGAGGTCATAAACAAAATTTGGATCATCCTTCTTCTTCTGATTTTTCTCAAAAAGTTCATCCATGATGCTCTTTCTTTTGGCAAGTTCCTTGTCATCTAGTTTGTTCAGGTCTTCCTCAGGATCAATCGTTGTTTCCCGCTGAATTTGTTCCATCGTTTCTGCCAAACTTTGCCCCCACAAATAACCTCGTAAAAAACTGAATAACTTCTCTAGCTGCCTCAGGGACACTTGTTCCAGGTAATTCTTGTGTCGTGGATTATTCTTTAACTGTTCAGCAGCTCTGCTGCAATCTAGGAGGAAGAAACAAAACTATATACCACACATAACACATACACCAAAAATACTGATGTACCACAAACTACTGAAAGCATTACCTGCTATTACAGCCAAGAAGCGAAGTGGCTTTTTCAGAATGAATTATTTTGCAGAACTATTCCTTTATATTGGGATATGTGGGGGGGGGGGGGGAGGGATGTATTTTTTATTTCCTCAATCACTTTGAGGAGATTTTAAATATTTGCAACTGGAGAAAACATCTGAAATGAAAAGGTAGTATTATAGTTTTAGATATTAGTTCTGGTACTAATATCAACACTGCACATAAAAAACACATTTGGAGGGAGAGAAAAGAGTTAATATTACTGAATAATGCTTCTCATTTAACCCATATCCAATTCTGAATGGGTGGGATTATCAATTTCCTTTTACAGATCAGGAAACTGAAGCTCACTGAGAACAAGTGATTTAACTGGGTTCACACATCTACCCTGATAGTCAGGATTTGAAGCTAAGACTGTGTAACTCTGAAGACCATGTCACTTCATTATGAGACTCAAATCATTCTTATTAAGTGACTTAGAGAAGATTTAAGATAGGCAAGATAAAACATGAGATACCTGAAAACTTTGAAAAGTTTCGGATTGGCATGATGCGTTGGCGACTTTTCCCCTTCATTTCATTCTCATAGATTAAGATAATAGCTGGAGGCTGGAACCTAATTCCACATTTTTTGGCAATGCACATCATTTTCACATACACTTCAGGGTAAATCAGAGGAAGTCTGATGACAATGTGTTAGTCACATAATGACTTCCTGCTAAAGGGGAAAAAAACGTAAGTGTTGGATAAACCACACTCCCTAGTACCCCACCTCCCTAGCAGATCTGGCTCTAGTCCACTTCTAGGAGTGCATTCTTGGCCTATCAAGCCCAATACTTTGAGAGCTACTGTGAAAGTTCAGTTTGGCCCTCAGTTATCAGTAGTCTGTTGGGTCCCTGGTTCACTGAGGTGTGTAGGTTTGTTCACACACGAGCCTGGATATGCAGTTCAGTCCGGACCTCTTGGTGTACTGCACTCTTAATCAAAGATTGTAAATGAACCCCTGCATCAGCCCAAGAATCAACTTATAGGACCTTTTTTTTTTTTTTAATTTTTTTTTTTTAACATTGATTTATTTTTGAGACAGAGAGAGAGCATGAACAAAGGAGGGTCAGAGAAAGAGGGAGACACAGAATCTGAAACACGCTCCAGGCTCTGAGCTGTCAGCACAGAGCCCGATGCAGGGCTCGAACCCACGGACCGCGAGATCGTGACCTGAGCTGAAGTCAGGACGCTTAACTGACTGAGCCACCCAGGTGCCCCTAGGATCTTTTTTATTTACCAGTTAAACAAGTATGCATAAGTACCCCCTATGGCAAGATAGTAAGATTTTTTAACCTTAAACATTACGTCCTGAGAGGTTCACCCAACCAGATCTGTCTCCTCTGTACTTTCCTAATCATTTTACTCATCAAGCTTTTTATGATTACTCATTTAATCATTTACCTACCTGTCTTTCTTTTTTTCTTTTAAGATTTTATTTTTAAGTAATCTCTATAGCCAACGTGGGGCTCAAACTCACAACTCCAAGATCAAGAGTCACATGCTTGGGGTGCCCAGGTGGCTCAGTCAGGTAAGCGTCTGACTTCCTCTCAGGTCATGATCTCACGGTTCGTTGAGTTCAAGCCTCACGTCAAGTTCTGTGCTGACAGCTCAGAACCTGGAGCCTGCTTCAGATTCTGTGTCCTTTTCTTCCTCTGCCCCTCCCCCTCTGTGCTCTCTGTCTCTCAAAACTAAAAATAAACGTTAAAAAAAAAAAAAGAGGCACATGCTCTACTGACTGAGCCAGCTAGACATCCCTCTTCCCCCTTCTATTCTACATGCTACATGAGGTAAGCAACGTATCGATTATTCACCAGAACATCCCAGTATAATACCTGGAATGTAGTAGGCATTCCATACATACTTGTTTGATTTAATGTACTAATACAAGACACAGCCTCTGTACATCCTCTAAGTGTTCACAGTCTAGAAGTCTGATAAAAAATGCAGACTTGGGGTGCCTGGGTGGCTCAGTCGGTTAAGCGTCCGACTTCGGCTCAGGTCACGATCTCGCGGTATGTGAGTTCGAGCCCCGCGTCGGGCTCTGTGCTGACTGCTCAGAGCCTGGAGCCTGTTTCAGATTCTGTGTCTCCCTCTC
Source organism: Neofelis nebulosa (assembly GCF_028018385.1). Classification (NCBI taxonomy): domain Eukaryota; kingdom Metazoa; phylum Chordata; class Mammalia; order Carnivora; family Felidae; genus Neofelis; species Neofelis nebulosa. Next base: position 87,102,270 of record NC_080786.1, on the reverse strand, counting down.
TCTCTGACCCTCCCCCGTTCATGCTCTGTCTCTGTCTCAAAAATAAATAAACGTTAAAAAAAAAAAATTAAAAAAAAATGCAGACTTGATGCAGATTCAACCTCTACATATACAAGCAATAAAGTTTTACATGGTTTTTATTTCAACTCATTTGTCTCACTATATGTTTTTTCAGTCACAAGAAGCACAGCTATTTTGCAGTTAATACGTTCTATCCCCTCTTCCTGGTGCCCAGTGCCAAAATACACTTAATGATAGGGACTGCCTTAGATAGGACTATGACATTCTCAAGAAGACTTCAAAATGTCAAGGAACCTAGAGGTAAAGCAGCACAGGGTGATGATATCTCCATAAACTTAGTTCTGTTAGAGAATCACTTTAGGAAAATAGTACATTGTAGAAAACTGGGGGTTAGGTGGAAGAGGAGGAGGAGGAAACATATATAAAATAATTACCATTGATTCTTTCCAGTTTTTTTTCTACACATAGTTTTTTTAAATATAGTATTTTTTATATTAAGCATCTGTCTTCTGCCTTTTAAAGAAGGCTCCATACGGGATAGGCTCAAACTCACGACTCTGAGATCAAGAGTCTCATGCTCTACAAATTGAGCTAGCCAAGAGCCCCTATGTCCTGCCTTTTAAGTTTAACCACCTATGTGACTTTGTCATTAGATGTTTTACTAAAATGCAAATTTTTATGTGATAGCCAAGTGTTTTATCCTATGGACATACCATAATCTATAACATTCACCCCTTACTGTTGGACATCAGAATTTTTACTCTTAAAAAAAAATTTTTTTTTTAACGTTTATTTATTTTTGAGACAGAGAGAGACACAGCATGAACGGGGGAGGGGCAGAGAGAGAGGGAGACACAGAATCGGAAGCAAGCTCCAGGCTCTGAGCCATCAGCCCAGAGCCTGACACGGGGCTCGAACTCGCGGACCACGAGATCGTGACCTGAGCCGAAGTCGGATGCTTAACCGACTGAGCCACTGGCTCAGGTCGTGATCGCGCAGTGTTGTGAGTTTGAGCCCTGCGTTGGGCTCTGTGCTGACAGCTCAGAGCCTGGAGACTACTTTGGATTCTGTGTCTTCCTCTCTCTCTGACCCTCCCCCATTCATGCTCTGTCTCTCTCTGTCTCAAAAATAAATAAACATTAAAAAAAAATAAAAAAAAAAAGAAATGACTCATAAAGAACTGCTTTTTCAAATTACTGTGCTCTGCCTCTGATCTGATGTAATAATTTCACCCATCCCCTTCTTAACAAATACTACTCCCAGTTCATCTCACTAAAATCTAGCCTGTTAGTAAGCTTTCTAGGAGATCCCACTGAGCACAATATAAATCCCACACACTCAAGCAAATGCCCGTACTCATGAATGATACGCAATTGATAATAATATAGGGTTTTTTTTTTTATTTACTATAGAGTCTTTTCTTTTTAAAATTTAACTTTTATTTGTACTAAAGTAATGTCTCTTTTCTGTTTAAAATGTAAAATAGCGATCGCTATCAAAATAACACCAACAGTCTTCACAGAGCTAGAACAAACAATCCTAAAATTTGTATGGAACCAGAAAAGACCCTGAATAGCCAAAGCAATCCTGAAAAAGAACACAAAGCTGGAGGCATCACAATTCCAGACTTTAAGCTGTGTTACAAAGCTGTAATCATCAAGACAGTGTGGTACTGGCACAATATTACTGGGTGATTAAAAAGAATGAAATCTTGCCATTTGCAACAATGTGGATGGAACTAGAGTGCATTTTGCTACGTGAAGTAAGTCAGAGAAAGATAAATATCATATGATTTCACTCACAAGTGGAATTTAAGATACGAAACAGATGAATATAAGGGAAGGCAAGCAAAAATAATATAAAAACAGTGAGGGGGACAAACCATAAGAGACTCTTAAATACAGAGAAGAAACTGAGGGTTGCTGAAGGGGTTTTGGGTGGAGTCTAAATGGGCAAGGGACATTAAGGAGGACACTTGTTGGGATGAGCACTGGGTGTTATATGTAAGTGATGAATCACTAAATTCTATTCTTGAAATCACTATTGCACTATATGTTAACTAACTTAACTAACTTTACATTTTTAATGTAAATTAAAAATAATAAGAAATAAAAGAGTGGTCAGAGAGAAGAGTAAGATTATGTCAGGACAAACATATTCCTGCTACAGAAACAGAAACAACCCCCTCCAAGTATATATCAAGTTCAGAACTCTGCTTTGAAGAATAAACAGGAGTTAAACATAGGAGGTGGAAGGAATTCCAGTAAAGGGAATAGCATTGGTTATGCCAAATGCATAATTCTATGGCATTCATTATTGTTGTAACTGAAACATGGATAGGCTTGAGATAATAGGTCAGAATCAGGCAGTAGTAGTCACACCATTCAGAGCTTTATGGTTTGATCTTACTTGGAAGTTCGAGCTTTACCCTAAAAGTTCTGGGGAACTCTCAAAGGACTGGAATCAGAGCAGAAGTGTGGTTCCAGATTGGAGGAGGATTACACAGAGAGCTGGGTATTGGGAGGGATAGTAGTGACCCCAAGTGAGAAGGCTCTGCACTGAGACTGGCAGGGGGTGTTGAAGATTCAATTCCAAAGGTGCTAAAGGGGTAGCGTCTGCTGTCTTGGTGATGTGATTGATTAATTGACTGGATATGGGGATTGAGAGAGAGAAAAGTATAAAAAAATTCAAAGGTTAAAAAAAATAAATCAATCAGGAGCCTGGGTGGCTCAGTTGGTTAAGCAGCCGACTGGCTCAGGTCATGATCTCACAGTTTGTGGGTTGGAGCCAGGCGTCGGGCTCTGTGCTGACAGCCCAGAGCCTGGAGCCAGCTTCAGATTCGGCATCTCTCTCTCTCTCTCTCTCTCTTCCCCTCCCCCTGATGCTCTGTCTCTCTCTTCCTCAAAAATAAATAAACATTAAAAAATAAATAAATAGGGGCACTTGGATGGCTCAGTCGGTTAAGAAGTCGACTTTGGCTCAGGTCATGATCTCATGGTTCATGGGTTGGAGCCCCACATTGGGCTGTCTGCTGTCAGTGCAGAGCCTACTTGGGATCCTCTGTCTCCCTCTCTCTCTCTGCCCCTCCCCCACTGGTGCTTTGTCTCTGTCTCTCAAAAATAAATAAACGTTAAAAAAATTAAAAACAATTAATAAATAAAAGAAATAAAATATAAGACAATTCTCTGAGGATTATAACAAATAACTGCTGTCCTCTGCCCTTCCTCTCTTTACAGGCAACCAGTTTCAATTCTTTTAAGTGTTTCTTCCAAAATCTATCTCCATATTTCTTTTTTTTCAAAAATTTTTTAATGTTTATTTTTGACAGAGAGAGAGAGAGAGAGAGAGAGAGCGCATGAGCAGAGGAGGGGCAGAGAGAGAGGGAGACACAAAATCTGAAGCAGGCTCCAGACTCAGCTGTCAGCACAGAGCCTGACGCGGGGCTCGAACTCACACACTGCGAGATCATGACCTGAGCCGAAGTCAGACGCTCAACTGACTGAGCCACCCAGGCGCCCCTGTATCTCCATATTTCTTTAAAAATTTTTCTTTTAATGTTTATTTTTTATTTTTTAGAGAGAAAGAGAGCATGAACATGGGAGGGGCAGAGAGAGAGAGAGGGATACACACAATCCCAAGGAGGCTCCAGGCTCTGAGTTGCCAGCACAGAGCCCTACCGGGAGGGGGCGGGGCTCCAACTCACCAACTCGAGATCCTGACCTGAGCGGAAGTCCGATGCTTAACCAACTGACCACCCAGGCGCCCCTCCATATTTCTTAGTAGCATGCTTATACTGCTGTTTTCAGTATTTGACAGAACATTCTGGCATCTTTCCTCTTGCAGACACCTGTCCTAGAAATGTCTGTTCCGCTCCAATCTGCATCTAGGCCTACTTGCAGATTCAACTTAATTCATGAAGACAGACGACACATTTACCTAAGTCTTCCACTTAGGCATTAACACTTTTCTCCCCGGGGATCAGTGACTGCCATGACCTTGCTAAACATCCCCTACAGCACCTAAAAGTGTACCGATTCTGCCAACAAGTAGACGATCCTCTCCCTACTCACGTCCCCACCAGGGCAAGGCTGACTTTCTTACCCTTAGAGAAGTACAGAAAGTGCATCTTCTGCAGGGGAAGATCTAAAACCGCCGTGAGGGGGTTGTTTCCACCCAACCGCTGTGCACAGAGGAGCACTTAACTCGACTTTGAGGCCGGGCGCTGCAGGAAGAGTCGACAGCCACAGCCCCGCAGACGTGAATTTCCCTGCAGGAGGCCCGAATCCGCAAGTACCAGTCAGTGCCGGTGGAGACAGGGAGCTCCCGGATCCTGCTGGAAGGAATGCGTCCGGGGTTCGGGGTCTGGATGCAGGCCCAGGCAGGCGTTTCAAAGCAGTAAGACCTGGCATACGTCACGGCGCCTGCGCCGCTCTTCGCCCCGCCCCCGACCAGAGGGCGAGGGGCGGGGCGGCGACGGAGTGAACTAGGCTGACCGTGCTGCAGCCTTCCGCGACGCCGGAACTTTCGGGGGTCCACTGCTGCGGGAAGCCGGGGAACGGCAGGACCGCAGGCGCGCGTCACTGAGTCTTCCGTCCTGGTCACCAACTCCGTGGCAGCACTCTCTAGGAGCGGCGTGAGGCGTGCGCAGGCTCCTCCGTCCGCTAGCTCCTCTGTCTTCACACCGTCCGCACGCGCTCCTTTGGGGAGCGCGTTCTCCAGCGTCCTGGCTGCCAGGGCCGTGGGCGTCCGGGCGGTGGCCTGGCTGCTTCTCTGGGAGGTGGCTGGATTCACTAGCATACCAGCCACGGCCTTCTCTGCCGCTCCCACCGACACTGGTAAAGGGAGGGGCGGGGCTGCGGGAGTGGGGAAGTACAGCCATCAGGTGTCTTGGGATGCATGAAGCTTGTGACCACCAAGGCCACAGTGCCCTGTGGGGTGTGAGAATCCCAGTCCAGAATACAGAGCCTGCCGGGGGTGGGGGCGTGGGAAGGGGAGGACAACTAGTTTTGTTTTACAAATATTTTTTGTAATAGACTGGATTGGGCTGCGGTTTTTCTTATGACTCCGGGCTGGGCAGACGAGTTGATTTCATTTCTTTGGGCCCGAGTTGGGGGCCGCAGTGCTGTGCTAGGTGCTGTGCAAGGTGCTGTGCAATAGTCATGAGAGGGAAAGTCAGTACAAATCAGGTTAGTTTCTCCATCTGTAAAATGAGGATATTAGACTAGTGTCAGTCACTGCTTTTGTGTCTTCACATATTAGGTTTCCAAGTTTATTTGAAGTATTATGAAGCTAAAATGAAGTTTTAAACAACTGGTCTTGGTGATCTTTAAAGACTCTTCCACCACTGATATTTTATAATTAAAAAGAGGTCAATTTCCAGAGCCAGTTCAGGCAACAATAACCAAATAAAGTAATATTTAAGAGGAAAACTCTTGAAGGTGAATTCACATGCAACAACTTCATTTTGAAAATGGTATTTTTGCCTTAAAAATCACAAATAATAATAATATACTATCAGTAAATCAGCCTTTCTTCCAACCCAGGTGAATATGATTTACTATTCTCTAGTGTATATCCCAGTAGAATTTAAGCCGATTAGTATGAACTTTTTTTCCTAATTTAATCTATAGGTAGATATAAACACCTACTCCCCACCCCTATTAAAATTAAACATAATGAAGAAACATCTGAATTTGTACAAGAGATACCTAAAGTTATTTGTGTGAAACAAACAATGGAATAATTTGTTCCCAGAGCAAATACAGATTTCTTTAAATAGCTAGGAGGGTGGAAATATCTTAGGCTTTAAAAGTCAGGCACATCTTGCTTCTAATCAGTCACTTACTTAGTGGTATGGCCTAGAGTCAGAACTGTTTATTTTTTATTTATTAAGTTTTATTTATTTAAATAATCTCTACACTCACTGTGGGGCTGGAACATATGACCCCGAGATCAAGAATCTCATGCTCTTCAGACTAAGCCAGCCAGGCACCCCAGAATCAGTTTCCTTCTATGTGCAAATGGCAATAATTTTGCCTGCATATTTTGCTGGGTTGTGAAAATTAAAGCTTGCGAAAGCCCCAAGTAGATCTATGATATGGATATTATTATTTTTTTTTAAATCTATTTTTGAGAGAGAGGGAAAGAGTGAGCACGAGCTGGGCAGGGGCAGAGAGAGGGAGACAGAGGATCTGAAGCGGGTTCTGTGCTGAAAGTCTGATGTGGGGCTTGAACTCAGGAACCGTGAGATCATGATCTGGGTGGAAGTTGGAAGCTTAACCAACTGAGCCACCCAGGCACCCCTGGATATTATGTAATAAATATTAACCTATACTTTTTTTCAGTCTTTTAATTTTCATAAAATTTTTTCATGTGTCTTTTCAGGAATACATCTAATGGATTTAGCAACACATGATGTTTTGTGGTTTTCTTTGTGTTTGTTTTAATGTTCTTCCTACACACTCCCATCTTTTGAAAATGGAGTAAAATTCCACAGCAAGGTGCCTGGCAGAGTTGATGATCATTAGTTACTGAATTTTTAATTTTATGATGTTAACACCAAGTAATAGTTTTAATATCTAAATTCTGCATGATGTCAGTACAGTGAGATTTCTGGTTATTCTAGGTTTATAAAGGAACCCTTTGAATCTTTGAAAAGCCTCTGCTTTTTGTTTCTCTGTTTTAAACATTCCCAACATCTTCACAGGGCATGAAAGTACCATCTTCTCAGTTTTCCAGGTGCGGATGGTGTACAGAAGTTAGCAGTATGTATCAGACACACAGTTTCAGTGAGCTAGGATTAAAACTGAGATCTCCTGGCTCTTTAGCCATTCTGTTCCTTTTGGTGTCCTGGGATCATCTGAATAAAGTAGTATTAATAATAAATGCCTAGGGGCGCCTGGGTGGCTCAGTCGGTTGAGCGTCCGACTTCTGCTCAGGTCATGATCTCACGGTTTGTGAGTTCAAGCCCCGCGTCGGGCTCTGTGCTGATGGCTCGGACCCCGGAGCCTGCTTCAGATTCTATGTCTCCCTCACTCTATGCCCTTCTGCCGCTCACACTCTGACTCTCTCTCTCTCTCAAGAATAAATAAACATTAAAAAAAAATTAAAAAAAAAAATAAGTACCTACAGTGAGCTCTGTTGTGGTAAGCCCTGTTGCAATTTATTACGTTTTCATGACAACTAGCAGAGAGAGAAACTGTCTTGTAGAAAGTCACATAGCTATTAAGTGACAGACTGGGATTTAAAAGTAAGCTATCTAACTCCAAAATCAATGTTCTTAACCCCTGTGCTGTACTAGAAGTAGCTTTTTTAGGTAGTTTAAATTGCTTAAGTTTTAAAAGCTTTTGTTTATAGGTTGGTTAGATTTTGCAGGCAAGTGAAACCTATTCAAACAATTACTTTCTAATTATTTAAATTTTCTTTCATAGTATGCTTATTTAAAAAAAAATCTTCTGGTTCTTATAGGCATAAGGGCCACTTGTTCTGAAATTATTTTGAGGCAAGAAGTTTTGAAAGATGGTTTCCATAGGTAAGTTGCCCATTGACTTCTACTTACATCAAAATACTGTTTTCATATAATTTAGAGCAAAATCAGTAACTGGAAAATGGATGAACCAAAAATCACTTGCTTTCTTATATTATAAATGACAGGTTTGTCATATGTGGTTCACAGTTTGAAATAGTTAAAATAACAGAGAAGAAAACAAATGTTTATTTTTTTACCATACATGTATATTATATATATATAATACATATATATAACATATATATAATATATATATAATACATATATATATTATATGTATATATAGTACATATATATAATATATAGCTAGAAACTATGTACATAGTATTCATATAACATTCACAATGGATGTGAGATAGATGATACCTTTCTTGCTTTTCAGATGAGAGAACTAGGGCTCAGAGAATTTAATTTAGTAGAAGTTAGGTTGGTAGAGCTCTGACTCAAATTTATGACTGTCATACTCCAAAGCCATGCTATCAAGTACTAAGATGTTATGTCAACCTAAGTCACTGTTTTTGATTTATAATACTTGGTTCCAAATGACCAAGCTGTTTCCAAAATAGAAATTATTCTCAAAAATGAATATTTGCCAGGATTGAAGATATTTAAAAAATGGTTAAAAAGTTGTAGAAGCTGTTCTTTAAGAAAACTTCCCAAACTTTAAAAGCTTTTCAAGGTAATTAATTTGAAATGATTCTCAAACACTTGATTTACAAGTGCTGATACATTTTTGTACATACATTCAGAACCACTGAATTTTATGTCACCTTAAAATGAAACATCTCAGTTTTCACTGTCTTCAAAGTTAGCCTACATATGACTGGCTAGGAGGCATAATGGAAAAAACTTGTTTTTTTGTTTTGTTTTGTTTTTTTGTTTTTTGTTATTTTTTATTTTTTCTATTTTTGATGAGCAGGGGTGAAGGGCAGAGAGAGAGAGAGAGAGAGAGAGAGAGAGAACGAGAACCTTAAGCAGGCTCCATGCTGAGCACAGAGCCCAACACGGGACTCAACGCGGGGCTTGATCCCATGACCCTGGGATCATGACCCGAGCCAAAATCAAGAGTTGGATGCTCAACCAACTGAGCTACCCAGGCACCCCTTGTTTTGTTTTTTAACTCAGACAAATTTAGGCTCAGAGTGTAGCTCTATTATTTAGTAACTGTGTGGCCTTAGTCAAGTTTATTGAAATCTTTGCTACCTTACCAGTAAAATTGGATAATGATAGTATTTCCTCATTAGGGTTGTGAGGATTAAATCTGAGAATATAGGAAAGCCTCTTAATGTAGTGCTTGTCACATAGTACATCCCCAGGAAATGTTAGCTTTGATTATTAATAATGAGATAGGTGGGGGCACCTGGATGGCTCAGTTGGTTAGGATCTGACTCTTGGTTTTGGCTCAGGTCATGATCTCACAATTTGTGAGTTCGAGCCCCACATCAGGCATGCTGCTTTCAGCACAGAGCCTGCTTCGAATATTCTCTCCCCTTCTCTCTGTTCCTCCACGGCTCGTGCTGTCTCTCAAAAATAAACATTTAAAATTAAATAAATAAATAAATAAATAATGAGATAAGTGACCAAGGTAGGCAATACAGTTTCTGTAAAAGAAGAGATGTGACTATAAAGTTGTAAAACTGATTTTGGGAGGGAACTCACTCCTAAAAGGCATTTTTGGCCAAGTTTCAGATATATTTTAGGCAATGTCAGGGTAATTATGCCAAGTAATTAGGAGGGTGCCTGGGTGGTTCAGTCAATTAAGCCTCTGACTTTGGCTCAGGTTATGATCTTGCGATTTTTGAATTTGAGCCCTGCATCGGGCTCTGTGCTGATGGCTCAGAGCCTGGAGCCTGCTTCAGATTCTGTGTCTCCCTCTCTCTCTCTGCCCCTCCCCGACTCATGCTCTGTCTCTGTCTCTGTCTCTCTTTCTCAAAAATAAATAAAAATTTTAAAAAATTTAAAGTAATTGCGATATATTCTCAAAGGGAATGGGAAATACTAAATAACACTTGACAGTGCAATCATAAATGATTCCAATGAGGAATAAAGAAGTACCTGAAGAGGCTGTTGTGACAGCAAAAGTAACTGTCCAATTAGAAGTGCTGAAAATAAAAACTGGGACATAAAACTAAGGGTGAAGAGTGATAGAACCCACAAGAATAACTTCAGAAACTAGAAATCTCAGAGTTATTTGAGACCTTCAGAAAATTCCATAGATCTTTTTTTTTTTTTTTTTTTAATACTTACTTATTTTGAGGGAGAGGGGACAGAGAGAGAGAATCCCAAGCAGGGTTCAAGCTCAGCCAGGAATCCGATGGGGGGTTCAATCTCATGACCTGAGCTGAAATCAAGAGTCAGATGCTTAACAAACTGAGCCACCCAGGTGCCCCACCAGTAATCATTTTTTTAAAAAGGCTTTTTAGTTATTAGAGCAGGTGTAGTCTTGCTGTTAGGGTGGAGGAAGAAACATTAATAGATTATAGAAAGTAAAATTATTTCTGTCCTCTTGTTCAAGAAGTAGTAATTCTGGAGAGGGCCAAGCAAATATTGTTAGTAGGAAACAAGTGCAAAATATGGAAGGGAATTATATAAAAGGACCTTACTATTATAAATGAGTTTAGGGTCTCGTGTGATGAACTATATCTTAGTGCCATACAAGAATTTTCTTAAATGATTGCTGAACTTCTGTTTGTAATCCTTGGATAATCTGGGACTTAGTTGATGTAGATTCTGGGCAAAATTCTAGCTCTGATTATTAAAAGTATGGTTTGTGAACCCAAAAGAGGAAGTGGTGGTCTCTGGGAACCAGCATGATTTATTACAAATTTATGTCCTTTATAGAGATCACTAGATAGGTAGATCAGAGAGTCTTTTCTGCAAGACTTTTGATGAAGTTTTACATGTTGTATTTGTGAACAAGATAAAGAACGTGAACTCGAAAATAGAACAGAGAAATGACTTCATAAAGATTAACAAAATAAAAAAAAAATAACAGATTCATCCAACATGTTCTGATTAATGGATTGAATGTCATCTTGGAGGGAAGTCCTGAAGAGTCTGTCTTTTTTTTTTTTTAATTTTTTTTTTTTTAATGTTTATTTATTTTTGAGACAGAGAGAGACACAGCATGAACGGGGGAGGGGCAGAGAGAGAGGGAAACACAGAATCGGAAGCAGGCTCCAGGCTCTGAGCCATCAGCCCAGAGCCCGACGCGGGGCTCGAACTCGCGGACCGCGAGATCGTGACCTGAGCTGAAGTCAGACGCCTAACCGACTGAGCCACCCAGGCGCCCCGAGTCTCTGTCTTTTTAAATACATATATATTTTTCTAATTATAAAATAGTACATATATTCATAATTACATATACATTATCTGGAAGAAAAATTATAAGTATGTTCTACTTTTATAGAGGTGAAGTGATATAGTGCTAAGAATGTAGGGATTAGAGTATAACTACTGGGGTTTGAATCTTGACTCTTGGATAAATTAGTTTCTTAGTGCTTTGGTTTTCTTTGCTTTTTTTTTTCTTTTCTTTTTTTTTTTTTTTTGAAGAGGGAAAGTATTTTTGTTTCTTCCCATGTAAATACAGAACTTTGGGATTTAATTGATTTGCATATTTTATCCTTAGATTTTATATTACTAGAAATGATATTTTTTAATGAAAATAGAATATAACAATACCACAAATATTATTCAGAATTCTTTTAGTGAATACAAATTATTAGGAAAATAAAATGCTATATGTAAAATTACCTCAGGCTATTTGGAAGAATATAAGCAAAGAAACAAAAATCTCTGTATATTTAGCTGCTGTTGATAATCAGTTCTTTATATGCATTCTTTTTTTTTTTTTTTTAATGTTTATTTATTTTTGAGAGAGAGAAACAGAGTGCAAGCAGGGAAGGGGCAGAGGGAGAGGGAGACACAGAATCCAAAGCAGGCTTCAGGCTCTGAGCTGTCAGCACAGAGCCTGACGCTGTGAGATCATGACCTGAGCTGAAGTTGGATGCTTGACCGACTGAACCACCCAGGTGCCCCTTCTTGTCCATGTTTAAACTGAATGGCTGGTTTGTCATCTTATTATTGGGTTGTAAGAATTCTAATTTTGATGGAGTCCAGTTTATCATTTTTTTTTTCTCGTAGTTCATCGTTTTTGTGTCCTAAGTAAGAAATCCATGCCTATTCCAAGATCATTGAATTTTTGTGTATACTATTAGGTTTTTTTCCTTATGGATATCCAGTTGACCCAGCATCATTTGGTGAAAGGATTATTCTTTCCTCATCAAATTACTTTGACACATTTGTTGAAAATTAATTACCTTATGTGTGAGGATCTATCTGTGCACTCTATGACGCACAAACATTTGGCTAACTGGCTCAAGGCCAAATCCTGCACATGGCTTATTTTGTACTGCCCTTGAGCTTAAAATGATTTTTATGTTTTTGAAGGTTGTTGTTTTTTTTTAAAGGCAAAGAAAAATATGTAACAAATTTTGTAAGGCTCACAAAGCCTGAAATATTTACTGTTAGGGTCTTTACAGAAAAAGTTTGCCAACCCCTGGATGTCCATCCATATGCCACTAATGCACCACCTTGGTAACTATAGCTTGATAATATTATGGCTTCAAATCAGAACGTCGGAGTTCTTCAACTTTTTTTTCCAAGTTGTTAACTTTTGGAATTAATTTGTAGATCTCTTCAAAAAAGCTTCATGAACTTTTCATTAGGATTCTGTCGAAACTCTAGATCAATTTGTAGAGAAGTGATATGTTACCATTCATGAGTATTCCGGTGCATGAATATGGCATCTTCATTTATTTAGGCTTTATCAGTTATCTTAACAACACTGTAACTTGCAGAGTATAAGTCTTGCATATGTTTTGTTAAATATACCCCTAAGTTTTTTTTAATGTAAAAAATATTGTTTTAAAGTTTTTATTTCTGGTTGGTTTTTGCTGGTAATAAAATACAGTTGACTTTTGTATGTTTACGTTGTACCCTAATTCCTTATTGAAATCATTTATCAATGCCTGTGGCTTTTTCATGGATTCCTTAGGATATTCTACATAGGTGATCATGGGTTTGCAAAAGAAAGGCAATCTGTATGATTTTTTTTAAATGTTTATTTATTTTTGAGAGAGTGAGAATGTGCGTGAGCGTGAGTGGAAGAGGGGCAGAGACAGAGGGAGATGGAGAATCCCAAGCAGGCTCCGTGCTGTCAGAGCCTGTCCTGGGGCTCAAACTCATGAACCGTGAGATCATGACCTGAGCTGAAATCAAGAGTTGGACATTTAACCAACGGAGCCCCCCAGGTGCCCCTGTATGGTTTTTATATCCTTACCTTTTTGAACTGGCTAGAAACTCTAATACAATGTTGTTGTTGTTGTTGTTGTTGTTTTAATTTTTGTACTTTTTAATTTATTTTTTCCTAATACAGTATTGAATAAAACGTCCTTCCCTTTCCATCCATCCTTGTTTCTCATCTTAAATGGAAGGTATCCAGCCTTTCACCATTAAATATGGTATTTATGTTAGATATTTTTGTAGGTGGCTTTTATCAGTTGAGGATGTTCTTTTATGTTCCTAGTTTCCTGAAACTTTTTTTCATGATTAATGTTAAGAATTATTAACAGCTTTTTCTGCATCTATTATAAGAGAATCATATGATTTTTCTAATTTATTCTGTCAATATGGTACAGTACAAATGTTGATAATTGGAATAATAAACTTCCCCCTTGGTCGTGATGTATTATTATCTTTTTGAAATATTACTGGATTTGATATGCTAGTATCTTGTTAAAGATTTTTTACTTCTGGGGCACCTAGGTGGATCAGTCAGGTGGGTGTCCAACTTTGGCTCAGGTCATGATCTCACAGCTCATGAGTTCGAGCCCCGTGTCGGGCTCTGTGCTAACAGTTCAGAGCCTGGAGCCTGCTTCAGATTCTGTGTCTCCCTCTCTGCCCCTCCCCCACTTGTGCTGTCTCTCTCTCTCTCTCTCACTCTCAGAAGTAAATAAACATTTTTGAAAAAGGTTAAAAAAATTTAATTTAATTTAAAAAATAAAAAATAACAAAACAAGATAAATAATTAAAAGATTAAAAAAAATAAATTTTAAAAAAGGGATTTTTTACTTCTCTGTTCATGAGGAATATTGGTCTATACTTGTCTTTTGTTGTGATGCTTTTTTCGGGCTTTGGTGTCAGGCCAGTGCTGTCCTTGTAAAATAAATTGGGAAATATTTCCTTCTACTTTATTTTCTGATTGTGCAGCATTGGTATTATTTCTTTTTAAAATATTTAATAGAATTAAACAATAGAGCCATCTAGGGCTGAGGTTTTTCATGCGGGAAGGCTTTAAACTTTTTCTTTTAATTACAAATTCAAGATACAGAGATATTTAGATACTCTATTTTTTCTTTTGTCAGTTCTTGTAATTTTTTCTTTCCAGGAATTTAGCTATTTTAAGTTGTTTAATTGGAGTAAAATTATTCAAGTATTCCCTTATTGTCCTCTTCATATGTAGAGATTGTATAGTAATGTTTCCTCTTTTATTCCTGATATTGGTGATCTGTGCTTTTTCTCTTTCATGATCAATCTAGAGATTTGTCAATGTTACTGATTTTTGGAAAGAAAAGGTTTCATTGATGTTTCTCTGTTGTCTACTTTCTGTTTCATTGATTTCTGCTCTTTATTATTTCTTTCCTTTTTGCTTTAAGTTTAATTTCCTTCTTAGTTTTTTTTTTCTTAAATTTTTTTTTTTTAAACGTTTTATTTATTTTTGAGACAGAGGGAGACAGAGCATGAACGGGGGAGGGGTTAGAGAGGGAGACACAGAATCGGAAACAGGCTCCAGGCTCTGAGCCATCGGCCCAGAGCCCGACGCGGGGCTCGAACTCACGGACCGCGAGATCCTGACCTGAGCCGAAGTTGGACACCCAACCGACCGAGCCACCCAGGCGCCCCTCCTTCTTAGTTTTTTAATGTGGTGGCTTAGGTCATTGATTTTAGAGTTTTTTCCTTAATAAAAGTATCTTTGCATTTAAGGCTATGTTTCCTTCTATGCAGGACTTTAGCTGTATCCTGTAAGTTTTGACGTGTTTGTTTTCATTTTCATTTAGGTCAGTATATTTTCTAATATCCTTTTTGATTTCTTTTCTTACATCAGTTATTTAGACATATGTTGTTTGATTTTAAGGTTTTGGGGGATTTTCCAGAAATTTTTTACTGATTTTTTGTTTTTTTATAGTAACTATTTATTCTAACCTGATCACCTCAAAATAAACTGAACACTAGTGAAATGTTTTCTTTACCAATTTGGAATTATTATAAATGTACAAGTTCTGCTAGCTGTTCAGCACTCAAATAGGTTAGATCATCCTTGACACATAATGGAAATACCTAAAACAATTAGTGCAATATACTGAAGTGGTCAAAATAAAATGAATTCGGAAAATAAGGCTGCAAGATTATTACCAACATATTGCAGCACTTATATTATAGATTACAGGTATGTTGTTTACGATGGTTCTAGCCATACAGGAACAACTGAAGCCCTCTTCCTTGCAAAGAAGGAGAGAGGAAATAATTAGCTGTTTTAGTAACTGTACAGTTTACATACTTTCAAACAACTCTTAATATTGTAGAAAAGTAAACAATATGGACACTACAGTCCAGTACCTTACTTCCAATACAGTTGAAGATGGAATTTAAAATAAGTTTGGGGTGTCTGGGTGGCCCAGTCGGTTAAGCGTCAGACTTTGGCTCAGGTCATTATCTCATAGGTCATGAGTTTGAGCCCCGTGTCGGGCTCTGTGCTAACAGCTCAGAGCCTGGAGTCTGCTTCGGATTCTTTTCTCTCTCTGCCCCTCCCCTGCTCACAGTTTGTCTCTCTCTCTCTCTCTCTCTCTCTCTCTCTCTCTCTCTCTCTCTCTCAAACATAAAGAAACATTAAAAAAATTAAAAAAAAATAAAATAAGTTTGAATGTACATATTGTTAGTGCATCGACTATATTACATCCAAAGGGAACAAAAGCCCCTTTTAGCCCCTAAACGACAAAGCTAGTAGTAATTAAACAGATTCACAGACATCTGGTTTGTTTCATTTTTGTTGAAGAGCCCACATGTTTGCAGGGAGTGCTGTTCATTAAGATGCATTTATCAGTTTCATATTCCTAAATTTAGATGTGGTTGCACTTGATTTTTTTAAGTCTATTTAAAAAATAACAGGACTGGCTATAGTTTAGATGTCATTGATGTTTATTTTTTTCCCCTGAAGATATAGGACTGTTTTCTCATGGCTAATTTGTTAAAATGTGGAATATACACTTTAAATGTAGATACTAGGAGAAATTATCGTTTGTCTGAATTACTGTAGCAAAGTAGAAGTATCTTTAGATCATCCTTTTTAAAAAAGAATGTTTTGGGGTGTGTGGGTGGCTCAGTCTGTTGAATATCTGACTTTTGATCTCGCAGTTCTTGAGATGGAGCCTTGTGGGCTCCGTGCTCATAGCGCAGAACCTGCCTGGGATCCTGTCCCTTTCTCTCTGCCCCTTCCCTGCACACACGGCCTCTCTCTCAAAATAAATAAATAAACTTAAAAAAAAATAGAAATAAATAAAAAAGAATGTTTTTGCAAAGCCTAAGTTAATGAGTTACATGCCTTTTTCATAGAACTGTGGTTAACTATGGGTCCAAATAGTATTTTGTTATATCTCTGGTGATAAGAAATGATTTCCTCTAACCTTCCAATAAAGCAGTGGACAAATCTAGAGATTTGTCAATGTTACTGATCTTTGGAAAGAAGGTATTTCATTGATGTTTCTCTATTATTTGTCTAGTTTCTATTTCATTGATTTCTGCTCTTTATTATTTCATTTATTTCTATTGCTGAACAGAGGGACACGTGTGTTATTAAAAATTAAGTTCAAAACACTTAAAATAATTCTGTATTAGAAACTTGACTCTATCATAAATCTCTTTTTGGAAATCACATTGGACCAGTTAAGTGTACCAGTTTCAGTGTTATTAACATTTAAGGGAAAAAAAAAAAACATTTTAAGAAGCAGAAGAATATTCCAGCTAGCTCAAACTGGAGGTTTAATAACTACAACACTGACTCCTGGTTGGCTGTGTGAGTTCAATAAATTCTGCTGCTCTTCCTCTGGCAGAATTTGCTCCTGGATTTTGTGCTCCATTATTTGGCAGATTTTTTGCTATTACTGTAAATATTTCATTTACATTCATTGATGTTTTAGCTGATGTCTCCATGAATATTAATTTTGTCATCTGCATAGGACTGTGCTTCCTGGAAATCTACAGCTCATTTATTCTAGGTCAGCTTTGTTTCCTGGTAAAGCTATGACAGTGTTAGGACTTGCTTGCCTCTGAACTTCTTTAACCCAGTTTTTTGCTCTTGCAAAGAACTCCTCATTTGAGATCTCATATTCAGGTCTGGCTACCTGTGCTTCTCTGTGGTACATTGGTGCTAGGCTATAGTATGATTCTTGACCAGCTGCGTCCCCTACTTCAGACTTCACAGTTGTATTATCAAGCTAGCCAATTTGGGTTACAGAAGCAGCCACAGCAGTATTCTCTTGAAATTCATGAAACTGGCCCTTCACAAAACAAAGAACTAGGCTTGATTTGCCAAGGGCAGACTCTTCCAGAAGTACTAGTTTGAACTGGCATATTGTATCTACAGTATTTGGCCTGTTGGGTCTTGTTGCTCCTCCATTAGCCATGTCCACATTTGAAAGAGGCCCTAATTTCAATCTCCTAAATGAATTTCCAGGATGCAAGGTGTCCATTTTTTTCTTTCTGGTGGTAAAGAAACCTAAGACTACACATGTAACTGTGAAGCCAAAGCTTCCTGGCAGCAGATCCCAGGCAGAGGCAAAGGAGGAGACTGAGCCTGAGGCTGTGGCTTTGGTGAAGGCGGTTTCTCCTCCTCTTTTGATTTCTAACTCAATTCCCTGTGGTTAGAGACTATACTCAACAAGAGTTCAGTCCTATGAAAACTTCTAGAGACTTCTTTTATTGCCCAGCATATAGATTTTTCTAGTGCAGTGTGCTCATTTGGTAGAACAGTCTATTAATGTCAGATAAACTTGATTGAAGATTGTGAATGCCTTCTATATCCTTACTGATTTTCTACTTATTCTATCCATTATTGAGAGAGGGGTATTAAAATCTCTGGCTGTAATTGCAGACTTGTCTATTTATCCTTGAAGCTTTACCAGTTTTTGCTGTGAAGTAAAATACATGAACATTTTGAAACACTGTTTTTAGATGTTTTATAGCACATTTAGGATTATTATGTGTTCTGATGAATTGATCCTTTTATCTTTTTGTAATGTCCTTCTTTATCCCTGACAATATTCCTTGTCCTGAAATCTGCATTTTTGATGTTAATATAGCAATATTTTTATTATTATTATTTCACTATTTTTATTATTAATGTGTGTCTTATAGATAGCATATAATTGTTGCTATTTTATCCAGTCTGTCAATCTCTACATTCTAATTGGAATGATTAGACCATTTACTTTTTTTTTTTTTTTTTTTTAATGTTTATTCACTTAGAGACAGAGTGTGAGTGGGGGAGGGGCAGAGAGAGAGGGAGACACAGAATCTGAAGCAGGCTCCAGGCTCTGAGCTGTCAGCCCAGAGCCCAACACGGGGCTGGAACTCATGAACTGTGAAATCATGACCTGAGCTGAAGTTGAACACTTAACCAACTGAGCCACTGAGGAGCACCTAGACCATTTACTTTAAAAAAAAAAAAATTCTTAAGTTTATTTTGAGAGGGAGACAGAGACAGAGTGAGCGCACATGTGTGCTTATGTGAGCAGGGGAGGGACAGAGAGGGAGGGAGAGAGAGAATTCCAAACCGGCTCTGCGCTGACAGCACAGAGCCCAACATGGGACTCAATCCCACAAACCATGAGATCGTGACCTGAGCTGAGGTCAAGAGTCAGAAGCTTAACTGACTGAGCTACCCAGGTGCCCCTGGACCATTTACTTTAATATAAATATTTATTTGTTTGGTTTGGTTTAACCCTATCCATTTTGTTACTGTTTTTATATTTGTCCTAGCTAATCTTTTCTCTCTTTCCTTGCCTTATTTTAGATAAATTGAATATTTTTTAAGCATTCCATTTTATCTCCATTTTTGGCTTACTAGCTATACCTCTTTCTTTTTCTAATTGGTTGCTTTAGACTTTATAGTGTACAATTTCAGCTTATCATAGCCTACCTTCAAATATTATTCCACACTAAGAATAATGTCCGCATCTTAGAATCATTCATTTCTTTCTCCTCTTTCTCTTCCTTTTTTTTTTTTAATGTTTATTTACTTTTGAGAGAGAGTGCGCATGCTCAAGCAGGGGAGGGGCAGAGAGAGAGGGAGAGACACAGAGTCTGAAGCAGGCTCCAGGCTCCAAGCTGTCAGCACAGAGCCTGACATGGGGCTGGAACTCATGAACCACTAGATCAAGACCTGAGTCAAAGTCAGACACTTAACTGTCTCAGCCACCTAGGCATCCTGATATGAGCATTTTTGAGTGTGTGGATTTTATCTTCCTTTGAAGGGCATTGGGCTTATTTTTTCTATTAGCAGTTAAATTAACTTGTGTATCAGCTTGATCCTCTTAACCTTTTTTTGTATAGGTCTAAAATTAAAGTGGCCTTTACTGCAAGGCTAATTTAGCTGCAAAGGCCTTGTCGTATTGGTATCTTTACCAAAAGCTATGGTCTCTGTACTTTGGTTGGTTGGAAATGCAGATTTCTCCCAACTTGTGTGAAATTTTAGAATTTCTTATTTTTCAGTTCCCTGGTTATTCTTTGCCCAGTCTCGTGGAATTACACTTTACTCATGCTTTACTTAGTATTCAGAAAAAACTCAAAGGGAGACCAATTCAGATTTATAGAACTCCTACATAGTACTGTCCTCTCTGGAATTTAGCACCTTATCTTCCAGCTACTTCAGTCTCCCTTAACTTGTTGTTGTTGTTGTTGTTGTTGTTGTTGTTTTTTAAGTTTATTTATTTTGAGAGAGAAAGAGAGAAAGAGAGAATTCCAAGTAGGCTATGCACTGGCAGCGCAAAGTCCAACATGGGGCTCAAACTCACAAACCTTGAGATCATGACCTGAACAGAGATCAAGAGGTGGACGCTTAACGGACTTAGCCACCCAGGCGCCCCTCCCTTTACTTCTATCTCTGTTTTATAATTTAAGCAAAACCACTGTGTTGTGCTTTGGGTTTCCTTCCCCATACTTGGTCCAACATGTGCCTTCAGACAGAAAGCTGGGACAATTATACATTTAGGTTTATAATCTACTTCAAATTAATATTTGTACGTGGTATGAGTTTGAGATCAAGGTTCATTTTTTTTCTGTGTAGATTTCTTGTTTCAGTACTACTTGTTGAAAAGACTCTCCTTTTCCTATCAAATTATATTGGCACCTTTATTGCCTATAAACGTGTGTGTCTGTTTTTGGACTCTATTTCTTTCCATTGATCTTTGTTTTCTACTAATACTGTACTGTGGCTTATGACATAAATTCATAAACAATCTCATGAGTGGTTCTGACATGATATAAATACTTCATTTGACTTTATGATTTTCTGAAAAATGAATTTGAAATGCAGTGTTTTTACTAATTCGAATGTAATGTTATGCTATTTCATTTAACAATTGAATGGAGAGATTTATTTTAAATGTACTTATCTTACAGAGACCTCTTAATAAAAGTGAAATTTGGAGAAAGCCTTGAGGACTTACAGACCTGCCGACTGTTAATTAAACAGTACATTCCATCAGGACTTTTTGTGGATCCATATGAGTTGGCTTCATTACGAGAGAGAAACATAACAGAGGTATAACTATTAGAGAATTTTTTTGAGAGAGAAATTATTTTAGGGATGCTATAATTTGGATTAAGGAAAAATAATAGACAAAGCAACATTGTACGCTTTATTCATTTTGTTAAAGCATATAAAGTAATTTCTTTTAGGTAGGATAGGAATATTCTTTAAAAAATGAGTGATAAAGGGGCGCCTGGGTGGCGCAGTCGGTTAAGCGTCCGACTTCAGCCAGGTCACGATCTCGCGGTCCGTGAGTTCGAGCCCCGCGTCAGGCTCTGGGCTGATGGCTCGGAGCCTGGAGCCTGTTTCTGATTCTGTGTCTCCCTCTCTCTCTGCCCCTCCCCCGTTCATGCTCTGTCTCTCTCTGTCCCAAAAATAAATAAAAAACGTTGAAAAAAAAAAAATTTAAAAAAAAAAAAAAATGAGTGATATGTGTCAAACTTGTCAGTAATAAACCAACTAAACTGAACTAGTTAAATGCTTTTTGTCAGATTGGCTCCTAGTTTAGTGACTATTATATGTTTTTGTGAAGATTAATGGTTAATAAATACTGCTTCAGCATTTAACAGTATCGTTAGAGTGACATATACCCTAACATCTGTATAATTTGAATGTGGGAGGATATTGGATATCTATATGCCAGATATCTTCTTTTTTTTTTTTTTAAGGAAGCAAGGTATATTAAGCATTAGAGAAATATGATGTCCCATACCTTCTGCACAGATCAATCTTTATAAAAACCCTAGAAGTATTATCTTTCCAACTTTATAGATAAGGAACCTGAGGCACAAAGAGGCCAAGTAACTTATCCAGGATCACACAGGTAAATGGAAGAGCCAAGAGATAAATCCAGGATTGTCTAATTGCAAAGTTGTTGCTCTTTCCAGAAATGAATCTTATTCCTTAGTTAATGGTTTCCTTAACTTTTGGTAAGAATTACTTGGGGCTGCTTTTTGTGCAGATTATGTCTTTCTGGGAAATCTTAATTCAGTAGATCTAGATTGGACCAAAAATCTGTTTTTAACAACTCAGATGATTCCTATTAAGAAATTTTGGGAAATCTTTGTTCGTAAGATTATAATCTCTATATAAATATAGGAAAGGTAAAATAAATATACTATACTTGGAGTCATATATAATGACATTTTATTTCTAATTGTGGTTTAGGCCAGTTTCTTCATCTGTTTTAATTACTTACTTAAATTTCTTCTTGAATAGGTAATTATATTCTCATGGTTCAATATTCAGGAGGTATGAAAAGGTGTATAATGATGAACTTCCACCTCTCTCAACCCCCATTCACGAAATTTCTTCCTGTGTTCTGTTTTTTTTACACATATATAACAGTTTAGATACACATGTTCACATATATGGCAGTGTCAGTACATATACACATGTGGAAAGACCTCATTGCTTTTTTCCTCATCTGTTTCCTTCACTGAGTCATGAATTTTGAATGAGGCTTTTGAAATTTTAATAATAGGTTTCAAATTTAAACGCAGTTCTTGGCTTGTAGTGACATGGATTGGAATCATATTTAAATTTCCGTAATAAAATTGCCTACCATGTTTTAAGAAAATGGAATTATTTTTGCACAGGAGTGCCCAAAAAGAGGTCACATGCACACCCTCTTGGTAGGGATGAGATTGGGGTATGTGCAGATGATTGTAGCAAGAAAACTGGGCAGGAACAGGATGCCACTCTAGATTGATTGACAAGTTTCTCTTTATCTTGATTTTCTGTTTCCTATTTTTTTTCTTTTTTTTTGGAGAGAGAGTGAGTGAGCTAGTGGCAGAGAAAGAGAGAGAGAGAGAGAGTCCCAAAGCGGGGCTTGAGCTCACCCCAGGCAGGGCTCGAGCTCACCCAACATGGGGCTCAAGCTTATGAACCATGAGACCATGACCTGGGCCAAAGTCAAATGCTTAGCCAACTGAGCCACCCAGGTGCCCCTTGTTTCCTAATTTTCTAATCCTTAATTATAAGACTTTTAAGTGAATTTACTTTTTCATTTGGTAATTTCTAGAAAAATAGATGTCTCATTTGTGACACATAGCTAATTGGAAGTTGATTTCCTGATATATGAGATGTTATTTCCTTCTGCCTAGCTGGGTTGAGACTGTGGCCCAATTATTTGTGCAGAGAAACTCTGTCACAAGAAGTGGTATTAAATGATGAGTATAACTGGATAGAAGTTAATTTATATGTAGTAAATGATCAATGCTTATATATTTAGATAGAGATCTTGACTGTTCCATGAGATAAAATGTGTGACTGCAGCAAATAGAACAGTGGGTTCAAATTAAATGAGTGATGTGTGGCAACAAAATGTTTTGTAAGGAGTTTGTGATGGTTTATCAGCAATTTGAAAATAAAGACAAGCTTTAAATAGGTACATTGGATAAGGCACATCAAATGAATCTCATTTCATTTTTAGATAGGGCTATTAGATATACTTAAAATCTCTCACATTCTTTGAAAACAGCATAATATTAGATTGAAACATTTGAAATTGCTGTTCTTTAGATCAAAATGTAAATGCTGTGTTTTTGAAATCAAGTTTTAATCAAAATATGTAGTATTAGGTTCTATGTCCTGACCAAGTTGGAGGACAGCAACCAGATATACTCTCTCACGTGAAATAACCAAGAAGTAGACAAAATATATGAAATGATGGAAAAGATCATTGACTATCAGACAATGAGGGCAGTGATATGTGAAGTAATTGGGCAATTAATAAGGTGAGCTTTACAACCATCCCAGCTTATTGCTTTGGAGAGTTTTCAGACTATAGCATAGGGAGCAGGAACCCAAGCAGAACCTGGTAGACTTCTTGAATTGAGATGAAGGTGAGATTCTGGGGAGACTGAGGTCAGCAGAATTCACAAGACAGCATGGTAGAGAGGAGAGAATTGCATAGAGACAACTCCAGAGATCCATAAAAGATTCCCCTCAAGTACATAGTTGAGTATTGATTAGTGCATGCATGTGAGGAAACTACTTGCTGCTGGGAAAAGAACCGTATGAAAAAATTAGAGGTTATAGTGTCTGGTACTCGCATAAGGCCAGTAGTAGTGTCTGCTCCCAGCAACCAGGCTAGGAACAGCCTCCTGATTCACTGGGCATTAGATAGAGTAAATAGAAGAAATTTTACTCAGTAGTGGGAGATACTTAGCCCTAGGCTGAACATTATGGCAGTTCTGTTTAATAAATCTTAAAAGCAAGACCTTCAGAAAACCAAACTGTTTGTACGTGACTTTCCTGCATACAAACAAAACTCAAGAATACTTATAGGAATACAGAAGTATCCAGCACCCCATAAGATCAAAATCACAATGTCCTGATTCTAATAAAAAATTAGGAGGTATGAAAAGATGGGGAAAAATATGACCTGTAATGAGATAAATGAATCAATCAAAACCAATCTAGAACTGGCCCAGATAGTAGAATTAACAGACAGGACGTGAAAACAGTTATTATAACTGTATTCATATGTTCAAAAAGGTACGTAGAGACGTGGAAGATATATAAGAGGGCAACATTGAACTTGTGAAGAAAGTAATGGCATTCAAGGATTGCAGAAAAATTAATAAACTTGAAAACATAGTAATAGAAACCACAAAAAATATAAAACAGATTAAAAAATAGAAATGTAAAAAGTAAATGGAGCAGTAGTGAGTTGTGGGACAACTTCAAATGGCCTACTGTCCTGTGATTGAACTATCTTGAAGGGAAATCTCTACCCCATATTCCTTGCAGCATTATTTACAGTAGACAAGCTATGGAAACAACCTAAGTGTCCATCAACAGATGAATGGATAAAGAAAATGTGTGTGTGTGTGTGTGTGTGTGTGTGTGTGTGTGTGTGTGTATACACACACACACACACACACACACAATGGAATGTTACCTATAAAAAAGAAGAAAATCCTGTCTTTGCATCAACACACATGAACCTTGAGTGCATCATGCTAAGTGAAATAAGTCAGACAGAGAAAGACAAATCTCACTTATATGTGGAATCTAAAAAAAACTGAACTCAGATTGGTAGACTGGTGGTGGTTGCCAGGAGCAAGAGTGTGGGAGGAATAGGTGAAGGTGGTCAAAGAGTACAAACATCCAGTTATAAGATGAGTAAGTTCTGGGAACTAGTGTAGAGTATGGTGACTGTAGTTAACAATAATGTATATTTGAAAGTTAACAGAAAAGAGTATACTTTAAGATTTTTCATTGGGGGCGCCTGGGCTGGCTCAGTTGGTACAAAATGTGACTTTTAAGTTTGTTTATTTTGAGAGAGAAAGAAAGCGTACATGGGGGAGGGGCAGGGAGAGGGAGAGAGAGAGAATCCCAAGCAGGCTCTGCACTGTCAGCACGGAGCCCAACTCAGGGTTTGACCTCATGAACCATGAGGTCATGACCAGAGCAAAGTGGGATGCTTAACTGACTGAGCCATTCAGGCACCCAGGAATAGATCATTAAAAAAATGTATGGTTAGAATTAACATCTCAGTGTCAGAAAAGTATTATACCTTTAATTTTTATAAAGTTTTACATTTGTAGATTGTAGAAGTTGTTCAAAGCCACCACTTACTATGCCTTAATTGAGAAGTTTTTTTGAAGAGCTCTAGTTCATGAGAGAAAGATATGGCAAATGTTATTGATATGGCACAATTTCATAGCTTAATTCATTTAACTTAGCTGCAGTGGTTTGTGACATATGTAGTCATATGACAACACTCAACTATTGTCATGAAAGAGTATAGATCCATGTCTGTTAACCAGTGTATGCTCCTTTTGGATTAATGTTTGATGTATAATTTCAGTTTTTTGATAATACATTATTGCTATTTTATCTGCAGTGAAAATGGAATAACAAAATATTTTTTGCAGATCAGTATATAGTCACTAGGCTTTTGGGGGTTGCACTGATAGTTTAGGCACATATTTGGGAAATCTAGCATCCATCCATTGTCCAGATTACTTTTGATTGTCAGGTTATGATATCCAAAAATATTTTTCTCTTGTTTTACATCTAAAGTGATATACACACCTCCAGCTGTCTGAGGTTTTGGTTACCTGTCAATGCATGTACCTACTTGTACAATTTTTTCCCTTTCCCTGTTGTAGGTCAGTTTTAAGAAACTCCTAGCCCAAACTCCTAAATCACCTCTAAGACCTCAAGTTGTTGTTTATGGGTTAGCTTGTGTTGATTCTTAATTGATCTCGGTTTAAAATGGATTTAGGTCTTTGTTGAAGTTCGTGTAAAAAAAAAAAAAAAGATTCTCATTCTAAGAATTGAGATACAATTCAAATCACAAAATTCACCTTTTTGAAATATACAAGTTAGTAGTTTTTAGTATATTCATAAAATTGTACAACCATCACAACTATTCTAGAATATTTTCATTATTTTCCAAGAAACCCTTAAAAGGCTAACTTTTGAGTTTCAATGCCTAGTGTAAAAGTTTTTGAACCATTACCAAATAACTCTTCAACCAACAGAGCCCTCTCTGAAGGCCAAATTGTTATTTCTTCCTGCCTCATTTTCATTATATCCCAGTTTCAATGCACGTTTTAAAAATTCTCAATTCGGAGAACTTACCATATATTTATTTCTATGGGAAAAATAATAAGTAAAAAAACAATATTTAGAGAAGTTGAAGATCATCGTGCCATCATAAATTCTAAGTATCACAATCAGGAATATACTTTATATCAGTTTTACTTATGCTTAATTTTCAGCTACAGGCATATCTCATTTTACTGTGCTTCACTTTATTGTACTTCACAGATACTGTGTTTTGTTACAAATTGAAGGTTTGTAGCAACTCTGTTCAAGCCTATCAACATCATTTTTCTTTTACTTTTTTTTTTTTTTTAACATTTATTTATTTTTGAGACGGAGAGAGACAGAGCATGAACGGGGGAGGGTCAGAGAGAGAGGGAGACACAGAATCTGAAACAGGCTCCAGGCTCTGAGCAGTCAGCACAGAGCCCAACGCGGTGAGATCATGACCTGGGCCTTAGTCGGACGCCTAACCGACTGAGCCACCCAGGCGCCCCTCAACATCATTTTTCTAACAGCATTTGCTCTCTTCATGTCTCAGTATCACATTTTGGTAATAATATTTTTAACTTTTTTATTATTATATTTGTTATGGTGATCTGTGATCAGTGATTATAACTTGCTGAAAGTGTAGATGCTGGTTAGCATTTTTTAGCAATAAAATATCTTTAAGGCATGTACATTGGGGTTTTTTTTAAGGCATAATGCTATTGCACACTTAATAGATTACAATGTAGTATAAGCATAACTTTTATTTGCATTGGGAAGCCAAAGGATTCATTTGATTTGCTTTATTGTGGTGATCAAGAACCAAACCCACAGTATCTGTAAAGAATGGCTGTATTAAATATTAGTTTTTTTGTTTAGTTTAACCTAATTGAATAAGGGAGTCCGTGTGACCTGGCTTTGAATCTTGGCTCCTCTACTTATTCTTTATATTGTTTATTCACTCAGATACTTTGTTTGCTCATTTATATAATAAGGCTAATAGTTCCTACCAGATAGGGTTCTTGTGAAAATTAAAGGAGATAATGTATATAAACCACTTAATGAAATACCTGTCAACATAGTAACTACTCAAAGAAAGATATGTTTATTATTATCATGTCATACATACATAAGATAGATAGAAGGGGTGCCTGGGTGGCTCATCGGTTAAGCATCTGACTTTGGCTCAGGTCATGATCTCACAGCTCGTGAGTTCAAGCCCCGTGTCAGGCTTCGTGCTGACAACTCAGAGCCTGGAGCCTGCTTTCAGATTCTGTGTCTCCCTCTCTCTCTCTATCCCTCCCTCATTTGCTCTGTCTCTCTCTCAAAAATAAATAAACACATTTAAAAAATTTTTTTTAAAGATAGATAGAAAATAAGATGTTCATAAGATAAGACAGAAAATTTTGGGCTGTGTTTTTATTTACACTTAGTTGTATCCAAGGAGAGTTCATTAATAAATTTCTAGCAGGAGGTGTCTAGTAATATTCCTTAGGACTTTGCTCTTGATCCTCCTGGTCAATATTTTTATCCTTAAGTGAAAATACAGAAGACATAGTTACCAAATTCATAAATGTTACATAAATGTTGGTTGACAGGTTGAATTTCAATTAAATCTCAACATCCTGGAAAAAATAGACTGTAGCCAGGAAGATAAAATTTAATAGAGATAAATCTAGGCCCTTCATTTAGTTAGTAATAAGTCAATTATTTGAAAAAATAGTATGGGAGTTTCTTGAATGTTTTTGCAAAATTTTCAAATGAAAGATATAGGGACGAATAGGTGGAACACAGGGTCAGCGAAACTACTTTGTAGGATGCTGTAATGGGAATTTATGTCCTTTTACATTTGTCAAAACACATAGAATCTACAACATAAAGATTGAACCCTAACTTAAATGATGGGCTTTAATTTGTCAAAACCGGCTTATCAATTGTAACAAATGTACCATACTAATGTTAATAGTAGAGAAACCTGTAGGGTGGGGGGTGATACATAGAGATGCTGTATTTTCTGCTCTGTTTTCCTGTAAACCTGAAACTGCTCTGAAAAATAGTCTTAATTTTTAAAAAAAGTACATATATCTTCTATATATGGATATATATCTCACTGAAATAAGGCTGCTAAAATAATCTTACAATTTTTGACTGAAAGTAATATTGCTACTATATACCCTGAGTGTTTCTAAAGGTAACTAATATGATGAATGATTCGGAAACCATATCATGAGAAACCAAGAAAGCTATGAATGTTTCTCTGAGGAAGAGAAAATTTAGTGGAAATGTTTGAGGGACCCTTAGTGAAATAGGGAACAGTTTTATTGTAGGTATTGTAAGCAAGGACAGTTGTGAATGTTATATACCAGAGCATCAAATTTCTACGCATAAAAAAAGAATAACCTAAAAAAAAAAAAAAGAAAAGAATAACCTTTTAACAGTAGATAAAATGAGATGACTTAAAGCAATAAGCTTCCTTTTAGTCATTGAGAGTATTCAAGCAGTGACTGGATCCTTGAACAATGCTCTCATTGGGACAGTGGTTTAATTTGATCACCTTTAAAGTTCATTATGACTCATAAGATTATATAACTCCTTGGCTTTTGCCAGTGAGTTGTTTTTTTCTTATTCCTGTGATAATCAGAGAAGGAAAAACATGTGAAAAAATAAAGTACTTGGTGCTTCCATCAAACAGGAGAATTAGGATGTTTGCCATGATGGGAAGAAGTTAATTCTGTTTTTTTCTATGAGATGTATCTGGGCTTCACATAGAGAATCTAGAGACAAGTTGTATGTGTGTAGGTCTGTACACACACATACACATACACACACACTCACAGATTATGTATAGAGTGCCTATATATGTGTACATATATGTGCATGTGTATATGTGTGTTTATACATAAATGTGTGTGGATGGATATATAATATATACACACACAAACATTATAATTCAGGACTAATTTCGGCAACATATGCATTTTTGCTTTTGGTGTAGAATATCTATTTTAAATTGTTTTTTACCATATTTTTTTAAAGAAGCATTTACTATTTTTCTATTAACTTTTTATACCAAATATGGAAAGAGTGCTGACCTTTGCTTTGACTTCCTGACCACAGTACTCTGTCTTACTCACTGCCATCTTAACTTCTCTGAAGAACAGGAAATTACCAGAATGATAGCAATCATTTCAACCCAATACTGGGTTAACTGTTTTTGTCATAGTTTTCATATTTATTAAATGCTATATTCCCAGAATTTCTCTTTTTTTGGTACCTGTTTTGTCACCCAAGCAAGGTTGATAAAGAAACTACAAATAATTTTTATTATGGGGAAAGTTCACACCCTAGAGTATAATTTCCTCAGTTTACTTTTAGTAAACAAACTTTTAGAGCACATCTTGTGTTTTGCGGATGGCATGGAATGGAAATTGTTTATAAGGGGGGGATTAGACATTTCTGTTCATCTGTATAGCAATCTTCTGGTTTTATTTATTGATCTTCCTCATTCATTTCTTCTTCTGGATTAATATTTGCTGTTTTTTTGACAGGCAGTGATGGTTTCAGAAAATTTTAATATAGAAGCTCCCAATTATTTGTCCAAGGAATCTGAAGTTCTAATTTATGCCAGACAAGATTCACAATGCATCGATTGTTTCCAAGCTTTTTTGCCTGTGCACTACCGCTATCATCGGCCAAATAGTAAAGATGGAGAAACCGTTATTGTGGTCAATAACCCTGATTTACTAATGTATTGTGACCAAGGTGAGGGTTGCAAGTCTTTTCTGAAGGTTGAAAATAAAAGTAAAGATGTGGTGGCAAGTCTGAAGTCAAGGGCAAGGATGACAAAAGCATGTTTCTTTTTTCTTTTTAATTTTTTGATTGTAAAATAAACCATAGATATAGAAAAACTTCACAAATAAATAGTAAATTATTATAAGGCAAATACCCTTGTAATTACCTCCCAGGTAAAGAAATAGAACTTCACCAGTCACCCTAGCAGCAGCTCTGTGTGTCCTGTCTCAATCATTGCTTCCTCCTTTCCTCTAAAACTAATCTACTATCCTGACTTTTAATCACTTCCTTATGTTTCTTTATACTTTTTTTTCACCCAAGTGGGCATTCTTAGAGAATAAAGCTTCATCTTTTCCATTTAAATAAATGTATTACTGTTAAATCTCTTAATTTACAGATTCCTCCTCTTTCCCTTTCTTTTTTTGAAAATTCCCCTTTTGAGGAGCACCTGGCTGGCCCAGTCAGTAGAGCATGAGACTCCTGGTCTCAAGGTTGTGAGTTCAAGTCCCATGTTGGGCATGGAGCCTACTTAAAACAATATAAATAAATAAATAAATAAATAAATAAATAAATAAATAAAAATAAAAGTTAAAATAAAATAAAAATTCACCTGTTGAGAAACCTGGATTTCTCATAGTTGGGGTTGGTGATTACACATTACACTCATGCTGTTCATCTAGCCTCTGTTTCCTGGAAGTTGGCCACTGGCTCCAGATGTGTGATCAGATTCAGCTTTGATTGTTTTGACAAGACTAGAGGTGGTGGTGTGTTCTTGTATGATTAGGCATATAATGTCTAGTGTATTTCTTTTTTCAGCCATTGATCCTCTGTCCCTTTGCTGCTTTCTGTTTCTTCATGCTGATTTGCAGGACTTGCAGCTATTGGTGTTTTGTATCCACTGGCATGGATTTTTGTACTTGGTGGGGATACTTTATCATCTAGTTTTGTTATAAATGTTGGCCATGACTTTTTGGTTTGGGGAATAATTTTTCTCTCTGTTTTACGTTAAAAAATTTTTTTTAAGTTTATTTTATTTTTGAGAGACAGAGCACAACCAGAAGAGGGGCAGAGAGAGAGGGAGACACAGAATCCAAAGCAGGCTCCAGGCTCTGAGCTGTTAGCATAGAGCCCAGTGCAGGGCTCAAACTCATGAACCGTGAGATCATGAGCTGAGTTGAAGTCAGCTGCTCAACCGACTGAACCACGCAGGCATACCAGTTCTTTCTGTTTTTATGTGTGATTTGTGTAAATTAAAACTATGCTTTCCCTATTTGTAGTCTTCCTAGAATCAAGACTTTAAGAAGCTCCTTTCAGATTTTGGCTCTTTGTGTCTCCAAATTTGGGTTGATTGGAATAGTCACAAATTAGTAGCACTAAAGACTGGGAGATTGGAAGTTTTTAATCCTACTCTGCTGCCATCATATTTTTCATGATGAAAAAATAATAAAGTGTTCAATTCTGCTAAATTTGTTCATCCAGCCTAGCTTACTTTCTTTTAATTACTCTAAAGTTTGAAAAAGTGCCCTTTTTAAAAAATATTTATTTATTTTTGAGAGAGAGTATGAGAGTGGGCAAGAGCACATGTATGGGGAAGAGGCAGAGAGAGCATGGACAGAGGATCCAAAGTGGGCTGCATGCTGACAGCAGAGAGCCCGATGTGGGGCTCAAACTCATGAACTGTGAGATCATGACCTGAGCTGAACTCAACCAACTGAGCCACACAGCTGCCCCGAAAAAGTGCCCTCTCTTGAGAGAGCATCTAGGATTCTGGTATTGTTCATTGTTTTTGTTTGTTTGTTTGTTTTTAGTCTGAATGCTCTTTTATATGGGCTTGTTTACTCAATGGAAATTTTTTTGGTTATATGCTTAGTATCTATTCATTTTTCTGAATATATGTTATACTTCAAAAAAATTTTTAATATTTATTTATTTATAAATTTTATTTTAGATTGAATGGAGGAGAGGGGCAGAGGGAGAAAGAGAGAATTCCAAGCAGGTTCCATGCTCAGCACAGAGCCCGTTGTGGGCTTCGATCCCATGACCCTGGGATCATGACCAGAGCCAAATCAAGAGTTGAACGCTCAACCAACTGAGCCGCCCAGGTGCCCCTACATTAAATTTTTAAAATGTGGTACCTACTGTAATGGGATTTGTTAAGAAGTCATGCTTAACTTCTGCACAGTCTTAGTAATTTTGTAATTCCTTAGCATCCATGTAGAGCAGGCTGCTAAAATAAAACAGCATGTGATAGATGGATTCAGGTCATGTACATTGTGTATTAAAAGTTTGAATACTGATATCTCAACATGAAAGACTGGCCTCACCTCTATCTAGTCCAGATGCAGGTTTTCTGATATAATGTTCTACCATTTCTTCTCAGAGTTTCCAATTTTGAAATGCTGGGCTCAGTCAGAAGTGGCCGCTCCTTGTGCTTTGAAGAGTAAGGATATCTGCCAATGGAACAATATGAAATATAAACCAGTGAGTTAATAGTTTATGTTGTTTTTAGATCATGCTGCCTCATTTAAAACTCATAATGTTTCTGCCACATTTAAAGGATTAGCATTTTATATTCTACCATAGAAAGCTGTGTTTGGTTGTTCTCAATGTTTCTTTGCTACTAGTGGCAACAGTGGTTCCTCATTAGAGCCAGAATCATTTAATTTGGGGGCCAGATATTAACGTTAGTTCCATGCCTCATTGGTCCAGAGTTTAAGTATAACTAATATGCTTTTTTTTTTAATGTTTATTTATTTGGAGAGAAAAGGGGGAAAGGGGGGGAGAGAGAGAGAGAGAGAGAGAGAGAGAGATCAAGTGGGGGAAGGGCAGAGAGAGAGAGAGAGAGAGACAGAATCCTAAGCAGGCTCTGTGCTCTGTCAGCACAGAGCCCAATGTGGGGCTCGAACTCACGAACCGTGAGGTCATGACCTGAGCCAAATCAGGAGTTGGATGCTTAACTGACTGAGCCACCCAGTTGCCCCCCCCCCTTTTTTAATGTTTATTTTGAAAGAGATGGAGAGAGAGACCCAAAATTATAAGATTTATTAATTTTTAAACAACAAAATGAGTTAATTTCACTATATTGCACAGAACAAGTGAAAAAAGGAAAATAAGACTCAAAGTAGTATTTCAACTGTGATAAAGTTTTAGATCATTGTATTGCAATTTGTATATCTAAATCTAGGTCGTTGCTGGCCATTTTTATAGTTTTGACCTCCCAACTTGATTTCAGCTAATAAATTAGGTTAAGTATTCATACTTCATTAACTTTGGCTTTGTCTAAGGAGTGTACAGTTTTCTATTTACCTTTAGTTAACATGGTCTACTTCTTTCCTCTCTTCGGAGTGAGTAGTTTTATATAATCCATCTCTTTTCTTTCTCTCTTTTTTTTTTTTTTTCCTGTCCTTTCCTTCCTCTTTTATGGGCTGCATTTTAACTGATGGTTGTAATAACTGTGTTTCTCTTTGTCTCTAATTCTCTTTAAGGCCTGCTTGCTTTGGTTGAGTAGCACAATCTGTGCCATCGTTTTCACAATTTACTTTTACAAGGAGTCAAATGGATTTGCAACCGAAGTAAAGTAAATTTAAAATATTAGGTAGCCTGTGAGTCAGATAAACATAAAGCAGATTTGTTCATATGTTCAATTGTGGATATTTAAATTTGAAGTATTTTCCTTGGAGTTGTGCTTTGAAGTCTGTCTACCAGCTAGCTGAGAAAATAACTACTTAGAGTGCAGGCTTACTGCAAAGCACTGCTATTTTGTTGTGGAGAACTCTCTTAGAACTGACAGTTGGTGAGATGCATGACTGTGCCAATATCTTTTGCAATGTAGAGTTGCTTTTGAGTAGATTTCCATTACCATATGGAACCCAAATTTTTTTTCAAACTCTAAAATATATCTGGAGCATTACATTTGATTTTTTAAATGTGAATTAAGAGTATAATCAGTGTTTATTTATGATTTATTAATTTAAGGGGCACCTGGGTGGCTCAGTCAGTTGAGCGCCGGCTTCAGCTCAGGTCATAATCTCACAGTTCATAAGTTTGAGTCCGCATCGGGCTCTGTGTTGACAGCTCAGAGTCTGTAGCTTGCTTTGGATCCTCTGTCTCCCTCCCTCTCTGCTCCTCCCTTGCTCATGCTCTGCCTTTCTCTCTCTCAAAAATAAAATAAACATTAAAAAAATTAAAATATTGGTAGTGTGTTGGGAATGTAAGCTGGTGCAGCCACTCTGGAAAACAGTATGGAGGTTCCTCAAAAAACTAAAAACAGAACTACCCTACGACCCAGCAATTGCACTACTAGGCATTTATCCAAGGGATTCAGGTGTGCTGTTTCGAAGGGACACATGCACCCCAATAATTTATAGCAGCACTATCAACAATAGCCAAAGTATGGAAAGAGCCCAAATGTCCATTGATGGATGGATGGATAAAGAAGATGTGGTGTAGGGGCGCCTGGGTGGCGCAGTCGGTTAAGCGTCCGACTTCAGCCAGGTCACGATCTCGCGGTCCGTGAGTTCGAGCCCCGCGTCAGGCTCTGGGCTGATGGCTCGGAGCCTGGAGCCTGTTTCCGATTCTGTGTCTCCCTCTCTCTCTGCCCCTCCCCCGTTCATGCTCTGTCTCTCTCTGTCCCAAAAATAAATAAAAAATGTTGAAAAAAAAATTAAAAAAAAAAAAAAAAAAGATGTGGTGTGTATATATATATATATATATATATATATATATATATACATACATACATACATTGGAGGTATATATATACTTGGCAATCAAAAAGAATGAAATCTTGCCATTTACAACTACATGGATGGAACTGGAGGGTATTATGCTAAGTGAAATTAGTCAGAGAAAGACAAAAATCCTATGACTTCACTCATATGAAGACTTTAAGAGACAAAACAGATGAACATAAGGCAAGGGTAACAAAAATAATATAAAAACAGGGAGGGGGACAAAACATAAGAGACTCATAAATATGGAGAACAAACAGAGGGTTACTGGAGGGTTGTGGGAGGGGGGAAGGGTTAAATGGGTAAGGGGCATTAGGGAATCTACTCCTGAAATCATTGTTGTACTATATGCTAACTAATTTGGATGTAAATTTAAAAAAATAAATAAATAAAATGCAGTTCAAACTTCAAAAAAAATATTGGTAGTGTGCATTGCTACAAAATAAGTAATTACCTTATTAAAACATTTTGAATTCAGTTCTTTTAGACCATGTAACTTGAAATAAGAGGTCATAATTAAGCCCTTTGAATGTGTGTGTGTGTGTGTGTGTGTGTGTGTGTGTGTGTGTGCATGTGTGTGTGTTAGTATTGCTTGTTTATATATACCAGAAAAATAGGTGACCATTACTACAATGGTGATCTATACACTAAGGCTTGTTGGTTTAAGACACCATTTTTTTGGTAGGGTGGCTTTGTTACAGATTATGTTGGTAACTTTTTTTTAATGTGAAGTTATAATCCAGATATTTATAAAAAGAAACCAAAAATAAAAGTATTCCCAAGGTACCTAAATTTTAATATTTTTAAAAACTATTTTAACCTATAAAATTTACTAGAGTTTCTAATTGAACCTCTTTATCTTCAAAACTAAATAGAAAATAGAAACTAAGTTGAACATAGGACTTTTGTATTACAGGTTAGTAGGACAACAGATTTGATGTTGTACCAATAAAAGACCCATTCAATTGTGTAATTTGTGAATAACAGACTTTTAAAAGCTATTTTGGTGGAAGAAACAAAAAAACAGGAGTAAATGCATACTTAGCTTTATTGTTTTAATGTTTTTTCTTTAGGGCTTTAACTGTGAGAGAATTCTGTATTCTAATA
Source organism: Neofelis nebulosa (assembly GCF_028018385.1). Classification (NCBI taxonomy): domain Eukaryota; kingdom Metazoa; phylum Chordata; class Mammalia; order Carnivora; family Felidae; genus Neofelis; species Neofelis nebulosa. The sequence continues at coordinate 87,066,677 of NC_080786.1, read as the reverse complement.
GGAAACAGAGTAAGAGGAAGTAAATGTTTATATTGATTACAGAGGTGATGATGGGAGATAGCATCTGCAGAAAGCAGAAAAAGTCAAAACTAAGGAGAATTTAAGGATTATTGTGGGGATTGAGTCTGATTCTGTTATATTAAATAAAATGTTGAATACAAAAGAATCACTCAAATAGTAATGTTACATGTAGTGTAGCACTGGCTGGAAGATATTTAAAAGAAACAAATTAAATCAAAAAATTAAAGAAATTGTGGTTTCACCTTAAGGTGTGCATTTTAAATATCTCTAACTTCTCTTTCTTTCTCTCTCTCTCTTTCTCTATAGGTATATAAGAATGTGACTCTACAGGTTCCAGTGGGACTGACTATACATACCTCTTTAGTATGTTCTGTCACTCTGCTCATTACCATCCTGTGTTCTACTTTGATCCTTGTGGCTGTTTTCAAATATGGCCATTTCTCCCTATAAGTTTTACCGAGTTAAGTGCTTTCCATAAACCTAAAAAAGACCTATTTACTTGTGACTAGAAGTGTTCTTCTAGAATTATGTCACTATTTTTGTCTTCATTTATGACTAAAATTATGTCTACTAGAGGAAATTTTGGATCATTTTCAACTAATTCCAAAATTTAGTGCTCTGTTGTATAGACCTTTGGTAATCTTCAAGCTAGTGCCAATAGAGGAAACTTAGTTTCGTTAAATTAATATTTATTTTGTGAGAAGTGATTTTATCTTCATTTCTTTTACAAAAATGGGTACTTTATGTATTAGAGACAAATTATTCTCATTGTGAATAGAAACATTTAAATTTCAGCTAAAAATTGAGAAAATCATTATAAATAAGAATAAAATATTTTGGATGAATCAGTTTATTTAAACGTAAATTTTATGAGAATATTAAAGTTACTTATCCAGAGTTTAAAGAAAATAAAGTAGGAGAGCTAAGAAATTATTAATATCAAAATTGATTATTCCTTAAAGCAATTCCACACTTCTTTTATATTTTATTATACTCTTCTGAGTATATGAATTTACAAAGGGCTTAATGAAACTACGTACTAAGATTTAGTTTTGATTTAATACTGAATTTGTCAAGAAGACAATTCAGATTGTCATTTTAAAGAGTATATTTTATTAAGTTGTACCTGTACAAAAAATCTTTTTTGCATCTTCACTGATTTTTTTTAAACAAAAGCTCTTGATGTACTGTTTTTCTTGGGAAAAAAAGTAGAAAATAAAGTAAGTGCCATAAGCTAGTTAAAAAATAAAAAAGGCAAGCATGTTCTTCTGTTTATTTAGGGCAGTGCATTTAGGACAAGCATATTCCGAAACAGAAGCCAATAAACCAGGGTATGTTGGCAATGTTTGTTTTATATTGAGTAATGGAATGATAAACATTTATATATATCACTGCTTAATTTCCTAAAACATTCTGGTGTTTTTATAGGAATAAATCTTTTGTATTTTGACATGTATGACTTGACCAGTCAAAATAGTTCTTTTTAAAGGTGTGTTTAAGAACTTAAATATTGAAAAAAGCAACCAAGTGCCATAAAACAGAAATATTAGAGATCGATAAAATTTCAACCCGGTCTAATTTTATACTTGTTTAATGTTTTCTTATAAGAAAGAACTCCATGCTTTTTACAAGCATTTCTTTCATACTGGGATTTATATAGTGGCATTGAAGTAAAATTATATGTCAGTCAAAATTCAGTAACATCAACAGACAACATTTTGAAATATGGAGAGGGGAACATGGTACCTCTTAAGAGTATATGTGGAGTAGAGGGCAGAGTGTACATATATCTTTATTTTCTTTTGCATATTAGCACCAAGTTTCATCAGTATTTAAACAAGTTTTCAAGTTAATATTTGAGATGGTGGTTTGGAACATGATTCAGCCACTTACGTATTTATACAGGTATTCAGAAGTGTAATAAAAATGTGAAAGGAAGTGAAGAGTACTTTCATATGACTCTTCTTGCCTAATAAGTGGTTGCTAATGACATTACTTTTGATACAGTGGAACATTTCTGGTTTTGAACTCTTTATATTATCTTCTTTGGATGCTTAAAAAATGAGTAAGCACTTTATTTTTTGTAATTAAAAAAAATTTTTTAAATTAAGCTCTATTCCCAAGGTGGGGCTTGAACTGAGGTTGAGAGTCACATGCTCTGTCTACTGAGCCAGCTAGGTACCCCTAAGCACTTTATTTTATTTATTTGTTTGTTTGTTTGTTTTTATTTTTGAGAGAGTGAGTGAGAGTATAAGAGGAGCAGAGGGAGGGAGAGAGAGAATTGCAAGCAGGCTGTGTGCTGTCAGTGCAGAGTCCAACAGGGGGCTCAGTCTCATGACCTGCAAGATCATAACCTGAGCTGAAATCAAGAGTCAGAAGCTTAACCATCAGAGCCACCCAGGAGCCCCTAAGCACTTTACTTTTGTAATCAGTTTTGTAATTCAGTGTATGGTCTTTTTTGTTTAAAGCTAGGAAAATAGGTACTGTCCTATTGGTCATTCTGTTCCAGTATCTGCTCCACTTTTATGGTTTAGTTTTCTTAAAGTAGTATGTTCTTTTGGATGAACCTAACAGAGACGTGGGTTACCTCAACTGAGGGTGGTGATGGGGCAGAGATTATTTGAGTGTGTGTGTGTGTGTGTGTGTGTGTGTGTGTGTGTGTGTGTATCTAAGCCACTCTACCAAGAATTTACATTATTTAGCTAGATCTCAGGGAAGATGGTATAATATATGACTTGGGAACTGGAAAGATCTATGGCAGCTCTTAATGATTTCAGAATATAATGAGTTTAAGGACTGTTCTAGTAAGATATTCTATTTCAAGCTACTCACCTATATTTTCATAATTAGTGCTTATTGGTAAGATGAGATAAATTAGAGGTGACCAATACCTATCTGCATTATCCTCCAAACTTACAAAATATTCGTTTGGCAGGTTGTTGAATGTAGAGTTGAGAGAATGAAATAATGTGGATTAAGTATGTTCTTCAGGATCATCCTAACCAGTGATGGGATGAGTAGGTTTAGCTATCTACCTGATTTGCATCTTAGACCTTACTTCTAGAATCTGTTTCCTCCTGAAGTGTGTCTTTTTAATGAGTTCCTTTAGTAGGTCCCTGTTGTTGACAACATCTTTTTTTTTTTTTTTTTTTTTTTAGTTTAAGTATAGTTCACACACAATGTTACAGTTAGTTTCAGGTATACAACACAGCTATTCCACAAGTCTATATTTTATGCTATGCTCACAAGTATAGGTACCATTGTCGCAATACAATGCTATTACAATACCAGCAACCTTTTTGTTTGATGATATCTGTATTTTACCCTCATATGACCAATAATTTTGCTACACATACACTTCTAAGGTTGGTTATTTTATCTTGGTGTAATATTTTGGTCATCTTGGTAAATATTTTTCCATTGTCAACTGGTACACATTGTTGCAGTTGAGAAATCTTCAGAAGTTCAATAGTTATTTCTTTGTAGGGTAGGTCTTTTCTTTCTAGTTGCTTTATTTTTGGTATTCTCCAGTTTCATATTGACATGTTTGAAAAGATGTCTTTTCTTTACCCTGGTTGGGCTTCACTTTGCTTCCTGAATCTAAAGGATCTTGTCTTTATTCAGTTCAGGAAAATTCTTGGCCATTATCTCATTATATACTGCCTCTTTTGTCTTCTCTCAGAGTTCTTGCTAAGCATATGATAGACCTTCACAATCCATCCCCATGTCTCTTGATCTTTCTTTCATATTTCCCTTGTCTCTGGGCTATTCTCCATAATTTCTTTAGATCTATGGTCCAGTTTAGTAATTCTCTCTTCAATATATAATCTGCTATTTAACTGAAACATTGGCTTTGATTTCAATTATTAAATTCTTTATTTTTAGAAGTTCTACTTGGTTACTTCTCAAAATTGCCTGGTCACTTTTAAAAAAATACTATTTTGTTTCGGGGCACCTGAGTAGCTCAGTCATTTGAGTGTCTGACTTCAGCTCAGATCATGATCTCATGGTCCATGCGTTCAAGCTCAGCATCAGGCTTGCTGCTGTCAGCGTAGAGCCCACATTGAATCCTCTGTTCCCCTCCCCATCTTGCATGCTCTCTCTGAAAAATAAACATTAAATAAATAGTATCTTGTTTCTTGCTCCTGTATTATTTTGTTTAATCAGTTTAATAAACTCATTGTCTATTCTGTAACCAATAATTCGACTCTCTAAAGTTCAGACTTCATTATTTTGTTCACAGTTTCTGCTGATTCACTTATGGTGCCTTATTTTCTCAGGTATATTGTAGTTATATTTTGGGTGCTCATATTTAGCTTTTGAAATCCTGTTTATCTTTGGGAATCCTTTGAGTCCTGGGTTAAGAGTGAACCTGTGTGGTGAGGATTTGTATTTGTTTCTTCCAGGCCTCCAAGCACTACCAGCCTGGGACCACTTTCTTGTCCTGAGGTTTCCTGGACAGTATAGGTAATGTCAGTTTGAACTTTCAAACACATGTGAGGGAAAGTTTCTGGTTTTGAATTCTAAAGAGAAATTGTTTCCCCCTCCATACCAAGTCCAGACAAACATACTAATGTCTGCTTGTCTCCCAGGGCTGGTGCAGGGGATATTTTTTATCCTCAGTCTATTCTTGGAGGGCATAGCCCTTTGAGTTTCCCAGTCTTATGCAGGATCAATGTCCCAGCTCTTTGTACAGCCCAAGGCCTTGTCTTTGCTCTTCTGTCCAGCCAGTAAAAAAACCAAAACAAACAAACAAAAAACAAAAACAACCCAGAAACAAACAAACAAAAAACCATTTTCTGAGATAAGTATATACCCTCAACACAACCATAGCTTCACTGTCCTGCTTACTACTCAGGTTTTTTGCTGTCTCTTTGGGTTGAGTGTGGGGTTTGGAAGACTGTCAGAGGTATTCCTCCTCCTTTCTTGAAAGCTTAGTTATGCCTTCGAAAGGATGTTCTATTTTATCCAGCATTTCGGTGTGTTTAATAATGGGGCTGTTTTTCAGGTTATCTAATAATAGTGTGCCATATTGGTCTTTGATTCCTTTCTCTCTATATCAGTTTGTATTCTACATGTATAGATAAACACAGTCTAGCTACCTTTTTCCAGTTCTGCTTTCTTAGTATCAGTCATGATTACAGACTTTCTAGTTTATTTCCTTCTATTCTTGCATCTATATACTCCATTCGCCACATAGCAATCTAGTGATCTGAAAATGTAAGCCAGATAAAATCACTTCCCTGCTTAAAACTCTTTAGTAGCTTCTTGGAATGAATCCAAATTCTTTAGCATGGCATTCAAGATTCTTCTTGACCTGAATCTTGTCTACTCTACTGTTTTATCACAGTACATTACTCTTCTTGCTCTAAGCTCAAGCTATACAGGTCTTCATAACTGACCATAGCAAGTCCTTTTCTTCCTCCTGCCTATAATGCTTTCTCCTAGGGGCTTTTCATAGCTCTCTCCTGTTCTCAGCTTAAATGCCCCCTCCTTAAAGATGCTTTCTCTGGCCACCAGATCCAAAGTAATCTCCCCAGTTGTCTCCTCATACCAGATATCACTAGTTTAATAATTGTGCTTGCATATTTGTAAGCTGCACAAAGGCAAAGTGACTCATGTTCACCCTTGTATCCCTGATACATTTTAGATGCTCAAATGTTTGTAGAGTTACTGAATACAATGATGAGCTCCACTGTGGATAAAACATGAAGGCCTTGATTTCAAGGAGATGGGACTTATTTTAGCAGCAAGACATAGTAAGAGTTTGTAAGTAAAATGCAAATGGGTAATGGATGAGTTCCCAGAAACAAATGTTCTGGAGCAGGTTTATGTAACAGCAGTGTCAGTCAGCATCTTTGGTTGGCACAGACCTGACTGGAGACCATGCTAAGTTAAACGAGGAACTGGCTCTCCTTCTCAGTTTAAAGAATATTCCCTAAACCCCGTCCCCAAAAAAAAGAAAGAGAAAGGCGAGAAAAGCAGACTGTACGTCTCCAAACTACGAGTCCCAGCAGCCCCGGGCGAGCCCGCCCAGCGGGAGGTGGTGCCGGTCTCCACCCCGTGGAGCTCGGTGCTTGGGCCGGCGAGGGGGCGGAGTTCTGGCCCCGCCCCTACCCGCTCCCCGCCGTCGCCCTCCCCCAGGGTTGTGGCCACGCGCAGCGGCGGCGGTTGTTCCGCTTCCCCTCTGGCCCGGGCCGTCGCCATTGCCGAAGGCTCCCTGCCCTCCCCTCCCGGCGCCCGCGGGGCTCGGCTGCCGCTCGGCCTTGCGGTAGCAGCGGCTGCGCTCCAGCGCGGCTTGTCTTCCCGCCCCGCTTCCCCCTCCCTCCCCGCCTGCCCTGCGCCTTGCGCTTGCCCGGGGCGGTTCCAGAGCCCGCCGGGAGCTCGGACCGAGGCGCCTCGCTGGGGCGGGGACCTTCCCTCGCCTGGGGTAAGTGTGCAGGCGGGCCGGGACGCGGGCCGTCGCTCTCTTCCTCCTTCTTTCTCCGCGGCCTGGCCGGCGCCAGCGGCCCGCGGCAGCCTACCTGCTCGGAGCAGCGCCGGGGCAGCCGCCACCTGCGTGCCTGGAGCCGTGGCTCCCGGGGCGGTGGCTCATTGTCTGCTCCCTAGGGCTGTTTTCTTCGGCTTCAGCCCGAAATGGGAAGCTTGCTGGGCTGGCGAAGTCTGACTCTTCCTGGACCCAACCCTGCCCAGGGCCGTGTCGCGCCACAGGCTCTGCCCACTCTCGGTCTCCCTTCCCTAGCCTTTCAGCTTCCTCCTGTTCTCAGTTTACTTTAGTGTTCGACCTAACGACTCAGGTTTTAGTCCTCGATGATTTTTCCTGAGTCCCAGCTCCTCCTTGCTACCTCTCTGGTCATCATAGTTTCATTGCTTAGGCATATATGGTCTCTAGTCCCTTTACTCTTTTCTAAACGACAATGTGAAATCTCTTCCATATTTCTATTGGTAGAAACATAGTTTTCCGAGAGTTTGAGGGCCTCACCTAACAACCGAACTTTTGGGTCTTCTCGTGATTCTTGTTTGATCTTCAGCCAGGAGGTGAATATTTGCTTCTTTAGGTAATTTAGGTGAAGGTTGGCTTTTCACCATGTTTGGCTTTCTTGAAATCAAGACACATACGACATTGCTGCAACATCCTCGGTGGACTCAGCCTTTTGAGTATTTCTTTAAAGTCATCCCAGAATTAAAGTATGAGAAGTAATTTCTGTTGTCGGTTGGTGTGGGGCTGTATCCTCCTTGTATCTTCATTTTAATTGGAATACTCTAGGCAGTTGTGAGCGTGATTTGTTTCCTCTTTGATAAATCATGTACAACTTCCATTGATAGTTATTTCATTTCTCCTTTAAAAGTGATCTATAGTTGTTTTTTTCTTTTTAACCTCTGTAAAAGACAATCAAAATGGTTAGGCCTAAAATTAGACTCCGACGAACTGTGTTTTGGATCAAGGTTGTGCACGTCACGTTTTTTCCCCTGCTCTGTTAGACTCTTCCGCTCTTATAAGTAGGCAGGATATTGAAATGTACAAGAATTTGCTTGGGGGGGTTTTAGTTTTGTAGAGTTATCCAAAAAAATAACATTAAATAAAATTAGATTGGGTTGAAGGCAGTGAACAGTAATTTTTAAAGCAGGTTACAACTTGTCAACTCTGCCAGAAACTCTGTGGCATTTGTAAAACACACTCATACTAACTTCTAAATGTTTTTTATGTGTGTATATGTATATACACACGCATACACATATTATATACACACTTATAAGTGGAAAGCTTTGTTCATGTTCTCCTATTAAGCTATTAAGGGTATTGATTTGAGGCAATTCTTTTGCCCTTGGCTTTTAAATCTGTCTAGCTATTAATTATACAAGAACACTGATGTACATTAGGGAAAATGAACCTTAAAATGTTTTTGAACTGTAATATATGTAGGTATTAAGCCTACTTCCAGGTTTTGTTGAAAGTGGTTGATGTAAATTCAGTGAATTTTGTTTTCATTAAATACTCCATTTTTACCTAAGTGTTAGTACTGAGCCTTAATACTGTCATCATTTGATGTCAGTTGTCCTTAACTTAATTGAGAGGTCTTGTTGCAGGTATAAAAATGATAGAGTGTATAATTTGGTGTATAATGCCAGCTTTTCTGCCCGTTTCTATAAGCAGATAGTTGGGTTTTTTTTTTTTTTTTAATATTTATTTATTTTGAACAGGGGGTGGGCAGAGAGAGAGGGAGACACAGAATCAGAAGCAAGCTCCAGGTTTTGAGCTGTCAGCACAGAGCCTGCTATGGGGCTCAAACTCACGAACTGTGAGATCTGTGAGATCTGTGAGATCGTGACCTGAGCCAAAGTCCAATGCTCAACTGATTGAACCATCCAGGTGCCCCTATAAGCAGATAATTTTTACCAAGGAAGAGTTCCTTATTCCTCTTCCCTTAGGGCCTTGATTCCTGGTTTACCATTATTCAAAAGGAGAGTTACTCTTCTCGACTTTGTGACGTTCATTACTAACCTTGCAAACCTAAAATTGTAAACTAATGGTAAGTTTGTACTTGAGGTGTATCTACTAAACAAATGAATTGGGGTTCCTATGGTTCTCTGATCTTTATGATAGGCAGGTTTCCAAGTAGACGTGATTAACAGTGGTGTATATTTCTTTTTTATTATACTTTTTTAAAGAAAAAACTTAGACCTTGTTCAGGTAACTAAGGATAAACTTTCAGTTATTATTATTTTTTTTTAAAGAGAACTTGTTCATATAGACAAAAATAAAATAAGTAGGTACTTTTAAATCCTTATGTTTGTTCTGTCAATATTGATAATTCTAATATTCAAGTATGTTTCTTTTGATTAAAACTTGAAACTGGACCTTGTTGAAGGCTTTAAGCCTTTGAGATTCTGATGTTTGTTTTCAAAAGCCCTCCCAGTTAGAGAGCTAATTCGAGGCTAGTCAGAGGGCTGGTTAAGTTGCTGACAAACCTCGGTTGTCCCTTGTATCCTTCTGGTACCTTGGTAGAAACTGAAAGAAGGAAAAATAGCCCCCTTGGCTTTGAAGAAGTACTGATTGTTTTCTTCTGTGAACAGAATTTTCACTGCTTCTTCATTTTAGGATCACTAACCTATTTAAGAATAGTCATTCCGAACATTCCTGCAGGATTTCAGAGTACTAGCCTATTATTATCTCTGAGGTACATTAGCACTTACCATTTCATGTATCTCAGACGGTTAGATGCTGGAGACCTGGGTTTGAATCTTGGCTCTTCTAGTTGACTCTGGGTAACACATGTTCTCTTTTCAAGATTTGGTTTTCTTCATCTATAAAATGGGGATTGATAGTAATAATCATATAATACAAATTTCATGGGGCTATTTAAAGTAAATGAGATAATGCCGGTAAAGTACTTTGTGAATGTAGTACTTAAGTTCTTTATAGAGGTTAGTTAATATTCCATTCTAAAATAGGCTTTACATTTAATTTCTTCTGTAACAAGCTCCCAAACTTAAGTTTAAGAATGCTTTCTGGAAGAGGTTGGAATCTCAGGACCAAGTTTCTGAAACCATAACTGTTAAAATTATTTTTTGGGAAAAGTTTTGCTACAGATATAAAATATAGGTTTTCTAAGTACATGTTTTTCAGATTTTAAAAAGTATGCATATTTCTCATAGAAAATTTGGAGAGTAGTGAAGATTGTTAAGAAACAGGACAAAAATCACTTTAGCCTCAGATAACCATCATAACAGACTAGTGCTCTTTCCCTTATTTTTAAATTCCAGAAGCGGTTTTTGCTTTTTATAAAAGGTTCCAGCAATTCTGGGCGCCTGGGTGGCTCAGTTGGTTGAGCGTCTGACTTCGGCTCAGGCTCAGGTCATGATCTCTCGGACCAAGAGTTTGAGCAGTGCCTAGAGCCTGCTTCAGATTCAGTGTCTCCCTCTCTGCCCCTCCCCTGCTCGCATTCCCACCCTCCCTCCCTCTCTCCTTCTCTCTCTCTTTCTCTCTCTCAAAAACAACTCAACTATTTACAATAAAAAAAAAAATGAACATTACTCTTTCCTCACTGTCTAGTCCCATTCCCTACAGGTACCCCTGCTAACAATTTTGTTTTCTTTATGAAGTTAGGAATAAGCATTATGTTTGTGGGTTTAACCAATTTTTTTAAAATAAAAGATCTGGTCATTATATTATCTTTTCCGTCCCAATACACATAGCTGTACTTCATCTTTTTAACAGTCATGGTGTAGTCTATTGTATGGTTGCACTTTATTCATGGTAATTTATGTTACAGTGGTCCCCCCTTATCCATGGAGGATACGTACCAAGACCTCCAGTGGATTCCCGAAACCAGGGATAGGCTGAACCTTATATATACCATGTTTTTTCCCATGTATACACATCTGTGGTAAAGTTTAGTTTATCATTTAGGCACAGTAAGAGATTAACAACAATAACTGATAATACAGTAGAACAGTTATTACAGTATGCTATAATAAAAGTTATGTGAATGTGGTGTATCTCAAAATATCTCATTGGACTCTACTAACATTTCTTGTGATGATGTGATGATAAAATGCCTATATGATGAGATGAAGTGAGGTGAATGGTGTAGGTAGACACTGTGATGTAGTGATAGGCTATTACTGACCTTCTGACCAAACCTCGGTAGTAGGATCCAGGACTGCGGTTAGACTGCTGGCAACTGAAACTGTGGAAAGAGAAACCGTGGGTAAGAGAAGACTGCTGTGCAGATCTTCATCAACTTACAATGGGGTTTTGTCTCAATAAACCCACTGAAAGTTGAAAACATTGTACGCCAAAGCATTATAGCTCAGTCTAGCCTACCTTAAATGAGCTCAGAACACTTAGGTTAGCCTACAGTTGGGCAGACCCCTCTAACACAATGCCTGTTTTATACTAAGGTGTTGAATACTTATGCACTTTATTGAATAGTATACTGAAAGTGAAAAATAGAATGGTTTTAAGTGTTTCAGTTGTTTATCCTCTTGATCACATGGCTGACTGGGAGCTGCTGCTTGCAGCTACTGCCCAGTGTCATAAGACAGTGTGGTACTGCATATTGCCAGCCCAGGAAAAGAGCAAAATTCGAAATATGGTTCCTGCTGAATGTAGAAACTTCACTTTCATACCATCGTAAAGTCAAAAAACTGTAAGTTGAACCATGAGAAGTCAGGGACAGTCTGTACTCTCAATTTTGAGCAAGTAAAACTGGAGCCTTAGTGAACTTACTGTATCTTTGTGCACATGTGTGTATACACAAATATTTCCTTAAATAAGATTTTTAAGTGTGCATTTTAAGTTTCGATTGATGCCAAATTGCCATCCTAAAAGGCTCTATCAATCTATACTCCTTAATTGAATTGTTGAAGCTTTTCCTACATAATAGATAATAATCTTTTACTTTCTGTTTAAGCACTTTCCCATTGCATGTTTATCAAAAACATTCTTCTTAATAATTGTCGTATTGGGGTGCCTGGCTGCCTCAGTTGGAGGAGCATGCAACGCTTGATCTTGGGGTCATGAGTTTGAGCCCCATGTTACGTGTAGAGTTTACTTAAATATATAAAACTTTAAAAAAAATAATAATTGTACTATCCTTCTGGAATTAGTGTCTGTGCACAATAGGGGTAAGGAAGAGTTTTAACAATGTAAAATAGCTTGGCTATTGAAGTGAAATATGGGCACAGAAAAAATTTTAGGAGTTTTAGGTTGCTGTGAAAATGGATTATAGAGATTCAGGGTGTAATATTGTAATGGTTTTATTGTAAGCATCACATCTGAAAAGCAAACAAACAACCAAAAAGCCCTTTTATCCCCATCTTTTGTCCTCTACTGATTTCATCCTCATCCTTCAAATTTCCACCTGTGTGTGTAGCTCTCTTTGGCAGTTTTTCTTGAGCTCCACTCTGGTTTAGGTATTCTTACTGTTCTTATATATTTTCTTAACATGTTAATCCATAATCTTTATTTGCAGTGTGGGGAAAGCCTGAGTTATTCTTCTAGAAATGAGAGTTATTTTTCAATTTTTGCCAGTTGAAACTAATCAAAGAGGGAGGTGTAAGGAAGAACTCACTAGTGTTGGTTAAAAGTAATACATGTACTGGAGCCCCTGGGTGGCTCAGTCAGTTAAGCATCTGACTCCTGATCTCAGTTCAGGTCATGATTTCACAGTTCATGAGTTCACGCCCCCCATCCTCATGGGATTCTGTCTCTTCTTCTCTTTGCCCCTCCCCTGCTTGTGCGCACACTCTCTCTCAAAAATAAATAAACTTAAAAATTCTTTTTTTTTCTTTTTTTACATTTATTCATCTTTGAGAGACAGAGAGAGACAGAGCACAAGAGGGGGAGGGGCAGAGAGAGAGGGAGACACAGAATCCAAAGCAGGCTCCAGGCTCCGAGCTGCCAGCACAGAGCCCGAGGCGGGCCTTGAACTCATGAGCCGTGAGATCATGACCTGAGCCGAAGTTGGACGCCTAACTGACTGAGCCACCCAGGCGCCCCCCCAAAAAATTTTTTTAAGTGCTACATGTACATATGCATGTAGAGCACTTTTAGCTTGCACTACTGAGTTCTTCCTCACATCTTTCTGATCAAGCTATTGGTAATGTTTTTTCATGTGAATGTTTAATAGGTTCTGGAAAGCTAGAAGGTTTCATTTTGGCCTTTTATTTCATTAGGACAAGGTGATTTTAAGGTGTATTCTCAGCTTTGAAATTTTTAATTTCTGTTCTTAATTTATAGGCTTGTGAACAAAACAAAATTATTATATAATAAAAATATGAGCAGCAAAAGGTGGGTAAAGCATTTAAAGAAAATTTCAGGTGCTCTAAAGAGTAAATTATTAAAGAAGGAAAAGTTACATTGGCACATATAATAGTGGAAATAGAACTAAATGTTTGATAAAGTATCTCTATTGTAAATTTTAAATTCTTACTGAACTTTTTTCACCTTCCTGATTAAATACTTGAAAAGAATAAAGTTGCTTTTTTTTAACCCCTTATTCCATTATGTATGGATATCAAAATACTGTTGATATTTTGTTATGCTTCCTGCCACTATATGTATATGTATACATACACACACAAATATATATACACGCATATACACATATATATATATACACACATGTATACACGTACCTATATATGTGCGAGAACAGTTATATATATGTATACACACACATGTATACACGTACGTATATATGTGTGTGAGAACAGTTACTTTTATAAAATTGGAATCCTGGTTTTTATAATTTGTTATCTTGCTAAATCTTGAACATTTCCCTTTGTTCTTAAGATCATTTTTTAATGTGGGGCGCCTGGGTGGCTCAGTCGGTTGAGCGTCCGACTTCAGCTCAGGTCATGATTTCGCAGTTGGTGAGTTGGAGCCTGGCGTCGGGCTCTGTGCTGACAGCTCGGAGCCTGGAGCCTCCTTCGGATTCTGTGTCTCCCTCTCTGCCCCTTCCCCGCTCATGCTCTGTCTCTCAAAGATGAATAAACATTTAAAAAAAAAAAAAAAAAGATTGTTTTTTAATGTTTGCCTAAACATTCCATTGCACAGCTGTGCTGTATTTGTTCTTTTCCTATTGCTGAATGTGTAACTTATTTCCTCTTTCTCTTTCTGCCCCTCCATTGTTGGTGCTCTCTCCCTCTCTCTCTCTCAAAATAAATAAACTTAAAAAAATGTTTAAAAAAATTTTTAAAGAAGAGAGGTAATAATTGTTATTCTTAGAATGTCTCTGGTATTTTTACAATTAAGGATGATGGCAACTGTTGGTTTTAGAGAGATAGTGTTATTTTATTCTGTTCCTACCTTACAACAATAGGAATGGCTTCTGAATTTTAGCAGATGTTTTTATGACACTTTTTAGGTGTTGATAAGGTTTTCCTTCTTTTAACTACAAATAAGTGTACATATCATAAATTTGCTAATAGCCAAAGGTATCCAAAGGGACATGTTATGAGGAACCAAAACCCCACTCATATTAGTCAAATGTGCAGAATTTATTGAAAGAGTAGAAAAGAATCTCAGAAATTTAGTTTAATAGTATACAGGCCAAATGGTAACTTACATAGTTACTTCTGTAGAATCTTGAGGAATCCTTTCTTTTTCATGAGTCAGTTTTGATAATTTGTATTTTCCCATTTTATATTTTTAAGATTTTCAAATTTGTTATTATATGGATGTATGTAATATGTTATAATTAAAATCTGGTATTTCTACCTTTTTATTAGTGATTTTGTTATTTTTCTTGATTTGATTTGCCAAATGTTTGTCTACTTAGTTATTTTTAATAACCAACTTTGAGGTGAATTCTTTTGGTTTTCTGATTTCCTGATTTCTACTTTTCTCCTTATTTTGATTTTCTTTTTTTTTTTTTTTGAGCTTTTTCTACTCAAGTTCTTAGTTCCTCTTTTTTTTTTTTTTTTTTTTTTTTAAATAATGAAAGCATTGATGCTCTTAATTTGCTTTTGAGGACTGCTTTGGCTGCACTCTAAAATTTACATGAATCATGTTCTTATATTCATTACTTTCCGAATAGTAGCTCTAGTTTGATTTCCTCTTTGACTCAAGTGATATTTAGGACAGTTCTATTCACTCTGTTTTTATAGTCTTTTAAATTATTTTTTAAGATTTACTGGGGCACCTGGGTGGCTCAGTCGGTTAAGTGTCTAACTCTTGATCTTAGCCCAGGTCTTGATCTCAGGGTCATGAGTTCAAGCCCCATGTTGGACTCTCTGCTGGATGTGAGGCCTACTTTAAAATAAAAAATATATATATTTTTTTGATTTACTGAGTTTTGTGCATGTGTGTATGATTTAAAGGATAATCCAATTTGGTGAATGTTCTGTGAAACTTAAAAACATTTTCTGTTTGGGGTACCTAAGTGGCTCAGTTGGTCTCACAGTTTGTGAGTTTGAGCCCATATCAGGCTCTGCGCTGACAGTGTGGAGCCTGCTTGGGATTCTCTCTCCCTCGCTCTGCCCCTCCCCTGCTCCCTGGCACTCTCTCTCTTTCAAAGTAAATAAGCTTTAACAAAAAAAACCACTTTCTGTTTTCAGAGTATATATGTAAAACTTTATTCAAATTCTCTTATTTGTTTTATTATTCCTTCTTAATAGTTCTTATTAATTATAAAATTTAGTCTTCATTAATTTTTAAATCTTAATATGTCAAAGACTGACAGGGTAGCATTGTTTTTAAGAGCCTTATTTTCACGTTGGGACTTTTACATTTTTGTTTCTTCTGCCTGAATCTTCCCTTCATACATTACTGTTTTGAAGGGGCCTTACCTGATCAGTCTACTAGAATAGTCCCCACCTAGCCCACTTGGTATCTGTCTTCTTGCCCTTCTGTGTCTTGTTTTGTTTTGTTTTGTTTTGTTTTGAACAGTAGGCTCCATGCCCAATGTGGGGCTTGAGCTCAGGACCCTGAGATTAAGATTCACATACTCTACCGACCGAGCCAGCCAGGCATCCCTTTTTGTCTTTCTTTATAGCACTTTCATCTGAAGTTATTTGGTTTCTTTCTTTTTCTTGTTTCTCTGTTACTTTGCTATTCTACTTAGAACACATGAGCTTGCAGTAAGTACATGTTGGTTGGTTGTCGGTTTCTTTCATTTCTAATGATTTTTAATATTTAAGTTAATAGACTTTATATATCAATTTTAGGTTCGTGGCAAAATTGAGTAAAGAATACAGAGTTGCCATATACCCTAAGCTCCCCTGTACTGCCAGCACTCCTTCCCCGACAGTCAACATCTTGCCATGTGTGGTATATTTGCTATAATTAATGAACCAACATGGACACATCAAACAAAGTCCATAGTTTACATCAGAGTTCACTCTTGATATTGTACATTCAATGGGTGTGGACAAATGGTGGATAATGACATGTATCCATCAGAAAAACAGAACAGTTTCCCAACCCTAAAAATCGCCTGTGTTCCACCTATTTATCCCTCCCTTCTCCCTAATTCCTGGCACCCACTGGTGCTTCTACAGTCTCCATAATGTTGCCTTTTCCAGAATATCCTATAATTGGAATCATATAGTACGTAACCTTTTCAACTTGGAATATGCATTTAAGTTTCCTTCATATCTTTTCATGGCTTAATAGCTCATTCATTTATAGCACTGAATATTATTCCATTGGATGTACTACAGTTTGTTTATTCATTTACCTGCTGAAGGATATCTCAGTCGCTTTCACATTTGTCATTTATAGAGTTGCTATAAACATCTGTGTGCATTTATTTACTTATTTTGAGAGAGACAGAGCATAAGCAGGGGAGGGACAGGAGAGAGGAAGAATCCCAAGCAGGCTCTGTGCTGTCAATGCAGAACTTGACACTGAGCTTGACCCCAAACTGTGAGTTGAAACCAAGAGTTGGTCGCTGAACCAACTGAGCCATCCAGGTGCTCCTGTGTTTGGTTTTTGTATGGATAGAAGTTTTCAGCTGATTTGAGTAAATACCAGGGAGCACAGTTGCTGGATTGTATGGTAAGAGTATATTTATTTTTGTAAGGAGCCTTTAAATTGGTTTTCAAAGTGTCTATACCATGTTGTTTTTCAACCAACAGTAGGTGAGAGTTCCTGTTGCCCAACATCCTCATGAGCATTTGATGTTGTTAGTGTTTTAGACTTTAGCTATTTTAATAGGTGTATGTAGTGGTATCTCATTGTTTTGATTTGCAGTACTCTAATGATTGATGTTGAGCATCTGTTTTGTTTGTTTTTTTTTTAAGTTTATTTATTTTGAGAGACAGAACGTGAGTTGGGAGAGGGGCAGAGAGAGGGAAAAAGGGAGACTCCTAAGCAGGCTTCAAGCTGTCAGAGCAGAGTCTGACCTGGGCCTCAAACTCATGAAACTGTGAGGTCATGACCTGAGCCAAAATCAAGAGTTGGATGCTTTGGGGCACCTGGGTGGTTCAGTCAGTTGAGCATCTGACTTCGGCCCAGGTCATGATCTCATGGTTTGTGAGTTCAAGCCCTACTTTGGGTTCTCTGTTGTTAGTGTGGGCCCACTTCCACCCCTCCCCTACTTGTATTTTCTCTCTCTCTCCCACAAAAAAAAGTCAGATGCTTAACCGACTGAGCCATCCAGGTGCCCTGAGCATCTTTTTACATGCTGCTTTTCCATCTCTGTATCATTTTTGGTAAAGTACCTCTTCAGATCTTAGGCCCATTTTAAATTGGATTGTTAATTTTCATATTGTTGAGTTTTAAGAGTTCTTTGTATATATTCACTAACTGTCCTTTATATATCAGATGTTTCTTTTGCAGGTATTTTTCTCCAGTCTGTGGCTTGGCTTCTCATTCTCTCAACTCTAATGATTTTTATCATGTATTTTGATGCAGTATTATTTGATGCATGTGTAAGTTCTCTACTGCTAAAGATCTTCATTATAGATTACACTTAATCAAAAATAATCACCCTGCTTTCTGAGTCTTGTATTTTACTTAAATTGCTGTCTGTCCTAAATTTCTTTGTTCAATAAATTACCCAGCTTTCTCATTCCATGCCATTTTGTTTTAGTTGTGTCTCCTTTTTTTTTCTTTTTCTTTTTTCCTTTAAAGTAGGCTCGAACTCAATGACCCTGAGATCAAAAGTTGGATGCTTCACCAACTGAGCCAACCAGGCACCCCAGCTGTGTCTCTTTTAAATTACATGTGGTTTGTTTTTGTTTTAATTCAAGGTAAATGCTTAAAGTTAGTTTATTGTCATAATGAATTATGTTGGGTGTGTTTCTATTTTATTTTTAATGCTTTTGTTTTTAATGATTAATTGCTGCTTTAATTGTTGTAAAATACACATAAGGTAAAATTACCATCTTGACCACTTTATATAAATCTTTGACATTAAGTACATGTACATTTTGTACACCCATCATCACCATTCATCTCATCTTCCCCAACTGAATCTCTTATACTCATTAAACACTAACTCCCCATTCCTCCCTACCCGCAATCCTTAGTAACCTATCTGTGATCTACTTTATGTCTCTTATGATTTTGCCTATTCTAGATGATTCATATAAGTGGAATCATACAATATTTGTCCTTTTGTGTCTGGCTTATTTCACATGCCATGTATAGCGTGGATTGGTACTTCATTCTGTTTTAAGGCTAATACTCCATTGTATATATATACTTGACCCTCGAACAATACGGGGATTAGAGGTGTCAACCCCCCATACACAGTTTGCATCTCACTTTTGACTCTCCCAAAATTTAACCACTAATGCCCTACTGTTGACCAGAAGCCTTAACCACTAATAATACCCTACTGTTAACTGGAAGCCTTACAAATAACATAAACAATGATTAACACATAATTTACACATTAAATGTATTATAGATTACATTCTTATAAAGGAAGATAAAAGAAAATGTTACAAAGGAAATCATAAGGAAAACATATCTATTGTACTGTACTGTATCAAAAAACTGGCATATAGTGCACAGTTCAAACCTGTGTTGTTCAAGGGCCAGCTGTATACCATATTTTGTTTATCCAGTTGTCTGTTGATATTTTCTGTCTTTTGCATTGTAAATTATATTTGGGTTGCTTTTATCTCAGATATTTGGAATTTATACATCCTGTTTTTAAGTCCACTATTTTATAGTTTATATGAATTCAAGTGTAAATCTAGGTTAAAAAAATAAACCTATCTGCTTTTTCAGTCTGAAAAAGAAAATTATACTTTGACTCCTTCTATATTAGAAGACTAGCTTCTCAACTCCTAACCCACTTTCACTTTATCTGTGTTTTCACTCTATGGTGAGCATGGAACTTCATATAGTTAGTATATTTTTTACCCATTTCATGTTTTTAACTTATCTTTCAAGACTTTTCTCTTGGTAATTACATTGAATGTTAACACAAATTCTTTAAGTTTTATTTAAATGGAGTTGGTGCTCATTGCCAATTTTCTGTATTTTTTTTTTTTAAGTTTACTTTTGAGAGAGAGAGAAGAGGAGAGAGAGAATGCCAAGTGGGCTCTGTGCTATCAGCACAGAGTCCCATGTGGGGCTCAGACTCACGAACTGTGAGATCATGACCTGAGCCGAAATCAAGAGTTGGACACTTAACCGACTGAGCCAGCCAGCCACTCCAACCAATTTTGTCTTAACATTTAAGTTGATTGATCATGTATGTCAACCAGAATTTTCAGCTAATATTTTTAGTAAGAGTAACTAGAAGACATATTTAATAATTACTAGATCACTAACATCCTCAGAAGTTCTGTAGGTGTCGTTCTGTGTTGTCTTGCATTAATCATCTTGCTTCAGAGTTTCCTGTGCCTGGTGGTGATAAAGATTTTTCTTTTTACTGAAATGTTTTGACAGATTATATCTTTTATAAATGTTCATTAATATTGCCTGATACGTTAGTGCCTTATAATCTTTGTACTTCATTCTTTTTTCATTTCCAGATATGTTTTTGGTTATTTTGATCTAGTTCTGTTTTCTTTCTTGAAAATACTTGTAATAATTAGGCTGGCTTATCATTTCTGTCTTTTCCATGAGCTTCTCAAAATGTTTGTCCTTATCACTCATTTAATTTTCCTTTATCTCTTCCGATGTAGGCTTTATTTCTGCTAATGAAATTTTAGCTTCTTTACATCCTTTAAAAATTTGCCCTACTCCCTTTTCTTCTTACTCTGGTTTTATCATTGTCTTTTCTCTCCATATATGCCTGTTTCATAGAGTTTGCCAAACTGGAAGTTAGTTGCGTCTTGAGGTTATTTACCATCTAAATTAGGCTCTGCTTCTATGTGATGGGTAATTATCTCTTGTGCTACATTATTTTTTGTTGGAACCAACAAAAATTGTTGAATATATTTTCTGCTTCTTCATCTTTGAATTATAACAGTTATATAGTATCTGATATGCATTTGTTAGAAATGTTTGTGAATTATCCTTGCTATAGTTGACTGGGATTCTGGTTGAAACCTCTTCTTAGGTGTATTGCTGAAAGATAACACAGCTCCTACTCTGAGTTCCAGTGATTAGTAGATACTCATCTAATATGATAGTTCTGGTGGGATCTTACCCTACCCTGGTTTCTAATATGTACTGTTAGGGCTCTTTTTGATTCTAGCATTCTACCCACAACACAACACTTTGCTTATATAGGACTATACCTCCCAGGAAGCCATGCGCCAATCCATGTTTCTCTGTACTTACACAGCTCCACCTGAACCTTACATGCATACACACAGGCACATAGACACTTCTTGCTTGTTTTCTGGAACTTGCATGGTAGTTTCCTAAATGCATGTAGAAAGATCAGACAGGAAAATGAATGCTGGCTGCCACAAAACCCACCTCTGCATAGCAAGAAACAGCTTAACTAGACTGGCTGATTAGTTTGTTTCTTTGAGGCCGACTTTGGGTCTCTAAATAAAAGGTGTCTTACAGAGAGGACAAGATATCTTCATGTTTTCTCTTAGGCAGATGGTTGAACTTTCTTATATGAAGCAGAGCATGGCTGGGTCATGAATCTTTTCTCAGTTAAGATTGACCTTATAGCTAGTGGAAATCCTTCAGAGATCTGATATAAATTGTTTTCATGGAAATTTGGGATAGACTACATGGGTGGCTTCTGATTTGATACCATTTTTTATGAGGATAAGCTGGCTCCAATTTTTGTTTAACTTAGATAACCACCCAAGGAATTGAGTAAAATCAGTCTGCTATTGACCATTTTTCAGTAAAAGGTCTTATTTTAGATTGATAGATTATCACTTTGATGGTAGGAAATGGTATCTTGTTCCAGTTTGCATCTCTCTTTTCATATATTTATTGCCCTGCTCTTTTTTTTTTTTTTTTTTTTTTTGCTATTTGGTGTTTGTGACCAAAACTTTTTTTCTTTTTAAAGTAGTCTTTGTTGTTCCTTACTTCCCCATTCTCTACCTTACAGGCTTTTTGAAGCATTTTCTGAGTCTTGACCCTTCTTTCATGTTTGGTCACTGTTTCACTTTTTTAGTGTGGTGATTGGGTGAAGGCCTGGGGGAAGAAAAAAAGGATCACATTTAGACTACAACATTTCTTTACATCCTGCTTCCTCTGTGTATAGAGACCTTCCTCTCTTTACTTGCCTGGCAAATTTCTTCTCATCTTTCAAAAGACAAGTCTGATTTCTTGGCCTCATTACTCATATGAATGGGAGCTGTGGGTCCTGTTTTCCATTGCATTCCACTCATCCCTATTGCTCTTACCTTACTTCACAGTAGTCATCTTGTTATTACTTTTCCCACTGACGGCAAGCTCAGAGGGGACACTGAATGGTAGTTATCTTTGATCTCTAGCATCTGACACAGTGTAGGCACAAAATAAATATTTGAATGACTTAGGAGAGCCTGAGGGTGTTTTTCCTTTAACTGTGTCATTTCCCTGCTTCTAGTGTGAAAATATAAAAAACAGGTCTTTCTGGGAAGTGGAATTTAGATTTTATTCTGGTCTGGGTTTTTTTTGTAATGATCATGTACTACTTTTGAGAATAAGAGATGAAAAAAAATACTTTTTTTTTAACTCATTTTTTATTAAAAAATTTTTTTTAATTTTTTTTTTTAACATTTATTTATTTTTGAGACAGAGAGAGACAGAGCATGAATGGGGGAGGATCAGAGAGAGAGGGAGACACAGAATCTGAAAACAGGATCCAGGCTCTGAGCTGTCAGCACAGAGCCTGATGTGGGGCTTGAACTCACGGACCGCGAGATCATGACCTGAGCTGAAGTCAGACGCTTAACCGACTGAGCCATCCAGGCGCCCCTATTACAATTTTTTTTAATGTTTATTTTTTTGAGAGAGAGAGAGAGAGTGTGAGCAGGGGAGGGACAGAGGGAGAGGGAGACACAGAATCTGAAGCAGGCTCCAGGCTCTGAGCTGTCAGCACAGAGCCCGAGCAGGGCTCAAATTCGTAGACTGAGAGATCATGACCTGAGCCGAAGTTGGATGCTTAACTGACTGAGCCACCCAGGTGCCCCTAAACTCATTTTTTTAAAAAGTTTATTTTGATAGAGTACACACGTGTGAGCAGGGGAGGGGCAGAGAGAAATGGAGAGAGAGAATCCTAATCAGGCTCGCACTGTCAACATGGTGCCCAACGCGGGGATCCATCTCATTGTTCAAGAGATCATGACCTGAGCTGAAATCAAGAGTTAGATGCTTAATCACCTGAGCCACCCAAGCACCCCAAGAATAAAAAATACTTAAAACCAAATTTCTCAAACTTCTGGTGCTCCCAGTTGCCCAGCACCTGTGACTTTTTGGCCCCATTCAACAGTCTGACCTTTCACTACTTGCTGCCATATGTCCTCTTGTCTCTTTGCTGTCCCATAAATTAGATCATACTTACATGTTCATACTTGTTCCTTTTGCCTGGAATCCTACCTTCTGAGTAGGAATATGATCTGTTGTAAATTGAGGAATTCTTGTAATAGGGATTGAATCGTGAGAATTTAGACTGTTTAATGTCCTGCTGGTCTTATCCTGAATATATATGGTTGTTAAGGTGAGATTCCTAGATCAGTTTTATCAATTGTGAGGATCAGAATAAATAGAGCGTTTAATTAATTGTCTTAGTTTTCTAGAATAATGACCTGAAAGAAGACAGAATAGTGACTGTATCTTCAAATTTTGCTGGGTCCCTTCTAGCCTAAAAAGGAAAAAACCTTTACTTGACTCTGATGCCATCATAGATAAAACTTTCATTGGTTTATTTATTCAACAATTACTCATGTAAACAGATGAACTGGACACGATTTTAGGTGATGAGGTGGTCAACAAAATAATGGATCCGTGCTTGTGGAGTTTATAACATAGTAAGGGAAGACAGACATTAAAAAGGCAAATCCAGTGTGATGAATGTTAACAAACGAGATAAAATAAGATACATGGGTTGGGAGTGAAGAGATGTTAGAGAAGGTTTTCTGAGAAAGTGACCTGTATGCCAATACTCGACAGGCAGAGGTGGTAGACAGAAAATAGGCTGACCAACTCAGTTGCAGTTTGCCACAGGCTTTCTTGGGTTTTAGTATTGAAAGTCCCATGTCCCAGGAAAGCTCCCTAGTCCCAGGGAAATTAGGATGACCGTTCAGTGAACAAAAAAATCTTCCTGGAAGGTCATGTGTAAAGGCCTGAGATGGCCGTTAGAAAAACTGGAAGAATGGATAAAACTTAAAGCCCGTAGAGGGAAAGACTACAAAGAAATGAGTCTGGAAAGTTAGGGACCTTATCATGCATGTATTGTTGGGCTTTATCTTCAGTATCCCACTTGAAGGCTTTAAATAGGACACTGAAGTGACAAAATTTAATGTACTTCAGGGTTGCTCCCTACAGTGTGAAGATTAGACTGGGAGGGGCTGAGAGTGCATTTAGGGATAATAACTGATTAAGTCATGGGCTGCAGTGACTTAGAAGTTTTGAGAGGCATGGATGATTTTGAGAATTAGGGTAACAAATGATTTTCAAAATTGTTTTCCTCCAAGAACATTAACTTCTTAAAGGAAAAACTGAACATTTTTACTTCCATATTTTTATGTCACCTGATAGAGATTTTACTAGCAGCACACATAATCCAGACAGCTGTTATTTTTTGGTGTTTTTGTTGTTGTTGTTGTTTTGTTACATGATAACTATCAGTCTTTTTCTCACATATGAAGAACAGTAGCATAGAATGTAGGAGGCATGGCTTTGAAGTTACAATGATTCATTTTCTGAACATGGCAAGAAGTGTGACTTTAAATAGTTTTGTCTCCTGGAAAGCTGTCCCATTGAAAGTCTGTATGATCATTCCAGTGATGTTTCTATTCTTCAAATCATTTGTTTAGAAGTCTTTTTTTTTTTTTTTTAATTACTCTAGGAGGCTGCAGCAATTTCTTCAGAGTAGCTTCTTTACCAGAAGTAAACCCTCCATCTCTGCCTCTGTTTCTGTTATTCCCTTTCTGCATCTATATGGCTTCTTTTCCTTTAAATTAAAAAAAAAAATGAAATATAATTCATCTATGATAAAATCCACCCTTTAAAGGGTATACATTTAAGTGGGGGTTTTTGTGTGTTATATATTTTAACTGTATTCATAAGGTTACCTAACCATCACTACTTTTTAATGTTTGCATTACCGCAAATAGAAATCTTGCATCCAATAGCAGTCACTTGTTTTACCCTAACTGCTCCCCCCTTGTCCCAGGCAACCACCAATATGTTTTCTGTTTCTATAAATTTGTTCTGGATATGTAAGTAGATTCATGGAAAATGTCTTATGTGGTTGGTTTCTTTCATTCTAGCACAGTGTTTTCAAGGTCGATTTATATTGTAGTGTGTATGGCTACTTCCATTTCTTTTTATGGCTAAATAATATTCCATTGTATGGGTACACCACATTTGATTTATCTACTCATCTGTTAATGGAAATAGGGCTGCTTTCACTTTTTGACTGTTAGACAAATAGTGCTTCTGTGAACATTTGTATATAGGTTTTTGTGTGGACATACTTTCATTTCTTTTGAGTATATACATAGGGATGGAATTGCTGAGTCATAGGGTAACTCCATGTTTAACCTTTTGAGGAGCTAACAGGCTGTTTTCCAAAGCGACTCTTTTGCAATCCTGCCAGCAGTGTGTGAGAGTTCCAATTTCTCCACATCCTCACTAACACCTGTTATTTTCTTTTTGATAGTAGCCATCCTAATGGGTGTGAAATGGTATCTTGTGGTTTTAATTTGCATTTCTGTGATGGCTAATGACATTGAGTATCTTCCAATGTGCTTATTGGCCATTTTTATATCTTTTGAGAAATATGTATTCAGATCTTTTGGGAAAATATCTTGTGTTCAGCGTTGAGTGGTTTAGAACAGTGCCTCTCAGAATCTTTTGGTACTGGACTAACAACTTTTGTAAAATACTATACAATGGAAATGAAAGAAAAATTAGACATACAAAATACAAGCCCTTTTTGTTGTTGTTAGTGTCAATAGCAAATTACTGTGAGAGTTTCTAAATTGAGTTTCTCTCAATTTTTGTATTCCATTGAGTACTGGTAGAAAACAGTTAGTGTAACTCTTTTTGAGTGGTACTGTTTTACATTACTAAAAGGCATTTGAAAAGTCATGCAACTTTTTCTGTGTTTGAACTCAAGGCAATTGCATGTTTCTTATATTTTCTGTACTTCCAGCTATGACTCCCAATTCTAACTTGCTACTGAGGTAATCCCACAGAGGGCTGGTTTTGAGGCTTGAGGAAAACACGCATTTCATACAGATTTTACACAAGCTAGTTACATTTTACTGGGATAAGCTAGAGTGTACCGTTTCAGCAAAGATCAGGCAAATTAAGTTTGGGGCCAGTGAGGATAGCCTTCTGACCCTTTCCCACTTTCCCTCATAGGACATACTCTCAGTGTTGATGATACTGTGCTTGTTAGAGGGGGGTTTCTGCCAGGTTTCCAAAAGCACAGAAGGCAGCTTTACCATAAAACCTCATCCTCCTTTATTTTACATCCAACCTTATCACCCTGAAATCCCAATGCAGTTATGTTACTTGTTTGTAAATAACTTGTCACTTGGCTGTTTAACATCCTTGTTCTGAGCATAATTTTTTACCTTATTGTTTCACATTTATACAAAAATAAGCATTATTCATCCTCAGTCTCTTTCTGACCCTGTAGCCATGAATAGTCTGTGAGCATGAGCAGTTCATATCTCCTATCTTACAGGGCCTAGGAGGTCTAAGCATGTTGGCTGTTCCAGTCTCTGAAACCTTGTAGTCTAGGGACACCAAGGAGTACATTCTTATGCTATCCTGATTATTTATGGTTTGGTTGGTGAAATTCTGAAACCATTGCGGATCATTAAAAAGTGTTTATTTGTTTATAGCGGTACTAAACTAATGAGGGTGTATAGAGTATTTATGAATCATGTGAAGTGAGTTTAAACATTTGTTAGTCCCTCTGTATTAAAAGAATTATATTGGACAGCATCAGATTGATGCAGCAAATTAAGAAAAATGTTCCTTGCCAGCCATGAGTTTAAAATCTTATAGAGGGGCACCTGGGTAGTACAGTCAGTTAAATGTCCAGCTTTTGATCTCGGCTCAGGTCATGATCTCACAGTTCATGAGTTCGAGTCCCACACTGAGCTCTGTGCTGATGGTGCAGAGCCTGCCCTGCCTGGGATTCTGTCTCTCCTTCTCTCTGCCCCTCCCCTGCTTTTGCAGTCTCTCTCTCTCTCTCTCTCTCTCTCTCTCAAAATAAGTAAATAAACTTAAAAAAAATATCTTACAGAAAGAGAGAAGAAAAGTTAGATGCCGGGTGATTGAAGTTCAAAGAAGTGTGTAAGTGTAAAACTTACAGATGGGACTCTTTCATTCTGGGTCCAATCAGAAGAGAAACCACAGAATCATTTGAACGTGGAATGAATTATTGATTATAACAAGAGGGTAGAATAATGACACGTGAGCTAGTAAGAAGTAAATACAAGTCTGAAGAATATAGTAATAGATATAAGGAACAGCTGCTACCTAGGGCTCATAGCTCACTCGGCACCTAGGAAGGAACCCTCCTTCCCCCAGAGCGGAGATCTAGACCTTGTTGGAGACAGCATGCCTGTGGATACCTAAATAGCAGTGGTGCTGTGTGGGCAGAACTTGCCGAACGTCTGTTCTCTAGGGTACCAGAGAAAGCTGTTGACAGGGAGGTGTTAGTTAACTCCACTACAAAAGCTCCCAAGAAGAGAGTAGGGGGAACCTGGTGGCTGCTGGGTATGCTGCTGGTCACCTTGCCGAATACAAGTCTGATGCTGGAGGAGTCTGGTGAGCAAACACACCAGAACCAGGAAGCAAAACTTTTCTCCTACAATGTCTCTCCTGCGCCCTCTACTGATAAAGCTTAACATCGTGCCCGCTGGCCAAGGAAAAACTTTAAAAGTCCCAGGTCTATTTTCAGAATAGACAGACTGGATGACTTGGAATTGAGAGGCACTAAATCAGTAACCAGCAAGGGAATGGTATTAGTGCTGTCAGAGCTCATAGGAGTAGAGCTTCTATGAGATTATGACAGTTGAAGAAGTAGTAGTATATGAGCAGGGCGCCTGGGTGGCTCAGTCAGTCAATCCTCTGACACTTGATTTTGGCTCAGGTCATGATCTCACGGTTTGTAGGATGAGTCCCACATCAGGCTCTGTGCTGACAGCTTGGAGCCTGCTTGGGATGCCCTTTCTCTCTCTTTTTCTCTGCCCCTCCCCCATGCTCACTGTTTCTCTTAAATTAAAAAAAAAAGTAGTAGTATATGAAGCTCTTGTAAGATCAGTAGGGTTTTTTTTTAATTCAGCTATGATTGACATACAATGTTATATTGGTTTCAGGTGTACAGTATAGTGATTTGACAATTCTGTATATTACAAAATGGTCACTACAATAAGTGTGGTTACCATCTGTCACCATACAGTGTTATTATTACAATCTTATTGACTATATTCCCTATACTGTACTTTTCATCCCTATGACTTATTTATTTTATAACTGGATGTTTGTACCTCTTAATCCCCTTTACCTTCACCTATTTCACCTAAAGTTTTTATTTTTTTAATTGAAGATGACAGCTGTTATTCCTCATTACAAAAACAGTACATGTTCATTTATAAAAATTAGAATATAGAAAAGTATTTTTCTCCTTGTGTATTGTAGAAACATGGGAAAAACATTCAGGTCTATTACTCTTAAAAAGAATCATTGTTAATCATTTGATCAAATATGGCTAGGTAGAGGAGATAGTTGGGAGGGAAAGCTTTCTGTGGTGGTGCTTGCTGCTGCTTTTGTATATTTGTTTACAGAAGAAATTGGCTTTGAAATATAATGCAAAATGGTATATACTAGCATTTGGAGGAACTTTATCTTTGATGTTTATGCAAAATTTATTTATGTAAGTACTTTAAAATTTTTTTATTATATTTTTTGTATTATTATTTTTAATTCCAGTATAATTAACATACAGAGTTATATTAGTTTCAGGTGTACAGTATAGTGATTCAACAATTCTCTGTATTACTCAGTGCTCATCACAATAATCCCTTTCACCTACTTTACCCATGCCCCCTGCCCCACCTCCCCTCTGTTGACCATCAATTTGTTCTCTGTGTTTAAGAGTCTGGCTTTTTGTCTGTCTCTTTTTTGTTGTTTGTCTGTTTTGTTACTTAATTTCCATGTATGAGTGCAATCATAAGGTATTTGTCTTGTCTGACTTAATGTACTTAGCATTATATCCTCTGGATCCATCCACATTGTTGCAGATGGCAAGGTTTCATTCTTTTTTGGGGGGGTAATATTCCATTATATTTATATACCACATCTTTATTCATCTGTGTAAAAAAATTTTTTTTTAATGTTCATTCTTTTTTTTTTTTTTTTAATTTTTTAATGTTTATTTATTTTTGAGAGAGAGAGAGAGACAGAGCATGAGCGGGGTAGGAGCAGAGAGAGAGAGGGAGACACAGAATCAGAAGCAGGCTCCAGGCTCTATGCTGTCAGCACAGAGCCTGACGCCGGGCTTGAGCTCACAAACCATGAGATCATGACCTGAGCTGAGGCTGGACGCTCAGCTGACTGAGCCACCCAGATGCCCCAATGTTCTTTCATTTTTGAGAGACAGAGTGTGAGCAGGGAAGGGGCAGAGAGAGGGAGATACAGGATCTGAAGCAGGCTCCAGGCTCTGAGCTGTCAGCACAGAGCCTGATGTGGTGCTCAAACCCACAAACCGTGAGATCATGCATGACCTGAGCCAAAGTTGGACGCGTAACTAACTGAGCCACCTAGGCACCCCATTCATCTATTGATAGACACTTAGATTGCTTCCATATTTTGCTATTGTAAATTATGCTGCAATAAACTTAGGGGTGCATATATCTTTTTGAATTAGCATTTTTTATATTCTCTGGGTAAATACGCAGTAGTAGAATTGCTGGATCATATGGTAATTCTATTTTAATTTTTTGAGGAATCTCCATACTGTTTTCTGTAGTGGCTCACCCAGTTTGCATTCCCACCAGCAGTGTACAAGGGTTCCTTTTTCTCCATTCTGACAGGTGTGAGATGGTATCTCATTGTGGTTTTGATTTGCATTTCCCTAATGAATAATGATGTTGAACATCTTCATGTACATCTTCATGTGTTCTTTTGTTCATGTCTTCTGCCCATTTTTTAAATTGGATTATTTGGGTTTTTTTGGGTGTTGACTTACATAAGTTCTTGATATATTTTGGATACTAACCCTTTATCAGTTATGTTATTTGCAAATATCTTCTCCCATTCTGTAGGTCATCTTTGTCGTCTTTTAGTTTTGTTGTTTCCTTTGCTATGCAGAAGCTTTTTATTTTGATGTAGTATTTTTGTAACTTTTTATAGAAGCTTGTCAAATAGACAATCTCTAGACATTACTTTGGTGTTCTTTAAATGACCATCAGGAAGTTAATCACATTGTAGTTGCAGTGTAATCACATTGATGAAATGTTGCATCTTAGAAGTCCATCATGCTTTTCTCCTCTTTGCTCAAAGATTTTCATATGAATGCGCCTCTTAGTAAACAGGGTTCTGGCAGACTTAATCTGGGAAAACAAATTGAAAACTGAATTTTGCCTTTGTTGAGGTATAGGAATTAATCCTTGCCTAGATGTCAAAGACTGAAGGATTCTCATGAAAGAAAGCCTTTATAATTCCATATCACTGTTTATTGGCATTTACACTTTAAAAGTTGGACAGTAATTCTAAAGAATGAAAGCAAAGTTCTTGGGTGTTAATTCACAACTGGGCTTATATAAATAAGTGGCCAGGATATATAATGTTAGGCCCATTTTCAGAGATATATTCTATACTACTAAATCTAGACTGGTTCTTGTTGACTTGTCAGCCTTTTAACCAAGTTGGTACAGAAGTGAATTGTTTGCTTTCCATTTTTGATAAACTTAAGAAAAACATTAAAACTTTATACTAAAGTTTAGTTTTTAAACCTTTTCGGTATAATCTTGACTTAGAAATATCTAATATTAAAATAACCACTCTTCCTCTGACTGTGTATGAGTGGTTGTATAGAAGGATTTAGAATAGTGCTGTTCAACTTGAACTTGTTGCCATGATGTAAATGTTCTATATCTCTGCTGCCCAATATGGCAGCCACTAGCCACATGTAACAACCGAGCATTTGAAATATGGCTAGTATGACTAAGTATCTGAATTTTATTTCATTTTAATTAAATAGCCATATATGTCCAGTATATCCACCCATATTAAATAGCGCAGTTTACAGAATGGTACGTTCATACTGAAACAAGTTTTATTTACTTTTTTTAAAGATTTTATTATTGTTTTAAGTTTATGTATTTATTTTTGAGAGAAAGAGAGTGGGGGAGAGGGACAGAGAGAGTCCTAAACAGGCTCTGTGCTGTCAGTGTAAAGCCCCATGAGGGGCTAAAACTCACAAACTGTGAGATCATGACCCTAGCCAAAATCAAGAGTTGGCCGCTTAACCAACTGAGCCACCCAGGCGCACCAAAGGAAAACTTTTCTAAGTATTTAGTTGTTGTTGTTGTTGTTGTTCTTTTTCTTTGTTTTTAAGTAGGATCCACATGCAACATAGAGATTAATTTCACAACCCTAAGATTAGAGTCATGTGCTCTATGGACTAAGCCAGCTAGGTGCCCCTTGAGTGTTCAGTTTTTTAAACCTCTGTATGTAATTTGATACTGCTTAGGAATATATATGTAATATATATATTATATATATCTCCATCATTTTCCAAAAAACATTTTAAAAAATTATTTTTTTTAATGTTTATTTTTGAGAGAGAGAGAGACAAAGTGTGAGCAGGGGAGAAGCAGAGAGAGAAGGAGACAAAGAATGTGAAGCAGGCTCCAGGCTCCCAAGCTGTCATCATAGAGCCAGGCAGGGGGCTTGAACCCACGAACTGTGAGATCATGACCTGAGCCGAAGTCGGACATTTAACCTACTGAGCCACCCAGGAGCCCCAAAAAACATTTTTCTTAAAGCAAGGAGAGATTTTTTTTGTCTGTCTTTGCTGGATTATTTTATTTCATACCCTCCCAGAAGTGGAATGCAGCCTCAGAATTCTAATCACAGCCTACAGGAAGATGTGGCAGCCAGCCTCTCAGGATCATTCACAATCAGTCTGTGAGGTAAAGCCTGTTCACTGCGATCTATAGGTAGTACTGGAGTATCCTTCCCCCATTTTTTATCTGTGGAAACTGTCTATCTTTTATGTCATTTAACAAGTCAAAGTCATGCACTTTCACAAATCATTTTGAGATGGTAAAAGTGATCTCTTATTCCTCTGTACTCATGCATTCATTCAACAGATATTTATGGATTGCCTTGCATGTGGCAAGTTGTGTTGAACCATGAGTAAGGTATGTGACTTGTGGACTGAGACAGTTAAAAGCCCACATGCTCCCTTAGTCTCTCTCTTCCATTTTGGTGACAACTTGTTAAGATAGTAAACTTTAGAATCACAGCAGCCTAGATCCATAAATTATCTTAGGGAAAGATAACTTCCTCAAGCTTAGTGTCCACTAGAAATAAACTTTCTTTGTGTTAAAACATTAAGATTTTGCAATGTTTGTTATCAGCACATAGCCTGGCATATAAAGGGTTGTTTTTGGTCTTTTATTGGTATGACAGTACTACTATAAATATTCTTACAATTTGCATACGTGCAAGAGTTTCTTGGATTTATATCCAGGAATAAAACTGCTAAGTTGCAGAATGTAAAGGCAAACAACTTTACAAGCTAATACCAAATTGTTCTCTGAAGTAGTTTTGCTACTTTGCGCTCCTGCCAGCAGTTATAAAAGTCCTCTTTGCGTCTTGGTAGCATTTGATTTTGGTCAGCCTTCTTAATCGAGAAGATGTAAAATGGTATCTACTAATGGCCTTAACTTACATTTCCTTATCTACTACTGGCCTTAACATTTCCATGATTTTTTATGAGGTTGGGCATGTTCTCATGTATTTTATTCACTTGTCATCTTCCATGAAATGCCCATTCATGTCATTTGCCCATTATTTATTGGGTTGTTTGTCTTTTACTTATTTCTTTTTTGGGGGGTGCTATTTATTCATGACAAGTATCTCACATCCATGATCTTTAGTCAGAAGTTCTTTGAAACGATGCCATCGGCCTTGACCAGAGTGGGGTCGTTTCTCTCACCCATCCTATGAATGGCGCCACAGATAGCGTAGGTTTTAAACTGGCCATTGAACCTGCCCGTCACCTTGTCAGCTTCAGCCGCTTTCATGTGAATGGATGCGTGGTCCTTGGTGCCGATGATGCAGTTGCTAGAGGAGCATTTTCACAGCACATATAGGTCCACGAACTCGCTGGCATCATTTTGCCTGCCAAGGGTGCACCTGCTGCCACTGCCACTAGTGCAAGTACAGAACGTATTTCTTTATAAGAATTCTTTCTATATTCTGGATACAATTTTTGTCAATTTACTTCTGTTGCAGATATCTCCTGGTTTATGGCATGTCTTTTTATAGTATAGAATGTAGTCTATTTATCATTCTTTTCCTTTAGAGTCATAAAAGGTATTCTTCTACATAAAGATATCCTCCTATATAATTTTCTAAAAATGAGAATTTTACGGGGCGCCTGGGTGGCTCAGTCGAGCATCTGACTTTGGCTCAGGTCATGAACTCGCTTTTGTGAGTTCAAGCCCTCCATCAGGCTCTGTGCTGACAGCTCAGAGCCTGGAGCCTGCTTTAGAATCTGCGTCTCCCTCTCTGCTCCTCCCCTTTTCGTGCTGTCTCTCTCTCTCTCTCAAAAATAAATACAGATTAAAATAATAATAATAATAATAATAATGAGAATTTTCCTTTCACGTTAAATCTTTAATCCATCTAAAATTTTATTTGGTATGACATAAGGCAGGGATCTTTCTTCGTCTGGATTCACCAGAAGGCAGAGCATGCAGCAGGAGGCTTATGTATCTTTTCATTATTAGGAAGAATATATCCCAGGGAGCAGAAATAATGGGAAAGAGGGAGTGGAGCATACGTAGAGTGGTAGCCCATATGGAAGTGTAACTGATTGCTCAATCCCATTGTACTGTCCTCCAGGAAGTTATAGAAAGCTTGTCACAGGATCATCCAACACAGGATAGAAAAAGGATCTGTCTAATGAGATGGGATGTCTTCTCATCACAGATAGTTATAGGTTCACCCCTGCACTACCAGATTGCACATGGGTGGGTGGCAATGTACGCAGCTCAGGAATGAAGTGAGGCACTGTTATGTTGTGTATGCATTTAAAAAATGGCCACGTCCATTCCTCAAAAACCTAAAAATAGAACTACCCTACAATCCAGCAATTGCACTATTAGGCATTTATCCACGGGATACAGGTGTGCTGTTTCGAAGGGACACATGCACCCCCATGTTTATTGCAGCACTATCAACAATAGCCAAAGTATGGAAAGAGCCCAAGCGTCCATTGATGGATGAATGGATAAAGAAGATGTGGTATTTATATACAATGGAGTATTACTTGGCAATCAAAAAGAATGAAATCTTGCCATCTGCTACTACGCGGATGGAACTAGAGGGTAATATGCGAAGCAAAATTAGTTAGAGAAAGACAAAAATCCTATGACTTCACTCATATGAGGACTTTAAGAGACAAAACAGATGAACATAAGGGAAGGGGAAAAAAATAATATAAAAACAGGGAGGGGGACAAAACAGAAGAGACTCATAAATACGGAGAACAAACTGAGGGTTACTGGAGGGATTGTGGGAGGGGGGAAGGGCTAAATGGGTAAGGGGCACTAAGGAATCTACTCCTGAAATCATTGTTGCACTATATGCTAACTAATTTGGATGTAAATTTTAAAAAATAAATAAAATTTTAAAAATGATAGAAAAATAAAAAATGGCCACATCCAGCATAGAGCTGGTTGCTGGAGTAGCAGCTTGAATAAGAGACAGGTGAGGCTAAAAGGATTGGAAAATATGCATAAGTGGTGTGGTATCTGGTACAGGATCCAATTTCTTAGATAAAAAATGTCCATAGCAGGGCAAGTCTCTCCACATGATTCTATTTTGGGAGTGTCTTTGCTACTCCTGAGCCTTTGTTCTTCCATATAGATTTTAGAATTAGCTGTCTAGTTTTTCATAAAACCCATTTGGGATTTTGATTAAGATTACTTTGGTATTTTTTGTTTTGTTTTTAATTTATTTTAGAGTGAGTGCATAAGCAGGGGAGAGAGAGAATGAATGAATGAATGAATGAATGAATGAATGAATATCCCATTCAGCATGGAGCCCCACACAGGGCTCAATCCCACAACCCTGGGATCACAACCTGAGCTGAAATCAAGAGTCAGACGTTCAACTGACTGAGTCATCCAGGTACCCCTGATTAAGATTACTTTGAATCTGTAGATTAATTTGAGGAAATTTGGCATCTGTACAGTTTTGAGTGTTAAAATTCGTAAACATTAGTATCTCTCTCCATTTATTAGTTCTACTTAATATCTTTGAGTATATTTCCCCTCTGTGTAAACGTTCTAATTACATGGTTCCCAAACTGATATCCCACTGAGCTCAGAGTCACCATGGGATTTTAAATATTAGAGGGTATCGGTGATTGACATCTGTTGAGCACTGTGTGGACTTTGAGCTCTTGGGAGTTCACAGTTTCAACATTAAGTTGTGATACATTTGATAATGTCTGTCTTTATGAAGCAATTGCTGAGATTAAAAGTACAAAGATCAGCATGGAGCAGGAAATGAGTGTGGGCAGTGTCTGAGGTCTTGAGTTGTGCAGTGCCCATCAGGTGCATGTTTCCCAAAGTTGTTTGGACCTAACTACTAAATAAATGAAACCATTTGGAATTTCTTTTGTCATTGTTGAATAATTACTGGGAATAACAAGGGCACCATGAGTTGAGAAGATTTGGGAACTTCTGTTCTAGGAACTTGGTATTTTTTTATTATGTTATAAATGGTATCTTTTCCCTTTCCCATTTCACTTTGGGAAATGCAGTTGAGTTTTGTATATTCCTCTTTATCTTGGCAAAATTTGTGTTTACCTTAATAATTTATCATAGTTTTGTTGACATTTTGTAGACAATCTTTTTAGTTGCAATTAATAACACTTGTTTCCTCTACCATAGCAAAACCATTGGAGGAAAAGAACTAAATGGTAATAAACCCAGATAAAAACATTTTCAAAGCATTTTTCACACCCTGCAGTCCCCTGTCCCCAGTCACTTCAAAAATAGTAATTCAGGTATTAATACATTTTATAGGTAATTGAATTGAAGGACTAGAGAGATAAGTGAATTGTCTTTCAGTAGTCAACTTGATTAGTTGCAGTAGTTTACTTGCCTAAACTGGCTAACATTGTTTATGTAGGTGAAAAACACATTTTGGTATTCTATGATGTTGACGTATACGTATATAACACTTTGCCAGGTGCTGTTGGGGAGTAAAGAGAGAGATAAAATTAGTACCTTCTCACAAAAGGAGTTTGGTAGAGGAAATATGATACATCATAATAGCTCATAATAGAAGCAGTGTCATAACCTGGTTAATGAGTATTTGCTAAATGTGTAACACATAATGAAGTTCCCATTGTAGATGTTGTAACCCCGAAAGATGTAATAACAGAAGAAAATGGGAATTTTTAACCTCTGCCAAATTGCATTTAATTTTGTACAGTGGTCTTTGTTTCACTTAATAGTAAAGCTAAATAAGTTTCACGTATTGTCTGTGAAGTGAAAAATGTGAGGACATTTTTAGCAGCCAATGGATTATTAGATTGGGTCTCTGTGGTATCTTATTTATTTCAAGTAGTGGTATTCATTCTACTTTTGTTGGTAATTTATTGAGGGGGAGAGAGAGAGAGAATCCCAACCAGGTTCTGTGCTGTCAACTGTGAGATCATGATCCAAGGCAAAATCAAGAATCTGCGCTTAACTGACTGAGCCACCCAGGTGCCCCAGTCCCCCCCTCCCCATTTTGTTCCCTTCCTCCCCCCACAGTAACCAATCGAAGGTTTATCCTTCAATTAAAAAGATAATAAGCATGTGTTAGTGCATATGTGCATGCCTATGTGTTGACATGCCTTTTCTTTCCCCTTAGATAAATGGTAGCATATGATACTTCTATTTTTCTCCCATCTTTGATTTTCATTAGTAGCGTACCCTGAGATCACTCCATGATAGAGTGATTTTCTCATTCATTTTCACATATAATACTTTAGTGGGTGATACATATAGCTAATTAAACCAGTCTCCTATTTATTACTATTTGAGATGCTTCCAGTCTTTTGCTGTTACAGGTAATGCAACCCATTATTTATATATAATAATGTATATTTATATTTTTTTATATTTGTTTATTATATTCATTATAAGAAATAAAAGGAAAACTATAATACACATTTGTAAATACTTGATCACAACTACTCAAAAAATCAGTATGAAGTACCTGTATCTATCTATTCATAGGCTTGACCTAATGCAATCTCATGTAGATGTACTGCCATTGATTACTCATCCAGCATGAGCATGTTGCTTTAAGTGATATGATATTACAGATGGTGAATAAACATCTCAGTAAAAGTGAACTGAGCAAAATGAAGGTCAAGGTCCTCTTGGTTTCATAGTGGTTGCATGGCTGGAAAATTCAGTGAGAGTTAAAACTGTAAAAAATATATTTTAGGGGCACCTGGGTGGCTCAGTCAGTTTAAGCATCTGACTTGGTTTGTGGGTACGAGCCCCACATCGGGCTCTGTGCTGACAGCTCAGAGCCTAGAGCCTGCTTCCAATTCTGTGTATCCCTCTCTCTCTCTGCCCCTCCCCTGCTCAGGTTCTGTCTCTCTCTGTCTAAAATGAATAAACGTTAAAAAAATTTCTTAAAAAATATATTTTATATGTAAAAGAGAACTATGCTCTAGGTTCATATATATATACACACACACACACACACACACCACACACACACACACACACACATATATACGTATATATTTTTATATATAACTAAACCATTGCACAGTGGGACATTCAAGAGTTATGAGGACTTGCTGGCCCATTGCAAAATACTGGTTATCTGTGATCTCTGCTAACTACCAGTAGAACTCCTTTTAATTCCTATGAGTGTTTATAAAGTAAAACTTCAGAACTCTAAGTGTCCTTAAGTGCTTTAATCACATCCGGCAAGTGTGTGTGTGTGTGTGTGTGTGTGTGTGTGTGTGTGTGTGTGGTAAAATATACATAACATAAAACTTAACATTTTCAAAACTTTTCTTATCCCAGACAGAAACTCTGTACCCATTAAACAAGAAGTGCTTATTTCACTCTACCGTCAGGCCCTGGTGATTTCTATTCTTTCTGTCTATGAATTTGACTACTCCAGATGCTTCATGGAAGTGAAATTATACACTATTTGGCCTTTTGTGTCTGGCTCATTCTACTTAATGTTTTCAAAGTTGATGCTCATTAGAGCACATATCAAATTTCACTTCTTTTTTATAGATGAACATACTCTACACTAGGTATATACCACAGTTTGTTTATCCAATCCTCTAAATTTTGGTACATAGCTTTGTCACTCTCATTCAGTTCTAAGTATTTTCTAATTTCCATTATATCTTTTCTTAACCGTAAGTTTTTAGAGATGTTTTAAAATTTCCAAAACTTAAGGTATATTTTTCTGGTTTTCTTTTTGTTCGTGATTTCCAACTTGACTGATTTTGGTTAAGAGAATAGTGGAATTCTAATCTTTTGAAAATTTTCTTTGTCTCAAATTATTTTTATTTTGTCCTCATTCTCAAAAGAGTTTTGTTGAATTGAAGTACGTTGGCACCTTCTCTCTGGACATTGAGAATGTTCCAATGTTTTTTGGCTGTTGTTGGTATCAGGAAGTAAGCTAAAGTCCAATTGCCCTTTTTTCTCCTTTGGCTGATTTTTGGAACTCTTCGCTCTTTGATCTTAATTTCACTCTGATGTGTCTTTACTTTGGTGTGTGTAAATTAATTTTATCCTGCTTTTGATTTATTAAGTTTCTTCATCTTATGGATTTTGTGTCCTTCATCACTTCTAGAAATTTCTCAGCTACTAATTTATCTGGTAAACCATTCCTTCATTCATTATGTCCTTTCTTCTGAAACTCCAAATAGTTATATCTTAGGTCATCCAACCTACTCATCTTACTTTTCTTTCATATTTTCTCTTTGTGTCTATGCAGCATTCTAGTTACTTTCTAAAGAGACCTACCTCACCCAGTTCACTAATTCTTCCTTCCACTAAGTCTGCACTCTTTTTTACTTCAAATGTCAAATTCAAATATTCAGGTATTATGGGTTTTTTTTTAAGTTTTTATTTTTTTTTAAATTTTTTTTTTTTTCAACGTTTTTTATTTATTTTTGGGACAGAGAGAGACATAGCATGAATGGGGAAGGGGCAGAGAGAGAGGGAGACACAGAATCGGAAACAGGCTCCAGGCTCTGAGCCATCAGCCCAGAGCCTGACGCGGGGCTCGAACTCACGGACCGCGAGATCGTGACCTGGCTGAAGTCGGACGCCCAACCGACTGCGCCACCCAGGCGCCCCTTTAAGTTTTTAAATTTGAGATTGAGAGAAACAGAATGGGGTGGGGGTGAGCGGGGAAGGGCGGGGGGGGGGGGGGGAGAGAATCCCAAGCAGGCTCTGCACCGACAGTGCCTGTTGAAGGACTCGAACTCCCGAATCATGAGTTCATGGCCTGAGCCAAAGTTGGACACTTAACTGACTGAATCATTCAGGTGCCCCTTTCCAAAAGTTTTGTATGGTGGTTTTTCATATTTGCTTTTTTTCAAACTTCTAATACATATTCTGTGTCAAATCATTCTACATCTATTTCACCAGTCTGTTTTGGCTAGTTCTGTCATGGTGCTTTGTTTCATTTTCTGAATTTTCACTATGAGATGTTCCTTTTCCTTAGAATTTTATCTTTGGGTATTATTTGAGATCTGAGTAGTACCCAAAAAGATCTAAAGTTCTTGTCGTTTGATTTTACCATTCACTAGCATGACCATATTTAATTAAACCTATTTGGGGGGCGCCTGGGTGGCGTAGTCGGTTAAGCGTCCGACTTCAGCCAGGTCACGATCTCGCGGTCTGTGAGTTCGAGCCCCGCATCAGGCTCTGGGCTGATGGCTCGGAGCCTGGAGCCTGCTTCCGATTCTGTGTCTCCCTCTCTCTCTGCCCCTCCCCTGTTCATGCTCTGTCTCTCTCTGTCCCAAAAATAAATAAAAAACGTTGAAAAAAAAAATTAAAACAAAAAAAAAAACCTATTTGGGAATTTGGGGGACCTCAGAGGTGGGATGAATTCATACCAAAAAACGTACATTTTGTTGTTAGGATTTCTCAGAGATCCTCACCCCCAGCCCCCACTCCACAGTATCACTGGACTCAAAATACTGAAGGTTTTCTTGTTCCGTTTGGCCCAGAGGGATTCATTCCTGATTTACTCTTGAACAGGTTATACTTTTTAGGTCCTGGTCTTGTGTGGAAGGGGCTTCTATTAGATTTTTCAATTCAGGCAGACTTGGCTTTATCACCTGTCCCCTGTGACAGCCATCAAAGTGGAAATTTAAGGTCTCCAAGGGTTAGTCAAAAATCCTTCAAGAATAAATGGATTGGTAACTTGCTTACTCTTTGTTCTTGGTTTCACTTTGCTTTGGGCTCTATGGAAACATCCTTTTCATCTTAACTAGCCTATCCTTACATTTTTATAGATTTGATATATTATCCACTCCTTCATTTATTTGAGTTTGAATCAGAGTTTCTTTACACTTCTTTATTCTTTTCTAGTGTCCCAGTTGTCTTCTGTATCTCTTCCCCACTTTCCTTTTCCTTTCTGGCTTTGCTACTAACAGACCTGATGTTATGGCCATTGCCACCAAATAAAAACACTCCTTTCCTTTTAATTTGTGAACTTGCCTTCCATAGCGTGTGTTGTACATTTGAGGTGATTAGTGATATTTTTAATCGATACTTTCTCTCTCAAAAGCTTTTGAAGCTTTTGTGAGGTGGGAAGGGAGGAGAGGCCAGTGTTTTGGGAGCTCTTATAGCTTATTGAGAGATTGCTAGAAGTCTATCAAATAGTGTTAGATTTTATTTTTAAGGTACTGAAAACTTAAGATTCATTTGTTATTTATATAAAATGTAAGTAAAAAATATAAAGCAAGTTGTGCTTTTCAAATCATTTTTTAGTAGTGTATGGTTTGTACATTAAGTACCATAGTTGATCCAAGTTAGATTTTAAAAAAACTAACGATTTTTGCTAGTTAAGACTGACTAGTTCCAGACACCACTCCTTTTTTTCATTTCTGTCGTATATTTAGCTTCCCCTGGTCTCCTTCAGTAGACAATTGAGGAATTGTTTGTTTTTAAGTCGTGTCACAATTAAACAATGGGCCTGTTAGAAGAGTACAGTGTGTTTTGGGGCTTTTTGTTTCGCCTACTTGTTTTTCACTGAAAAGTAGCAAAAAGTGAACAGATTTAGAGAGAGGCATTATTATCATTTTTTTTTAAGAAAACATTTTTGGGTAATGATGGAGCAAAACACTGGTAAATCAGAATTTTATCATGAATTGTTTTTATATTGTTTCTGGCTAAAATATAAGATGTAAAGAACCTTATCACATCGTCATTTAGCACTTTTTAGGCATTTGACACCATCAGTAGAAGCACCACACAGAAAAAAATAACATTGTTTTATGGAAAAGGATTAAAGACTAACGCCATGAATTAGCTATTAGAGGAAAAGTGTAAATATTTCCAAAGATATTTTTGTTAATATAGGGTAGTTTATATGTTGTGTAGTGAAATGCTTTTTGATAGAGAACTAATAAATTTGGTAAGAATATTTCCTCTGGTGACAGAGTATATAGTACCTTAAATCAGTAACTATTACTGTCTTAATACATACAAGGATCTGTGTTAAACATTAATGCCTTAATACATGCAAGGATCTGTGTTAAAGATTAAAGGAGACAGTACAATATATAATAATAGTGGTGGTGGTGCCTTTCAATTGCTTGAAGTCTTGAGCAGGAAAGATACCTAAAAGAATAATTAAGGATGCACAGTTGTAACTCATTGCCAGAGTCCTTTAAAGGTTTTATTTTTAAGTAATCTCTAGGGGTGCTTGGCTGACTTGGTGGAACTTGTGACTCTTGATTTCGTGATTGTGAGTTCAAGCCCCACGTTGGGTGTAGAGATGACATAAAAAAATCATAAAGTCTTAAAAAAAATCTTTACACCCAACATGGGGCTCAAATTTACAACCTGGAGATCAAAAGTCCTATGCTCCACCGACTTAGCCAGCCAGATACCCTGAGAGTGATCCAATATATTAACATGATTAAGAAAAAAACAACAATGTGAGATTGAGTTGTTACTGACCTTGAATTCTGGTCTTAGTTTGTTAGTAATTAAATTCAGCCTACTTATTTTGGTGGGTGTTGGTCCTTCGCATATAAAATAAGAAAGAGGGGCGCCTGGGTGGCTCAGTCGGTTAAGCGTCCAACTTCGGCTCAGGTCATGATCTCGAACTCTGTGAGTTCGAGCCCCGCATCAGGCTCTGTGCTGACAGCTCAGAGCCTGGAGCCTGCTTCGGATTGTGTGTCTCCCTCTCTCTCTGGCTCTCCCCCCATTCATGCTCTGTCTCTCTCTGTCTCAAAAATAAATAAACGTTAAAAAAAAAAAAAAAGAAAGATGGACAGGGAAATTCTAATCCAGCTTTATTACTTTCTGAATTAGTTTTCCTGTGTAACTTGTATTCAGAGGATGTGAGGGGCCTGTGTGGAGGTGGGGGGGGGGGGTCAGTCTTGTTCAGAGGATTTGAAGGATCATTTTGAACAAGGATAGACAGGAATGATCTTACATAGGAAATAATTCTTGCTGAACATTGAAAGATTTGGTTAGATACAGAAAATAGTGAAGAAAGTTTAAGAATGGAGAAATTTATACACAAAGATGAGTTAGGCCAGAAAATTCTTTGGTGTATTTGGGTAAAATGAGGCATATGATTTATGTGGTGCATTCATGATATCAGATCAATTCAGTAGTAAATGTCCCTAAATATCAGAGTTTAGTCCTCAGTCTGTTGCTTATAGGTACCTCTAAGTAAAACCTGAATGCATGGAAACTCTTTAGGAAGCTGGTTAAAGCTTCTAACCTCTTCCTCTGAGCAGCAGTTGAAGACATAGATACTGGTTAGAGAAATCTTGAGATGAAGTGATGAAGTCCTCAGCTAAGCTGATGTCATAGTATCAAGGATTGTCATGCTTGTATTTACTAAGATCTAATCACTTATGAGGCATATTACTTAGAATTGTTGCTGTCATATTTGTCATCTTGAGTAATTTCATTAAGGATATCTGTGACCCATACGTTTAATGTTAAATTTGGGGGTTTATTTAGACATGTGTTGCCTGTAAGGTAATAACATCATGTTAATTGGGATTTCCTTGAGATAGCTAATTCAACTTTACCTGTAATGTATAATCACCAAGAAGAATGTTGTGAAACAAATAATCTATTAGCTCCTCTTTAGTTCTGTTGGACTGAATGTATGCAGCAAATTAAAAAGCTACTGTGTAGTATATTAAAATAGAGCAGTAAAGAAAATTTTTTGGGTGAACAAAGTACTGTATATGGAAAGGCTGTGTTTTGAAAGAATGAATAAATATGTGTCTTTTGCCACCTCAGTAAAACAATAATTGGCGTATGAGGGTGAAGCGTAGAGCTGGGATATACTTTAAAGCAGCAGTTCTCAATGTGGTACGTGGTACCACTGGGGTTTATGAAGTCAAAACCTATTTTCATAATAATACTAAGATACTCTTTGCCTTTCATACTGTTGACACTTGCAGTGCTGGCAGGTAAAACAGCCTATATTTTGGCACAGATCGAGGCAGTGGCCATACACTTGGAGGGTTTTTTTTTGTTTTTTCTTTAAAACCAGTTTCACTTAAGAATGTACTTCACGTTTGCAACTACGTAGGATAAACTGGAGAGTGTTATGCTAAGTGAAATTAGAGAAAGACAAATATATGACCTCACTCGTGTGGAATTTAAGATACAAAACAGATGAACATAAGGGAGGGGAAGCAAAAATAATATAAAAACAGGGAGGGCGACAAAACATAGGAGACTCTTAAACACAGAGAACAAACAGGGTTGCTGGAAGGGTTGTGGGTGGGGGGATGGGCTAAATGGGTAAGGGGCATTAAGGAAGACAATTGTTGGGATGAGCACTGGCTGTTATACACAGGGGATGCACTGGAATCTACTCCTGAAATCATTATTGCGCACTACATGCTAACTAACTTCGATGTAAACTTATAGATAGATGAAATTTTTAAAAAATGTACTTCATGAAATCAATAAAATGTTTAATTTTGTTGTATCTCATTTTTTATTTTTTTAAAAAATTTTTTTAACTTTTATTCATTTTTGAGAGACAGAGACAGAGCATGAGTTGGGGAGGGGCAGAGAGAGAGAGAGAGGCACAGCATCCAAAGCAGGCTCCAGGCTCCAAGCTGTCAGCACAGAGTCCAATGCGGGTCTCAAACCCACAAACCGCGAGATCATGACCTGAGCTGAAGTCGGCGCTTAACCGACTGAGCCACCCAGGTGCCCCTCTCTTATTTTATTTTTGTTTTTGTTTTTGTTTTTATCTGGGGAAGGGGGGCAGGAATCTCAAGCAGGCCCCACGCTCAGCATGGAGCCCACCCCAGGGCTTGATCTCATGACCGTGAGATCATGACCTGAGCTGAAATCAAGAGTCAGAGGCTTAACTGAGCCACCCAAGCACCCCTGTGTCTTTACTTTTAAGTTCACTTTTAAAGTATTTTATGTAGCAGGGTGCCTGGGTGGCTCAGTAGGTTAAGCGTCCGACTTCGGCTCAGGTCATGATTTCATGGTTCTTGAGTTCAAGCCCCGCATCGGACTCTGTCTCCCTCTCTCTCTCTGCTCCTCCCCCACTCGTGCTCTGTCTCTCAAAAATAAATCATTAAAAAAGATTTTTTTTTAATTTGAGATAGATATTCACATAGCTGAAACTTACCATTTTAAACTGCAATTAAGTGGTTTTAAGATATTAAAAAGGTTGTGCAATGTCTGATGTCTAATTCCAGAACATTTTCATGAAATGGCATTCAGAAAGAAACGCCATACCCATTAGTAGTCACATCCCATTCCGTTCACCTCTTAGTGACCACTAATCACCTGCTGTCTTTGTGGAAATATTTGCATGTTCTTGACATTTCATATAAATGGTATCATACAGTATGTGGTCTTCTTGTGTCTTTCTTTTTCCACTTATGTTTTAAAGGTTCAGCCACGTTGTAGCTGGTATTAGTACTTCACTCCTTTCCGTGGCCAAATATTCCATTGTATAGATATGCTACATTTTATCTGTCCATTTGTTGATGGATATTTTGGGTGTTTTTTTTTAATCTTTTGGCTATTATGAATAATGCTATGAACATTCATATGCAACTTATTTGTGGAC
Organism: Neofelis nebulosa; assembly: GCF_028018385.1. Taxonomy (NCBI): domain Eukaryota; kingdom Metazoa; phylum Chordata; class Mammalia; order Carnivora; family Felidae; genus Neofelis; species Neofelis nebulosa. The sequence goes on along the minus strand of NC_080786.1, from coordinate 87,022,066 downwards.
ATATGTTTTCAGTTCTCTTAGGTATATACTGAGAGTGGAATTGCTAGGTCATATTGTAGATAATTCTATAACTTTTAAAGGAACTTATTACATAATTCATTTTGAAATAGACTTTTTATTGTGGAATAATTTCAGATTTGCAGAGGTAGTAGATTTCCTGTATACCTATCACCTATCTTCTAATGTTAACACAAACCCTAAAATGTCTGTCAAAGCAAAGAAGCCAACATTGGTACATTACTGTTAACTAAATTCACCAGTTTTTCCACTAATGTCCTTTTTTTGCTACAGAATATAACATTGTCATGTCTCTTTAGACTCCTCTGCTCTGTGAACAATTTCTCAGTTTTTCTTTGTTTTTCATGTCTTTGATAGTTTTTTTTTTTTAATTTTTATTTTTTTAATGTTTATAATGAGAGAGAGAGAGAGAGACAGAGTGCAAGCAAGGGTGGGGCAGAGAGAGAGGGAGACACAGAGAACCTGAAGCAGGTTCCAGGTTCCAAGCTGTCACCACAGAGCCTGACGTGGGGCTGGAACCACAAACCACGAGATCGTTACCTATGCCCAAGTTGGATGCTTAACCAACTGAGCCACCCTGGTGCCCCTTTAAGGAGTATTGGTCAGGAATTTTTGTAGAATGTCCCTCAGTTTGGGTTTATCTGATGTTTTTCCCATAGTTAGACTGGGGTTATGGAATTTGAGGAAGAATACCATAGAGGTAAAGTAGGTTTCTCATCACATTCAATCAGGTGGTGAGTGACGTCAGCATAACTTATTACTGGAGATGTTAACCTTGATCACTTGGTTAATGCAGTGTTTGCCACATTTTTCCACCATGAAGTTATTTTTCCCTTTCCATACTCTGCCTCTTGGAAATGAGTCACTAGATCCAGCATATATTCAAGTGGGGAAGGAAGTTAAGTTCCAACTCCTAGGAGGGGATGTAGCTACAATTATTATTTGGAATTCTTTTATAAGGAAGATTTGGCACCCCACCATTTTATTTATTCATTTGTACTGATATGAACTGTATATATTTATTTTTTACTTTGGGTTAAATATAATGCTACTTTATTTTTCTGCTACATTCATTCTAGTATTGGCTTTTGGGAACTCTTTCCTGTGTCCTTATCCTTTTTAAGTACTTTTTTACCTTCTGACAATATAAGATACTCTAGGCTCATCCTTATTTTCCCTGTCCCAGGCCTAGAACCAGCCATTTCTTAAAGGATCCCTGACTACAGTTAAGTAATTTAATTTGCCCAAGGTCACACACTTAAATAAATGGTGAAACCAGGATTCCGACTGAGGGAATCTGATTCCTCAACCCATGCTTTTAATCATAACTTTGGACAGCATGCAGCTGAAGGTGCACTGGCAGTTTCTAGTCATGTTCCATCTGTGAACCAGTCTTTTTTTTTTTTTTTTTTAATTTTTTTAGTTGTTTTTTTTTTTTTTTTTTTTTTTTAATTTTACTCATTTTTGAGAGAGCACAAGCAAGGGTGGGACAGAGAGAGAGGGAGACACAGAATCTGAAGCAGGCTCCAGGCTAAGCAGGCTCCAGGCTCTGAGCTGTCAGCACAGAGCCCGATGCGGGGCTCGAACTCATGAACCATGAGATCATGACCTGAGCTGAAGTCGGACACTTACTTAACCGACTGAACCACCCAGGCCCCCCAAGTCTGTGAGCCAGTCTTAAGGATACAGTTGATAGTCATCTCACCCTAAATAATTATTAAGCCCTGTTTTATATTGATTTTTTTTTTTTAACCACAGTTGTGATGGTTGTAATCAAGCTAAAAATTACTTGTTAGCCACAGTTAACTACTGTTAATATTTTGGTACATTTCTTTCTTGAAATGCATGCAAATGTATTTTGAGATTTTGTTATATTATCCTAATTTTTAAATATGCACAAATATGAAGCATTTACAGTGTAACCAGAATCTGAATGTGCCATGTCTGTTTTAAGTGGTGATTAAGATGAAAGTGAGCTGCTATAGAGTCATTCTGTTTTGCCTTGATGTTATGGTCACATAAGAGATAAACATCTGTCTTGATTTATCAGGTTCTCAAGTAATCTTCCAAGTGTTGTTCCTAGCCTTATCTTTCTTCCATTTCTAGCAACAGATAAGTCCTCTCTTGTGATGCACACCTGACAGTCCACGCTTAACAGCCAGTTGCATCTCACTCCAAAGCAGAACAAACCCCACATGTTGTGATCACTTGGTTTGGAAGAATCATCTGACTAGGTCATCTGCGTGACATTCTTAGATTCCACCCCCGTTTCTTCTTTTGACCACCAATATTGATTTCAATTCAGGAAGTCTTTCTCACACACACAGATCTTTTTTTACTCTCTTCTCCCAGCCATTCTCTAGCTAGTTATCCCCAGAAAAGTTTATTTTCCCCCTTTACAGCCTCTCCTTCTTCCTCTTTTGTAGGCTGAAAAGTAATTGTCATTATGGAAGACAAAATACACAGTGGTTTTGGGGATGCCTGGGTGTCTCAGTCGGTTAAGCGTCCAGACTCTTGATTTCCACTCAGGTCATGATCTCACAGTGTCTTGAATTTGAACCCTACATTGGGTTCTGTGCTGACTCTGCAAAGCCTGCTTGGGATTCCCTCTCTCTCCCTCTCCCTCCCTCCCTCCCTCCCTCCCTCCCTCCCTCCCTCTCTCTCTCTCTCCTTCTCTCTCTCTCCCCCCCTCTCTCTCTCTCTCTCTCTCTCTCTCTCGCCCCCCCTCCCCTGCTCACGCTCTCTCTCTCAAAATAAATAAACTTAAAAAAATTATTTAAACTATTCTCTCTCTCTCTCTCTCTCTTTCTCTCTGCCTGCCCCTCTACTCCACTTGTGTGTGTGCTCTCTCTCTCAAATAAAAGAAATTTTTTATTCATTTTTAATTTTATCTAACTATAGTTGGTATTCTTTACATTGTATATATACAAAATTTTATTCACTTAAATGCAATAAGTAGCTATAATAAAATCAGGATCTAATTACCAATTGAAATCTTGTTTAGTGAGGAGATGTGTTGTTTCCTAATATATACTTTTGTATCAGACCTCATCTGGAAGTTAGGCATACCCTCCCCTTTACTGCTGACTTTAAATGTATATAATCTACTTTTTGTAAAAGGACTAAAATATATAAATATATATGTAAATATGTATGTAAATAAGGTTTATGTGATATTAATGTTTATATATATAGACAAGGTTGACGTTTTCCACTGAATTAGTCATGTGGATTAAGAGGGGTTACTTGACTGCCTGGACAGGGCATCACATGATGACAGAAACTTGAGATTTGGCCATACTCTGGTTTTGAGCCAAAATCTAGATTTACTTTTGAACTAGATCAAGTTCTATGGAACTGTCTGCAAAGCTTGCAAGAGACTAACACATGTAGTTAGAACGTCACATTTTCAAAGAAACCATATATTACATCAGTGGCACATTCTCATCCTTTAGGAGAGTTTATATGAAGGCTAAGTTGTAATCACAAGGCTAGGGAAGCATGGACTCAGATTCTTTGTAAGGAGTGGTGTTGGTTGATATATTTAATAGCAAGCATTCTATCTTTGCTACAGAAATGGACCTGTCAGGCACCTATCCTTTGGCTGGTTAGAACATAATCTTCCTCTTTGGAATTCTCTTTTTTTAAGACTTCATGTTGTCTGTCTTTTCATTGGAATATTTACTCTTAGAATCAACTGATTAGGTGAATATCTTTTGATACGTTACTATCGTCATGCTTTCCCAAAACTTACCCTAGTCCTCTTAACTGGACATGGCTTTTCAAACATTCTCTCAGCTAACCATTTACCACCTTTGTTACGGGAGATTACCTATATTAATAACCAGTTTCGTCTCTTATTCATTTAATTTTATAAATTTTGCAAACTTCACTCTAAATGGATAACATTTTCTAATTCACAGTTGAAAAGAGGACAATTATTACTGTTTCTGCTTGTCTGTACTATTTTTTACTTTGTTATTGACTGTATGATTTTTGCCTATCTATTTCAGGCCACATCATAATTCCGAATCATGTCTGATAACGGAGAACTGGAAGACAAGCCTCCAGCACCTCCTGTGCGAATGAGCAGTACCATTTTTAGCAGTGGAGGCAAAGACCCTTTGTCAGCCAATCACAGTTTGAAACCTTTGCCCTCTGTTCCAGAGGAAAAAAAGCCCAGGAATAAAATCATCTCTATATTCTCAGGCACAGAAAAAGGTAAATAGCTATTGTGGCTTCAAGAGTCTCGGTTATTATTATAATTTTTTTTTTAATGTTTATTTTTGAGAGAGAGAGAGAGAGAGAGTGTTCGGGGATTAGGCAGAGAGAGAGAGGGAAACAGAGAATCCAAAGCAGGCTCTGAGCCCAACGTGGTGCTTAAACCCATGAACTGTGAGATCCTGACCTGAGCTGACATCAGATGCTCAACCAACTAAGCCACCCAGGTGCCCGACGAGTCTCAGTTGTATTTTATGTTACCGATTTTGATATCTTTTTTTTCTCAATTATGGTATCTTTTTAATTAAATTATAATAAGTTGATATTTTATGGTGAGAACAATAACAGATCTAAGAAAACAATTGATGGTGGTATATAGGCACTATTAGAAAGGCTAGTTTCTCTTAACTCTGATAATAAAGAATAAAACTAAGTTTTTACTCATATACTTGGTATATCAAATGAATTTCTCTAATCCTCTCCTTCATTTTCTAAGACGTGAGCTTCCCAACGTGAATGAGATTTGGAGATTTGAGAAAGAACTCATTGAGAGAGTTTGTGATTTTTCAGTAGTAGTAATACTTAGAATTTTTTTTTAATCTTGTATTCTGTTAATGCCCTCCAAGGCAGCACTCCGTGATTAGTACATTAATGTGTCTTCTGCAAACATGAGTCTGGTCCAAGGTTTGTCAATCTCAGTAAGATTGACATTTGGGGGCCAAATAACTTTGATGCAGGGATTGATCTTGTGCATTATAGAACATCCTATAAGCCATTCCTAGCTTTTACCAACTAGATGTCAGTAGCACCTCCCACCCAGCTATGACAACTAAAAATGTCTCCAGACATTGCTACATATCCTCTGTGGAGCAAAATCACCTCCAGTTAACAACCACTGGCCTAGTCACACAAGCTGGGATAAAAACTATAAATAGTCATCTCCTATAAATTGAAGTCACTAAATTTGTTTTGGTGCCAAGCCTCAGGAAAGAACTTGTGGTTTTCAGAGCTTTTTGGATTTTAGAATTAGATAGGCATTATGGACTGGTAATGGGTTTTAGAGTAAGAATTAGGGATTAGTTTATTTAATTACATTAAGCATGGCTATATGGCTCTGATAGCTAATAATAGATATAAGTGTAGATAAGGATATATTTCCACTCATTGATAGCGAAGTTAACATGGTGAAGGAAATCCAAATGGAAGAGGAGTAGGGCTTTGTATATAATAATAAATATACAGGGCCTGTTGGCGTGGCCATGGCAGGTTTGCTGAAGAAGACTACTGGCCTTGTGGTTTTGGCTTTGTGTAAGTCCACACAAGAGGCTAAGAATATTGTACACAACGATTCTTTTTTTTTTTTTCAACGTTTTTTTATTTATTTTTGGGACAGAGAGAGACAGAGCATGAACGGGGGAGGGGCAGAGAGAGAGGGAGACACAGAATCGGAAACAGGCTCCAGGCTCCGAGCCATCAGCCCAGAGCCTGACGCGGGGCTCGAACTCACGGACCGCGAGATCGTGACCTGGCTGAAGTCGGACGCTTAACCGACTGCACCACCCAGGCGCCCCTGTACACAACGATTCTTGATGTTCTTGAGCAAATTCCTAAAAATGCAGCAATAGAAAGTATACAGAACAGATTACAAATGAGAAGTTGAGTATGGTTAAAGTGTAACCAGATGTTAAGAAATTAGAAGACCAACTTCAGGGTGGCCAACCAGAAGAGGTGATTCTTCAGGCTGAAAATGAACTAAGTCTGGCAAGAAAAATGATACAGTGGAAACTATGGGAGCTTTTAGTGGAAGAGCCTCCTGCCAACCAATGGAAATGGCCCATGTAATCATCATTAAATGACTGTTGTGTTGATGGGGAGCTAATACAATTAAATTTTCTGTTACATTAATGTTTCCATATTATTGACATCTTAAAATCAAGAAAACATACAGGACATATTTAGGAGACTTGTTAAAATTGATGACTATGGTAATAGGGATTTGTGACTCCATTTTTTTATGTAAAGCATTCACTTGAGTTATTTCAAAGATGTTTTTGGGGGGGTTGTTTATTTTTTTAACAGGTTAACAGATTTGAAAGTTAATTGGAAAAATTCCTATAGATTTTCAATGCAGAGGTCATAATCAAAATGTGAAGTCATTTTAGTGTTTTTATATCATTTAATGTTTTTTATCCTGAAAAAAACAGGAAAGGAATTTAATTATTATTTTTTAGACAGATTTATAGGTCACTGAAGTGAAGTAGTAAGAGTAAAAACCATCAAATGATAAGGTGAAGAAATTGATTTGGTATTTCAAAGAAAGATTTCTTATTTGCAGTGGTAATTGGAAAAACTTTTCCTTTTGTCTCATTTAAAGAAGTTAGCTTTGTGTTCCTTAGCCTTTAGCTTTCTTGATCAACCAAAGTACATCAGGATAGAGATTGAATTTATGTAAAAGAAGAGACAGCAAAAGTTTAAAATTTATCTGATATGGTGGATAGGCTTATATTCAGAACATCTTTGTCATAGGGTTGTAACTTCAAAGTAGAATGACTGGTAGTTTTCACTAAGTTTCGAGTATGAGTGCAGTTGGGTATAAAACCGAAGATAAATACTATTCAAGGAAAGAAACAGTTGGCGTAAATTACTTTTCATGTGTCCTCACCCTTCCTTCCTAGACCCTGTCATTTCTAAATACTTAAACTTGATATTTTTAACTTCGAAGATAGTACTTTTGTGTGTGTTTGTATGCATGTGTGTGTGTTGCTATCCCTTATTGCAAAGCAAAATCCAGAATTTTCAGAATGAGAGAATTGTCTTTTTTTCCAATATATTTCTCCCCTTACAGAGCTGTAAATTGAATGGTAACTGAATAGTAAATGAAAAAATAATACACATTTTACTTGAGAGTTAAGAATACATAATCAATGAAAATTTACATAGATTGAAATGTACAGAAATTAACTGTGCAGTTTTGACCAGTGGGTACACCTGTGAAAGCCATAAAATCGTTATATCACCATATCACATTATACACCATTTTTATCTCCCCAGCCTAGAACTTTACATAACCCAGCCTAGAATTTTATCAATACCTCTGAAGCCCCCATCTGCCACACCCAATCTCTCTTTTCTCCACCTCCCACCAATATCTACCCTCTTGAATTATGCAGTTTTTTTCCCTTGCTTTTTATTATAGTTTTACAACATAATATCTCCAAACAACGTATGGTTTAAGCTTGCCTATTTGGGAACATTTTATAAATGGAATCATAATGTATGCATTTTTCCAGGACTTACATTTTACATTTTTCACTCAACTTTATGCTTTTGAGATGCATTTTGGTATACATAGCTATAGTTCATTTTCACTGTTGATGTTGTTATATGCAGCTGTGTTTTGTTCATTTTCACTGATGTATACTAGTACACTGTATAAATATATGGCAATTTAGTTAGCTGGTCTCCTATCAAAAGACATCTGGGTTGTTTTCATGAACAGTGCTGCTCTATGGGTAATCTTGAGGGCATGTGCAAGTATTTCTCTATGGCAGTGCTTATTAAGCATCAGGTGACCCATTAGTTTAGTTCTTGATTCTCATTGCTTATTAGAATCTCTTTTTGGTGGGGGAGGGACTTAAAAAAATAAATCTATGTCCAAGCTCCATCTCAGACCAATTGAATCAGTCTTCAGGGACTTACCTGGGCATCAGTTTTGTTCTTGTTTTTAATTTTTTAAATACCTCTGGTGAATCTAATGTGTATCCAATGTTAAGAACCACTGCATTAGTGTCTTGTGAAATCTATATAGTAGGTATAATGTTGAATGAAATAGAAATAATCAGAGTATGTCGCACACTGTGCAAGAGTTGTGTCATGGGGGCACCTGGGTGGCTCAGTCAGTTGAGTGTCTCTCTCTCTCTCTCTCTTTTTTTTTTTTTTTTTTTTAGTATTTATTTTCGAGAGAGAGAGTGACAGAGCACGAGCAGGGCTGGATCAGAGAGAGAGGGAGACACAGAATCTGAAGCAGGCTCCAGGCTCTGAGCTGTTAGCACAGAGCCCGACCTGGGGCTTGAACTCATGAACCATGAGATCGTGACCTGATGAAGTCAGAGGCTTAACCAACTGAGCCGCTCAGCTGCCCCTAGCGTCTTACTCTTGATTTAGGCTCAAGACATGACCCCAGGGTCATGGGATGAAGTCCCAAATTGGGCTCCATGCTGAATGTGGAAACTGCCTGGGATATTCTCTTTTTCTCCCTCTCTCAAAAAGAAAAAAAATGTTTCATGAATTCATGAAACTTTTGTTTCAGTTATGTGTGTATTAGGTCAGAACGTAAACATATTGATGTGGGTCTTGGCCAAAGATTTAAAAATTGCTCTGAGATGTATACTTGGGAGTAAAATTGTAGGGTTACAGGGTATTCCCACGTTTGTCTTGAGTAGGTTTGTCAGATTGTTTTCTGAAGTCTTTTTAGTGTTCATTCTTACCCACAAAACATGAATGTTTGCTGAACATCCTTGCAAATTCCTGTTTTACAGGACTTGAATTTTTGCCACCTTGGGAAGTATGAGATAGTATCTCATTGTGGGTTTAATTTCCATTTCCCTGAAGACTTGGGAAATTATTTTTTCATATGTTAATTTACCAGTTATTTGTGTTTTCTGTTACATCTATTCCTCAGTCCATTTTTCTGTGGAGTTGCTTTTTCCTTCTTTATTAATAAACATTTCTTTTATTTATTTATTTATTTATTTATTTATTTATTTATTTATTTTTATTTTTTGGGACAGACAGAGACAGAGCATGAACGGGGGAGGGGCAGAGAGAGAGGGAGACACAGAATCGGAAACAGGCTCCAGGCTCCGAGCCATCAGCCCAGAGCCTGACGCGGGGCTTGAACTCACGGACCGCGAGATCGTGACCTGGCTGAAGTCGGACGCTTAACCGACTGCGCCACCCACGCGCCCCAATAAACATTTCTTATTGTCTGTATACTAATCCTTTGTCAGCTAAATGTTATTAAATATAGTTTTCCAAGTGGTGATTTGCCTTTTCACCCTCTCAGTGATATCTTTTGTTGAATAGAAGTTACTAATTTTGGTGTAGTTAAATCGATCAATCCCTTTATCAAATAAGAGCTTTTTGTGTTTTAAGAAATCTTTGCCAAACTATGGGTCAAAGATGTTTTCTTATATTTTTCTAAAGGTTTAACAGTATGCCTTTTATAATTTAAACCTTTGAACTGTCTGGATTTGGTTTTGGGGTATGTATAAAGAGAGATCCATTTTCACTTTTTTTGAACCAGTGTTCCCAGCCTTTCATTGAAACTTTTGTCATTTCCCCACTGACCTGCCATACTAGCCCTTATCTGTCAGGTTTCCCAGTATGCCAGGGTCTGTTTCTCTATTGTCTACTTTATTGCATTGGCTTATTTGTACCTGAGCTAATACTGTACTGTCTTAATCATTATAGCTTATAATTCTTAATGCCTGAGAGAGCAAACCTGCTACCAGGTTCTTCTTTATGATCTTTTGTCCTTTTGCTCTTCTCTTTAAATTTTAGAATTTGTTTATCACGTACTTTAAAAAACAAAAAAACAAAAAACAACCAGGGGCACCTGGGTGGCTCCATCGGGTTGAGCGTCTGACTTTGGCTCAGGTCATGATCTCACTGCTTGTGGGTTCGAGCCCTGCGTCAGGCTCTGTGCTGACAGCTCGGAGCCTGGAGCCTGCTTCGGATTCTGTGTCCCAGTCTCTCTCTCTGTGCCCCTCCCTCGCTCATGCTCTGTTTCTCTCTCACGAATAAATAAAACGTTAAAAAAAATTTTTTTTTAAAAACAACCTGCTGATGTTTTCATTAGATTTGCATTGAATTTGTAGAGTGAGATGGGAAGAATTGCATTCAGCTTTATTGTTAAGTAAGAGTAGAGCTCCTGCAGTCTCTGTGTAGCCCAGTTGTAGAGAGAGAAGGAGAAAGAAAGATGGAATGTTTGGAGGGTAGGGTGCTCCTTAATTCTTCTCATTCTCTAGGGTTCTTCCCTCCCTTTCCAACCCAGCCTCCCTGCACTTTTGTTTCTTCCTAGAAGTTGTCACCTCCTACATTAGTGTGACCTGAAACTTTGAGGGTTAGGAAAAAGGGAGAACCCTGTGTGTGTTTGTGTGTGTGTGTGTGTGCGCGCGTGCGCATGTGCGCGCATAATCATGCTTCTATGAACACAGAGATCTTACCTGCTTAACTAATCCCGACATTTCTGAACTGGCATTCTCCTGCCTACATCCTGAGTGGCTGTTTCTCTCCCATAGTTTTATCTGAATTGCTTTTCATCTTTAGGCATTCCTCACTGATTTTGTTCCATGATAAATAAAGAGATTTGACCAGGAAGGGGAGGGCTACAGTATGTGGTTAGTCTTGAAAACAATCTAGAAGGGAAAAATTGTATTTTTATTTTAAAAAAATCATAATTACCGTAAGATTTTTGCCATCTCTAATGTCCTAATCTAGAAGTACTCATTTTATTCGTTTACATCCCTCATTGGTGTCCTTACTAACAGGCAGCTAATGTTTTCATTAAAAAAAAAAACAAAACAAAACCCTGGCCTGTTCTCAGTGATTCATTATTGGTTAATCAGTGTCACTGGAAGAGTTAAGAAAATTAGAAATTCTACTTTTTGCTACTTTTTTTTTTTTTTCCTAAAATGTTTACTCCTTTTTGAGAGGGGGAGAGCCCATGCAAGTGGAGGAGGGTGGGGAACAGAGGATCCGAAGCGACAGCAGCAAGCCCAGTGTGGGACTCGAACTCACGAACTGTGAGATCATGACCTGATCTGAAGTCAGACGCTCAACTGACTGAGCCACCCCGGCACCCTTAGAAATTATACTTTTTATGACAACTTGATTGAACAGATCTCTTCACATTTTGATACATACATATCATGTGTACCCTGTGAGTCATCAGAGATAGTGATAAGCAAAGCAGATGGTATCCCTGCTCTCATGACATACCAAAAACTATAACATGAAGTTACAAACTATGAAAGTGGTAATAGGATTAGTACAAGACGTCTGTCCTCTCCGGGAAGGCTTCCTAAAGAAGTGACAATAGACCTGAAGAAGACTAAAGAATGAATAAGTGAAAATAATTAGGAAGATTTTGATAGTTAAATGTGTGTTCTGTGCCTAGAAAAGAGTTTCAGACGGATCATAGCATATTCATGGAGCTGAGTACAATGCAGCGTGACTCTAAAGCAAAGAGAGGGAAAGAATTCTAGTATGATGTATGGAAGAAACTACAGACAGCAGAAGCAGCTGAAGAGGTGGGCAGGGAACAGGTCATAAAGGGCCTTATATTCCATGCTATAGAGCTCAGATTTTATCCTGTTTCCTAGGGAACCATTACAGAATTTTAAACATGGGAAAGACATGGACACATTTCTGTCTTAAATAGGAGAGACTAGTAGCTGTATAGAAAATAAGTTTTGTTGGAGGCCTAAGACTGAAGTTGGAAGCTAGTTAGGAGGATTTTGCAGTAGTCCAGGTGAACAATGGCTTAACAAGTCTAGTAGTTTTGTTAATAAAAATGGCAATGAGCCACTGTCTTGGCTTATTTTTAAAAGCTCTATTCAGTTAGTTAGTGTTGAATGGTATGGTATTTATTAACCAAGGCAATTTTCTAGTTATTCAGTCTGTATGCACCTTTACTTCTGGACAGTGATGAAGATGATGGAACTGTGAATATCCCTTCTGGTTGAAAAATTGAATTCTAACTTTAATAAGAGTCGCCCATACCCGTCTTCCTATTTGCTAGAGAATACTCTTCTTTGTCATGAAATAAAGTTGGTTTCACTAATTTGAAGTTGTTCTGGGTCAAAGGAACAAAAGGGTAATCACTGATTCAGTTAGAGTAGAAATAGAAGAGTCTCCCTTTTAAGGAGATGGGGGGTGGGGCGGTGTCGAGCCTTATATTCTGGCTCAAATGTAGCCTAAAAGGTGGTGGCCTTAAAGAATGTGGCAGTGACATACTTATGACTCTTTTTAAGTACATTCTGTGTAACACATGACTCAGGGGCCCCACCTTTTGGCCGAAAGTTGCTGCTGGCCTGCTTGTTTTGTTCTATAATGACGAAGTTGTGGGTTTTATTTCTGAGAGAAAAGCGTTTCTTTCCCTGATCCATTACTTCCAATCTAGTGATTCAGTTGCCTGGTGGATATCTGTAGATAGAAGATGGGGGGGGGGGTTTGGTGGTGGTGGTGGTGGTCCTTGTAGTTCTTGGTTTCCAGAGTCATAAAGGAATGACTCTGTTTATGTAACAATATCCTTCTAGCACATTGTTTGATTTGAAACATGCTTCACTATCTTTTTTTTTTCTTAGATATTTTTTTAAGTCTCTCCTTTCCTGAGACAACTAAAATACAAGAAATACATGTATGTATGTATGTGTGTTATATAAAAACAAATGGAATTAGGGGCGCCTGGGTGGCGCAGTCGGTTAAGCGTCCGACTTCAGCCAGGTCACGATCTCGCGGTCCGTGAGTTCGAGCCCCGCGTCAGGCTCTGGGCTGATGGCTCGGAGCCTGGAGCCTGTTTCCGATTCTGTGTCTCCCTCTCTCTCTGCCCCTCCCCCGTTCATGCTCTGTCTCTCTCTGTCCCAAAAATAAATAAAAAATGTTGAAAAAAAAAAAAAATTTTAAAAAAATAAAAAATAAAAAAAAAAACAAATGGAATTAAACAGCTTTTTAGGGTACTGAGTCATTTCTTTTATAGTGGATTAATGTATGTACATGTCTTAAGTTCTGCTTGTTTTTATTTAACTTTTTATTCTGTACTCCTAATACATATGAAACTTTCTTTAATATGTGTCTCTAAACTCAACATTCTCAAATTAAAAAATATGGCTGGGTCTTAGGCACAAATGGAACCAGGAATCCTCTTCCTACATGTCTTTCTTTATTTTGTTTTAGACAGAGAGTCCAAGCTAGGGAGAGGGGCAGAGGGAGAGAGAGTTTTAAGCAGGCTCCACACATAGCACGGAACCCAATATGAAGCTCAATCCCACAACCCTAGGATCGTGACCTGAACCAAAATCAAGAGTCAGACGCTTCACTTACTGAGCCACTCAGTCACCAGATTTTTTTTTTCTTAAATTTTGTTTTAGTTTATTTATTTATTTTTTTGAGAGAGAAAGAGAGAGAAAGAAAGAGGGGAGGAGGAACGAGCAGGAGAGGGGCAGAGAGAGGGGGGGAGAGTGAGAATCCAGGCAGGCTCCTTACTGTCAGTGCAAAACTTGACATGGGACTCAGTCTCAACAATTCTGAGATCATGACCTGGACGCCTAACTGACTTGGATGCCTGACCAACTGAGCCACCCACTCGACCCTCTAAGCAGATTTTTTTAAAAGAAGAGGAGGGGCACTTGACTGGCTCATTCAGAAGAGCGTGCAACTCTTGATCTTGGGGTTATGAGATAAAGCCCCATATTGATTGTAGAGATTACTTAAAATCTTTTTTTTAAAGGAGAAGAAACAAGTACTTTGTAGTACGTGAAATTATGTATTTTGCTGTCATCAATTCAGAGTCATATAAAAAGTAAACTATTGGTTTATAGTTGGTTAATAAATATTTCTTCTGTATTCAGGATACTTATTTAGAAATCTAGGGACTTCTGAAGAGTCTTCTAAAGAGAAATAGAGGGCATAACCTCAGAATACTCATAGTGTAGTGGAAGATGAGAGGTTTTTGGTTTTGGGGGTTTTTGGGTTTTTCTTTATCTTTCTTTTTTTTTTTTAACGTTTAATTTTTTTGAAGGAGAGAGAGACAGAACGTGAGCGGTGGCGGGGCAGAGAGAGAGGGAGACACAGAATCCAAATCAGGCTACAAGCTCTGAGCCATCGGCACAGAGGCCAATGCAGGGCTCAAACCCACGAACTGTGAGATCATGACCTGGGCCAAAGTCAGACGCTTAACCGACTGAGCCACCTGGGCGCTCCAGGGTTTTTCTTTTTAAGTTTATTTATTTTGAAAGAGACAGAGCATGGTGAGGAGGGACAGAAAGAGGGAGAGAGAGAATCCCAAGCAGGCTCCATGTTGTCATTACAGCCCAATGCGGGGCTCCATCTCACAAGTTGCAAGATCATGACCTGAGCCAAAATCAGGATTTGAACACTTAACCAAATGCTTAACTGACTGAGCCAGCCGGATGCCCCAAGAGGTTGTTTATGATAGATGGGGTTGTGCATTTCAGTAAGGAGAGCAAAATTTATACTCGGCTTTAACAGTTCCATTTCCCTCTGCTCCTTGCCACATCTAATGGGCCCTGCCCTCTTAATAAAGTAAGATCTCAGGCACCTGGGTGGCTCAGTCAGTTAAATATAGTCAGATCTCTTGTAAATAAGTATTCTATATGTCAAGGAGACCTAGAAAGGAGATGGACATTTGAGCATAAATCTGTCACCACTAGTCAAAAAAATATATGTATTTCCTTCTGATGCTAGGTCAGTAGCGTCTTGTAAACAAAGAATAGTATATGGTAACATTCCAATTGTAGATATGTAGACCTATCAGACAACACAACTTTTAACTCTTTTATACTAGAATTTTCTGGTTAACAAAGCAAATTGACCACATCTTGCTGTCCCTCCCCAGACCCAAGTAAAGTGATAGTTAAAAATTTTTTTTTAAATATCATAAGGGCAAAATGAATAGGAGACAGTAGTGTACAAAAGATTTCAATACATATTTGGAAGATGAAAGGGTGGAAAAGTGGCAGCTGAGTAAACTGAACAGATGAAGACCTATCCTAAGCATTTGCAGAGGGAACGTCTATGAGAAGTGAACCAGTTTTCGTGTAAAAATCTCAGAGGCTTAGAATTTAGAGGCACACATCATGTGTGGTGGGGTGGGAGAGCTATAATATACAAGTTGAAAATGGGTGGGGGGGATTTAGTGGAAAATCTATGTAGGAGGTGTCAGGCCCCTTAGGGCTCCTTCTTTATCCTATTCAGCCAATGAAATGCTGTAAGTCCCATCTTCTGGTAGAACAAAAGAACAAACTGATGCTGATATGTATTCAAGGAGAAATTAAACCTCAGAGGCCCCTCATTCTTGTTGGAGGAGTCAGTGAAAGATGTAGCACTAAAATAAGAAAAGTAGATTCAATGTAACTTAATATAATAAACTTCTTTTCTCTACCCTGTCTTCAGAATACTTAGAGCTTGACTCAAAGCCCTCAGACTAGAGATTAGAAGATTTTTCAAAATGTAGGTACCCCCCGTCCCTATCTTTAATGAAAAGGCTGACTTATTTCCCAGTTAACTTTTTAATACTTTGCTATATGAAGAAAACCAGCCTATACACACAAGTGAACTATATATAATCAAGAAGAAGATAAGTGGCATCCATGAAACAAGGAAAGTATTCTCAGAGAAAGATCAGATCAGAGAACAATGAGAAACAATTCTTGGAAAATCAACATTTAAGATTACCAAAACAAACAAAAGATATCAGTAGGTGGAAGATTGGAAGATAGTCAAGAAAATTTTCCCAGATTATTAAAAATGCAAAGATGAGAAAAATATAACAGTTACAAGATCAGACCAAGATGTACTGATGTAACTAATAATGAACAAAGAAAATAAAGTGAAATAATCCAAGAAATAATAGAAAAGTTTTCCCAGATCTGAAGAATATAATTTCCAGACAGAAAGGATGCACCGAGTACCCAGCCCAATGAAAGAATAAAGACCACCTCAAATCATATCATCCTGAAATTTCATAATAACATAGCTAAGACAGCAAAACCTGTTGTATACACAGTCCAGATGGAGTAACAGTGACCAGATTTACCCCTCCACCTGAGAGAACTGAAATAGAACTGGGGGGGAAATACGCAAAACAGTGGTTTTCATGATATTGTCCATCAAATAATGAAGAAAACCAACCCCTAAGAGATAGGAAATGATTGAGGTGAGCCCTACAATTGATCCAGCTTACTTCCTGGCAAGAGTTCCCAGGCTGCAGCACAGGGAGGGACAATTAGGTGGTCTCCTAGAGCTAAGAAACAGAGCTGGGAGCTGGGAGATG
Source organism: Neofelis nebulosa (assembly GCF_028018385.1). NCBI lineage: Eukaryota > Metazoa > Chordata > Mammalia > Carnivora > Felidae > Neofelis > Neofelis nebulosa. The sequence goes on along the minus strand of NC_080786.1, from coordinate 87,005,751 downwards.
TCAAGGCAGCTAGTTTGTATACACACACCAGAGAGGGAGAAAGATCTGTAGAGATCCCCCTTGAGTCTTCAGTAGCACATGCATGTGAGATAAGTACCCAGAGGTGGAAAAAGCAGCCACTGGAAATGATGAGAGGAAGCTGTCCTCAGTGCTCACACAGGGCCCAGAATATTTCCTAGTCCCACCATTCAGAATAAGAAACATAGAGAGGTCTTGCCTCAGTAATGGGACAGAATTAACTCTAGATTTAATGTTGCTCCAATTTTGCCTAACAAAACTTTAATTCCTAAAAGGATCAACTCTTTCTAAATTTGTTTCTTTCCTATATAAGTAAACAGCTTAGAATCACCTATGTGTGTCTCAAAACAAAGCTCACCAATATTGATAGGAATACAAAAATATCAGGCACCTACCACGGAAAATTTTTGATGTCTGCCATCCAGTCAATATTTTCCAGGCATGCAAAGACCCATAATGAGTAAAATCAATCCAGAAATGACACAGATGATAGAATTAGTAGGCAAGGACATAGAAATAATTATATTCTATATGTTGAAGAACCCAAAAGAAAGATTCAGCATATTTTTTTTTTTTAACATTTTTTTATTTATTTTTGGGACAGAGAGAGACAGAGCATGAACGGGGGAGGGGCAGAGAGAGAGGGAGACACAGAATCGGAAACAGGCTCCAGGCTCCGAGCCATCAGCCCAGAGCCTGACGCGGGGCTCGAACTCACGGACCGCGAGATCGTGACCTGGCTGAAGTCGGACGCTTAACCGACTGCGCCACCCAGGCGCCCCAAGATTCAGCATATTTAGAAGTAGCGATGGAAGATAAAGAAAAGAAAAAAATTTTAGAGATGGAAAATACAAGGGATAAGAATCACAGATTAGGCTTGCAGAAGAAAAGATTAGTGAATTTGAAGACCATGGGAATAGAAACCATCTACAACGATATTTTAGAGAGGGGCACCTGGGTGGCCCAGTATATTAAGCATCTGACTCTTGATTTCAGCTCAGGTCATGATCTCACAGTTCGTGGGTTCAGGCCCCATATCGGGCTCTCTGCTGAGGTTCTCTCTGTCTCCTCTCTATCTGCCCCTCCCCTGTTCATGTGCACGACTGTGCACGCATGCTGTCTCTCAAAATAAGTATTTTTTTTAATAAAACGAAAGAGGAAAAATCTGAAACAAAAGTGAATAGCTGTGGGATAACTTCATGCAGACCTGATACAAGTGTAATTGAAGTCTCCAAAGAATGGGAGGGGGAAACAAAAAAAAAAAGTACTTTTTAAAAAGTGGCTGAAAACTTTACAAATTTAATGAAAATTATAAACCCATAGATTCAAGAAGATAGTGAATTCCAGGCACAAAAAATATGATGAAAACTACACCCTGGCACATAATCAAATTGTTTAAAACCAATAATAAAGAGAAAATCTTAAAAGCTTTCAGACCTTGGCTCAATTTTCTGTGAACCTAAAACTTCTCTAAAAAATGAAGTCTGTTAAAAAACAAAAAACCTTACTGTTGTAAGCTGAAAAAATAAGCTGCCAGAAAGAAAAGACACACATGTATAGGAACAAAAAATGACAGCGGACTTTATGGAAGTAATGGTGCATCCCAGAAGACATGGGGCAATATCTTTAAAGTACCGAAAGAAAAGTCTGTTAACTTGGAATTCTCTGTCTTGTGAACGTATCTTTCAAAAGTGAAGGGGAAACAGGCTTTTTTAAATGTGTAAAGGCTGAAAGAATTGATCACCAGCAGGCCTGCACTGTAAGAAATGTTAAACCAAATCATTCAGGCAGAAGGAAGATGTTGTCAGATGGAAATGTGGATCTGCATAAAGGAATGAAAATCACTGAAAATGTTTTTTCTTGTCTAAATCTCTGAAAAAATAATCAAGTGTTTAAGAAACGAAGTACTGATACATTCTATCACAGATCAACCTCAGAAACTAAGTAAAAGCCATTTACACACATGTTATGTGGTCCTTTTTTCTTTTTTTAAGTTTGTTTATTTTGAGAGTGACAGAGACAGCACAAGTAGGGGAAGGGCAGAGAGAGAGACAGAATCCTAGGCAGGCTCCATACTATCAGTGCAGAGCCCATCACAGGGCTCGAACTCAGGAAACTGCTAGTTCATGACCTAAGCTGAGCCAAGAGTCAGACGCTTAACCAACTGAGCCACCCAGGTGCCCCCATGTGGTCCTATTTATATGAAATGGCCAGAATAGGCAGATGTGTGGTGACCAAGATTAGTGGTTGTGTAGAGCTTGGTAGGGGGAGAGGGATTAATGGGTAGTGATTGCTGATGAGTACAAGGTTTCTTTTAGGGATGATGAAAATGTTCCACGGTTGGATTGCAGTGATGGTGGCACAACTCTATATATAAATAAAACCCAGATTAACTTTATGGCATATAAAGAGTTACCACTTAAAAAACCAACAAAGGAGGGGCTCTGGGTGGCTCAGTCCGTTAAAGTGTCCGGCTCTTGATCTCAGCTCAGGTCTTGACCTCAGCGTTGTGCGTTCAAGCCCCATGATGGGCTCTGCACTGGGTATGAAGCCTATTTAAACAACACAACAACAACAAAAGAGATAAAAGGGAATTATAAAAAATACTTAGTTAATCCAAAAGAAGAAAAAGAGGAAAATGTAAACAAAGAATAGAGACCATTAGAAAATGAATAATAGAATAGTGATTTTAAACCCAGCTGTATAGGTAATCACATTAATTGTAACTGGTCTAGACACCCCCAATTTAAAAGCAGAGTTTGTTAGGGGCGCCTGGGTGGCAGTTAAGCATCCAGCTTCAGCTCAGGTCATGATCTCACAGTTCACAAGTTCAAGCCCTGCATCGGGCTCTGTGCTTACAGCTCAGAGCCTGGAGCCTGCTTTGGATTTTTAAAGTATGCTAACGGTGAAAAGAAAACCTGTACTGACTGATGTTAGATAAGGTAGACTATAGAGCAAAAAATACTGCTCTAAATATTTAAGGGATAAGGATAAGAAATAGGTTATTTTATAATGGTATAATGTCAGTTCATCAAGAGGATATAATAGATGTAAACATTTATGCACTTAATAATAGGACTTTGAGGGGCGCCTGGGTGGCGCAGTCGGTTAAGCGTCCGACTTCAGCCAGGTCACGATCTCGCGGTCCGTGAGTTCGAGCCCCGCGTCAGGCTCTGGGCTGATGGCTCGGAGCCTGGAGCCTGTTTCCGATTCTGTGTCTCCCTCTCTCTCTGCCCCTCCCCCGTTCATGCTCTGTCTCTCTCTGTCCCAAAAATAAATAAAAAACATTAAAAAAAAAAAATTTAAAAAAAAATAAAAATAAAAAAAATAATAGGACTTTGAAATACATGAGGCAAAAACAGATAGAATTTTAAGGAGAAATAGATAAGTACACTTACAGTTGGAGATTCCAGGATACTTTTTATCAATAATTGATAGAGCAAATAGATAGAAAAGTGCTAAAACTATCAATCACCTTGACCAGCTGACATTTATAGAACACTCCACCCAGAAGAATACATATTCTTTTCCAAGTGAACACAGAACACATCCTGAGATCATATTCTAAGGAGATTTTTAAAACCTAACAATTCAGAAGAATTTAAATCACATGAAGTATATTCTGTGCCCACAATATAATTAAATTAAAAATCAGTAACAGAGAAATTTCTGGAAATATTTTAAAAGTAAAATAACAACAAAAAAACCCACTTCTAAATAAAGAACTCAAAAGATATTTAGGACGTATATTAAACAGAATGAAAATTCAAAGCATCAGTATCTGTATGATGCTGCTAAGATAATACTTAGAGGAAAATTTATGCCACTAAACACCCATATGAGAAAAGAAAAAGATTTCAAATCAATGACTTAAGCAAAGCTGTCTTAATAAACTAGAAGGGAAGAGTGAGTGAGATCCAAAGTAGTAGAAGAAAAGAAATAACAAAAATTAAAGTGGAGATCAATAAAATAGAAAAATCAGTGAAACCACAAGCTGATTTATTGAGAATATCAATTAAATGAATAAACCTCTAGGCAGACATAATGGTGAGTAGGGTGGGGAGAGAAGACACAAATTACCAACATTGAGAAAGAAAGAGGTGGCATTTAAAAACAATTTTTTTAATGTTTATTTACTCAGAGAGCAAGTAGGGGGGAAGGGCAGAGAGAGAGAATTCCAAGTAGGTTCTGCACTGTCTGTGCAGAGCTGGATGCAGGGCTCGATCTCATGAACCCATGAGATCATGACCTGGGTTGAGACCAAGAGTCAGATGCTCAGCCGACTGAGTTACCCAGGAGCCCTAAGAGGTGGCATTTTTACAGATACTAAAAATGATAGGTAACAAATTCAGCATGTTAGATAAAGTGGGTAAATTTCTTGAAAAACACAAATTTTCAAAATTCATTCAAGAAGAAATGGGTAACCTAAAAGCACTATCTCTTAGGAAAATTTAGTTTGTAGTTATTAACTGTCCACAAAGAAAATGTCAGACCCAGATGGCTCCATTGGTGAATTCTACCAAACATTAGGAAGAAATGTCAACATTTCTACATAATCTTCCAGAAAATTGAATGAGAAGGAATACTTCCCAACTTATTTTGAGACCAGCGTTACTCCAATGCCCCAACGAAAGATATCACAAAAAAGAAAGCGACATACCAATGTTTCTCATTAACATAGATGGAAAATCTTAGCAAGATTTTAGCAATTAGAATCTCACAGTATATGAAAAGCATAATAGTACATACTGTCCAGGTGGATATCATTTCAGGAATGCAGGGTTGGTGCAACATTTGGGAATCAGTCCATGTAATTTATTATATTAACAAAATAAGAAAGATAAAACATGTTCATCTCAGTAGTTACAGAAGAAGCATTTGACAGAATCTAATATTTGTTTCTGATAAAAACATTCAGCAAACTTGGAATAGAAGGAAATGCCCTTAACCTGATAAAAAGAGCATCTTTGAAAAACTTACACTAGTGTCAAACTTAATTGTGAAAAAAAAAAAAAGAATGTTTTTCCTTTAAGACCAACAGTGTACTAGAGGTTGTAGCCAGTGCGGTAAGATAAGAAAAAGAGATGAAAGGATGTCAGAATGAGGAAGAAGTAAACCTTTATTCACCAAAAACATGATTGAATTTTTATATGAAATCCTGTAATAGCTACAAAGCTGTCACTGGAACTAAAAAGTAGACATTGTAAAGTTTCAGGTATAAGCTCTATATCAGGGTTTCTCTGTGCTGTCAATGAACAGTTGAAAACCAAATTTAAAAAGCTGTACCATTTGTGGGGTACCAGCAGGCTCAGTCACTAGAACATGTGACTCTTGATCTTGGGGTCACAAGTTTGAGCCCCATGTTGGGGATAGAGTTTACTTTAAAAAAAAAAAAAAGTGACCTCCGACTAAGTGCTTTTACATAAAGGTGCCTTGGCAGGAGAGAAAGAGTATTTTTCACTAGTAAAACATACTATCACAGTTAACCAGAACACCTTTTCAAAGTTCAGTAAGTGCTAGTATCTTGCATTGTAAGAACACTCCTTCACTAACTGGCTTTGCCATTAAAGCCACCAATGCCTGGAGTTATATAATAAATAAATAAAAAGTTGTACTATTGCAATTGCAACAGAAATTTTTAAATACTGAGGCAGAAATCTGACAGAAGCAGTGACATCTATACACTGGTAACTGAAATATTGCTGAGAGAAGTTAAAGAAGTCCTAAATGAATGGAGAGATTTGCTGTTTTTCATCAATTAGAAGATTCAATATTGTTAAGAAATCAGTTCTCCCTGAATTGATCTGTAGATTCAGTGCAATTCCAATCAAAATCTGAGGAGGATTTTCTGTAGAAATTATCAGGCTCGTTCTAAAATTTGCACGCAGGAATGCCTAGGTGGCTCAGATGGTTAAGCCTCTGGCTCTTGATTTTGTCTCAGGTCATGATCCCATGGTTTTGAGATCAGGCTCTGTGTCAGGCTCTGGCTGATAGCTGGGAACCTGCTTGGGATTCTCTCTGTCCCTTTCTCTCTGCCCCTACCCCACTCACACGCATGTGCACTGCGCTCTCTCTCAAAAATAAATAAATAGGGGCGCCTGGGTGGCTCAGTTGGTTGAGTGTCCCACTTGACTTAGGGCGTGATCTCACGGTTGGTGAGTTTGAGCCCCACATCGGGCTCTCTGCTGTCAGCACAGAGCCCACTCCAGATCCTCTGTCTCCCTCTATCTCTGCATCTCCCCTGCTTGCTCGCTCTCTCTCTCAAAAATAAAATAAAACATTTTTTAAAAATGATTATTCATTATTTTTGAGAGAGAGAGACAGAGTGCGAGCATGGGGGAGGGGTAGAGGGAGAGGAAGACAGAATTTAGAGCAGGCTCCAGGCTCTAAGCTGTCAACACAGAACCTGATGCGGGGCTCAAACTCACAGACTGTGAGATCATGACCTGAGACGAAGTTGGACGCTCAACTGACTGAGCCACCCAGGCGCCCCTAAAATAAAACATTTTTTTTTTTTTTTTTTTTTAATTTTTTTTCAACGTTTTTTATTTATTTTGGGGACAGAGAGAGACAGAGCATGAACGGGGGAGGGGCAGAGAGAGAGGGAGACACAGAATCGGAAACAGGCTCCAGGCTCCGAGCTGTCAGCACAGAGCCCGACGCGGGGCTCGAACTCACGGACCACGAGATCGTGACCTGGCTGAAGTCGGCCGCTTAACCGACTGCGCCACCCAGGCGCCCCTAAAATAAAACATTTTTAAAAAATTTTAAATAGACATTTAAAAACTTAAGTAAAATTTGCATGGAATTGCAAAGGACCTAGAATAGCCAAACAACTTTGAAAAAGGAAAAAGTGGCAAGGCTTATACTATGTAGTTTCAAGTGTTTATTTTTAAACTACAGTAGTCAAGGCAGGCTGGTATTGGCATAAAGGTAAAGATATCATTGCAACAGAGTTGAGCATCTAGAAATAGACTCAGGCATATTTGGATAGTTGATTTTCCACAGTGGTTCAGAATGGTATTGGCCTTCTAAATAGCAACGCTGGAAATTAGAAGAAATTCCAAGGGGGGGGGGGACATTTTCAACCTAAATATATGTAGTCAAAAATTATCAAGGGGTAAACTAAGAAGAAGGAAACAGAATAATCCAGAAAATAGATTCTAGCACAGGGTGAAAGTTTAGGAATGTCCTAGGACAATAGCTAGGCCAGAAGCCTAGGCATAAACTGCAGATTAAAGCAGGATATAAGAGCAAGGCAGGTGGGAGTGGGGGGGGGGGGGCAGGGGTAGGGAGGAACAGATGTGTTTAAATTATAGAGAATATTATTTTTTTTTAATGTTTATTCGTTTTTGAGAGAGCATGAGTGGGGGAGGGGCAGAGAGAGAGGGAGACACAGAATCCAACGCAGGTTCCAGGCTCTGAGCTGTCAGCACAGAGCCTGACACGAGGCTTGAACCACGAACCATGAAATGACACGAGCCAAAGTCTGACACTTAACCACCTGAGCCACCCAAGCGCCCTAAATTACAGAGGATATTACTGATGTGTGTCAGAAATGTAGCAAAAATAATTGGTACAGCCACAGAAACACTGGAAAGTGTTAAGATGTAACAGTTATTAACCTTATAAAAAGGAAGGGTTAGCGTTGCACAAGAGGCATGCACATAGACTCTTTGTCTATACCATCATAATAATGTAAGTTCTTTTGGGATGAAGATAGCCTGATGGAAATAGACATTGTTTTCTAGTTTGCTCAGTGAACTGAAGTGTAGGCTTTTATGAGAACCAGTGTTCTAAAGGGCTGTGTCTTCTGCCCTGTGCTCTTTTATTCAGGCCCAGTGCTGGGTCAGTCTTTGTACCTCTTTAATCAGGCCATTGTCTGGTTGTCCCCACCTCTGCTTGATGACAGAATAGGTTACTTTACTTCTTTTATCAGTTTTCTATCAGCCAGTGTCTTTAGGGGAAGTCTCTTCTAGAATAACTTTGTTCCTGATCTGGTTTGGGGAAAAACCTGATTATGAGTACCTTTATTAATCTTGTTTAAATAGACTGATTCTTTTTTTAATGCCCTCTAGGAAGTAAGAAGAAAGAAAAGGAACGGCCAGAAATTTCTCCTCCATCTGATTTTGAGCACACTATTCATGTTGGCTTTGATGCAGTTACTGGAGAATTCACTGTAAGTTTACCAGATTGGGACTCGTTTATGTCCTTGCACCTAAACCTTTCCTTGCATCATTATGTTTCAAGTTAATTTTTCTGTCCACATGTTAACTGTGAACTTTTAGTGCTTTTCTCTTATGAAAGTGTTTGTGGTTGGATGTATCTTTCTTCTAGGGAGCTGAGCCCATTAGTTAAAATTATGCAAAATAGACTTAGAAAAATTGACCTTTAGAAAAATAAGACCTACAATTTAGTCAGGCCTGCAGTTATGCAGATTGACTTGTTTTTTATGTATCTTGTCATTTTCCTCTGGAAGTTGATTTTATTAGAGCAACTCAAAACCACTAATTTCTTAATATCTTTTTTGTTAGGGCATGCCAGAACAGTGGGCTCGATTATTACAGACCTCCAATATCACCAAACTAGAGCAAAAGAAGAATCCTCAGGCCGTGCTGGATGTCTTAAAGTTCTATGACTCCAACACGGTGAAGCAGAAATATCTGAGCTTTACTCCTCCTGGTAAGATGTCCAGCAATGGTAAAAGGCTGATTCAAATGGGATTGCAGAATTTTGAAGCACACCTAGATAAAAAGATTGCTTCTGGAAAAATAAAAACCTAAGCTATGGTTCTTGTCTCTACTTTTTCCCCTGCTCTAGATCTGCCTTTTGTAAACTGATTGGAGCAGCTCTCATGCATAATTTGGAGTCTGGGGAGTATGCTATTCTCTTAGTTTTGCCAAAAGTGGATGTTTTGGCCTATTGTTTGTTTTTTCTTGTCACTGCTTTTGAATGACTCCCAGCAATAGAAGAGAAAGATGCTGATTTATAGGCATGTTCATACTAGAAATATATTTATTGTCAGTGGGACAGGAGGAGGGTTGTTTTCCTATATTAAACACAGACTATGAAGTAAAAAAATGTTTAAGTCATTCAAAAATTTGAAATTGGTTCAAAAATATATGAATATAAAATAAGCATTAGAACTTAAAGATTTTATACCTTGGAATTAAAATCATTTGGTAAGAATTGGAGTATAGTGGATTTTTAAAAATAGTTTATTTGTTCAAATCAGGATCAGAATAAAGTCCATACATCACTGTATCTTTTGAATCTCTTTCGATATTTAGGCTTCTTCACACTTATTGTTAGATTCTCTTTTCCTTGCATTTTATTTGTTGAAGAAACAGGATCATGGGTCCTATTTCCTCCAGTGGATTTTGCTAATTACATCCCCAGGGAGTCATTTAATATGTTTCTCTGACCCCTAAAGTCATACATGTACTTTTAAAAATTTTTTTAATTTTTAAAAAATTTTTTTAATGTTTATTTTTGAGAGAGACAGACAGAATGCAAATGGAGGAGGGGCCGAGAGAGAGGGAGACACAGAAAGAATCTGAAGCACAGAGTCCAGGCTCTGAGCTGTCATCTCAGCACAGAGCCCGACGCAGGGCTTAAACTCACAAACCAAGAGATCATGACCTGAGACGAAGTCAGACGCTTAGCTGACTGAGCCACCCAGGCACCTCCATACATGTACTTTTTAAAAACATGATTGAGCTAAAATTCACCCATGTAGTTTTAATTAATTGTACTTAATTTGACTGCATTTTCACAGAAATAAGGGCTATGTTCAAGGAAGAAATAGAGACCACTTGGCCAAATGATCTTGACTTTTTTACCTAGATCTTGACCTTTTTATCCTTAGCAAAAGGTCAGACTTGTCCCTAGAACTTTTGTGTCAGCTAGTAAGTCTGTGTAAATTAGTATTTTTTTAAATCAGTGTTTGACCAGAAAATGGTATATTCTTTTCACCCTATATATATCTTTAATATATATGTTAAAGTCACATTAAATATATACCTTTAATATAATCACATTTATAAGTTACACTTATTTATATAATATATAAGTATGTTTTGTATATTATGTTAATTTATAATGGTAATATATTAATATATGTTAAATAACATGTTAATATATGCATAATGTGTTCGCATATTATTATATATTATTACATATGCATATGTATAAAATGTAAATTTCCCTGGGCCTTTTGAAAAGTAAAACAAAACAAAACTTGCTTTTCTAAACTCCAGAATGAATATTTTGACATTTAATGTTAATGAACTGTGTTTTGCCTTCAGGAATATGCTTTCTCATTTTTAAAAAAAAATTTTTTTAATGTTTATTTATATTTGAGAGAGAGAGAGAGAAACCATGCATGAGCGGGGGAGAGGCAGAGAGAGATGGAGACAGAATCAGAAGCAGTTTCCAGGCTCTGAGCTGTTAGCACAGATCAACACATGAGCCGTGAGATCATGACCTGAGCTGAAGTCAGAGGTTTAACCAACTAAGCCACCCAGGCACCCCAAAGGAAAACTCTTGACATAAATTTTGATCAAAAAGAAAGCATAGGGGCGCCTGGGTGGCGCAGTCGGTTAAGCGTCCGACTTCAGCCAGGTCACGATCTCGCGGTCCGTGAGTTCGAGCCCCGCGTCAGGCTCTGGGCTGATGGCTCGGAGCCTGGAGCCTGTTTCCGATTCTGTGTCTCCCTCTCTCTCTGCCCCTCCCCCGTTCATGCTCTGTCTCTCTCTGTCCCAAAAATAAATAAAAAACGTTGAAAAAAAAATTTAAAAAAAAAAAAACAAAAAAACAAAAAGAAAGCATATTCCTGGGGCACCTGGGTGGGTCAGTCGGTTAAGCGTCTAACTTCGGCTCAGGTCATGATCTTGGAGCTGGTGAGTTCAAGCCCCTGAGTGGGGCTCTGTGCTGACAGCTCAGAGCCTGAAGCCTGCTTTGAATCTTTGTCTCCCTGTCTTTCTGCCCCTCCCCTGCTCATTCTGTCTCTCTCCGTGTGTCTCAAAAATAAATAAACATTAAAAAAAGAATTTTCCTTGGGGTGCCTGGGTGGCTCAGTTGGCTGAGCCTCCAACTTCCGCTCAGGTCCTGATCTCGTGGTTTGTGGGTTCGAGCCCCACGTTGGCTCTGTGCTTGCAGCTCAGAGCCTGGAGGGAGCGGTTTCAGATTCTGTGTCTCTGTCCCACTCTGCCCCTCCCCCACTCGTGCTCTGTCTCTCTCTCTCTCTCTCTCTCTCTCTCTCAAGAATAGTAAAAAAACATTAAAAAAAAAATTTCCCTTTGTACAACTGCCATTGTCTGAATAGTAGCTTTAACTTTCTCAATAGTTTACTGAAGAAAGTATTGCTATGAATAAATTTGTTTTATTTTAATTACACTTTGACAAGTTTAGTTTCAGATATGTTTTTAATAACTTTATTAAAATCATAGTTCACATGCTATAAAATTCACCCATTTGAAGTATATACATCAGTGATTTTTAGTAAATTTACAGTTCCATTAAGATTTGAGATTTTTTTAGCACAATCTTGTGTAAATTCTTATTTTAATATTGATACTGTCATTTTTCTGAAGACTTAATTCAACTTGAAATCAGTCTAAGAACATTTTACTTGCTCTGCTTTGTATTTTCTTCCTTTATTATATAGAAGTTGTTTTATTTTTTGAGTTTGTTGACTTAGCATTATTTTCTGTTCCACATTCAGAGAAAGATGGCTTCCCTTCTGGAACACCAGGAGTAAGTTAATACGTTACTTCTTGTAACTCTTTTTCTAACTTACGTTACCCAAAACAAATCTCAGTTTTTATTTTGCTTTCTAAAATAAATTACAGCCACCAGAAAAAAAAGAACTACTTAACATGTCTTATTTATTTATTTATTTATTTATTTATTTATTTATTCATTCATTTATTTATTTTAAATATGTTTTAAGCTAGCTGCTTGATTAAGCAAATAAGGAAGCCATATTAAGTAAATAGAATTTCCTCAATTGGGAAGAAACAGTCTCCTAGAGTTATGAAGACTAAATGAGGTAATATGTAAAGTACCTACTTAGCACATATCTGGCATATAATAATAAACTCTGTATAAAGGTTAACGTCTTCCTTTATTTGATTAGCCACCATTTTTTATGGTGATAATCTGGCTGTTTAAGATGACCAAAAATGACTCTGACTTATGTAAAGCCTAGAGGATCTTTGTTTTTGGTCTTAACAAATAAAGTGATTATTTCCTTTTAAGACTTGTTTAAAGGGTGTAAAATTCTTCATATAAAAGGTATAAATTTTCTTTTAAGAAAACTTGATATTTACTGTAAACATTTATTTCATAAACTCAATTTCTATAAGTTATAGAATTGCCTTTACTCTTTAAGTGATTATATTAGAACCAGTGAGGTTTTATCATTTTGAAATGAGGTATTAAAGAAATACATTTTTTCAAGTATGTTAAAAAGAGAGTCCTATTTTAACATATTGTTGTATTTGATGTATCTTCCTTACTTTGCTCATGTGATTAATACAGCTGAATACCAAGGGGTCAGAAACATCAGCAGTAGTAACAGAGGAAGATGATGATGATGAAGAGGCTGCCCCTCCTGTTATTGCCCCACGACCGGATCATACAAAATCAGTGCGTGTCTGATTATTAATTGGACTGTGGGTGTCTGGGCATGTGTGTTTAAAAAAAAAAAAAAAAGTAGCAGTCTGTATTTGACTTCCAGTGATGAATTTTCAAAAGCCCTCAGTATGGGGAAATTTGACTAGGAGATCTTTACCTAAAATCCACTGATCAAAAAACTAATTTTTTATTGAAAACTTAAATTGAATGACTTCCTTAAAAGTTAAAATACTCATTGTTTTTTCTTTCTGTATTACACCTTCTCTTCCAGAGAATTCATCTATTTCCCTGACTTTCTCTGTTTATTTCAATGCAGATAACTACTATATCTGAAACCTAACTCTTAACTTCTTACCCAGATTGTGTACATTATCTCCCATTTTACATTTCTCTCAAGGTCTTGATGTCATTCAGGAGGCTGCTGTGTGTGAAATTCCCAACCGGATATGGGAGAATTTAATGACCTCAGATAGAGGCAGAAAGAGTCCTTTGCCTCCCCCTGTACTAGCACAAGGGAAGTGTGGGGAAGGTGCCGTGTTGTGGAACGCTGGCACACTTGACAGGAAGGACTCTGAGGACTGCCACTGGATCCTGATCTAATGAGAGAGGCCTCTGATTTCTTTGTTGACCTCCTAGAATTGGCTGCTTAAAATGAAATAGTAGAAATCATCTTTCGGTAAAAGTTTTTGTGAGAATTAGTAGCTACTAAGACAAATCTGAAAATATTCTCATTGTTTAGAACAACTGGAGAAAATTAGTTTTGGTTAGAAATCAAAGAATTGAGGGGCACCTGGGTGGCTCAGTCGGCTGAGCAACCGACTGGATTTTGGCTCAGGTTACGATCTTGCATTGGGCTCCATGCTGGAGCCTGCTTAAGGTTCTCTCTCCCCCTGCCCCTCTCCCTTGCTTGCTTGTGAATGCTTTTTCACTCTCTCTAAAATGAAAATAAAATAAAAACAAACAAAAAATGTATCTTAAGTCAAAGAACTGAATAGTGTGCCAGTAAGAATACCTAAAAGTATTTTTCCTCAGATCTCCGTTATTGACTCTCTCTACAGATTTATACACGGTCTGTAATTGACCCTATTCCTGCACCAGTTGGTGATTCTAATGTTGATAGTGGTGCCAAGTCTTCTGACAAACAGAAAAAGAAGACCAAAATGACAGATGAAGAGATTATGGAGAAATTAAGTATGTTACCTACATTTTACATTATTCTTAAATTGCTAATAGTTCTTGAAACATTTGGCTCAGATGGGTTTTAATTTATACCTTATATTTTGGCTTAAGACATAAAAAATAGTTTTCTTCTAGGAACAATAGCTTTAATTAAAATCTCCTGAAGCCAATCATACTCTAATTTGCTTGTTTATTATGTGTTGACTATTGAGTAATGTCTTTGCAATGGTCAGTACCTTTGGGAGCAGTACTTTTTCCCAAAGGGCCAAATCTAAGGCTCATGATTAGAGACCTTATTGAAAGAAATTTGTCTATATTTATGCATACTTCTAGCTTCTCAGTATGAAAATACAAAATGTTCCCAAATAACTAAACAATATGGCATTCCTGTATAGATATATGTGTAAACATTAAATATATTTTTTTCTCTTTTCCCTTTAAATCCATCAGCTGCCATTGGCCTGAATCAACCATTGGAAATAATGTACACAGTGCCAGGGACAGGGTAGCAGTAATGTCTGGTCACAAGTCTACAACAGCTGTAGTTATAAAGAGCACTTTATATAGAGAGGGATCAAGGAAAAATACTACAGCTATAGTAGCTCTAGACCTAAGATTGGGTACCTATATAAAATTGGATTATTTGTGTGAGTTTCCTTGATATGATCCTATCTCCTTTTACCTTAAGCAAGTGAAGACTTTGTGTGGTTTTCTCATGTTTTGACTTAATGATAGTAAGAATATAAATTATAGTTTTATATCCAAATCCTGATTTTAAAACTGTTCGTTAGTTGTGACTTTGTGAACCTTCCTAAAACAGATATATGATTAGTTCATACTAAAGTAATCTTTATAGTAATAAGTGGCTTTCTAAATATATTGGAAGGTAGAAGATATATGGGAAGAGTCAGAAAAGCCATTTAGGTTTATTCACTTGGATATCATTTATGTATTATTTCTGATAGTAGTTTCATAACTTATTAGTTTAATACATTTCAGTATATTAAAGGATACTCATCCTTACCCAAGAATTTTCCAATTAAGACTGAATCTCCCACATCCTGAAAACCTCTTACATTCTTAGGCAGACTAACACAGTTGGTCATTTTAAAGTGTGTTTATTTTTGAGAAAGTGATAGGATAATTAAGACATTGGTTAGGAGGTCCAACCTAATGTAAATAATATGTTCTTGCTTCTGATAAGTTTCATTAGTGTTTTGCTTTTGAAACATACATTATTTTTAAAATTTAGTGTTATGTTTGAAAGCTAATATTCTAAAATCAGTAGAGTTTATTAGGAATAATGATGGAATTAGTTTACAAATTTAAAATACTTGACTGAGTTTCCAGTGTTTTGTTTGTTTTTTGTTTAAAATAGGAACTATTGTGAGCATAGGTGACCCTAAGAAAAAATACACAAGATATGAAAAAATTGGGCAAGGGTAAGTATTCATGAATATATTATACAATATTTAATAATTTTTGGGTATACAGTATGATACCTCTTTTTTTTTGCCTGTTGACATTGAACACTTACAGTATTCTATGAGTGGTATTTTTGTAAGTAATGCATTTATTTCTACATGCTACTAAAAACTTGTGCCGTTTAGCAATAATCTTACATTGCTTTTTCTTGAATGTTATTTCCCATTGGTTGTTAAGAGATTAGATGGGGAAATTGCCCTGCCCATCAAATACATTTAAAAGATAATAAGAACATTTACTACAAGATTATAAGCAATAAAAGCATGTATTTAATCACATCACTGAATATTGGTTTTTGAGTCTGATACCCTGATTTTGTCCAGTAATTTGTCATTTTTACATTTTTTTTAATGTTTATTTTTGAAAGAGAGCATAAGCGGGGGAGGGGCAGAGGGAGAGGAAGACAGAATCCGAAGCAGGCTCCAGGCTCTGAGCTGTCAGCACAGAGCCGAATGCCAGGCTCAAACCCACAAACTGTGAGATCATGACCTGAGCTGAAGGCTGGCGCTTAACTGGCTGAGCCACCCAGCCGCCCCCAGTAATTTGTATTTTTAAACTATACTTGGGACTCCTCAGTCGGTTGAGCACCGACTTTGGCTCAGGTCATCATGATCTTGCGGTCCGTGGGTTCCAGCCCTGCGTCGGGCTCTGTGCCGACAGCTCAGAGCCTTGGAGCTGTTTTGGATTCTGTATCTCCCTCTCTCTCTCTGCCCCTCCCCCACTTGCTCACAGTCTCTCTCAAAAATAAATGCCAAAAAAAATTTTTTTTTAAACTACACTTTTTTTCTGTTGCTTGGGAGCAAATGACCATCTTCAATTTTTAATTTTTTTTAATGTTTATTTTTTGAGAGAGAGAGTGCATCTGCATGAGTGGGGGAAGGGCAGAGAGAGAGGGAGACACAAAATCTGAAGCAGGCTCCAGGCTCTGAGCTGTCAGCACAGAGCCCAGTATGGGGCTCAAACTCATGAACTGTGAGGTCATGACCTGAGTGGAAGTCAGATGCTTAACCAACTGAGCTACCCAGGTGCCCCAACCATCTTCAATTTTTAATGTTATTAATCACTGGAAAAGTATTCTGTGAATTTAGAAAGAGAACTTAAGTCTTTTTTGAAAACTTACTTATGAATCTGTTTGTATATATGAATTTCTTTTTAAAAGTTAAATTTAAGTGGTGCCTGGGTGGTTCAGTTGGTTGAGTGAGTGACTTGATGTTAACTTGGGTCATGATCTCAGGGTTTGTGGGTTCCAGCCCTTCATGGGGCTCTGCACCGATAGCTGGAAGCCTGCTTGGGATTCTCTCTCTCCTTCTTTCTCTTCCCCTTCCCCTCCCCCACTTGTGTGCACACATTCTCTCTCTCTCTCTCTCTCTCTCTCTCTCTCTCTCTCTCTCTCTCTCAGAATAAATAAACTTAAAAAAAAAAAAAAAAGCTAAATTTAGGGGCATGATCCCAGAGTAGTGGGATCAAGCCCCATGTCGGGCTCTTCACTAAACGTGGAGCCTACTTAAGATTCGCTCTCTCCTTCTGCCCTTCTCCCCTGCTTATACTCTCTGTCTAAATTATTTTAACAAACACAACTAAATGTAGTTGCATCACTGGTTTAATTACAAAAATTTTAAATCATCTTAATATTCTTGAGCATGATAATGGATAAATTATATTGAATAATATAAATAATTATTATTATGAATGAATAACACCTATCCCAAATCCAATGTTGAATTAACATTAAATCACATGGGGTACCATGGGGGCTCAGTTGGTTAAGTGTCCAATTTCAGCTTACATTATGATCTCACAGTTTGTGAGTTTGAGCTCCCCATCAGGCAACTCTGCTATTAGCTAGTGCAGAGCCTGCTTTGGATCCTCTCCCTCCCTCTCTCTCTGTCCCTCCCCTGCTCATGCTCTTACTCTCCCTCAAAAATAAACATTTAAAAAATGTTTTAAAAATTGCAGAAAAATCTATAAAATGAAACCCTTAGTAAGAAATTTAAAAAACTATGTTAAATGTATTTTATAGTGATACACACCTATGTCCTTTATAATTAAAGTGTAGGAATGTGCTTGGAAATGGTGCACATCAAATACAGACTACTTTTGGGAGAAAGGAGGATGCCTTTGTAAAGTGCACACAAGGACATTACAAATTTATTTGTAGTTTTTTTGTTTCATAAGCAGGGAAATGGATCCATGAGTATCTATCACTTTTATCTTTCTTTTTATGACAAATTTCTAACATAAGTTTTGGCCACAGGGATTACCTTTTTCTTATTTTTCCCCCTTTTGTTTTGCTTTTACTCCTGTTCAAACATGTTAAGTCTAGGGGCGCCTGGGTGGTTCATTCGGTTAAGCGTCCGACTTCGGCTCAGGTCACGATCTCGCGGTCCGTGAATTCGAGCCCCGCGTCGGGCTCTGTGCTGACTGCTCAGAGCTTGGAGCCTGTTTCGGATTCTGTGTCTCCCTCTCTCTCTGACCCTCCCCCGTTCATGCTCAGTCTCTCTCTGTCTCAAAAATAAATGTTAAAAAAAATTTTTTTTAAATAAATAAAAAATAAACATGTTAAGTCTTGGGGTGCATGGGTGGCTCAGTTAGTTAAACATCCTACTCTTGATTTCAGCTCAGGTCATGATCTTATGGTCATGGGGTTGAGCCTGGTCGGGCTCTTCACTGACAGCACGGAGCCTGCTTGGGATCCTCTCTCTCTCTTCCTCTGTTCCTCCCCTGCTCATGCTCACTTATGTTGGTGTGTGTGCGCTCTCTCCCTCTCTCAAAATAAACAGATAAATAAAAGATGTTTAAGTCTTAAGTGTACTTTAATCCTTTTGTAATTGTTCTAAGTATAAAGTTTTTAGATATATAAATGATAGTGATTTAGAAACCTTAAATCTGGTTGTGTCTTTTTTCCCCCTAGGGCTTCTGGTACAGTTTTCACTGCTACTGATGTGGCATTGGGACAGGAGGTAGTTTCTTTTTCATACTTTGGGTGTTACCATTAGCTTTTAGTGTAGGAAGAAACTAGACACATCTGTGAATAATCAGTAGGAATCTTTTTTTCAGTTGAATATATTGGAAGAATTACTTTATGTAATTTGGTAGCACTTTTCTTAATAAGGAAAAAAAAGAAGGAATTATGCATTGAGTTTCATAAATGAGCAGATATTTTAAAAATTATTTTCCCAGCTTGGAAAGAAAAGAGGATGCATTCCTGGCATTGGTATGACCTTGGGCTGATTAATCAGGTTTAGAGAAAATACAAAACTGGTTAGGTTCTGTGTATTACAGAGCATTGTGCATTGCCAGTGTGGAAGTAAAAGTACTACCTGTGAGTAAGCTCACTGATAATATAATAGATACACAATAAATTAAATTATTACCTGATTGGTGTTTGTAATTTTCTAAGAGAGTTAGAAAACTTGTTCTGATTTTTCTTGTTTCTCTTTCCATCATAGGTTGCTATTAAACAGATTAATTTACAGAAACAGCCAAAGAAGGAATTAATCATTAATGAAATTCTAGTGATGAAAGAATTGAAGAATCCCAACATAGTTAATTTCTTAGACAGGTAAATATGAGTATTTCAAGTCTCCTGGTGTTGGGGGCTAGCCCCTTGAGTTAAGACTGAGTAGAATGTCAGTGTTGAAAAGTAAGCTTGAAGGAGGAGGAGAGGTAAAAAATAACACATTGTAGTTTAGCAGGCCTTTTTCTACATATATCTCACTTGGCAAGTTAGAGAAAGCAGTTAAATGAAGGACATTGCTGCTGGTGCTTGTATTAATTATAAATGATCACAAGCAGCAACATTAATGGAATGAGTTGTGATTAATGTGTTGACTAACAGGGGTGCCTGACTACATGGTTTCTAAACTTACATCAGTTTTTATTTTAAATGCTGCCGGTCCGTGAGTTCGAGCCCCGCGTCAGGCTCTGGGCTGATGGCTCGGAGCCTGGAGCCTATTTCCGATTCTGTGTCTCCCTCTCTCTCTGCCCCTCCCCCGTTCATGCTCTGTCTCTCTCTATCCAAAAATAAATAAAAAAAAAAAGTTGAAAAAAAAAAAGTTGAAAAAAAAAAAAAATGCTGCCTTTCATGGGCAGATAGTGTGTCAAAACCTCATTTAATTTTGGAGTTGATGTTAAATAGCAGAACAGAAAGCAGAATAGAAAATTATATATTGTACCATTATGCAATTACATATATGTGAATGAAAGAAGAATAATAGAAAAATAAACAAAAATTAAAATAGTGATTATATTGGAGATAGAGGATTATAGATGACTTTCTTAGTGCCATATTGAAGTTTGTTTAGACTGGGGAAAAGATAACACATTTTTAGATTTCAGCCCTAGTGATAGGGGACATGTTCATAAAAATCCACTTCTTAGGTATATTTCCCTGCTTTTGGAAATACTGTTTCAAGTCAGTCTAGCATGGCAGGTAAGATAAGCCATAAGGTTTGGAATTAGTTACACTTGGCTTCAGATTCTAGTTCTGTCACCTACTAGCTATGTGAACTTAGATGAGTAGCTTCTCCAAGCCTCCATCTCTTCATCTGTAAAACAGGACTAATAATTACTGCCAAACAGTGTCCTTTTAATTGGAATGATCTATGTATACACTCAAGCCACAATTGGGGGCAAACTTTCAAGTCACTCAGGAAAATCATAATGACCCTCAGTTAATTTTCTGTGCTGTTGCATTGCAGCTTGCCAGTTTTCTCCCTGGCTCTCAAAACTTCCAACTTTCTAGTTTTGTTATTAGGGTGCCTGGCATTTGAATTCTTCAACACAGAGTGGTGGTGAAATAAAAATGTGAGTGTATTTTGTGTGTTCATAATAATTTTAGCTACCTGATGGGAGATGAATTGTTTGTGGTAATGGAGTACCTTGCTGGGGGATCACTTACTGATGTCGTGACGGAAACCTGCATGGATGAAGCACAGATTGCGGCTGTATGCAGAGAGGTGAGTGTGTCCCCTTTTGGATAAGTTACAGCAATGTGTGGTTAAGCAGGAGGTAAAAAAAAAAAGGGGGGGGGCGGGAGCTTTTTGCACAGGTAATTTTTACTATGTGAAATACTCACTCCATGTGCATTATTCTTTGCAAGCGGCAAGCGTCTCCATACCATTTTATCCTACATGAGAGTTTAAACCCTTTCTTATGTATAAGATAATTCTGAAATGGAACATAGTTTTTTGAAGAGCCCAGCTCACAGGTAAATTTCAGCAGGGTGATCATTAAAATTTAGCATCCAAACAGGGTACTTTTAAGAGTGAAAGGGAGGGCCAGTCAACAGTAGAAACATGGACTGTCTCAGGCAAAGCAAGACACATGTTTACCTTAAGTGTTAAGTTTGCTTCTGGCTTTATAAATTTCATCGAAGGTGAAAAACTGGTTGTTTCTTGATATTCATTAATGAATTTTTAGACATACTGTTGCTTCAGCCAATAGAATTCTGCCAAATTGCCCAATAAGTCCAAGCCTTTGGTTGTTTCAGGAGAAAAGGAAATAAAAACTCTTTAATAGTTATAAATATTATATTTCAATAATATGATATCTCTAACAAAGAATGTTTGATCACTTAAAAGCTAATAAAAACTTAAGAATTTATCTATTAATGGGGCACCTGGATGGCTCGGTTGAACATCTGACTTTTGATTTTGGCTTGGGTCATGATCCTAGGGTAGATTCAAGCCCTGAGTTGGGATTCTATTTATTCTTCTCTCTCTGACCTTACCCCACTCACACTCTTTCTCTCAAAATAAATAAATAAACTTAAAAAAAAAAAAAGAATTTGCCTATTTATATATAATTTGTTTCTCCAATTTCTTTTCATAATTGTTTTAAAAATTCTTTTAGGGGTCCCTCTAATTGGCAACTTAGAGAAAGCAGTTAAATGAAAGACAAATTTGTTTCTATTCATTTGTACCAGTGTTATGGGGAGGATTTGTTCTTTTCAAGAATCTGCTTAAATGCTTGGTAAATGTAATACAGTATTACACAATTTATCTGTTTTTCCTTGAATGAATAGTAGAATATTTTGAATGAGATTTTTAGTTGTTATTCATAAAGTACATCCTTTATTTGTTGTTTTCCTCTTTTGGGGGTAAGAAATAAAAACAGCTTTTTCCATGTTTATAATTTATACTCAGTTTATATTCAAAAACATAGGGGCAAGCAGATTTTAAAACTCTAATGTTCCTGTATTTAAGGAAGGAGTAAGTTTTTCCTCACTTCTGACTCCATGCTTTCTGAAACATAGCATAAGAGGAAAGTTATTCTTTTATCATTGGTGTCTAGGTTGTGGATATAGCTTTATGTAAAATCCACTGTAAAAGAAATGGGAGAAAACATCTTACATCACATTAGTGAGCAGCTGGATGGAACTAGACCTCCCAGGATCTTACCTACTTTTCAGTGGCTAGATTAGACTTCTGAAGTCATGCTCAGGCCATAAGTACTGTGTGTGAACTTCCTTTGGACTTTCCAGGGACTGTTTCATTGATACGTGTTTTTCTTGTTTAGTGTTTACAGGCATTGGAGTTTTTACATGCTAATCAAGTGATCCACAGAGACATCAAAAGTGACAATGTGCTTTTGGGGATGGAAGGATCGGTTAAACTTAGTGAGTACAAATGAAGAAATAACATTTATTTGTTATACTTCTGCCTTTTGTTTAAGTAAAAAAAACAAAAAACCTATTGGGGCACCTGGGTAGCTCAGGTGGCTGAGTGTCCAACTCTTGATTTTGGCTCCTTCACAATCTCACAGTTCGTGGGTTCAAGCCCCACATTGGGCTCCGTGCTGTTAGTGAAGAGCCTACTTGGGATTCTCTCTCTCCCTTTCTCTGCCCCTCCCCCACTCACTCACTCACACTCTCTCTCAAAGTAAACTTTAAAAAATTAACCTATTAATATTTTTATGACTTAATATATGGAGGAGGACAAGGGAAAGAATGGTAAAGAATATGAGCTCTCAACTGGACAGCTTGGGTTTAAATAGCAGATAAGCTACTAGTTGCTGACTAATTTGGGGTGAGTTACTTAATCTCTTTGTGTTTATTTTCTCAATTATATGATAAGGAAAATAAGATTAAGTGAGAATTTTTCTGAGGATTAAAAATGTAAAGCACTGAAGAAAAGTGCCTGGGACTGTTGTAATGTTGGTGCTGCCTTCCAAAGATAAACTAAAATTTTCTCTGTTGTCTGTTAGGGTAGATCTTTCTTATTAATGCTGTTCAGCTTTCTTTGGATTTGGTAAAGCATGGCCTAATTGAGGGAGGGCTATATGACCCTGACCTGAGAGATGACAAGGGAAAAAAAACTCTTATAAACCTCTTTTCCTAATTATCTTCTGTATCAGACATGATAGAGTCATGGAGGAAAAAAATCCTAGACTTCCTTTTCCTCTGTTGGCTATAATCTGTCAGTTTCATCCAGGCCCTCTGGAGGATTCAGGAACAACTTCTATTGAGTTTCCTGCAACTATGCAAAATTCAAGGCATTTCTTGGATCAAGAAATCAAAAAGTTTTCCTTCTGTTCTGCTAGAATGTTTGGCTCCTTTTTCAACATCTCTTTTTAAAGATACTTCCTCCAGAGAGTATTCAACCACAAGAAAGAGGGTTCTGTTAGATGGTCAAAAATATAAGATTACTAATCTTAATCAGCAGGCAAATTACAAATGGACATTCTCCTACTGTTTTGGTGGATACACATGTAAACTGAATTAGACTTTTTTGGATAATATTTTATCCTGGCTCTTCCACATACTAGATGAATGATCTTGAGCAAGTTACCTAAAAATATGTATGCCTTAATTACCCAATTTGTAAAATGAGAATAATATTAATAAATATGCCTATCTCATAGAGTTATCATAAGGATTAGGTATGTTAATTCTTATAAGATACTTGGAACAGTCCCTGGTTGTTAGAAGTACTCATTTTAGCTATAAATATTACGATTTGATGGAACAATTGCTTTTAGGATTCTTTTCTATAGGTTTACTGAACATAAGCACAACAATAAACACAAAGTTGTTCTCTGCAACACTGTAAAAAAAAAAAAAAACCTTAAATGTCAAGGAGCATAGGAATGATAAAATAAATTATAAGCCTTTTTATTTTGTAATATTGCATATTTACAGTAATGAGGTAGATCAGTGTACAACTATGGAAAAATCTCTCAAAATAAATTTTAAGAAACAATATACTGGAGCACCTGGCTGGTTCAGTTGGTGGGGCCTATGACTCTTGATCTCAGGTTTGTGAGTTAGAGCCCCACATTGGGGGTAGAGATTACTTTAAAAAAATAATAAAAAGCACTTTACAAAGTATCCTAACTTAGATAAAATAAACCATGCAGTTCATGGTAATTTTTGTACCTATGTAAATTCATAACAAGAAGTCTAAAGCTTAAGAACTTAAATGTTAATAGTTACTTTTTAAATAGAATGGGTCTGTAGAAGGGAGGAGAAAATTCTAGATTCTCATCTTGATATTCCCACTAAATAAACACTGAGTGCTAACCTAGGCTTTCTGCTCCTGTTATAAAATAAGGTGGTTGGAGTGGAGTGATGCTGGCAAGGACTTTGTTAGGTATGGCTGTAGTTAAAGCTGTTCCTTTTCTAGAAGTCTGCTAAGTCAGATATGTAGTAATTCTACCTTCTGTTTATTTTCTTCAAAATTAGTTCCCACCTCCTGACCTTTACCTGTTTTATAGAATTTAGTTTTGTTCACCTTTGATACCTTTTCCTTTTAGACCTTTTTCAACTTCTTTAAAATTTTTAGGATAAAAGACCTGATAATTTGTCCTTTGCTTATGGGAAGTAAAAGTAAACAAGTGAAGAGTATGTAACATCATCAAAATATTTGTAAACCCGTTCTGGTTTAGTTGTTGTTTTTTGTTTGTTTGTTTGTTTGTTTTAATGTGAGCTCTGTGCCCAATGTGGGGCTTGAACTCACAACCCCAAGATCAAGAGTCATATGCACTACTGACTGAGCCAGCCAGGTGCCCCTGGTTTACTTTTTTTAATACATTAAAAAAAAAAACACACAAAAACTGGGGTGCCTGGGTGGCCCAGTCAGTTAAGCAGCCAACTTCAACTCAAGTCATGATCTCACAGTTCGTGGGTTCAAGTCCCATCTGTGCTGACAGCTCAGAGCCTGGAGCCTGCTTCAGATTCTGTGTCTCCCTCGTTCTCTGCCCCTCTCCCACTTGCACTCTGTCTCAAAAATAAATAAACACTTAAAAAAAAAAAAAAGAGGCTGAACAGTCCATTGTAATTGTCATCTATCATGACCTCTTAGATGGAACTATCCATGACACCATTAACTCTAGATATGGTTTTTTGTGTTGTTTTTTTTTTATAGCTGACTTCGGTTTCTGTGCCCAGATCACCCCTGAGCAGAGCAAGCGAAGTACCATGGTTGGAACGCCATACTGGATGGCACCAGAGGTGGTTACACGGAAAGCTTATGGCCCTAAAGTGGACATATGGTCTCTGGGTATCATGGCTATTGAGATGGTAGAAGGAGAGCCTCCATACCTCAATGAAAATCCCTTGAGGGTAAGACCAATTAAACACCAGCCTTATTTTTAGGAAAATACATTTCTTTAGAACATTTATTTAGAATCTGATTGTGCCAGGCACTTGCCAAAAATTTAAGATACAAAGTTGGTATAACCTAGTCTCTGCCCTCTGTATCTAAAAATTATTTGCTTCTGGGTTATTGAGTTGAATGTGTGAGGTAAAGAGTTTGTAGAGTTTTAGTAAGCTGTATGGTTTTAAAGTTTGCACATAAGAATTTGCTCACTTTTGTACAAGTGTCCCTAGATGTACCCTTCAGATTGTCAACTTTGAACCTTGGCTTCTATACCAAGTGCACAGGAGAGGAAAGCAAGATTGCATCTGTGAGAAAACTGTGTAGATGGTGATGTTAAAGGTCACATTCAAACAAAAGAGTTAGGGTCCTGAGTTAGAGATGGGGTCAGTAGACTTTAAACAATTAGATATTCCAGTAGCTGAGGTGAAGAGTTTAGGAGTTTGTTTTTTCCTTTCTCCCCCCCACCCCCTCTCTCTCTCAGGTGAAGGGTTTAGGAGTTTGTTTTTTCTTTCTTTCTTTCTTTCTTTCTTTCTTTCTTTCTTTCTTTCTTTCTTTCTTTCTTTCTTTCTTTCTTTCTTCTACTTGTAAATTACCATATATGGCTCAATATCATTAGTTATTAAAGAAATGCAAATCAAAACCCAAACAAGATACCACTTCACATCTTCAAGAATGACTATAATCAGGGCTCCTGGGTAGCTCAGTCAGTCAGGCACCCAACTTCGGCTCAGGTCATGAACTCATGGTTTGTGGGTTCAGGCCCCACATTGGGCTCTGTGCTCACAGCTCAGAGTCTGGATCCTGCTTCAGATTCTGCGTCTTTCTCCCTCTCTGTCCCTCCCCTGCTCATGCTCTCTCTCTCTCTCTCTCTCTCTCAAAAATAAATAAACATTAAAAAAAAATTTTTTTTTAAAGAATGACTATAATCAAAAAGATGGACAATAAGTGTTCGTGAGAATGTGAAGAAATTGGAACCCTGATACGTTGCTAGTGGAACTGTAAAATGGTGCAGCACTTGGAAAACAATTTGACAGCTCCTCTAAAAGTTAATGTTGAGTTACCATATAACCTAGTAATTCCACTGCTAGTTACATACCCAAGACAATTAAAAGGCACCTGGGTGGCTCAGTCAGTTAAGCATCTGACTCTTGATTTTAGCTCAGGCCATGATTTCACAGTTAGTGAAATTGAGCCCCAAGTTGGATTTAGGACTCCAGACTGACAGAGTGGATGGAGCCTGCTTGGAATTCTCTCTCTTCCTCTTTGCCCCTCCCCAACTTGCCCACACGCATTCCCTCTCCTTCTCTCTCAAAATAAAAATACTTTTTTTAAAAAAAAGTTTTTATCCACATAAAATCTTGTACACAAATGTTCATAGCAGCATTATTCATAATAGTCAAAAGGTAGGAAAAACCCATATGCCTATCACCTGATGAATGAATGAACAAAAGTGGTATCCCACTACAATGGAATATTATTTAGTCATAATAAAAGTAGTGAAGTACAGGTATATGCAACATTAAACATGAAAGCATTTTGCTAAATGAAAGTCATACACAAAAGGTCATATATTGTAGGATTCCATTTGCCATCGATTTTTGTTATTCAGGTTTTGCAAAGCCGCAAACACTGAATTAACAAATTCTGAACTGTTGTTTTTAGGGGAGATACAGGGTTGGGTTCTTGCAAGCCTTTGGTCACATTTCTGTCAACAGATCAATACATAACCTTGCTTTTTGTGTGTTTCTGTTTAAAGCCATTTAAAAAAAAATTTTTTTTTTGAGAGGGAGTGAGCAAGAGCCACGAGCGCATGCACACAGAGATGGGGCAGAGGGAGGAGAGAGAGAATCTTAAGCAGGCTCCATAGCCAGCACAGAGCCCAACTCAGGGCTTGATCCCATCCATGACCCTGGAATTGTGACATAACCAAAAATCCAGAATCCTTACTGACTGAGCCACCCAGGTGCCCCATGAATTGTACACTTTAAAAGAGTGATTTTTGAGGCACCTGGGTGGTTCAGTCGGTTAAGGATCTGACTTTGGCTCAGGTCAGTCTCATAGTCCCTGGGTTCAAGCCCTATGTAGGACTCTGTGCTGACCCCTCAGAGCCTGGAGTCTGCTTTAGATTCAGTGTCTCCCTCTCTGTCTACCCCCCCCCCCCCGCCACTGCTTGCACTCTGTCTGTCTGTCTCTCTCTCTCTCTCTCTCAAAACTAAACATTAAAAAGAAAATAAGGGTGATTTTTATAGTATGTGGATTGTATCTCAATGAAGCAATTTTTAAAGTTTTTAAGTTACCATATGAGTATAGGCTTATTGCCAGAAATTGTTCTTTTCTAATTTTTTTCCAAATAAGTTGGACTTGTTATAAAATGGACTCCAGAGGCCAAGGTAATGAGTATTTGTGGGAGGGGCCCTGTCTGGGTGGCTTTGGATTTTGACGCTCTTTTTTCCTGAATGCTTTTGCAAAGATTCCAGTTCAAGCAAGCAATTACAGTACTTTAATAGAAGTGATTAATTTTAGAACACTTTGGAACAATTTTTAAAATCCTCTAATTTCATTCATTTGTTTAACAAATATTGATTCAAGTACCTGCTCTGCAGTAGGCACTATACAAGGTGCTGTCCACCGACAAAAATTCCTGCCTTCATAGAAGGTAGAGAGAAACAATAAAATAAGTAAGAATAGTATGTAATATATTAAATGATAGAGTCTAAGTGCCCTGACTGGTAGGAGGGATTCAGGAGTGTTTGATTTCACAAGAGTGCTTGAGAGGGCTTCACTGAGGTGACATTTGAACACAGGAGATAAGAAACATAGGAGGTACCTAAGGGAAGAACATTCTAGTCAGAAAGAACAGTACATGCAAAGGCTGTGAAGCCGAAGCATTCATGGTATATTCAAAGACCATTTAAGATTCCTCCATAGCTAGTGTGCAGGGAGCACACAGTAGGAGAAAAAAGATAGGTGAAGAAATGGGACCAGACTGTATAGTGCTTTATTAGGCTTTTATAAGAATTTTGGTGGCACTTGGGTGGATCAGTCAATTGAGTATCCAACTCCTGATTTTGGCTCAAGTCATAACCTCATGGTTCATAAGTCTGAGCCTCGTGTTGGACTCTGCACTGACAACCTGCTTGGAATTCTCTCTCCCTCTCTCTCTGCCCCTCCCTGACTTGTGCATGTGTGCATGCACTCCCTCAAATAAACATTAAAAAAAAAAAGAATCCTGGCTTCTTCATAAGTGAGACAGGCAAACCATTGTAGAGTTTTGAGCAGAGATGTGAAATGGTCTTATTGACATCTTAACAAGATCACTCTGGCTACTTTATTGAGAAAAGATTTTCAAGTGAGGTAAAGATAGACACAAGAAGACCAGTTAGAAGGCTATTGCAATAATCCAGGCAAGACATGATGGTATACTAGACCAGAATGGTATCAGTAGAGGTGGGGGAAAAGTAATTGGATTCTGGATGTATTTGGAAAGGAGAGCCTATGGTGGGGGTGGGGGATGGGGGGTGGGGGGGGTGGGGTGGGGGGGGAGGTCATATGACCCAAGAATTTGGGCTAAACAACTGGAATGGTGAAATTCAAGTTCACCTTAACTGAAATGGGGAAGACTACAGGTAGAGTGGCATGTGGGGTGGCAGGTGGGAAATCAGGAGGTAACATTTTAGCATATTTTAGATATGTTCTATTAAGACATCCAAGTGGATATGTTGAATAGGCTGTTGGGTATGCCAGTCTAGGATTAGGCCAGAGGTGTAAAATTGAGACTTAGCTATAGAAATTATTTAAAGCTATGCAGCTAGATAAGATCACCAGGTCAAGTGGGCATAGACAGACAATAGAAAATTTTCAGCTTGCATCCTGAGGCATTTGTTCCATAGTTAACAGTTGATGTGGCAGACCAGCAAGGAATGGCTGGAGAGGTACATAAAACCAAAATAAACACATGCCCTTGAATCCAAAAAGTGGGGGAGGCATCAGCTTGTCAGAAACTACAGTTACGTCAAGTAAGATGAAGACTGAGACTTGATCATTCAAGTTGGCAATGTGAATGTAATTGATGGAAACTTGGCAAGCAGGAACTTCTCCTGTCAACATGGAATAACAGGTACCAGATTAACCACCCTTGCCAAAAGGAACAACAACAAAAAAATGAGAATATATGAAACAATGGTTTGCAAGACCCTGGACATCAAACAATGAAGAACAGTGATCTCCAAAAGTGGGAAAGGCTTGAGGTGAGCCCTGTGGCTGCCTCCAGCTTAATGTCTTAAGAGAATTTCTAGGCCTTGTACAGGGAGGAAGGGCCCAGGTGGAGCACAGTGGTCTCACTGAGAGTCTGGGGAGAATAAGGCAGCTGGAGTTCACAAGACAGAGAATGGGAGAAGAGAAAGCTTCATAGAAGATTCTGGAGATCCGTGAAGTCCCCTTTGAGCATTAGGTAGAGATTGGTGCATCTGTGTGAAGAGTCTATCCAAGGTCAGGGGACCCATCTGGTAAGATTGGAGTAAACAGTTGCTTGGTGCTCACACAGAGGCTGGGAATAGTTCCTGCTTTTGTCAGCCACAGTGGAAAACCTTGTAATTCACAGGATATGGAATGGAAGACTCAAAAGAGTCCTGCATCAGTGATGGGAAATAATTACCCCTAGACTAAATGCTGCTATGGTCCCACCTAATAAATCTTAAAAACAAGACCCAAAGAGATCTTGTTCCCAAGTAACTGCATTGCAGAGCAAAACTCGAATATTTATAGGAATACAGAAATATCCAGCACCCAACAAATGCTTAAATATCCAGTCAGAGTTCATCAGAGAGGCAGAAGAGCAGGAAGGTACAACCCATAATGAGAAAAATCAATCCATTGCAACAGACCAGAACTGACACAGATAAAAGAGTACATAAAAGCATTAAAGCAGTTTTTAAGAGCAGAGGCATTTTAAAAGAATATTTTTTCAAAACCCAAATTGAAGTTATAGATAGAAACTACAGTGTAGTTCGAAGGTTTATAGTTTGAGATTGAATTAATAGCAAGTGATACATTGCAGAAAAAAATGATTAATGATAATCATAGACCAAGTAATAAAAAGCTATCCAAAATAGACATAAATTTTTTTAAGAAATGAAATAGCAATAGTGAGCTGTGAGATAACTTTAAGTGTTCTAATATATGTGAAATAAGTTTTGGGGAAAAATCAGACAATCAGGAATTCTGCAGCCAATGAATATCTTTTTAAAATGAAGGCAAAATAAGGATTTTTCTCAAACATAGACACTGAAAGAATTTATCACCAGCAGATCTACACTACAAGAAATAGTAGAAGAAATCTTTCAAGCAGAAAGAAAATGGTAATATGACTCCACACAAAGAAATGAGGAGTATTAGAAATAGTAACTGTGAGTAAATAAATCCAATTTTTTTTTCTTATGTAAATATCTTTAAAAGATAAAACTGTTGGGGCACCTGGGTGGCTAGTTGGTTAAGCATCTGACTTCAGCTCAGGTCATGATCTTGAGGTTCGTTTGTGAGTTCGAGCCCTGCATCAGGCTCTGTGCTGACAGCTCAAAGCCTGGAGCTTCAGATTCTGTCTCCATCTTTCTCTGCTCCTCCCTCAGTCACACACTGTCTCTCAAATATAAAACATTTAAGTAAGTAAATAAATGTTAAAACTGTTTACATCAAAATAATAATGGGAAGGGGAAGAAAAAAAACATGTACAGGTAAAATGACAACAAAAGCATAAGGCTGAGGAGGAGAACCATAAGATTGTCGTAGTCTGGTGTAATATTGTGATGATTGTGAAATTGAAAGATGTATGCCCCTTACCTCTTAAGCAAACCCTAAAATACTGAAAGAATTACACCTAATAAAATTCAACTAAGGACATAAAGCAGAATTATAAATAATTCTGAGTTAAAGAGAAGACTCCACATGGATCGGTTTGTCAAAGGGGTAAGGTGCCAATGAAAAGAGCTCCAGTGGCCAAAGATGCAACAATTTGAACAAAATAAAGTTGTAGGGGATAATAATCTAAAGTATAAGATAATATGTATGTGTCCTTGCTGGTATAAGTAAGTAATTGAATAAATAAATCGGCAGGAGAGACAACTCTTATGCAGAAAATTTTCAAATAATTTGTGTGGATGTTCCGCCCTAAGGGCGATGGAGCATAACTCCGTACTCCTTAAGTATAGACTGCACATAGTGATAAGAGCACAGTAAGAAAAGAGAGGAAAACTAACTTTGCAGTAGAAAAACCTGACAGGCACCGCCTTAGCCAGCTGAAAAGGTCAACATCAACAGGCATAAATTATGTTGATAGTATATACTTTTGATATGATGCAATGAAAGTGGCACTCTAACTGTGATGTTGCTTCCCAAAGCACATATTCTCATTCTAATCATGAAGAAAACATCAAATTCCAGTAGAAGGCATTCTGTAAAATAAAACCTGACCAATACTCCAAACTGTCAAGGTCATCAAAAGCAAAGGAAAGTCTGAGAAATTTTCACTGCCAAGAGGAGCCCACAGAGACATGACAACACGATGTAATGTATAATGAGTGTCCTGAGACAGAAACTAGGATGGGAGGAGGAGTGAAATAGGGAAATCTATAGTACGAATGCTGGAGGCACTAAGGGCCTCTATGAGGTTAATGATGCCAGTCCACAGGGATCTGTTTCTTCTGCTGTCCTTAGCTGTGGAGGTACAAGCAAAGAGCAGGCAAAGTTTGATATGTAGCAAAGTGATTGCTATGAAGTGCAAGAGGGTCGAAGTGATTATATGGAAGGAATGATGAACAACTGGAAGATCAATGGGATTTATTTAAGTTTAGTGGAGTCAAAGGATCACGGTGTTGAGGTGTTCACAATGCAGAAGGTAGGAGGTGGACAGCAATAGTGATTTCAGCGTTGCAGTCATGGGTACTGATGAGGCACAGGCTGTGACCATGAGCTTGTGTGACCAAGGGAGGCCAAAGCACAAAAGCATGGGAGAAGAGGAGGTCAAGGAACTGTTACTGGCACCTCTGTAGCTACTGAAATCGCTCTGAATTATGAGCAGTGTTAGAGATGATAACAGTGTTTGGTAGATATTTGAAACAAAGTAAAGTAGATGTGAGTTTGAAAGCCTGGGACTTCCAGAAGAGGGAGGTAGATATCTCCGGCAATGAGGAACCACCAGGACACTCCTTCTCTAGGTACAGTGGTACAAAGGGCTAAAAGGGACTGGCCTACTCCTAGAGAGCACTGTGGATGAGGCAGTTCATCAGGGGAGAACGGTTCATAAACGGCGGGGCAGTGGTGGATGAAGAAGTGAAGGTGGAAAGGGGAGCATGCAGAGCCAAATGGGCATGAGAGTACAGAAGCTGCGGGAACAAGCAGTCCCGGTCTCCTTGTAATCACTAGCATAAATGCAGATACAGAGGGTAATAAGATTTATTTCAAGGTAGAAAAATGGCTGTTAAGCGTTTGGAGAGAAGGCATACTTGACAGGAGTGCTTGTTTTTATGGGCTTCCCTCTTAACCCCTTCTGATGGAGTATGGGGCTTAGCAGTCTGAGGATCTTCACTTGAATTGCTCTCTCAAGTAATTTCTTAGCATGGCATTTGTAAATGAAAATTTTATCACATAAAGAGAAGTGAGCTCAGGTGGCAAAGAAATGGGCACACTCATGTCCTGATTTTTTGAGTGTCAGTATCCTTTTTTATGGCATTTTGGTGATACAGCAGAAACGTGAAATAATTCAGGAAAAAATTTAGGTGACCTTGGGTTTGGCAGTGTTTTTAGATAAAACATCAAAAAGCATGATCCATAAAAGAATAAATTGGACTTTATTAAAGTTAGAATCATCCTTTCTGACAAAAACACTATTAAGAGAATGAAAAGATAAGTCACTCACTGGGAGAAATAATTTCCAGAACACCCATTAGATGATCAAATGTTGTCCAAAATATATAAAGAACTCTTCAAACTTCAACAATGAGAAAATAAACAACCTAATGCAAAAATGGACAAAGCATCTCCACAGACAGCTAAAGAAGATACACAGTTGGCAAATAAGCATTTAATAAGATGTTCAACATCGTGTTTATTAGGGAACTGCAAAATTAAAACAACACAAAGATATATACCTATTAGAATGGCCTTAAAAAAAATTTTTTTTAATGATGATACCAAATGCTGATGAGAATGTGGAGCAGTAACTTTCTTTTGTTGCTGGTGGGAATTGAAAATGATACAACCACTTTAGAAGACATGATTTCATCTATAGAGTTAAAAAGATCAGTGGTTTCCAGGTGTTTGCAGAGATGAGATGGGGAAGAAGAATGGGTGGAGCACAAGAGATTTTTAGGACAGTGAAATTTTTCTGTAGCATACTATAATGTCAGAAACATGACCATGTGCATTTGTCAAAATCCATACAACTATACACGGCAAAGAGTGGACCCCAGTGTAAGTCATAGACTTTCATTTAGTGAAAATATATCAATAGTGGTTCTTCGCTTGTAACAAGTGTATTAATGTAATTAATTAATTACTTTGTTGAGTGATTGATGTAATTAATTGATTGTATTAATGTAAGGAACCATCCCCATTATCAACATCCCTCACCAGAGGGTACATTCCACAATCCATGAACCTGCATTAGCACCTCGTTATCACCCAGAGTCCATACATAACATTAGGGTGCACACTTGGTGTGCAATTTTATGGGCTTGGACAGATGTATAATGAAATAGTAACATATGTCCATCACCATACATAGTATTTTCACTGCCCTAAAAATCGTCTATGTTTTGCCTGTTTCAATAGCTTTATAGATACAGCTCGTTTAAAAAAAAAGTTTTCAGACTTCAACCTATATTACAAAGCTGTAATCATCAAGACAGTATGGTACTGGAACAAAAACAGACACTCAGATCAATGGAATAGAATAGAGAACCCAGAAATGGACCCACAAACGTGTGGCCAACTAATCTTTGACAAAGGAAAGAATATCCAGTGGAATAAAGACAGTCTCTTCAGCAAGTGGTGCTGGGAAAACTGGACAGCGACATGCTGAAGAATGAACCTGGACCACTTTCTTACACCAGACACAAAAATAAACTCAAAATGGATGAAAGACTTAAATGTAAGACAGGAAGCCATCAAAATCCTCGAGGAGAAAGCAGACAAAAGCCTCTTTGACCTTGGCCTCAGCAACTTCTTACTCAATGTCTCCGGAGGCAAGGGGAACAAAAGCGAAAATGAACTATTGCAACCTCATCAGAATAAGCTTCTGCACAGTGAAGGAAACAATCAGCAAAACTGAAAGACAACCTACCAAATGGGAGAAGATATTTGCAAATGACATATCAGATAAAGGGTTAGTATCCGAAATCTATCAAACTCAACACCCAAACAACAAATAATCCAGTGAAGAAATGGGCAAAAGACATGAACAGACACTTCTCCAAAGAAGACATCCAGATGGCCAACTGACACATGAAAAGATGCTGAACATCACTCATCATCAGGAAAATACAAATCAAAACCACAATGAGATTATCACCTCACCCCTGTCAGAATGGCTAACATTAACAACTCAGGCAAAAACAGATGTTGGCAAGGATGTAGAGAAAGAGGATCTCTTTTGCACTGTTCATGGGAATGCAATTGGTGCAGCCACTCTGGAACAGTATGGAGGTTCCTCAGAAAATTCAAAATAGAACTACCCTATGACCCAGCAATTACACTACTAGGTATTTATCCAAGGGATACAGGTAGACTGTTTCAAAGGGGCACATGCACCCCCATGTTTATAGCAGCACTATCAACAATAGCCAAAGTATGGAAAGAGCCCAAATGTCCATCGATGGATGAATGGATAAAGAAGATGTGGGGTGTGTGTGTGTGTGTGTGTGTGTACACAATGGAGTATTACTCAGCAATCAAAAAGAATAAAATCTTGCCATTTGCAACTGTGTGGATGGAACTAGAGGGTATTATGCTAAGAGAAATTAGAGAAAGACAATATCATATGACTTCATTCATATGAGGACTTTAAGATACAAAACAGGTGAACATAAGGGAAGTAAAAATAATATAAAAACAGGGAGGGGGACAAAATATAAGAGACTCTTAAATATGGAGAACAAACAGGATTACTGGAGGGGTTTGGGAGAGGGGATGGGCTAAACGGGTAAGGGGTATTAAGGAATCTACTCCTGAAATCATTGTTGCACTATATGCTAACTAACTTGGATGTAAATTTTAAAAAATAAGTAAAAATAATAAATAAGTAAATAAATAAATAATAAACTGAAACAAAGTTTCAAGAAATCCTGTTTTGAAATCTGATGTGACTTGAGAAAAAAAAGCTTGAGAAAGGTAAATGGATGTTATATGTTGATATTGGAATTGTGCTCATTTTTCTTTCGACCCTTATGTATTATAGTTCTTTTATCAATATGTATTACATTTAGTATAACCCCTCTTCAAAAAGATGAAGCTAATTTTTGAAAAAGAAATTAGGAGGGACACTGGAGTGGCTCAGTCACTTAAGCATCCAACTTCAGCTCAGGTCATGATCTCACAGTTCGTGAGTTCAAGCCCCACATCGGGCTTTGTGCCGACAGCCCAGAGTCTGGAGCCTGCTTTGGATTCTGTGTCTCATTCTCTCTCTTCCCCTCCCCCACTTGTGCTCTGTCTCTCAAAAATAAATAAACTTTTAAAAAAAATGTGAAAAAGAAATGAGAATACAACATCTAAAAATAAAGGGAAGGGGCGCCTGCGTGGCTCAATTGGTTTAGCATCTCATATGAGATCGAGCACCTTGTCAGACTCTGCACAGGGTGTGGAGCCTGCATGGGATTATCTCTCTTTCTCTCTCTGCTGCTCCCCGTGGGTGCTCTGTCAAAATAAATAAATAGACATTTAAAAGTAATAAAAGCTAAGGGAGAATATATGAAACAAATAGGCAGAAATAATACTAAACCTTAATTTAGTGTTTCTGGTGATTGTCTTCCCCCCACCCCCACCCCAAGAGACCACACAGGGGAGGGTCAGAGAAGAGAGAGAGAGAAAACAGAATTCCTAGCAGGGTCCCAGCTGTCAACACAGAGCCAGCCCTACATGGGGCTCGAATTCACGAACCCTGAAATTATGACCTGAGCCAAAATCAAGAGTCAGACGCTCAACTGCCTGAGCCACCCAGGCATCCCAATAAATAAATCTTTAAAAAAAAAAATTAAGCAAAAGATCCATAAACTTTTATAAAGTGGTGTCTCACTTTGTTGCGCTACCTTAAGTATGTCAAAAATGTTCTTCTGTTTTTAGGCCTTGTACCTGATAGCAACTAATGGAACCCCAGAACTTCAGAATCCAGAGAAACTTTCCCCAATATTTCGGGATTTCTTAAACCGTTGTTTGGAAATGGATGTGGAGAAAAGGGGTTCGGCCAAAGAATTGTTACAGGTGAATTTGGAAATAATACTATTTTTGGATAAGGTTGACTTTTTTGAGTAAGCAACAGAAAGTTTACATAGGGTTAATAATTACCATTTTGCTCTTCATTTATCACCAGCAACATTGTAGCTGCTGCAGTTTAGGATTGTATCTGCTAGGAATAAAATAGCTATAACACTAAAATTAGGTATATGAGTTTTTGCATGCTGTCAGTTGTCAGACAAGTCCATTGCTGGTGTGGGTATCTGGGTCATTTAGGTGAGCTTTTATAATATTAAATAGACTAAAAAGACTGATTTCAACTATAAAAGTGATATATTGATTATGTTGACTTTATACACATACTGAAATATGTGTTTGTTAAATAAATTCTAATCCGTAAAATAGTCTTTGGGGTTTAATTGAAAGGAAATTTTTAGCTTCTAAACTAGTGACATTCATGCATCTTTCCCCCTCTTTCTGGCAGCATCCCTTCCTGAAACTGGCCAAACCATTGTCCAGCTTGACGCCACTGATCATGGCAGCTAAAGAAGCAATGAAGAGTAACCGTTAGCATCATTGCCGTGGCCTCGTATTCTTTCTTCCATTTTCTAAAAGAAATCTTTTAATATATGAAAATTATTACTCTTTGGGGCTTAAAGAAATGGTCTGTATAACATGGAGGAAAAAGCAAACTACTGCTTCCTGAAGACAACCAAGAGAAAATTACAAAACGGAATGAAAACTTTCCATTGAATCCCTTCTTTATAGGGTCCAAAAGGAATTATGGACTGAATCACTAGCCATCTTTCAGCAGACAGCCCATCAGGGCCATTTATCATGCTTGAGATTTGCATTTAATTTTGCTGATTTCACTGTAATGGATCCCATTCATTGTCCCTTTTGGGCGGGGGGGGGGGGGGGGGGGGGGAGGGTATTTTCAATACTTGAATGGCAGATTCGAGTTTTTCAAGAGTATTTGTTTCATCTGCTAGTCTTTTCTCTCCATAGCCTTTTTTTCCCTTGACATGCTCTTTTTGAGTTGCTTTGAGAAATTTTTCTGAAGCCTAAATTTGAGGCAAATGTAATAAAATTATGTAGTTCCTTATATTGGCAAAGGAGCTCAGAATCGTTTAGCTTTGTATAGAAGTTAGGGCCAGCTATTATTACACGTAGTATTTCAGTTCATAATTTGAACTGAAGGAAGGGAAGAAAAATATGTGAGTTTTACCTTTTTTAATAATGTGAAAGTCAATTTTAGAAATTTCATGGTAGTGAGTTGTTTGGCATTTGTTACATGTATAATAGAGAGACTAATAATCTATATTTATAACTAAATCATTGAGACAGAAAAAGAATCCCATTGACTATACAACCTTACAATTTAATTTCCTTTCTAAGTGTATCTTCAGATTGGGCTTTAGGAACCAAAGTTATTTGCTCTTTCTTCTTCCAACTTGGGCTTTGTGACTGGTTGGTATTGCTACTTTGCCCTTCCCCCTTTTTTCCCTTCATTTTGGAAATAAGTTTCTGTATATGTTGTAATTTTAGTTAGTTTGTTTTTTAATTAACCCTCGCACCCTACTCCACCCCCTCCCTTTGGTAAATAATATAATAACCATTGAATTTTCAGAATTTAAAAGTTAATTTTTTTCCCATTTAAAGAAGAAAAATACTCGGAGCTAGCAGAAACAAAGCGAGAGACTAGAACTCTAAAATAATTAGGTAAGATTATATTCATGTAAGAGAAATGACGGTTACATAGAGATGCGGCTTCTGACCAGTAAACTGTGGAGATTTGTTATAAACATTGTTCCCAACCCAGTACCAACATTTTACTAGCAATGAGAACTTAACATGACAAAGTTCTTGATAAATTCATTGATTATTTGAGATGTTGAGTTACTCTAGATTTTTTTCAAAAAAAATAGTGTGTAAAAAAAAAACTAGAGAAAGGAAGAAAAATGAAATATCCTTGTTGATAGCAATACTTTTTTTATTTTAAAAATTTTAAGAAGGTCTGTGACCTGTAGCATTAATTATGAGAGTGCCCTCTCTTCTCCCCTCCTATTCTCTCCTTATTTTTTATTTTCTTATGGAAACAGTGTCGTCCCTCAAGCCACATTAAAGAAAACAATCTGGTTTGGTTCAGGCATTTTGTTCCCACCACCACTCTTAATTAACTTCACACCTACTTGCCGTCAGTAGTACAAACTATGAATAAAAATAATTTTGAGTACATTAAGGGAACTAATAGAATTTTATGTCCTATCATTTTCATCACATCTATGTTAAGATATGAGGATAGAATGCCTGTTTTTTATTGATAATGCAAGGTTTTCACAAAATGTGTAAAATAATTAGTGGAACTTTTACGTAGAGCACTTAATGATTTCTGTTTTCAGTTTGATTTTTTTTTAATTACAAAGTTTTTTTTAATGTTTATTTTTGAGAGAGAGAGAGACAGAGTGAGCAGGGGAGGGGCAGACAGAGAGAGGGAGACACAG
Source organism: Neofelis nebulosa (assembly GCF_028018385.1). Lineage (NCBI taxonomy): Eukaryota > Metazoa > Chordata > Mammalia > Carnivora > Felidae > Neofelis > Neofelis nebulosa. The sequence continues at coordinate 86,966,888 of NC_080786.1, read as the reverse complement.
AATCTGAAGCAGGCTCCAGGGTCTGAGCTGTCAGCACAGGGCCTGACGTGGGGCTTGAACTCAAAAATGTGAGATCATGACCTGAGCCGAAGTCGGGCACTTAGACCGACTGAGCCACCCGGGCACCCCCCAGTTTGATTCCTGATTTCATTTTTCTTTGGATTATATTGACCACCTACAGCTATGACTAAATTACCTTACAGAAACAAGCTGGTTTATTTCTGATGAAAATCTACAGTGCCTCTTGAGTTTCAGATTTGAACATTCTGTGTAAATAGTTGTTTGGATGGATTACGATAAAGAAGATGCTACCAATGAAATAGAAAACCAACTAGATGTTAAGACTGTGATCCTCATGACCACTCTAGAAGGCCCTTCCATACATATGTCATAAAGACCATATTCCTTCAATTTAGTGCCAATGCCCCATTTTTATGCCTGTGACTCAACAAAGGTCTTTTCAATTTATAGAAGCAGTCTGGGATTTGTATTTACAACTTCTTTGAGGGTTACCTGCATGTCCATTGCTGGCAACGGACTTTGTCATTAAAACCTGACTCCTAGGTTAAGGGAGCTACACTGTGGTTTATTCTTTACTTACTTGGATAAACTAACTTGTAATAGAAATATACTTTGGTTAATTCTGAAATGTGTCATTTTTAAACAACGTAATCCTAAAAGCAATATGGAATTGTGGTTTATTAGTTAATTTTAAATTAAAATGTTCAGATCTTGTTGAAAGAAAAATTATATCTGAATCAGTTCATGTTTTTTTAATAACTACCTTTTGTAGTCACCCTTTTTGTCCTCACTTTAGAATGAAGATTCCTGTTTAAATCTAAAAGTTACCTTAGTTGTCCTCTTGTGTTATTAAAACAATATTACTATAGTACTTATTTATTATATTTCAGATTTTCTGGTGGTCTTAAAGTTTCCTTCTCCTCTTGTTCCTTTTGCTGCTTTTAAGGGACAGTTAAAACCGGGAAACCATGAAAATATTGAATTTTTTAAACAGAGTGGTTGTGATAGCGTAAGAAACCAAAGCTAACACAACTGTCTTTGTGTGTTGAGTGCCTGGCACATAGAATAAATTCTCTTCCCTTCCACACATAAACATTAAGCTGCTTAATATGTATCTAGTTACCACCAGTCCTAAATGAAACTGTGCCTTTCATAAGCAATTTAAAACTACCTATATGAGTATTTCTTTATAGGGCTCACATAAATACATGTCTGTTTCTATATACTGTATTCTAGCCAGAACAATTTTAGATCTGATTGGGCTGTAGGTATAGTTAGAAAAAAATGAGAATTTGCATCAGTTTTCTTAATTTAAAAACTTTAAATATAATGAGATCCATATCCAGTGAAATGTCAAAAAATCATTATAGAATTATAGCTAAAATCCAGATTCATATTCCTTTTGGGTTTTTTATAGTAGAATTTCATAGTTAAGTAAAGTGAAGATTGTCTTCGGTGTTTCCATTGCTTCCACAATAGATAAGCTAAACAATTAAAATTCGTTTTCCTGCAGTGTATGTATATGTGTGTGTGTGTAAGAAAGGCAAACACACACACACACACACACATACTTTTTTTTTTTTTTTTAATCAACACATTTACTGACCACTTTGGCAAAGACACTGTGGTATATATTGTGGGAATTACAAAGGAGAATCAAGCACTGGACTGGCCTGGAGAGAGTTGAAGTCCTTTTATTCACCATTCTGGAATGTTGCTAAATGAAAGGGAGAAAGAAATGTATAACTCTGTCAAATTTTCGTTCTGTATTAAGAAAAGCAAAGGATTATATTTGGAATTGGATGTCTTTGATAGGAATGTGTTGCCTTTCCCCCCACCCCTTATTTTGATAGATAGAAATGGAATTAAGTGAAAGTAGCTTGTCTTTTCTGTTTTGTCTTCAAATTTTATATTGACTTTTATTTTTAATTTAATCCCGTTCAATTATTTAATTGTTACATTGACATTAACTGCTGTATTTGATGACTTTGTTCAGTAATTTTGTTCTTTCAGGGCTAGAAATAAACATTTTTTTTTATGTTCATTTTCCCCTTTCCTAAACTTCAGTTCTTTCTTTAGATCAGAATAGTTTAAAAGAACAATAGATTTTCAAAAAGCATTCTAATATTTTTAAGGATAAGGGTTTTTTAAACATGGCACCATTCAGAATGTATTACAGAGCTCCCAATTAGAAAAGTTTCCGGAAATGTATGGATAGTAAGCATGAACCTTCTCTCTTTTAAGTCAGGTTTAGGATACGTTTCTTTTTGTTTATATTGAGAGAGAGCAGAAGAAGGACGGAGAGGGAGAGAACAAGCAGGCTCTGCTCTGTGAGCACAGAGCCCAACATGGGGCTCGAACTCATAAACCATGAGATCATGACCTGAGCTAAAACCAAGAGTTGGATGCTCAACTGACTGAGCCACCCAGGAGCCACTAGAATACATTTCTTGTAAGTGTTCAGGCTCTCAAACCCAGGGAAACATTTCTTACCCATCTTATTCTATAACTTGGCCTGAAATTCTAATGCTTACCTCACTGAAGTAATAATATTACCAGCATTTCTGTGTTAAATACACCAAGAGATCTTTTTTTATATATGTTTATTTATTTTGAGAGAGCACATGTGCTCACGTGGGCAGGGAGGAAGGAGCAGAGAGAGAGGGAGAAAGAGAATCCCAAGGAGGCTCTGTGCTGTCAGTGCAGAACCCAACTGGGGGCATGATCTCACAAAGTGCAAGATATGACCTGCGCCAAAATTAAGAGTCAGATGCTTAACCAACTGAGCCACTCAGGTGCCCCATTTTTTAGCATAGGGTGGGATATAGGTAATGACTGCTTAAAATATATTTGTTATTTTACAAAAATAACCAGCTGAGCATCTGGGTGGCTCAGCTGGTTAAACATCTGGCCCTTGATCTCAGCTCAGGTCTTGATCTCAGGGTCATGAGTTCAAGCCCCACATTGGGCTCTGCACTGGGTGTAAAGCCTACTTAAAAAAAAAAATTATATATATATATATATATATATATATATATATATATATATATATATACACACACACACACATACATATACATACACATATATACATATATGTATATATATATACACATATATATTACACTATAAAGCTGTTTAGTGCTATTCTAACATTTGTATATCTTTATAGCAAATGTTTAAAACATTTGCCTAAGAAAGGTTCAGAAATGCCTGGATGACTTAAAAAGCACTATTCTTAGGAGGGGCATGTGGGTAACTCAGTCGGTTTAGCATCACAATCTCATGGTTTGCGAGTTCGAGCCCTGTATTGGACTCTGGGCTCGGAGCCTGGAGCCTACTTTAGATTTTGTGTCTCCCTCTCTCTTTCTCTCTGCTCCAATCCCGCTCGTGTTCTGTCTCTCTCTCTAAAAAGTAAACATTAAAAAAAATTTTTTTTAATGAAAAAACACTATTTGTAAAAGCTTCATGCTTTACTACTACCTTGATACTTTTGATATTTGTGGCTTTTTTAATTAGAGAGTTATTTTTTATGCTAAATTAATAAGTTTCATCTTTCAAAAGGAGAACATGAAGGGAAATGTCTTTTTAGGCCTAATTATTCTAGGTTTTTAACAAAGCGATGTACATAGATTAAAAATCCAAATAAGGGAGTTGTAATAAATAGTACCAGTCTCCAGCTTTAAACTCCCCACGGCTAAGTCCAGCTCCATGAGGATTCCACTTTTAACTCTGAGCTGTTCGTAGCAGGCATTAATCTTCACATTTTTAAATTATATACTTCTGCAAGTATTTCTTGACATTTCTATATTTTACTTTAGCAACTTATTAACGCAGTTGAGAATTTGGGTACTGTCATACCAACTTACTGTCCCATTTCACTGCATCTAGTCTCCCATTTAAGAGAGGTAGCAATTTTCTCTTAAGTTTATTTATTTCTGAGAGAGAGAGAAAGCATGAGCGGGGAAGGGACAAAGAAGGGAGAGACAAAATCCCAAGCAGGCTCCCCACTGTCAGCACAGAGCCCGACTCAGGGCTCTGTCTCTCAAACCTTGAAATCATGACCTGAGTTGAAATCAAGAGTCATGCTTGACCAACTGAACCACTCAGGCACCCCAAGAGGTAGCAATCTTTGTTTATTGGAGTAGCAGTCAGTTTTTACCTTATGACTATGTGGGAATGTTGTTCACTTAAGTAATTTATTATCGTCACATACCATTTATTGTACAACTCTTTGCTTTTCCTGTTGTTCATTTTCTTGTCTTACTGTGTCCTTTGAAAGTTTCCTGTGTTCCTATTAACTAAGTTATCCCAAACTCGCCACAAAATTGCAAAAGCCCTCGGAAGACTATTTTCTGTGCAATTAGGCATCTCAGGTAATGACAGTTCCTTTTTCTTTCCTGGAACTTGAACTTGCATGTCTGAAAATGTTTCACATTTAATTGATATACAGAATTTTAGGTTAGAAATCCTCTTCCTTGAGAATTTTGAAGTCACTACTTCATTGTCTTATAACCTGACATTTCTGATGGTTATATGTAATCATTTTTCTGCTTCAGAATGTTCTAAAATTTTACTATTAAGTGCCTTGATGAGGGTGTATATATTTTCATTGGCTTTGTGCATATGCCAAGCCATCTTGATAACAGACTCCTTTCCTTCAGTTCTGAGAAATTCTTGTATTATTTATTTAAAAATTGCTACTTTTCCCCCTGTGGTTTCTAGAATTCCTGCATTATTTATCTTTTTCTTACCTTTTGCTTCTTTTTTTCAAAAGTTATTACTTTTTTAATGTTTTATTTATTTTTGAGAGTATGAGTGGGGGACGGGCAGAGAAAGGGGGACAGAGAGGATCCGAAGCAGGTTCTGCAATGACAGCAGTGAACCCAATGTGGGGCTCAAACTCACAGACCTTGAGATGGTGACCTGAGCTGAAGTTGGCCGCCTCCCAACTGACTGAGCCACCCAGGCACCCCGAACTTTTTTTTAATGTTTATTTTTGAGAGAGAACGAGACACAATGCAAGTGGGGGAGGGGCAGAGAAGAGGGAGACACAGAATCCAAAACACCTCCAGGCTCTGAGCTGTCAACACAAAGCCTAACTCGGCTCAAACTCACGAACCCGTAAGATCGCGACCTGAGCCAAAGTCAGATGCTTAACCGACTGAGCCACCCAAGCACCCCAACTATCAGATTTTTAATTTCCAAAAGCTCATTCTTTCTGATCTTTGTTTTCATAGCCTTCTGCTCTTGTTTCATAAATCTAATATCTTTCCTAAAGTAGTGTGAGTTTTTAGTTCAGGCTATCATAAAATATGATAGCCTGAATGATTTAAACAACAGAAATTTATTTCTCACAGTTCTGGAGGCTCAGAAGTGCGAGACTGAGATGTTGGACAAGGTAGGTTTCATTCTGAGGCCTTGGCTTCTAGGCTGCCACCGTCTTGCTGTGTTTTCACAGGACCCCTTCTTTGTATATGCACGTGGGGAGGGAGAAATCTTTCTGGAGTCTCTTTTTAGAAGAACACTAATCCCTTCATGAGGCCCCATTCTCATGACCTTATCTGACTATAATTCCCTCCCAAGGTCTCCATCTCCAAAATACCAATACAGTGGGTGTTAGGACTTCCAACATTTGAACTTGGGTATTACAAACATTCATGCTGTTCTATCTCTGGATTGTGTGTTTTTGCTGGGTTCTTTTTTGCTTTTGATTCTTTCACATAGGCTTTTTACAGATGTCTGGTACATATTTGCAGATTAATACTATTTGTGGAGCAACCCTAGGATTGTGCTGTCTGGCACTGCACTAAATACTCATTTACACATTAACTTTTCTCAGTTCTTAGCTGGGCTCTCCTTGATGTTCGATCATTCATTTTAGTCCTAGATCCTTTTTTTTTTTTTTCTTTTTCTCCAACCTAGTTCATGATTCTCAACCCCTTTATCCCACCATCTCAACACTTTCTTCCACCTTACTGCTGAAATGTTCTTGGTTTCTATCTTTGATTTACTTTTGGTCTCAGTGCAGGATGTTCTTCCATCTCCGCAGCTAACCTCACTAAGGACCTGTTTCCATATTTCACCACCTGCCAGGTCCTCAGTCCCTCTGACTTATCTTGGCTCTCCTCTACCTGCAACCTGTAACCCTCAAGCATACTTGCGTATCCTCCTTTTAAAACAAATTTGATTTCTCTCAGCTAAACTTCTAGAAAGAGGAAACTAAACTTACTGTTTTTCTCTTCATTATCATATTACAAATGCTCTCAACATATCGTTGAAACTAAATATCACCAGTAACCACTGAATGTCCAGGCAATTCTCACAGTATCAAAAAAAAAAAAAAAAAAAAAAAAAAAAAGACCTCTTCAACTGGTAGCTAGTGTGCCTGCTGGGATTTTTTGAGAATTCCTAAAATCCTACTTTTTTCAGACTTCCTCGTTGTGGGATAGAGGACTTTTATTCCTAGCTTTTAAATGCTATGGCCAGACATTTATTTTGGGCTAAGGTCTAGAATATAATGTAGCTATGGATTTGGTAAACTTCTAGTCAGTAGGAGTCTATTTTTGCCAGTGAATATATAATATGCAAGAAGCTCTTGAAATTATCTTTAAAATCTACCATTTATAATAGACCAAATGTATGAAGTATCTAGAAATAAGTAATACCAAAAAATTTTTATAAAGACAAAGATTTTATTGATAGATTTTAAATTTGGGTTGGGAACTGCTTTATGGATAGGATAGTTTCAAATGTGCACATTGAAAAGAAAACTTAAAAAGTGTGAAACAATTTGATTCAGTTTAACCCAGATTGATGAAACATTGGTTCAAAGTCAGAAATGCATATTCCCCTGAATTTTGGTATAAGGTGACACTTCTTAGAAGCCATCACGTGGCTTGTGTACTAATCTAGCCCTTTTGTATAGTAGTTTTGGTTTGTGTATGCTTCCAGCCTAAGGAATGTACCCACCCATTTTGTGTTCCTGTTCTTGGGGGAAACTGGTTTCTGCAGAGCTACATTTTGTTGACTGCTAACCATCCTTCCAGTCAAGAAACTTGATTAAATTCTGGAAGCCTCTTTTCACTAAGGCCCTGAGATGACCTTTGGCTAAATAAGGAGAGTTGAAGGAATGATTAATGAAAAACAATTGCAGATATTTTCCTCTGGTGTGGGAGTGTTGAAATTATGTCCCAGTACATTTAATGAAGAAGATATTTGTTTAGATTATGAGCTTTTCTTTGTTGCAAATATCCCCTGAAGGATTTATATCCTTTTGGTGTAAATTTCACTAATCCATTAATCTAAATTCTAGCTGAACCTTCGTTAATCTCTCAGAGGATGGATGAAAAGAATTGTGGAGTATGAAAGGTCATCAAGATAAGGAGGATCTTGACAGTACTGGGTGTAAGTCAGAGGATGAACACAGGACAATATTTTTGAAAAACATGACAGGGGATTGACCAATTTTGCTTACTTCTTGAATTTGCTTAGGTAGGATCTTGGCTTGGTGTCAACAGTTTTTAAAATGGGAATACTTTGAGAGGTTGTAAATTTCAGTCTCTCCTAATTCAGACTGCCATGCTATTCAGGTACTGCCATGCTATTGCTGAGAGGGAGAGTAAAAGGAGTCAAGTCGGGATGAAAGGATGTATATCACTCCTCCCTGCCCTCCTTTCAGGATGATATAGTGCAAACTTTTAATATTTCTAGTTCAAAAGATCTGTGGTAATATAACTCCTAAATGTGCTAAGGGCCTGTTGCAATACTTTAGTCAGCATTGGATTAGGGTGGATTACTGGATAGCGAAGGATAGAACAAAAGGCAGTTTTTAAAAACTGACCCTGTTCAGGATTGCAGAGTACCATGGACTTCCATAATGAAGATCTTCTATGATTAAGTAGACTCAACTTTTGGAGAGAGATGAACTAGAAAGGGATAAAGAAAAGCATGGCTTGCATATTGTTGCAAATTGACCTAAGCCAATTTGTTTCTGTACTACTCATAGGTTCTTTGGATAAAGCTAGCCACCCAAAAAATTTGAAGTGGTAAGGGGTAACTAACCTCACCACCAGTCTGGTGGCCAAATTGTAAGCAAGTCTCAAACCAAGCTGTGCCATGCATCTAGAAGCTAATTAAGCAAACATTTATTAGCAAAAGCATTCATTTAGTCTGTTCTGCAGTTCATCGTAATCCTTGCTGTCTGTCCTGTTAAGTGCTCTGTCCACACCTTGCATGAAAGGTTTCACTTCAGGCAGAGAAGGAAACATTCCAGAGAGCAGGACTCTGTTACCCTTAAAGATGCCATCATGGAGCCAGACATCCTCCTAAACAGTGTTAATTTAGAGGTAGAGCTTTGAGGGCCACCCTTTATTTTTTATGTTTATTCATTTTTGAGAGAGACAGACACAGAGTGCAAGTGAGGGAGGGACAGAGAGAGAGAGACCCAATTTGAAGCAGGCTTCAGGCTCTGAGCTGTCAGCACAGAGCCTGATGTGAACCCACGAATGGGGAGATCATGACCTGAGCTGAAGGACAGTTAACCAACTGAGCCACCCAGGTGCCCTGAGGGCCACCCTTTAAAGACTCAGGTTGCAGTCCTCATTAGATTCTTTTTCTTTTTTAATTTTTTTAAAGTTTTGATAGAGACAGAGCACAAGTGGGGGAGGGGCAGACAGAGAAGGAGACACACAATCGGAAGCAGGCTCCAGGCTCCGAGCTGTCAGCACAGAGCCTGACGTGGGGCTCAAACTCAAAAGCTGTGAGATCATGACCTAAGCCAAAGTTGGACACTCAACCGACTAAGCCACTCAGGTGCCCCAGTCCTCATTAGATTCTTAAACCCTGTTCATGCAAGGCTACAGTTCCTCTTAAATTACTTTAGCCAATCCAAATAGCTTGATCACCCTTAATTTCACTGATAAGAGCCCATTGCTAACTACCAAGCAATGAATTTCACAGAGAAACACCCATCTCTCATCTCCATTTGACTTGTTAGCAGAGCTTTAGGTGATGATTGAGATAGGGATACAGAAGTGCTTGTAGGGGGCACCTGGGTGACTCAGTCGGTTGTGTTGGACGCTTGGTTTCGGCTCAGGTCATGATCTCACAGTTGGTGAGTTTGAGCCCTGTGTGGGGCTCTGCACTGATTCTCTCTCTCTCCCTCTCTCTCTGCCCCTCCCTTGCTCACTCTCTATCTCTCTCTCTCAAAATAAACATTAAAAAAAAAAAGAATAGGTGGAACTAGAGGGTATTATGCTAAGTGAAATTAGAGAAAGACTAACCATATATCATACGACTTGACTCATATGTGGAATTTAAGATACAAATGAACATAAGGGAAGAGAATCAAAAATGATATAAAAACAGGGAGGGGGACACAACATAAGAGACTCTTAAATACAGAGAAACTGAGGGTTGCTGGAAGGGTTGTGGGGGGGGGATGGGCTAAATGGGTAAGGGGCGTTAAGGAAGACACCTTGTGAGCACTGGGTGTTATACACAGGGGATGAATCACTGGAATCTACTCCTGAAATCATTATTGCACTATATGCTAACTAACGTGAATGTCAATTTAAAAAAACAAAAACAACAACAACAACAAAACGTGTTTGTAGTAGCTGTCCATAGAGTATGACCTTTCTGACTAGGAACTGACCCCACCTTGTGTGTGAATGTCCTATTAGAACAACACACACTGTCCTTGCTAAAACATTTTAAATTACAGATGTTGTGATACAGATAAAGTTCTTGACATATACAGTTTAATATTTATGAATTTAAGTGCTAATTAGCAGTCATCTATGGTTGCTCATCATTTCACTAAAGTAAAATGACTAGAAGGCACAGGAAAGAGGGGCATTTGGCTGGTCAATGATTTTAGTCGGTCACTCTTTATCCACATTTTCTAACTGGCATGGAAGCACTAACTTATATGGCTAAAAGGGCCACTTAAATTTTCAGTTCTACTTTAGTGCTTTTTTTATTCTTTGAGGGACATTATGCTATTTAGTGCTGTTTGGGAATTTATGATGATATCAGGATGTCAGAGATATACTGCACCATGTAATGTTGCCTATGGCAGATTGTGCCTCCAGTCTTAGTCCCAGAAGTCCAGTCAGGTGTTACTTCCACTGAATGCAATTCCAGTACAGTGTGACTGAATCTACATAATCATATCTCAGGATCCTTAGATGTTGATAGATAGTTATTGGAGGCATGGAATGCAACCCAATTAAAAGTTCCACAAGGCAATGAGAGCTTTCCCAAAGACAGAATATTCTAATGACTGGATTCTTTAGAGATTTTTAGTTCTGCCATAGTTATGTCCTAGTTAAGTCTATCTTTCAAGTTCATACTTGGGATGCCCAATATAGGACCTATCCACTTTTGCCTACATACCAATCTTAAATCTCATAGGATATAGGGAAGAGGAAAGAGCTTCTACACCTTCTCCTTCCTTTTGTTAATAACCAGCTAAATTCTACTTTCTGCAGGGCATGAGGAAAGGACTTTGCAAGAAACTGTCTCCCCATGCTCACTCTTTTCCTGTTCAATGGAGTATTCTGATGCATTGTTAGTAGAATGGCCTAAATCTTCTTCCTACACCTGTAAAATGGGGTCAGTAATGCTGACTTTGTGGATTGTTGTGAGGATTATTTGAAATAATTCACTTAAGGTGCTTAGCACAGTGCCTAGCACGTAAAAATCCCTCAATACATGTCATTATTTTTTTTAACGTTAAGATAACTTTAGGTTTGCAGAACAGATAGTACAGAGATCTTATTTACCATTCATTCAGCTTCCCCTAATACCATTTTACTAACCATGGCACATTTGTCAAAACCAAACAATTTGGTACGATAATGTTAAACTACAAGCTTTATTTGGTTTCACCAGTTTTTCCATTAATGTCTTTTTTCTGTTTCAGGATCCAATCCAGAGTACCACGTTGCATTTAATATTATGTGTTCTTTCATTTTTTGTTTTTGTTTTGTTTTGTTTTTTTAGAGATAGAAAGCACGTGAGCAGGGGAGAGGGGCAGAGGGGGAGAGAGAGAGAATTTTAAGCAGACTCCACACCCAGCACAGAGCCCAACCTCACAACCACGAGATCACGACCTGAGCCCAAATCAAGTGTCAGATGCCTAACCAACTGCGCCAACCAGGCACCCCGTAGTATGTTTTTAAGTAAGAAAATTTTATTTTCTCAGCTCATCCTGATTCCCAGGTGTTCAGCATTGTAACACCATCAGGCCCCTGGGAGGCATTCAAGATATTCACCTTAGGGGTGCCTGGATGGCTGAGTTTGTTGTGTCTGACTTCAGGTCATGATCTTGGGGTTCATGAGTTTGAGCCCCACGTTGAGGTCTGTGCTGACAGCTCCGAGTCTGGAGCCTGATTCAGTTTCTGTATCTCTCTCTCTGCCCCTCCCCTGCTCGCACACTGTCTCTCTCTCTCTCAAAAATAAATAAACATTTAAAAAAGAAAAAAGATATTCACCTTAATTTTCTGGGACTTCCTTTGGGCCTTCGTCCACATAGTGTAACTCTTCCACCCAAACAAGCTAGGTAGATGTGAGGAATTGTTTTATTCACTGTGATTCTCAAGGGCCTTTGAGGAGATGGTCTCAGATGCTGAAAGAGCTCAGGGCTGGGCAGGGGCAAAATTCCAGGATCTGGTCTGGGGGTTGGGGTGAGGAACTATTTGTTTATGGAGCTGTGGTAGCTACAACCAAGGGAGCAGCATGGGCAGGAGTGTCTCACAGAAGTGTCATATTAGGGCCAATTAGCTAATGCAAAACTGGGTCACTAGCCCTCAGTGGTTAAGAGGGGATGTCCAAGTACAAAGAAGAAAAACATAGTTCAAAAGAACTTTTGAGGGGTGCCTGGGTGGCTCAGTCAGTTAAGCATCCAACTCTTGATCTTGGCTCAGGTCATGATCCCAGGGTTCATGAGATCAAGCCCCATGTCAGGCTCTGAGCTGAAAGTGAGAAGCCTGTTTGGGATTCTATCCCTCCCTCTCTGCCCTTCACCCACTTACATGTGCTAATAAATAAATAAATAAATAAATAAATAAAAAATAAATAAATAAATAATAAATAAATAAATAAAACTTAAAAAAAGAAAATATTTTGAGATAAATGAAAGCAAAATCAGAATATATCAAAACTTACAGGACATGACTAATTCCATGTTTAAAAGGAAATCTATAACTGTAATGACCATATGTGCATGTGTGTGTGTATACACGCACATACATATATATACACACACATGTATACATATATATATATATATATATATATATATATGTATACATGTATGTTTACTTATTTATTTTTAGTAATTTCTACCCACAACATGGGGCTTGAACTCATGACTCCAAGACCAAGAGTCACATGCTTTTCTGACAGCCAGCCAGATGCCCCAATGGTTAGATATATATTTTTTTCCTCTCTAACACTTTTTTTTTTTAATTTACATCCAAATTAGCATATAGTGCAACAATGATTTCAGGAGTAGATTCCTTAATGCCCCTTACCCATTTAGCCCATCCCCCCTCCCACAACCCCTTCCAGGAACCCTCTGTTTGTTCTCCATATTTATGAGTCTCTTATGTTTTGTCCCCCTCCCTGGTTTTTTTTTTAAGTTTTTTAAATTTATTTATTTTGAGAGAGACAGGGAGCATGAGAGAGTGGAGGAGGGGAAGAGAGAGAGACTGAGAGAGAGAGAAGATCCCAAGCAGGCCCCACACTGTCAGTGCAGAGCCTGATGTGGGGCTTGATCTCACGGACCAGGAAATCATGACCTGAGCTGGAATCCAGACTTGGATGCTTAACCAGCTGAGCCACCCAGGCGCCCCTCCCCCTCCCTGTTTTTATATTATTTTTATTTCCCTTCCCTTATGTTCATCTGTTTTATCTCTTAAAGTCCTCATATGAATGAAGTCATATGATCTTTGTCTTTCTCTGACTGACTAATTTCACTTAACATAATACCCTCTAATTCCATCCATGTAGTTACAAATGGCAAGATTTCATTCTTTTTGATTGCTGAATAATACTCCATTGTATATATATACCACATCTTCTTTATCCATTCATTCATCGATGGACATTTGGGCTCTTTCCATACTTTGGCTATTCCATACTTTGGCTTTCCATACTTTGGCTCTTTCCATACTTTGATAGTGCTGCTATAAACATGGGGGTGCATGTGTCCCTTCAAAACAGCACACCTGTATCCCATAGATAAATGCCTAGTAGTGCAATTACTGGGTGGTAGGGTAGTTCTATTTTTAGTTTTTTGAGGAGCCTCCATACTGTTTTCCAGGGTGGATGCACCAGCTTGCATTCCCACCCAATGGCTATATTTAAAAAAAAACTCAAATCAATAACCAAACCTTCCATCTTAAGAAACTAGAAAAGTCATCTAAATCCTAAGCAAGCAGAAGGAAAGAAATTAAATAAAGATTAGAACAAAAATAAATGAACTAGATAATAGAATAGAGAAAATCAACAAAACTAAAGGTTGGTTCCTTGAAAAGATTGACAAAATTGACAAATCTCTGTGTAAAATGACCAAGAAAAAAAAAGATTCAAATTAGTAAAATCAGAAATTAAAGAAGGGACATTACAATTATCCTTACAGAAATAAGAAGAATTATAAGGGAATACCATGAACAATTGTATGCCAACAAGCTAGATAACCTAGACAAAAATGGTCAAATTCCTAGAAAGATGGGTTGGTCTAACAAAAAAATCATTCAAATTCATAGAATAAATATTAATAGAGCAAAGTAACAAAACCACATTGCAATAGATGCAGAGAAAGACTTTGACAAAATTCAACATCCCTTCATGACGAAAACACTAAAAAAACTAGGAAAAGAAAAAGGAACTTCCTCAACCTGATAAAACCATTTATAAAACCCACAAATAATATCATACTTAATGGTGAAAGATCAGGAACAAGACATAGATGTCCATTCTTGTCATTTCTATTCAACATTGTACTAGATGTTCTAGCCAGGGTTAGAAAACTATGTCCATTCTCAGATGACATGACCTTAGGAAATCCTAAGGAATTCACACCAATACAAAAATTTTAGAATAAATGAGTTCAGCAAGGTTTCAGGATCCAAGAACAATATGCAAAAAGGAATAGTAATCAATAAAGTGCGGTAATGGCATAAAAACAGGCATAAGATTAATGGGATAAAATTTAGAGGCTACAAATCAATCTTCACATTTGTGGCCAATTGATTTTTGAGAAGGGTGCCAAGACAATTCAATAAGGGAAAGAATAGTCTTTTCAACATATGGCACTGGAACAACTGAATATCCATGTACAAAAGAATGAAGTTGGACCCCATCTTTACACTATACACAAATATTAATTCCAAGTGGATCACAGATGTATGTGTGAGAGATAAAACAAAAACCCTTTAAAAGAAATAATAGGAGGGGTGCCTGGGTGGCTCAGTCAGTTAAGCATCTGGCTTTTGATTTTGGCTCAGGTCATGATCTCATGGTTCATGAATTTGAGCCCCACGTTGGGCTCTGTGCTGACAGTGCAGAGCTTGCTTGGAATTCTCTCTCCCTCACTGCCCCTTCCTTGCTCGCTCCCTCTCTCTCTCAAAATAAATAAATAAACTTTAATAAAGAAATAGAAGAAATAATAGGAATAAATCTTTATGATCTTTCAGCGGAGCAAATGGTTTCTTAGATAAGACTACAAAAGCATGTGGGGCAAAATAAAATAAAAGGATAAATTTATTCAAAATTAAAAACTCTTATGCTGCAAATGATACCATCAAGCCCACATAATAGGGAAAATATTTGCAAATTGCATATTAAGGTATTTGTATCCAAAATATGCAATTCAATAAAGCTATAGTAAAGAAATAAGGCTGGCTCCAGACTTCTTATAGCAACATTCACCACTAAAAGATTGTATTAAGTCCTTGAAATCCTTAGTGTAAGAAAATGTCACCCTAGGATTCTATACCCAGGGAAATTGCGGTAGGGTCCCTCCCTAAGGAAAGAAAAACAAAAAAAACCAAAAAAACCTCAAGGTAACCTGGTTATATGCTCACGGGACAACATCGCTCACAATCTTATAACATGAGACCACTTAATCAGGCTACATGTTTGTATGTTACCATATATGGGAGATAAAAAAGTGGAAAATATATAAAAAAAACTATACCATGTGACGTTCGGGGACTCAGTTCTTCAGGTAGGAACCCAACTGAGTGGTGTTGGCCTCCGGAGTAAAGTTGCTTCCTGGAAAGAAAAGCCTCGGTGTCAGGACTCTCTGTGTGAGAATCCTGCTACATTACTTGGGGGCTCGTTTGGGGGCTCATCTGGGATTTGGAGCTGGTGCATTTCCATCTCCTTTGCCACTGGGGATACGAACCTCAGGGCACTCGGAGAGGCAGCTCACCTGATGGGCCAGCAGACCACTTGATTCGCAGGAGACTAGCCGGGAGTGAGGACCCCATGTGTTCCAATGGAACTGGTGAGGCCCAGGAACCAGCTCAGACAGCGCTGCCCTTCAGACTGGTAAGAATCCAGGTTTGTTTTGGCAAACCTGCCCCTAAGATGGAGAAGGGGAGCCTGATCACTTCCCAGAGTTGCTGGAAAGAAGCTGCAACTCTAAGGAACTGGGTGCTGGGCGGTGGGTTGGAGTTGCAGTGTGACTGTGTGTGGGGACTTGTCTAACATTCATTGCCTCGGTCAATGGACTATGGTAATTAGAGCCAACTGTCTCTGGTTATTCTACCTCAGAACGGGGACCTTAAGGAATATTCCCAAGCAACTGCCAGAACTCCTTTTGTTTCAGGGAAATTCCCTGCCTTCTTCTGACTGACTTGGGACTGCCTAATGCCACTAGTGGAAAACAAAACAAAACAAAAGAAACCTGGAGTCTACTCCTCTCTCTGAGCTGACAAGATTTAAAACTCAGAATTCTCTTTCTCTGCCTTCTACTGACACCTCTCCTTTTCTGCCTTCCCTTCCCGCCCCCCTCCTTTTCTGCACCACCTGGGGGTGGCCTGCACCACTGGCTCCTCAATGCCTCAGGCACCATCAGCTCCTCCTCCCACCCTAGAAGTCAAGGACCACGAACTTCGGATTTTCCCACCAACGTCCCAGGTGAAAGTTAACCATGGGGAACAAATTGTTTGATGTAGACCCAAGTAAAACAAACGTATTTAGTGTTTAAGCTACTTTAAGTTTGATGGTTTGAGACAGACAATGTTTATCAACATTAAAAAAACTTTTATTCTACCTAGATTTGCTGAAGGTCAAATAAACTCAGGTTACCTCTGTGCCAATTTGTTAACAAAAGGATGACTTAAACTAATGTTTTTTCTTTGTCTGTCTCATAGTTTTGGGGGGGGGGTAATTGTTAAGATCGCTTTCAAAGTCTCTGTTAACCTAAAATGTTAAAGTTTTTACTTGCATAATAAGTTGGGATTAAATTCATTGGATATCTAACAAGATAAGAGGCTAGAGCACTAATTATTAGATGTAGGTCTGTGCTTTTGACTTATTGCAAAAAACTAATGATATTTGGATCTGTTGAAAAACATGGTTTGTGCTTAATGGATTCATAAGTTTGCCTTCTAAAATAATTCTGATGTAACATTGAGTTCACAAATGGTTACTACTTAGTTTTCACTGGAGACTAAGGTTTCTAAGAGTTAAAATTCTGCTAAATGTAGTTAAAACTTAATAAAATAAGAAAAACAACTCTGTATGCTGTATGCTCTGTATGTAGAAAAGTAGGAGATATGAAAGATATAAAAAAATAGAAATATATTTTTGTTAAAGGTAAAAGAAGGTAATTTTGTCCTAAATGAAACTTGTTATTTGGGGAGAAATGGCTTGGGACAAAATCTAAATGCAAAGAAAAGTTGTAGAAGGTTCCTGAAGGAAATATTTAAAAAGAAATTTTATGTGTGGTCAGGATGGACTAAGGTTAAAATAAATGGATTTTAAAGGTGCACTGGGTTAAGATTAAAATTCCTTCTACTTTGATCCAAAGACTGGGAAAATGATGGCAAATACCCTTGGAGCCAGCCTCCAAATCCTCCACATTTGTGTTGTTCCTGTTTAGCAGAGGAACGGATGCCTCTGCCATATGAGGGATGGATGGTATATAAAGGGCTTTTACTAAGATACATGGGAGCCATTTTACTAAACTTAGCCCATTGTGTGTCACAAATGGATATCCACATGGCTAAAACATATTTATGTGGGCATTGTTGAAAAAGGCAGAATAGACCTAGACTTTGGCCCTTTAACTCCCTCCCTCAATGGCCAATGATCATTCTTTTTTTTTTTTTAATATGAAATTTATTGTCAAATTGGTTTCCATACAACACCCAGTGCTCATCCCAACAGGTGCCCTCCTCAATACCCATCACCCACCCTCCCCCCCCCCCCCCCGCCCCCAACCCCCCATCAACCCTCAGTTTGTTCTCAGTTTTTAAGAGTCTCTTTTGTTTTGCTCAATGGCCAATGATCAATATGTAAGTTACTGTTGGGCCAAAATAAAATTAGTGCATCCTACAACAACCAGGAAAGTCTTGCTTGGTCACAGTCCATACCCCCAAAGTCCTGCAGGTGACAAACGGAGGGGTAAGAAAAAATAGGAAAGACCAGGTCAGCTCTCGGAGGTAGGGTCAAGCCTGGGTAAGAACGACTACTCCCAGCACCTCGCAAGACTGACAGGGCTTTTGGCTGTCAGTCCCATACCCAGCCAAAATGCACGGGGCCAGGAGATGAGGTTTCTCCTGGCCAGCTCTAGGAAATTGAAATAAGAGACAACTTTCTTCCTTTTTCCTATAGTTGGGTAACTCCCCAACCAAAGCCATTACTCCTTTGGAATGCATTATGATTCATTTTCTTTTGCCCAAAGGCTTGGCCCCAATACAAATTGGAAGAGGGAACCTGGCAGCCAGAGGGAAATATCAGTGACAGTATTATCCTATAATTGGACTTGTTTTGCAAATGTGAAGGGAAATGGGGAGAATTCCCCTATGTTCATGGTTTTGGGGCCTTAATAAAAAAAAAAATCAAGATATATGTAAGCAATGTAAGGTGGATGCTAATTTAATGGCAACTCTTTCTAAATTCCAGCAATCAGGAGGGAAAACAATTAAGGGCCCCTTACCTGTATCCAAAACAGACCTAGAGAAGGAGGAGAGGGATCTTCATCCTCCTCCTCCTCGGGTCCTCAATCTATATATATAAAAAATTACAATTTTGCTCCTGCTACCCACCTTATCCAGGCCCTCCCCATAATGTAACAGGCATGTTTCCCTTATAAGAAGCTAGAATGCCAGAAGAAAAAACCTTATTAAGACAGGTAAAAGGGGATCTAGGTAAATTTTCTGATCAGATAAGTATATAAAGGCTTTTCAGAATATTACGTATATTTTGAGTTGACCTGGAAAGATATAATGCTTTTGTTAAATTAGACCCTTAGTGAGACAGCTGTTTTGAAAAAAAATTAAGAAAATCTAAGATTTAGCCCTTAAATTATGCTAAATTAGCCACTATTTTACAAACACAAAATGAGAGCCCAATGGCATTCCCGGAGAGGTTGAGAGAGGCTCTCATTAAATATATGGTTATCTCCCCTGAGACTCCTAAGGCTGAGATGATTTTAAAGGACAAATTTATCACTCAATCAGCCCTAGATATTCAGAGAATATACAAAAATTGGTTGTTGGCCTTGAAGGGACCCTGGGAGGAGCTCTTAGGAGCTACCAAATGGGTATATTAATGAGAAGAAAAGCTAGTAAAAACAAGATAAAAGGGACCAGCCAGATGCCCGAGGCTGCATACTTTTGGCTTCTGTAATCTTGTTTGCCTCCTGTGTCCACCAACTGCCCAGATAGCACCACTGATAAAGGCCCCCTCCCCTTTTTCTTTTGTCTCTCAACCCCCAACCATCCCAGCCATAAAAGGAGGCCGATGCCAAGGTTTGGGACTCAGCCTTTGGAGGTGACTCCCCTGGCCTGGCACTGGTATGCAATGAACAGTCTTTTCTGATTCCCTGAGTGCATATGGCTTGTCTCTTCCTGGGCGCCAAGTACTTGCTATAACATTTGGTGCATGGGCCGGGAAACTCAACAGCCATGCTGGCCCCTCGAGCCACCGTTGTGGGAGGCTAGCAGAGAGTCCAATCTTCGAAGGCCCTACGATGGAAAGGAAGGCATGCCATGTGATTTCACTGGACCCTGACCCTCGCTGGGCCTGGCAATAGTCAGTCCCTGCTGTACTCGGATGGACTCCAAGGGGAATCAGAAAATTCTGCCAGGATGGGACGTCGGATCGGGTAAGTGTCCCCAGGGACCCAAGACAGAGTTCAGGCCCACCCTAGAGGCAGAAGAGGAGTCTGATCACCTCCTGGGTGACACAGTCACCACATAGGACAAGGAAGTCTTGGGTGGAAGCCTGCAATCTGTCTGAATGTATGTGTGAGTGCCCATGCTCCACCGTCTCGGCTACGGAGCTTGAGTGGGTCCTACCTTGCGATTCTGATTCCTTGATGACCTCATACGGCTCAAGGCAGAATCAGGTCCTCAGAGGACTGATCCAGGTCAGGGGTTTATACTGACCTGCCAATGCTAAAGGGTGTCTAAATCCCTGAGAGGGGAGTGGGTAGGCAGAAAAAGTGACCTCTTCCCTCATGTTTGTCCTATGACACTGTACATTGGGAGGGATCTATCTAGGATACCACGATGGAGAGAGTTCCTCAAAACCAACTGTTTTGGAATGTATGATTAAGAATTTTAAAAAGGGATTTTTCAGGTGACTATGGGGTCAAATTGACCCCGGGGAAGTTACACACCCTCTGTGAATTAGAACGACCCATGTTTGGTGCAGGCTGGCCCCCTGAGAGCACCCTAGATGTCCCCACAGTTCAAGCTATTTTTAAAGAAATTAGTGGAGACCCTGGCCACCCAGATCAATTCCCATACATTGATCAATGACCGGACATAGCCTAAGTCAAGCCTCCTTGGGTCCGGTTCTGCATTAATAGTAAGGAACAGTGTAGGGTCACAGTGACACAGGCCAAGAAGAAGACTTCACAGCAGAAAAACTGCCCCCCATCTTCCAAGAAAATTCAGAAGAAGTCCTTCCATTTCTGCCACCATATGCCCCCAGCAACCCATCAATCGTGGGAAGGGAACCTCGCCTGCCTGATAGTCCACCTCCATCAGTCATGCCTCTGCCAGCAGCCAGCCTACCCCAACCAGGGACACCTGAACCAGTAGAAAGATGCCTCAGGTCTGAAGCTCAAGGTCCAAGCCCCACAATGGCAATGCAGATGCCATTGCAGGAGACAAGTGGTCCCCAGAGAATAGGCCCCAACGGGACCCTACAAGAAGGGGCATCGGTTTTCTACTAACAACTGTTCTCCACACTGACTTCCTCAACTGGAAACAGCACACGCCACCCTACTCTGAGAAACCACAAGCGATGATAGATCTCCTAGAAGCTATAATTCAGACTCACTGTCCTGCCTGAGTCAACTGTAAGCAGCTTCTTCTTACCCTTTTCAACACAGAAGAGTGCTGACAAATTGTCAGCGAAGCCAGCAAATGGCTCCAGACTCAGGCACCAGATGGGAATCTAGACTTTGGAGCTTGGGTATGGGAGGCTATGCCCGAAGAGGAGCCGCGCCGGAACCCCAACACAGAGGTGGGAAGGGCCAGATTAGAAAGTTACTGACTCGCCTCCCTCCAGGGGGTAAAAGCAGGGGCCAAAAAGCCCACCAACACGGCAAAGGTATCTGAGGTCCTACAAAAACCAGAAGAGAGTACGGCTGATTTCTGTGAAAGATTATGTGAAACCTACAGAGTTTACACTCCATTCTACCCAGAAGCCCCTGAAAATCAGCACATGGTCAATGCTGCCTTTGTGGGACAGGCCCAAAGTGACATTAGACAGAAGCTCCAAAAATTGGAAGGATTCACTGGAAAAAAAGTCACTGAATTATTGGAAATCACCAACAAGGTTTTTGTAAACCAGGATCAAGCTGCCAGAAAGGAGGCAGACCAAAGAATGAAACAAAAGGCAGCTCTCCTGCCACTGCTTTGGGGCGACCACCCTCTCCAGAAGGGCCCCCACAGAAACCATGACAAAGTCAAGAACAAAAACGAAGGGTGCCACTGGGACGTAATCAATGTGCCTACTACAAGGAATGTGGACACTGGAAAAATGAATGTTCCAACCACCAAAAAGGGAAAGCAAAAACCACTCCACCCAGCCATTACCAACCAGGACCACCTGAGGCTGACCCGATCAAACTGGAGTGGACTCCAAACTAGGAGTGGACTCTGATTAGGAAAGACCAGGCTCTATCCAACTAGGCCCTCATGAGCCCATGGTCTAAATGAAGGTGGTGTGTGTGTGGGGGGGGGGGTGGTGGTGAGGGGGCCAAACATTAGACTTCCTGGTTGACACTGGGGCCGAACACTCTGGTGACACACAAGGTGGCACCTCTGTCAGGTCAAGAAGTCACCATTGCAAGAGCCACAGAGGCACAAACCTGAAGGCCATTTTGCGGTCCCTGACAGTGCCGGCTCGGGGGGTGGGGCGTCACCAAGTAGTTCACGAATTCCTGTATCTACCTGACTGCCCGGTCTCACTGTTAGGTAGAGACCTCCTAGCCAAGTTGAGGGCAGAAATAGCCTTCTCCTCAGATGGACAGACACAATTGTGCCTAAACAAAGAGGCCCAACCCATGATTTTGTCCCTGACGATTCCATGGAAGAGGAATGGAGATTATATACTTTCCCTCCCACTGAGCCAACTGTGGCCCCAAGGCTAGAGGCTGAATTCCCTTCAGTTTGGGTAGAAGGGAAACTCCCTTGGTCTGGCAAAAAACCACCCCCTGATATTAAATGACCTAAAGCCTGGATCTCAACCTGTCGAAATATGCCAATACATGGTCCCATGGGAGGCACACCTGGGGATCCAGACACACTTCAACAGGCTACACTCTACTAGGACTCATACCCTCGGAAGCAGGATGGTTCACATGCCTAGATTTAAAAGAAGCCTTCTTCTGTCTCCAGCTAGCATCTAATAGCCAACCCCTATTTGCTTTTGAACGGGAAAACCCTGCCACAGGGGCAAAGGAACAGTTCACTTGGACTAGGCTGCCACAAGGATTCAAAAATTCACCAGCCTTATTCAGTGGGGCTCTGGCATCTGATTTAGCCAGATTCCTGGGATGGGACCTAGGATGCGTCCTCCTCCAATATATGGACGATCTTCTGCTAGCCAGTCCCACAGGGACCCCAGTGCTAGGAGGGAACCAGGGCCCTACTCAGGCTACTAGCAGAGGCAGGATACCGGGTGTCAAAGAAAAAAGCACAGATTTGCCAACGGGAAGTTAAATATTTGGGCTTTAAAATTACCCAAGGCAAACGGATGCTGTGAGCCGAAAGGAATCAGGCAGTCTGTGCCATTCCGGTTCCCACTACCCACCAGCAGATCCGAGGGTTCCTGGGAGCAGCGGATTCAGTCGAATATGGATCCCATGGTTCTCGGAGTTGGCCAGACCTCTATACGAGGTACTAAAGGGGCAAGAGAGAGCACCCCTTTTCTCGGGCCCTAATCAAGAAACTCCCAGATGTATCACAAGATTTCAACCTGTTCGTACATACAGAAGAATGGGGTGGCCCGGGGGTTTTCACCCAGGAATTTGGACCTTGCCAAAGACCAGTGGCATACCTTTCAAAGCAGATTGACTCCGTTGCGGCAGGATGGCCACCCTGTCTGAGGTCACTAGCAGCCACCACACTTTTAATGAAAGAAGCAGACAAACTCATGTTGGGGCAAAATCTAAATGTTAAGGTTCCCCATTCTGTTATTACCTTGATGGAGGTCAGAGGGCAACACTGGCTAACATATGCTTGGATGATACAATATCAGGAACTGCTCTGTGAGAACCCATGAATAAGACTGGAAGCTGTAAAAACTCTAAAGCCTGCCACTTTCTTGCCTGCAGCGGCGGGGCTCCCAGCGCACAATTGTCTAGAAGTACTTGATGAAATCTATTCTAGCCAACCCGACCTATCAGATAGGCCCTCGCAAAATCGTGACTTCATCCTGTACACCGACAGCAGCAGCCTTCATGAACGAAGGCAAAATATATGCTGGTTATGCAGTAGTCTCTTATTTTGAGGTCACAGAGGCAAAAGCCCTTCCACAAGGATGGTCAGCCCAAAGAGCAGAACTGTGGGCCCTAATAAGAGCACTAGAACTCAGTAAAGACAAATGGGCCGACATACACACTGACTCACACTATGCCTTTGCCACTCCACATGTACATGGGGCTCTATACAAGGAGAGAGGACTTTTGACCGCAGGAGGAAGAGAAATAAAAAATCAGGAAGAAATCCTAAAACTATTAAGGGCAGTCTGGGAACCAAGGGAGGAAGCAGTCATCCACTGCAAGGGACACCAAAGAGAAAGGACTCAGTGTCAGAAGGTAACTGATGAGCCGACGCCACAGCTGAACAAGCAGCAGGAAAACAAACAACACCCTCAAAAATCATGCTGGCCCCACAACTGCCAACTTGCCCAAAGTGCACAATCCGAGAAACAAAATGGGGCACAATAGGAAAAAGGAGGCCAGACAAAAGAAGGATGGTGGGTACTTCCAGACCAAAGAGCTAGTCCAACAGGTGGCTCTCCGACAGCATGAGTTCACCCACCTAGGAAAAACTGCCCTTAAAACCTTATTAAGCCATTACTATGTAATTGCTCGACTCCCGTCCCTCTGTGCCTCAGTCTCTCAGTGATGCCTCCTCTGTGCTCAAAATAACACCAAACAAGGCCCCACTGGGCCCATTGAATCCAATGCTGTGGTCAGGCACCCTTCGAAGATTTAGAGGAAGACTTTACTGAAATAAGACCCAGTAAAGGATGTAAATATCTTTTGGCATTCATCTGCACGTTTTAAGGCTGGGTTGAAGCCTATCCCACACACACTGAAAAGGCAAGAGAAGTAACCAAGGCCTTGCTAAGGGATACCATTCCCAGACATGGTATGCCGTTAACCATAGGCTCAGACAATGGCCCAGCTTTCATGGCCGAGGTGGTGCAGCAAGTAGCCAAAGTCCTAGGCATCCGATGGAACTTACATGCAGCCTTCCGGCCCCAGAGTTCAGGGAAAGTGGGATGTTTGAAACGGACCTTTAAATCAGCCACGGCAAAACTATGTCAGGAAACTAACTTGCCCTGGCCAGATATACTACTCCTAGCTCTTCTCTGAATACACTGAACACCCTGGGCAAAAATAGGATTCTCCCCATTCGAGATCCTATGTGGAAGACCCCCTCCACTAGTCAAATTCAAGGGGGACCTGACAGAGCTAGGGAATTTAGAAACACAAAAACAACTACAAGGACTAGGGAAAACTGTATTTGAGATACATAGATGGGTGACAGACCAGATACCTATTTCCCTAGGAATACCTGTACACCCCCACAAACCTAAGGATCAGGTTTGGGTAAAAAATCGGAAAAAGGAACCACTTAAACTACCTGGAAGGGACCTTATTTAGTTGTGCTAACCATGCCCACAGCTCCCAAGGTTGCAGGTCTAACTGCCTGGATTATTCTTTTTTTTTTTTTTTTTTTTAATGTTTTTAAATTTATTTTTGAGACAGAGAGAGACAGAGCATGAACAGGGGAGGAGCAGAGAGAGAGGGAGACACAGAATCCGAAGCAGGCTCCAGGCTCTGAGCTGTCAGCACAGAGCCCAACATGGAGCTCGAACTCACAGAGTGTGAGATCATGACCTGAGCTGAAGCCGGATGCTTAACCAACTGAGCCACCCAGGCACCCCAAGGATCCACCATTCTTGAGTAAAGGCAGCCCACCTGTCACCTGACAACCACTTGAAATGGAAAGTAACTGCTAATCAGAATAATTCTCTACGAACCATCCTTAAGAAGATAGCAGATGATAAGCGGTCTGCAGCCAATACCTGAGAACTCTCTGTAACCAGAAGCTTGAGGAAAATCACGAAGCAACTTAAATGAACCATAACAAATTATTCTTTCTCAGATTTCATTGTCATCCCCTACCTATTTCTCTTTCTATACTTCTTGCTATACTCTGCTGTCAGGCTGGACCTGCTAACCCACGAAAGGAGAGGACTGTCTCTTCCTAAATGAAGAATATTGCTTAAAAGTCAATCAACCAGGAATAGTCTGAGATACGGTCTAGCAGGTAAGGGAGTGAATCAACAAACGAAGACAGGAACAAATGAAGACAGACTGGAACTCTTGAGGCAACATAAGAATAGGGAATCTTGACTCCTCCCTTCAGTGGGTCCTCTCCTAATGCTTTTCATAGATTGGTCCTTGCATTCTTTTTTTTTTTTTCATATATATATATGTTTTATTTTTATTTTTGAGACAGAGAGACAGAGCATGAACGGGGGAAGGGCCAGGGAGAGAGGGAGACACAGAATCCGAAGCAGGCTCCAGGCTCTGAGCTGTCAGCACAAAGCCTGACACGGGGCTCGAACTCACACTGCGAGATCATGACCTGAGCCGAAGTCGGACGTTTAACCGACTGAGCCACTCAGGCGCCCCGGTCCTTGCATTCTTAATATGCCAACCAGGTTTGTTTCCTCTCGTCTAGAAGCTATAAAACTCCAGATGATGCTCCAGTTGGACCATTCTAGCTGTCGCTACTCTCCTTTGGATGACGAAGAACCCTAGCTGCCTCACCCCTCCCTTCGACATCCCTGTCCAGCAGGAAGAAGCCAGAATGGTCTTCACCCCTCCTCCCATGGCGGCAAAGGGTTCCCTGGCCCCCACAAACTGATTCTCTCTACGTCTGCCACAGCAGCTTGAGAATCAAGAGGGGGGAATGAGAAGAAAAGCTGTAAAAACAAGATAAAAGGGGCCAGTCAGATGCCCAAGGCTGAATTCTCCCCTTGCATACTTTTGGCTTTTGTAATCTTGTTTGTCTCCTGTGTCTACCAACTGCCCAGAAAGCATCACTGATAAGGGCCCCCTCCCCTTTTTCTTTTGTCTCTCAACCCCCTACCATCCCAGTCATGAAAGGAGGTGCCTTGGAGGTGACTCTGCTGGGCCGACACCAATGCGCAATAAACAGTCTTTTCTGATTCCCAGGGTGTGTGTGGCTTGTTTCTTCCTGAGCGCTGAGTACTTGCTGTAACATTACAACCAAGATCAAGAGGAGAATAAAACAAACAAACAAACAAACAAACATATAAATGAAAAAGAGGCTTAAAGAAAAAATCTGAGGCCTTAGTTGTGGCCTTACTACTATGTCAGACCAGACTTCCTGAGGTCCTGGCACCAAGTGCCATTTACATGACCATTCAGAGCACTAAAATGAGAACGTCCTGAGAGAGGACAACCGAAATTAAAACCCCATAAGCCTTGCCCTTATGTGGAGACAATCACTGGAAATCTGAATGCCCTTGGGGACCTCTATCTGTGAGGGCTCAGATAACCAATGTCCCTGGAAGGGACTAATGGGCCTGGGGCTCTTCACGGTGGCTCCCCTAAACCAACTGTCTATCAGAAACTCAGAGCCTTGGGTAACTCTAAATATAGAAAGAAAACTGGTTGATTTCCTTCTTAACATCAGAGCTACCTTTTCGTCCTCCTTTCTACCCCAGGCCAACTATCCAAATGCAGCATGATGGTTAGAGGCATCTTCAGAAAACTAACTAAATTTTTCTCTCAGCCTCTGGGATGTATATGCGGACACCTAATTTTTTTTCATTCTTTCCTGATAATGTCAGAGAGCCTTACTCCCTTTCTAGAAAGGGACATTATAACTAAATTAGAGACTATGGTGGTGCTAACGCCAGGACAGAAAACATTTATGTGAGTTTTTGGAAATTACTGGATATTGTAGGCTATAGTTACCAGGGTTCAGGAAAATAATTTGCCTGCTATATCATTTATTAAAGGAGACTCAATCCCACCTACTCTCCCCTCCCCCCAAAATAAACTGCAGTCTGACTCATAGACACTATTTGCAGCCGTTGAATGATTACAAACAGAACAGGCCAGTTACTGTTACCAAGCTCACAGAGCTAAAAGATCATTAAAAGACAGCATCAGGCCTTTTATTTAGGGAGGGACAAAACGTATCAAATGGTCCAAAGGATGTTTACTGGAAAAGAAGTTGTCAAGGACAGTTCAGCAAGTAGTATCAGCCTGTGAAGTATGTCTTAGAAACAATCCTCTCAACCACAAACTTGCTCTCCCAGGCAATCAAGAAACTGGAGGCTATCCAGGAAAGACTAACAATTAGGTTTTACTCATTCAAGGTCAAAGAGATTCCAACATCTGTTGGTATGGGTTAATACTTTTACTAATTGGGTAAAGGTCTTCCCTTACAAAACAGAAAAGACACAAAAAATAATAAAAATTCTGCTTTATAAAGTAATACCCGGGGCGCCTGGATGGCTCAGTCGGTCGAACGTCCGACTTCAGCTCAGGTCGTGATCTCACAGCTCATGGGTTCGAGCCCTGCGTCGGGCTCTGTGCTGACATCTCAGAGCCTGGAGCCTGCTTCCGATTCTGTGTCTCCCTCTCTCTCTGCCCCTTCCCCACTCGCATTCTGTCTCCGTCTCTCTCAAAAATAAATACACATTAAAATAATACCCAGGTTTGGCTTACCCAAAAATTTGCAAATTAATAATGGTAAATGGCTGCCTGACTCTTTCTCTAGTAGAACCCCAGGCTCTTGGAAAAGTTTTACACCTCAAAATAAAGCAAACTGTCTGCTTATACTCAGCAAAACTCTAAATAATAGCTAACAAGCATTAGATGCTTAAAATTTTCTTTTAATTAAGTTAGGGCCAAACTCTTGGAAATAGAGCCACCATTGATTACTTACTGCTCCTACTCCTCCAGCACCTGGGGTATGAGAGATTCCCTGACATGTGTCACTGACAAAGTCAGGGTCTCTCCTAGATTGTTTGACAGGTTTAAAAACTGGAGACATTTTAAGATGCCATCTTGTTGGTCAGTATAATCTCTACTTTGTGTTTTTCTCTTTATGTCTGCTAATGTTTATGCCGCCTCATGCCTGCCAGCCTTCCTGTAGAACCACACCGTGGGCCACTCGACTGACCCTAGGGTAGACTCTAACTGCTGTATCCCCACACCATCCCTTATCAGCTTGAAGGAGCCAATACGGTCATCGTCCCTGTTCCCTAATAGCAGTTACAGGCCCTATTCCAGGGGAGAAATACATAAGAAAAGGGTTAACATTAGGCAGGGAGAGATAGGGACCTTCAGGGAGGCAGACGGCAGGTGTAAGTGGGAGGCTAAAGAAGCAGATGGGATTCTCCCTTTATAAAATCCTTTATGGGTGCCCTCCCCCCATTATCAAGGGCATAAGGGGGGGCATCTAAATGAGATAGGCAAATTAACCCTAAGGCAACAGATGCGGGCCTTGGCTCTACCCTAACCACCTTATACCACTGGGTCAGGGAGCAGTTACCTGTGAGTCTGACCACAGACGCTCACCTCTTTAAATCAGGAGATGCTGTATGGGGGAAGGAATGGAATGTCCAACCCCTAAAGGGGCCTGTTCACTGTCATTTTGTCCATCCCTACTCAGTAAAGGTAGCCAAAGTGGGTCCCTGGATTCACTACAGCAGAGTAAAGCCGGCATCTCGAAACTGGGAGTGCATTCCTGATCCATCAACGCCATGCAAGCTGACCATATGGGAGAAGCAGTCTGCAACTCCAGAGGCTCCAGGAGACTGCAGCCTTGCTTTAGTCACTCCAGAAGCTGACTAATCTACACGTGGCAGGAGCTTGACAGTTTCAAGCTGTCCGATGAAACAAAAGACTGTCCTTATTTTCTATATGTTTCCTTACTGTGATGCACTGTCGCGCCTTGTTTCTCATTATTATTATGATTCTTGCTCTACTCTTTGCCATAGGATTGCCCAAGGCCACCCTGCCTGGCTGAAAATGTAGTGAGAGGTTTCTGTTAACACTCACCTTCTTTTTGTGGATAGGATACTTCGTTGGTACCAACATGAGGAAACAACGGCCATAAGAGACTAGAAAATTAGATCCCCACAAGCCTTATGGTAAAACAAAATACCCCAGTTCTACTACTGGGGTTTGGCTTCTCAAAAGCTCAATTATTGGGAAAAACTGTTTTCCCTAGCAGGGAAAAAGTTCACTGTTGTCTTTGTTAAAAACTTAACATGCCTAGGCCAAAGATTTTGTAACTCAACTGCCAAAAAAACCCGATGGTGGGGGACCCCAGATCACCTTGAGCCAGATCTCCACCCCTTGTCTAACTTCTCTCATCTCTAAGAGGCCTGGAACAATGTCAACGCAGCCATCAAATGGCAGGCCCCAGGTGGACCAAACTAATATGTGGAAGGACAGCCTATATAGTACTTCCCTCAGTCTGGTCAGGATCATGCATGTGTGCTGGAAACTATTCGTCCATCTTCCAGCTCCCACTTGCCTGAGGGAAACATTTGGGAGGCTTTTTTTAAATTTTTTAAAAATTAAAAAAAATTTTTTAAAATATGCAAGAACTCTAAAGTATTTTGTTCTTATAAAATCTTCCTTTTTTTTTCTGTAAAAATCTAAGAGTAGAGCTTTCCAGTAAAACTTTCTGCAATGATGGAAATGATTTATATTTTTGTCTTCCATTATGGTAGCCTTTAACCACATATAGTTATTAAGCATAAGAAATGCACCTAGTGTAACTGGGGAACTGAATTTTAAATTTTATTAGTTTAAATTAAAATAGCTACATGTGGCTAGTAGCTATTTTTTTTATAGTACAGTTGTAGAGTATTTAACCCTAAAGGGAAAGCAAACTAGTATTTTTTTAGGGACTTTAAGATCGGATGGATCCCACTACATGGCTCTAGTGCAAGTGTATGGGGACAGGGAGACTCAAAAAAAGCGGCATGTCTTACAAATCGGCAATTAAAAACATGATAAATGGCCTCCCGAGCATATAATCCAATATTATGGCCCTGCCACCTGCGCAGAGGATGGGTCCTTGGGCTACCACACTCCCATTTACATGCTAAACCTCATAATCAGACTACAAGCAGTTATAAAAATTATAACCAATAAAAGTGCCAGAGCTCATAACTTACTAGCCAAGCAACAAACCAAAATGCACAATGCTGTTGATCAAAATCGCTTGGCCTTAGATTGCCTACTTGCTTCTGAGGAAGAAGTTTGTAAAAAGTTTAACCTAAGCAACTGCTGCCTACAGATAGATAATGAGAAAAAAGTCATAGAAGATATCACAAGTCAAATGAAAAGAATTTCTCATATCCCTGTCCAGACCTGGAATGGTTAAAAACCCAGGCAGTTATTTAGAGAATGGTTTTCAACTTTCAGGGGATTCAAAACTCTCTTAAAAAAATTATCCTGGGAGGTTGCTTAATCTTACCTTGCTTAACTCCCCTGGTTGTATGGTCTGTCTTGTCTCATTGAGGCCATAATTTAAAAAGAATGGCCACTCAGGTAAGTCTGTTATAAAAATATAAACTCTAAACCAAGATGATGCTCTTTGACCCAAAATAGAGGGGTCAGAGCATCAAAGAGGAGAATGTGGTAGAGACCCCTCCCTAAGGAAAGAAAAAACAAAAAAACAAAAAGAAACCTCAAGCCACCTGGTTATATGCTTCCGTGACAACAGCCCTCACGAGCTTGTAACATAAGACCACTTAATCAGACTACATGTTTGTATGTTACCATATATGGGAGACAAAGAAGTGGAAAATATATAAAAAAAACTACACCACATGGCATTTGGGGCTCAGTTCTTCAGGTAGGAACCCAACTGAGTGGTGCTGGCAGGAATAAAGTTGCTTCCTGGAAAGAAAAGCCTCAGTGCCACGACTCTGTGTGAGAATCCTGCTACAAAATCATTATTTAAAAATAAAGGCATGCGGGGCACCTGGGTGGCTCAGTCGGTTAAGCGTCCGACTTCAGCTCAGGTCACGATCTCACGGTCTGTGAGTTCGAGCCCCGCGTCAGGCTCTGGGCTGATGGCTCAGAGCCTGGACCCTGCTTCCGATTCTGTGTCTCCCTCTCTCTTTGCCCCTACTCCGTTCATGCTCTGTCTCTCTCTGTCCCAAAAAAATAAATAAACGTTAAAAAAAATTAAAAAAAAAATAAAGGCATGCAAAAAAATTCAAATAAAAAAATAAAGACATATATCACAAATTTTTTTTTAATGTTAATTTTTGAGGTAGTGTAAGTGAGGGAGGTGCAGAGACAGAGGGGGACAGAAGATCTGAAGCAGGCTCTGTGCTGATAGCTGAGAGCCTGATGTGGGGCTCCAACTCATAAACCCTGAGATTATGACCTGAGCCTAAGTCAGACACTCAACTGACTGAGCCACTCAGGTACTCCAGATCACAAAAATTTTTTAAAATATGCAAGAACTCTAAAGTATTTTGTTCTTATAAAATCTTCCTATTTTTTTCTGTAAAAATCTAAGAGTAGAGCTTTCCAGTAAAACTTTCTGCAATGATGGAAATGATTTATATTTTTGTCTTCCATTATGGTAGCCTTTAACCACATATAGTTATTAAGCATATGAAATGCACCTAGTGTAACTGGGGAACTGAATTTTAAATTTTATTAGTTTAAATTAAAATAGCTACATGTGGCTAGTAGCTATTTTTTTTATAGTACAGTTGTAGAGTATTTAACCCTAAAGGGAAAGCAAACTAGTATTTTTTTAGGGACTTTAAGATCGGATGGATCCCACTACATGGCTCTAGGCCTATGACTAACTCTACCTTCTGTCTTTTCATTTATAAAAACAGAAAAATCCCCATATCAAGGGTTTGTTGTCAAAGTAAAATGTTATATCCATGAAATGTTGAGTACATGGTAAGAGCTCAATAATGGTTATTATTTTTTTTAATCTCCTAAAAAGTCTACCAAATCATGGATGGAAAAAATTATGCAGAAGGGTTTTGTAGTGAGGAATGAATCTATATAAATGTCTAGGTCTAAAGAAATGTGAGGGTTTTGGTTAGAAACTGAAGGTATCACTTATACTTTGGGCATTGTAGACATGCTATAACTAAGTTTTACAAGTGACCTTTCCTTCCAAATAGGACATAGTAGGTTGTAACAGGACAATTTTCCCGCTACAACAACCTTAGAAAATGCAGAATAAGTTAAAAATATCATAGTTTAAAATGTATCAGAGAGCTGTGAAGTAAGAAGGACTTGTTACCTAAGTTGAGGTAAACAAAAACTCCAGAGAGGGGAGAGCCCTTGTAAGGTGAGTTGATAATCACTAGCTGTTTTATTTTCTGGAAACATTTGCTGATTTTAGGGACAGGCTGGGAATCAGTCTTAATCTAGGCAGAGGCAGCCTATGGGGGCAAAGAAAACCCAGAGGAACTTTTAGTGGGCTACTGGGACTGACTGAAAGCAGAAGCGCCCCCATGCGTGCCTAGTTTTCCACGTAGGGCATTTTCTGAGTTGAGACCTGCTTGGGAGGCTATGGGACTGAACCAAAACTTAAAAAAAAAGTCATGGTACTTAGGAAACCATACCCCATTAGAGGGACATGGCCTCCTCAAACACATGGCTAATTTCTCTCTCTCTCTCTCTCTCTCTTTTTTTTTTTCCAGCTCAGCAAGACATTTCTCATATTTTGAAGCACAATTGGTTGGAGGCTAAAGAACTAAGCTCAAAGCCCCAGAGGAATGAACTGGAAGTACTATAGTCTTTTAGGGCTGAGGAAACAGATTTTCTATCAAAAACTTGAGCTACATCTGAGGGATGAACAAGAGGTAGAATGAGTATAGGAAGACAAACTTACCAAGACCCATCTCAATCCCTGATTAGACTCCGAGGACTAGCCCCTCTCTACCAACCTAACAGAGGGAAGGGGGAATCCTCACCAGTAGATGATATCATGTGGTGGCTCTGCAATCCTTTTATGTACACAAGAAAATATTACCTACCGAGCATGTGAAGTGGCAGGAAAATATGACAGATAATTAAAAGAGAATAATGAATCACTGAACTAGACCAAGGATGATCAAAACATTGAAGTTAGCAAACGAGGACGGAGGGAGGAAAAAACAAACAAACAAAACATGATAAAGAAAACAGAAGAAATGAACAAAATGAAAAGCTGGAGATTTTAATCAGATATAAAATCTACATAAAATTTATAAAACAATCAAAACCCTCAATATACATTATTAAAAATTAAGAACTCAGTGTATAGATTTGACAAATGACTGAAGATCACAGAAGAGAGAATTAGGAAACTCAAAACAATAGGACAATAGAAAACATTCAAATTGAAGCATCAAGTGAGAAGAAAGATGGTACAGAGTGTTAGAACACATGATGTACAAGGTCAAATAGTCTTACACATGTAATTGGAATCTCAGAGGAAAGGAGGGAATGAAGCAAACACTCCAGTTGAAGAGACAATGCCTGAGAATTTCCTACGGGGCGCAGGGCCCCAAGCACCCCACCCTTAATACTCATTTGTATCCCTCTCCATTCTATTCCAAATCGAACGTCCAAAATTGAATTCACTTTCCGCTATACATCTGCTATATTTTCTGTCTAGACATTGTATTATCCATTTACGACTCCCCACAATTAGACTGCGGGCTTGCAAGCTAAAGACGTTAAAAAAAATGTTGAGTGACTAGTGCCTCAATATACCAGGCTGAAGCCACTTTTCTCTCTCATAAGAAATTAAGTAACAGTTTTACTGAACACCTACTAGGTAAGCACTTGTAGGTCAGACACTGTTCGGTGCTGGGGCTATAACGTTAATAAGACCCGGCTCTGCTCTCCAGGGGAAGTGTTCCCTCAGAGGCGGAGCACAGATGAAGAGGCACATTACTATACCAAGGGGTAAGATCACGGAAAAACCAGAAAAGCAAAGCTTGGGCCAAGCCTTAAAGTGCATCCAGAGCAGGAATGTGGTCTTTCGCTTTGGGCCAAAGGGAAAAAGGGATTAGCGGAGGGAGCGGCCATATAGTAGTTGTGGTCTGCCTTGGCCCTTTTGGGGTTATAAAGGTGAGAGGGGGCTGAACAGAAAAGTCTCGAAGCAGCCCTGCCGAGCCTCTACAATTTCCAGGTACTGTTTCTACCAAACCCCTCCCTTGCAGAGGCGCGGGTGAGTCGCCGTGGCGCTACAGGACGCGTCAGCGGACGTCTCGGGGGGCGGGGAAACGCGCCGCCGGAAGCGGAGGGAAGGCGGAGCCACGCCCCCACCGCCAGCCTGCCACTCTCTCTTCCGCTGCCCGCACGGGGCACGGGCGGGGCTGAGGCGGAAGGGCACGGAAGGAGGTGACGATGTAAGTGAGCGCCGGCGTCGCGGCGGAGGCTGCAAAGGAAGCTCGGTGGCCGTGGCCGCTGTGAGCAGGCCGGACACCTCCTCACTGTCTGGGGTTCCCTAGAGCTGGCGAAGGCGGGGCCTTAGTCTGAGCTGCGGCAGTATCTGAACCCGCGGTGGGGCAGGTGCCGGCAGCGAGCGACGTAGGTAAGTAGGTGCCCGGTGTCAAATCGGGATGACTTACGGACCGGGCTTGCTGGCCATTCCCGCGCCAGAGCGCGCCAGCTCAGCACCCCGGCCTGGAGGCCTCGAGCGCTGCCCTCCCCCACGCCCGAACCGGAGGCAGCAAATTTCTCCTTGGGCGCTGCTCTGCCTTTCTGGGGGCCGGAAGGGAGCTTGTCCCGAGGGACCTCTGTCCTCCCCTTTTTCTTTCCAGTTTGAACTGTACGACGTAGAAGCGGAGAAAGCTGGGGCCCCTCCGAGGCCGGGGAAAGGTTTGAGAGGAAGAGCTGCTGTTAGAGGTCCTCCCGCTACTGCCGTTTTTAAAGCCGAGAGTTTATGTTTGTTCGGACAGCTCTGCTTCCTTCCTGCCTTTGGTTCCTTCCCCCCGCACACTCTTAAGACCCTGTTGTAGCGAATGTGTGTGGCACAATTAAACATTAGGATGGGGGGGAAGTCTGTTTTCTATGAGGCTTTCTGTTTTTCTGTCTATGCTGGGCAGTATCAACCCCCTTTCCACTGGGCCACTCTGTTGGGGGAGGAGAGACGCCGAGAGGATGTGGGAAATGAGGGTTTTGTATTTAAGTCGGAAGAGCGGAGTTAAAATCCTAGCCTGCCATTTGTTAGTGGTTTTAATCTCGTGTTAGACACTTAGACATTTTTAACCACATGTAAAGCGGAGCTTTCTTATACCTACATAAATACCTGGGAGAATGAAGAGAAGTGAAAAAGCAGAACATCAGCCATTAAACATTTTGGATTTAAGAATATCCTGGACATTTAATGGTAGGTTCTTAATTACATCTTTTACTCAGAATAACTACACTTGCTATGGAGGAGGGGGCCAGAGGAGAAACTAGTATCTTATGTGGTTAGAACCTAACTGTGGGCTCTACTTTGGGTTGGGCAGCATTAGGACGAGGTCAGACTCTCCTAGCTAACCAGATGTCTCATGTTTAATGATAAGCATTATTGGTATATGAGGAATAACCTAAATCAGTTTTGCTCCTTACTCAAGATTGTTTTGTCCAGTGGGCCCTTTCTAGGATAAAAAGCTGGAGGGGCTTTATTTACACCTTGGCCTGCTTTAGAAGAAATTCTTTGCATATCTTTCTGAGGACCCCTCACTCTGCCTCTAAAACACTTCGTGTTAATTGAAAATGTGCAGAGAATAAAAACAAGAACTTGACCTTTGAGTGGCTGGACGTTACAGTCCTGAGTTAATCTGAGGAGCTGCCCTTTCTCTGTATTGGAGAGAGTAGAACATACCCCACTCTGAAGTTTAGTTTTTCTGTATGTTTTATTTATTTTTGAGAGAAAGTATGAGTCGGGGAGGGGCAGACAGGGAGACACAGAATCCAAAGCAAGCTGCAGGCTCTGAGCTGTCACCTCAGAGCCTGACGTGGGGCTCGAACCTAAGAACCGTGAGATCGTGACCTGAGCCGAAGTTGGAGGCTTAACTGACTGAACCACCCAGGTGCCCCTGAAGTTGAGTAGACCCTAAGTTAGAGAAGTGTTTGGGGAGGAGCGAGCGGATATGCAGCCAAGTGATTTGAGTAAGTTGCACCTGTTCTTACAGTTGCTTGCTCAGACAGATTAAGGATGCTTCCTTTTCCTTAATGGAACATGACAATGGCTGCCATGCAGTATGTAGCCAAGTGCAGTCTTCAGTTCCTTTGACACAGAATTGTCAGTTGGGAATTTTAACTCATGGACACGAAAGGGACCTTAAGGGTTATCTAATCCAGTGGTTCCAAACCTGGCTGGGCATCGGCTGGGGTAATTAAAACAAAACCCCAGGTGCCTGGGTGGATCTGAAGTGGCACATGGGTATTTGTGGTCTTTAAATAGTTTCTCAGGTGATACTCAAGTTTTGAAAACCCAGATGTAGAGCAGGTTTCATATATTAGTTTATAAACAGGCTCAGAGATGAAATGTAATGTCCAACTAGTTTGTTGCCTTCCATACCTTTTTAATTTTTTTCTTTCCCTTCCTTTTCTTAACAAATCACTTTACTTGAATCATTAGTACTCTTTTGTACCACCTTGAGCCCAGAAGATAAGTCCTTTAAGTCCGTGGCTCAGTATAATTCTGTTTTTGTAGTTTCTTATGCATTAACACTCCTTAAAGCTCTTTGATGAAAGTATTAACTTTTACAGTAAAGTTTCTTACTGAATGTTGCTTAGGTTTGTTTTTTGGCATAATTATATAAAGGTTATATCACTTTGTAAATCAGCTTTTTAGTAGGCTTTTATGCCAAGCTTTCACAAACCATGGAAAAATTCTATTTAAGAAAATTTTGCTGCTGTTCTCACTTATCATAAACCCAGTCAACTTTACACAGACTTTTTTTTTTTTTTTAAACCCCTTCCTCTATCCTCATATGTACTCCTATGTATGACCACTCTGTATCGCTGCTCAGCTTCCAGTGAAACACAGTTTGAGAACTGGGCTCTAAACATCTCTAATTGCCTTATAAACACCTAATTTAACTAGAGGCTCTTGGTATTTAAGCTTGTCCTTGAATTTTTAGTCCCTTTTCTTTTGGTTAAGTTGTAATGTGTCACTGGTTTAAAGAATTTGATGGGGTGCCCAGGAGGCTCAGTCGGTTGAGTGTCTGACTTCAGCTCAGATCATCCATGATCTTGTAGTTTGTGAGCTCGAGCTTGGCATCTGGCTCTCTGCTCTCAGCTTGGAGCCTGCTATGGATCCTCTGTCCCCCTCTCTCTCTGCCTCTCCCCAACTCTCTCTCTCTCTCTCTCTCTCTCTCTCTCAAAAATGAATAAATATTTAAAAAATTTTGATAGATGCCTGGAAAGGGTCAACTGATTAGGTGGTAACAGTATTTCATGTGTATTTTTCTTATAGTGAAAACCTCTTGACTATTTTTTGTAATATTTTCAGAATTGCTAAGGTAACGAGGCAGAGTTGAACATTCTCTTTTAGGGAGATATACTCATTCTCAAATTATTCTTCAGTAACCTCATTGCTTTAGTATCCCTGTTCTGTGTTAGTAGGAGAGCCACAAATAGACCCTACGTCACAAGTCCATAGGATGCTGAATTATTTTCTAAAAGTGACCCTGTTTATTAGCATGTTAACTTCCTACAACCAGATGACAAAGGGCATTCTAAATTTGCTAATTAAAAAAAAACATGGTAACAGGGGTGCCTGCATGGCTTAGTCAGTAGAGCATGCAACTCTTGATCTTGGGGTCATGAGTTCAAGCCCCACATTGGGTGCAGAGATTACAAAAATAAGTATTTTTTAAAACCCCCAGGTTAACAGATATGTAGTCTGTGAATTCAAGTCTAGAGAAACATGATATGTGTCTGAGATGAAAAGCCGTTACTGAGTCTCCAAATTTTTTTATTTTTGTGGCTGAAATACCTTAATTCTGAGGTTTTAAAAATTGTTGAGTTTCAAATTTTGACAGCAAAATTTTCAAGTTAGAGGTACTTAAAAAGGATAAATCTGAACCCATGGTTCCAGTTTTAGTCTAAACTGATATTACAGGTTTAACATAGAAACCAAGGCGGGCTGAGGGTAATAACAACTTGAAGACCCAGTGAAAAGTGGAGTTTAATAGAAGTCATTTGCTGGTCTTTGAGGCAGTCTTCTATGTCTGTGAGGACTTGAGAGCATAATGGGATACCATTTGTTTTAATTAGAAAAATTTTTTTTAATGTTTATTTTTGAGAGAGAGAGCAAGCAAGCAGGGGAGGGGCAGAGAGAGAGAGAGAGAGGGAGACACAGAATCTGAAACAGGCTCCAAGCTATGAAATGTCAGCACAGAGCCCAGTGTGGGTCTCGAACTCGTGGATGGCAAGATCATGACCTGAACTAAGTCATATGCTCAACTGACTGAGCCACCCAGGCACCCCTAATTAATTTTTTTTTATTTTGAGAGAGAGTGAGCAAGGGTGGGGGAGGGGCAGAGAGAGAAAATATCTCAAGCAGGCTCTGCACTTCTGCACTGTCAGAGAGGAGCCTGATGCAGGCTACAACCTACAAACTGTGAGATCATGACCCGAGCCAAAATCAAGAGTTGGACGCTCAACTGACTGAGCCACCCAGGCGCCCTGAGATTTGTCGATTTTAGAGCACACTGGATGGACTCTCATTAGAGAACCTTCAGTAGCAGTATCTTTGGCTTTCCTTTTGAGCAAGTTAGATTCCTCAAAAAAGAATCTTCAGGGGCACCTGGTTGGCTCAGTTGGGGTTGTAAGTTTGCAACTCTTGATCTTGGGGTGGTAAGTTTGAGCCCCACAGTGGGTACAGAGATTACTTAAAAATAAAATCTTAAAAAAAAAAAAATCTTCACATCTCCTGCTTGGAGCTTTTAAGCTGGCTGCCAGCAGTCTGGTAGCTAACCTGAGTGAAGGGATAGAGATTTTAGCCCTTAGTGTGTAAACTCTTTATGTTTGGTTAACTATTTTCAGTATGATACCCATATTCTTAACTGGGCCAGGAATCCATTGTTTTACCTTCTAGAGTTGCACTGTCCAATATGGTAGCCAGTAGCTACATGTAGCCACTTAAATTTAGTGATTAAAATTAAAGAGTAAATACCTCATTTGAACCAGACACATCTCAAGTGGTCAGTAACCATATGTGTCCAAAGGCTACCATGTTGAATAAGGCAGATATAAAATATTTCTGTCATTGCAGAAGTTTCATTGGACAGCACTGTTCTCGTATAGAAAATAATTCTCCAGGGGCGCCTGGGTGGCTCAGTCGGTTAAGCATCCGACTTCGGCTCAGGTCATGATTTTGCAGTCCGTGGGTTCGAGCTCCGTGTCGGGCTCTGTGCTAACAGCTCAGAGCCTGGAGCCTGTTTCAGATTCTGTGTCTCCCTCTCTCTGACCCTCCCCCGTTCATGCTCTGTCTCTCTCTGTCTCAAAAATAAATAAACGTTAAAAAAAAAATTAAAAAAAAAAAAAAAAAAAGAAAATCTCCATACTTGTGTA
The DNA here is from genome assembly GCF_028018385.1 of Neofelis nebulosa. Classification (NCBI taxonomy): domain Eukaryota; kingdom Metazoa; phylum Chordata; class Mammalia; order Carnivora; family Felidae; genus Neofelis; species Neofelis nebulosa. Next base: position 86,927,311 of record NC_080786.1, on the reverse strand, counting down.
AAGGTGAGATAGAGGTAGTTGGCTGGTTTTGTGGAGAGTAGGAGGTTATCTAAATGATTTGGTCTAATTTTTAGCACCATGTTTACACCTCTCTCATAAAACCTGATGCTGCCAATTCCTGATCTGTTTTGAGGCACTGTTGCATAAACTGGATTGCTTCCCCTTTGCGAACTTGAGATTAACTTTTTTCAGTCTTTAAGTCAATCTGCGTTCCAAGTTCCAAAAGGTTTTGTTGCCCCCTCTTCCATTTTGTGTATATATGCTTTAAAAAAACCCAAAACCTTTTTATCTATACATTTCATTGTATATAATTCATATTTTAAAAAATAAAGTTAAAATAATGTTTTATTTTCATTTTAATGGGATTTTGGAGGGAGTAAGAGTAAAATGTGTTCAGTCTGCCATCTTTTTCCATAAGTATAGTATGGAGCATTCATATATGAACAACTGTCTCCGTTAAAAACAAAACAAAACAAAACAAAACAAAAACCCCTACCCTGTCTATCTCGTATTTACTTGGGCTTCTTGGGCAGTTTTATATATTGTCTTCTTCAATCTATCTTGGTTTTTGTTCTCTCCATTCTATGAAAATTTGACTTACAAATGTCATGAGAATCAAATGGAGACTTTTTAATCCTTATCTTGCCTTTTTTGTTTTGTTTTGTTTTGTTTTTTGTTTTCTAAGTAATCTCCACACCTAATATGGGGCTCAAGCTCACAACCAAGATCAAGAGTTTCATGCTGTACTGACTGAGCCAGTCAGGTACCCCAGTCCTTATTTTGCTGGAGCTCTCAACAGCCTTTGACCATTTCTCTTCTTCTAGAAACTTTCTCTAGCTTTCCTGATACCACATTAACCTGATTTTCTACCTATTTCTCTGATCATTCCTTGTCATTTTCCTTTGCTAAGTAGTCTTCCTTTATCTCACTCTTACATCCCAGAGTTCCTCTGAATACTGCCCTATGGTGCATTTGCTTCTTCCTTTTACAGAGTCTCCCTAGGTGAGTTTATCAGTTTCTGTAGCTTTAGTTATTATAAGCTGATGGCTTAAACTATAATTCCTATGGTATCCTTTTTTTAGACTTCCTGACCTGTATATCCAGCAGTATACATCCAGATGAATTTCCTACAGTCACCTCAAGTCTACCATGTCTAAAACTAAAGACATAGCCAGTATAACCTTCCTCCAGTCTTTCTCCATTTGTTCCATGTAAATTATACAGCCATCTACCCAGTAGCTCATACCAAAACTCTTACTCCTCTCCCTCCACACAGTCTTCTAAAAAGTCTCAAGATTGATTCACTTTGCTGTTTCTCTCCATTGTCTCTTAATCTGAGTGACTTTGCACCTTGCCTATATTTACCTGCAACAGCCTCCTAACAGGTTTCCTTTGCTATGGCCTTCTCCCAGCCATTCTGTACACAGCAGGTAGAATGATCTTTGTAAGTATACAGATCAGGTCTTGTACCCCTCTTTATCTTTTAGTGGCTTGACACTACCTTTATGTTAAGTAGCAGCACCATTAGTTTACATTTTCTATTCTCCGGGTCCTCCTCCAAGTGATCCTGAAGTTTCTTTCATTTCCTTTGAATACTGCATTCACTGTCCTGGGCTTTTGTTGATCTGTTCCCTTTGCCTAGTAACTATTTATCATCCTTTGTCTCAGCTTAAAAATAATTTCTTCAGAGAGGTCTTTCCTCCTGACCCTTTGCCAGAATAATACTCTGTTGTTGTTGTTTTTAACATCGAGTGCAAGTGGGGTGAAGGGGAGAGAGGGAGAGAGAATCCCAAGTAGGTTCCATGCTGTCAGTGTGGAGCCCGATGTGGGGCTTGATCTCAGGAACTGTGAGATCATGACCTGAGCCAAAATCAAGAGTTGGATGTTTAACTGACTGAGACATCCAGGTGCCCCTTCCCATAATACTCTCAATTTGATCTTCTATTCATTACATTTGTGAGTACCTGTTCAAATGACTCTCACATTAGACTATAATAATTTTTTGAACACTCATATGTCATCATATTTGTAAAAACTCATTTATTGAATTGCAATTTGAAAGATGTTTGTATATCTTTATAACTTCAGCATTATTGGTGATATAACCAACACCAAGAAATATGTTAGATTAACTTTTTAAGGTACAGTTCGGATAGTTTCTCTAATTTGGGCAGGACTTTTAAGATTTTAATTATACATTTTTTTACCCCCTTCTTCAGTCTAGATTTGTTATGGGCTCATAATTATGTAGCTCTGTGTGTGTTTTTAGAATAAAAAACATAGGGGTGCCTGGGTGACTTACTCGGTTAAGCATCTGACTGTTGATTTTGGCTCAGGTCACAATCTCCCGGTTTGTGAGTTTGAGCCCTGCATCAGGCTCTGTGCTGACAGTGGAGAGCCACCTTGGGATTCTCTCTCCCTCTCTTTCTCTCTCTGTCCCTCCCCTGCTTGTGTTCGTTTTCTCTCTCTCTAAATAAATAAACAGACAAACATTAAGATTTCCCAGTGATTATTACATTTAAGTATTAGGAAGAATAAATTCCAGATCTCCTTTTATGTTGGTAGTGCACAATGAGAATGTATTTGGATTTCATATTAAGTTTATTTTAATTTCTTTTTCCATTGATAAAGGGGCACCTGGGTTGCTCATTTGGTTTAGTGTCCGACTTTGGATCAGGTCATGATCTCATGGTTTGTGAGTTTGAGCCCTGCATGGGGTTTGCTGCTATCAGCACAGAGCCTGCTTCAGATCCTCACTCTCCTTCTCTCTCTGACCCGCCCCACCACCCAAAAAGAAATAAAACCTAAAACAACAACAACAACAACAACAAAAACCTTTAAAAAAAAAAAAAAAAGGTAAAATATAATACCCTAAACCAGAGGTTCCCAAACTTTCTTTGTTTACTGCCCCCCTTAGTGTCTTTTTCATAGTATCCTTAGGCCTAATAATTAAATAACTAGTAATTTATTAAGTAATTAGATCTAAACAACTTAAGTACTTATAGTCTAGCAACCCAATAGTTGTTTAAAAAATACACATCAGGAGCTGGGTGGCTCAATCGGTTAAGTGTATGACTTCATCTCAGGTCATGATCTCGGCAGTTTGTGGGTTTGAGCCTCACGTCGGGCTCTCTGCTATCAGCATGGAGCCTGCTTTGGATCCTCTGTCCCCACCCTGTACTCCTCCCCCACTGATTCTCTCTTCTTCTTTTTCAAAATAAATAAACTTAAAAAAAATTTTTTTTAAATACACATCAGTTGAAAGACAATATAGTATTTTTATTTCATTCTTAAATAATCAATTACCCAATGTACTGGTTGGGCACTAGAGAACTTCTCAAACCTTGGAATCATTAGACACTGCTACCCACATTTCCTATTTCAAATAGATTTTTGCAATTTTTTTTTTTTTTAATCATCACAGTAACCAACAAAAACCCAACTTTGCAAAGATAGGATGTCATTAGAAAGAATATACCATGATCTAATTTGAAACTGAATTGTATTAAACTGGTAGTTTGTCATGTGTTTGATAGGTATGACAGGTAAAGAATATTGCTTTTTCCCCCTCTGATTTAGAATGCTTTGTGATATCCCTCTGAATTTACTGCAGAACCCTTGGGTTCCTTGGCACATAGTTTAGGAACTGTGGGCCTAAACTCTTAGTAGTTTGGTGTGAATTCTGATAGACATGTTTTCCCCTATAAATATTCAAAATACACGGCTTTTTCCACTTAGCAAAAAATGGGCTCGTACATTTTGTTTAGCAATTTTTTTTTTTTTTAATTCAGCAGTGTGTTATGGTAAGGAAATTGGATTGAATGTACACATTTAATTCCACAGCAGCCTGAAAACTCCATTAAAACTGTAGAGAAGTGAGGAGTGCCTGGCTGGCTCAGTCAGAGCATGCAACTCTTGATTTTGGGGTGGTGAGTTCAAGCCCCACATTCTGGAAGCTGGAAAGCAGAAAAGACTAGTGGTAACTGATTAACAGACTTGAGAAAGCTGAATCCTAAACCAACGAGTAGAGAAAGCCAACAAGTAGTCATGTTTGTGTTTCAGAACCTTTTAAAAGTTTCAGGGTTAGTGAGTAGTGTCATGGACTGTGGACATATAGGTGAAGGTGAGACTAAAATATATATACATAAGCGATTGAAAGTCTGTTTAAGAAAAGTCCTTCCAGATCTGACATTTTCCTCTCCCTATACATAAAAACAGGATAACTAAAGATTTAGTATGTGGTGTGGGGAGGGTAAAACAGTCTCTGGTCTGAGGGAACCTTGCCTATTTGAGGATGGGATGTAGATGCTTTATAAAGGGACTAAGTAGAGGGGCACCTGGGTGGCTCAGTCGGTTGGGCATCCGACTTTGACTCGGGTCGTGGTCTCCCAGTTCGTGGGTTTGAGCCCTGTGTTGGGCTCTGTGCTGACAGCTCAGAGCCTGGAGCCTGCTTTGGATTCTGTGTCTCCCTCTCTCTCTGTCCCTCCCCTACTTGCACTCTGTCTCTATCTCTCAAAAATAAATAAATGTTAAAAAAAATAAAAGGGACTAAGTAGAGAAATGTATACTGAAGGAGAAACCTCTAGCCCTCTTTCCTCACTTAGTTCCCAGAATCTTGCTCCTTTCTGCCATTTCCTGTTTCCCAGCAACAGCCACTTTCAAGTCTTTGAGCTGTTCTTTTGGTATCGACAGCGTGTCCCTAAATTAGCTTTGTTTTTTTTAATGTTACTTTTGATTTCCTAGTGTTAAGCTTTATCTGTAGACTATGGAAGATAAAGATTTACTTCTCTTTAACATGTGCTCTTCACTTCTACATACATGTACACGTCTGCTGTCCCATCTATCCTCACTGTGTAGTGATTCTGTAATTTTGGCTAGAAGCGTTTTTTCTCAATAGGGGCAGTATTGTCATTTTGGATGAGACGGTTCTTCGTTATCCTGTCCATTACATGATATTTAGCATTACACCAGGCACCAAATATCAATACCAACCTAAATTCATTGTAACAACCAAAAATTTCCCACACAGTTCTAAATACTGGACTGAGAGGTATGATAAGGAGTGTCTGGTTGAGAACCATTTGATTAGAGCAGTGTTTGCCTTTTTATGATTATGTAAATGGTAGTCACAGCTAAGTTATGTAGTACTCTATGATTTATAGTGACTGTTTTTCCTTTCTTGTGCAACTTTTTCTTGTCCCTAAAGTGAGTAGTCTTTTTAGTAAACTAAATATATTTTCAAGCTCTCTTCCAGTTGTATCTCATCTGTCTTTGCATTCAGACATTTTAGAAATTCTATCAATTTCACATTTTTGGAGACATCTTTCCCAAATCCTTTTGACCTCTTTCTTCTGGATTGGTGGCTCTCTAGGCTTGAGGCATAGTTGTCACTCTGATCTTTCTTTACCATTTTCTTTAGGATTTCTCTTGCTTGTGTGTTGTTTTGGATCTTTCCTGGGTCTCAGGTCTTTCTTCATTTACTCCCTCATTTTGTCAGAGTGTGACAAAATGTGGCTCCCTGAGAAAAAGATGCATGGTAGTTCTGTATTTTAATAACTTACATCTCTGAAAACCTTTTTTCTATGCTCAGTTTTGATTGATGAATTGGCTGAGTTTCAAGTTCTGTGTTGAAAATAATTTTCCCTCAGACCTTGATCTTCTGGTTTATAATCTATCTATTTCTTTCTTTCTTTCTTTCTTTCTTTCTTTCTTTCTTTCTTTCTTTCTTTCTTTCTTTCTTTCTTTCTTTCTCTTTCTTTCTTTCTTTCTTTCTTTCTTTCCTTTTGCCACTTTTTTCTTTTCTTTTTTTAATTTAATTTTTAATTTTTTAATTTTTTTTATGTTTACTTTTTTATTTTTGAGAGAGAGCATGGGTGAGGGAGGGGCAGAGAGAGGAGACTCAGAAACTGAAGCAGGTTCCAGGCTCAGCTGTCAGCACAAAGCCCAATGCAGGGCTCAAACTCATGAACTGCAGGATCATGACCTGAGCTGAAGTCAGACACTTAACCAATGGAGCCAACCAGACACCCCTGTTTTTCTTTTTTAAAAATATTTTTTTAATGTAATCTCTACTGCTTAATGTGGGACTCAAACTCATGACCCCAAGATCAAGAGTCATATGCTCTACCAACTGAGCTAGCCAGGTGCCCCTCATTGGTCTTTTCTATTTTTAAAACTTTATTTATTATTATTTTTTAAGTAGGCTCCAAACCCAGCCTGGAACTCAGTGGGGGGCTTGAACTCACGACGGAGATCATGACCTGAGCTGAGATCAAGAGTTGGATGCTTAACCGACTGGGCTACCCCGCTGCCCCTCTACTGGTTTTTTAGTCTCTATTTTATTTATTTCTGTTCTTTATTATTTCCTTTCTTCTACTCGTATTGGGTTTTATTCTTCTTTTTCTAGTTCTTTTAGGTGTAAGTTTAGATTACTCATTTGAGATTTTTTTCTTAAGTTTATATATTTACTTAGCATGGGGAGGTCGAGAGAGAGGGAGAGGGAGAGAGAGAGGGGAGACAGAGGACAGAGAGGAGAGAAAGAGAATATATGAATGAGAGAATATGAATGAGAATCCTGAGCAGGCTTCACACTGCCAGCAGGGCTTGAACCCACAAACCACGAGACTGTGACCTGAGCCAAAATCCAGAGTTGGACACTTTTAACCGACTGAGCCACCCGGGTGGCACCCCGAGAGATTTTTTTTTTTCTCTTGAGGTAGGCCTCTATCACTACACATCTCCTGCTCAGAACTGCTTTCGCCATGTCTCAAAGATTTTGGACTGCTGTGTTTTCATTTTCATTTGTTTCCGTGTATTTTTTGGTGTCTTTGATTTCTTTGTTCACCCATTGGGTGAACATGTGGTTCAGCCTCCATGTGTTTGTGGTTTTTAATTCTTTTTTTTTCCTTGTCATTGATTTTTAGTTTCATACCATTCTGGTTGGAAAAGACACATAATAGAATTTCAGTTTTAAATTTATTGAGACTTGTTTTATGGCCTAACATGTGATCTTTTTCTGGACCAGGACCCCATCCAGGATTACATGTTGCCTTAGTTATCCTGTCTTCTTAGGCTTAGTCCTTTAATCTGGGACAGGTCCTCAATCTTTTTGTCTTTCATGACCTTGACTGACACATTTTTTTAAATGTTCGTTAATTTTTGAGACAGAGTGTGCACTGGGGGGAGGGGCAGAGGGACAGAGGATCTGAAGTGGGCTCTGTGCTGACAACAGAGAGCCCAGTGTAGAGCTCAGACTTACGAACTGTGAGATCTTGATGTAAGCTGAAGTCAGACGCTTAACTGATTGAGCCACCCAGGCACCCCTGTTTGACACATTTGAAGAGTATTGGCCAGTTATCCTATAGAGTATCCGTCCCTCAGTGTGGCCTTATCTGTTTTTACTTATGATTAAATTCAGGTTATACATTTATAACATCACAGAGGTGGTACATCATACAAGTGACATTGTGCTACATCAGGAGGCATATGAACATCATATCTTACTACTACTGGTGATGATAGCCCTGATCACCTGACTAAGGTGATGTTTGTCAGGTTTTCTGTTGAAAGGTACAACTTTTCCCTTTGTGATTTTAAGTATCTTGTGGAGATACTTTGAGACTGTATATATCTTGTTTCTCACTGTATTTTTTCATCTAATTTTCTTTCCTGAGTCTGTTGTTTATGAGTTGCAAATTATAACTTTTCTATTTCCATTATTCCTTCTGTATTTATTAATTTGAAATTCTGTGTAAGGAGAGCTGTCCCTTCTCCCCATTTATTTAGTCATAAATTTTATCATATTGTTGCAGACTAGGGCATTTGTTTTGCTCTTATAATCCATTTCTGTCATTATATATTTAGTTGCTCAGAGTCTTTGACCATGGCAAGTCTCTTTAGGTTGGTTCCTGTGTTCTTTTGACATGTTATAATTTCTTGAGCACTTTTTTTTTTTTTTTTTTGCTTTCTGGCATTATAATGATATTCCAGGCTCATCTATTTGTTCTGTCCCGCTCTGGCATCAGTCATTTTTTAAAATGGGAACCAAGATCTGGGTGCTAGGGGTGTTCATTGCTACTGGGATGTTACTGCTTCTACACTAAGTAGACAGAGCTAGGAAATACACATGTGTGCACATTTCTAGATGTATATCTGTGTATATGTATATATAAAATCATGAACTCACGGATACTTCTGATTTCATTTTGTCATTATAGATTCAAACCTGTCTCAGTCTGTTCATTATCTGCTACTCCTTTCATCAATGGTGAAAAACCTAGCTCTATTTATCTACAACTTATTTTCCTATGTACTCAGTTTTAGAGTATTTACAAAGTTGCGGCATCTGGATGGTTCAGTTGATAAAGCATATAACCCTTGCCCCATGTTGGGCGTGGAGCCTACTTAACTAAAAAAATTAGAATATTTACAAAGTAGTTTCAAAATTAACTCATTCATCTGTGAAGACTAATTTGCTAACTAAAGTACAGTATTTGTATACAGTCCTTTTGTTTCTAGTCCTGTACAGTCCAAATGTTTTTGAAAATTACTTTGGCTAATTTTTTCATACTTTTTCAGTATAGTTATTTATTTGTCATTCATTTGCTATTTGTATTTCATTTTGGAGTCCTCCTGCATTCTGGTTGATTTTAATTATTTGTGTGTGTGTGTGTGTGTGTGTGTGTGTGTGTGTATATATATATATATATATATATGTATGTATTTTTTAAGTTATTTATTTTTGAGACAGCGTGAGCAGGGAAGTGGGGGACAAAGATTCTGAGGCAGGCTCCACACTGACAGCAGAGAGCTGGATGCGAGGCTTGAACTCATGAACCATGAGATCATGACCTGAGCTGAAGTCAGACACTTAACTTACTGAGCCACCCAGGCACCCCTATTTGTATATATTTTTTAGTATATGAAGCATTAACATGGTTTTAAAAGTCAGAACTTTATAAAAAGGCAAGCTTAGAGAAGTACCACTCTCATCCCTGTGCCATTTTCCTTCTCATTCTTTCATCCTATACATATCTATAATTTCCTGTATGTTGTTGTTCTCATTAGTTTCTGGTTTATCCTCCCATGTTTGTATTTTTATTTTATTTTGTCTTGGGGGACGAAAGGGCAGATATGTGTATATTTTTGTAAGTTTTCTTTCATGAGAAGCAGCTACATGGTAAAGAATTTAACCTTGCCCCAAAAGCAAGCCTTTATCCTTGGCTTCTGGGAGGTAATCTCTAAGCCCTTGGAATGTCATGCCTTGTTGGAATGTCTGTATTTGCCTGGGAGCTTTGGATCACCAACAGTCTAACAGCATGAATTAGGATGGGGATTGGCCATGCCAGAAGGACCGACAGTGTAGTTTAGGGTAATGACTTTGGTATCAGTGGATCTCCAGAGGGGCTGAAAGACTGAGCTCAGTCTTGTGGGCAAACAGTTATGCCTAAAAACCCCAATAAAAGCTCTGGATTTCAAGGCTCAGGTAAGCTTTCCTGGATGGCAATATTATCATGCACTGATGTCAGGACAGTAAAGTTCTCCTGTGTTCATGGTGCTAGAACACCTTATGTGCTTCTCCACTTGGCTGATTTAATCCATATTCTTCAGCTTTAATAGACCATAACTATGAATATAATAGTTTTCAGTAAGCTCTGTGAGTCCTTTTGGCAAATTGCCAAACCTGAGGCTGGTTTTGGGAACTCCCCAAACTTGCAGTTGTGGTGTCTGTGTGCCACGGTCATATCTTGGTGGCATAGTATTAATACTCATTTGAACTTGGCTTTTTTCACTTACCCTGGAAATCATTCCATGTTAGCTCATGGAGTTCATTTTTATTCTTCTATAGCTTCACTCAGTGTGTGAAAGAACCATACTTTATTCAACTACCTTCCTGTTAGGTCTCCAGTATTTTGCAATTACAATGTTGTAATGACTAACCTTGATTTTGTATTTTCATTTTTATTGGAGGTGTATCTTAAGGATAAATTCCTAAAAGTGGGGCTGCTAGATTAAAAGGTAAATACCAGGGTTTGTTAGATATTGTCAAATTCTCCTCCAAAAGGATTTTATCGGTTTGTATTGCTATTAGCAAAGTATGAAAGTTTCTTTTCTCCCACCAACAGAATGTGTTGTCACAGTTTTTGCCCGTGTTTTTATTGAGGTATAATTAACATATAGCATTATATCATTTTTAGTTCTACATCATGATTTGCTATTTGTATACATTGCAAAATGATGACTATAGTAAGTCCAGTGAACATCTACTACTATACTTAGTAACAAAGTTTTTTTTTTTTCCTGTGATGAGGACTTTTAAGATTTACTCTCTTAGCAACTTTCAAATACACAGTACAGCATTATTAACTATAATCACCATGCTATACATTACATCTCCGTAACTTACTTTATAACTGGAAGTTTTTACATTTTGACTCCTTTCACTCATTTTGCACAACTCCCCAACCCTCTTTGCCCATTTTTTTTTTTTTAAGTTGAACATCTTTTCTTATGTTTAAGAGCTATTTAAAAATATTTGTTGGGCGCCTGGGTGGCGCAGTCGGTTAAGCGTCCGACTTCAGCCAGGTCACGATCTCGCGGTCCGTGAGTTCGAGCCCCGCGTCAGGCTCTGGGCTGATGGCTCGGAGCCTGGAGCCTGTTTCCGATTCTGTGTCTCCCTCTCTCTCTGCCCCTCCCCCGTTCATGCTCTGTCTCTCTCTGTCCCAAAAATTAAGAAAAAAAAAAAAAAAAAAAAAAATTTGTGAAATGTCTCCTTATGTCTTTTCCCCATATTTCCATCAGGTTTTTTTTTTTTCTTTATCCCTCAATTTAAGAAAGTTCTTTAGGGGCGCCTGGGTGGCGCAGTCGGTTAAGCGTCCGACTTCAGCCAGGTAACGATCTCGCGGTCCGTGAGTTCGAGCCCCGCGTCAGGCTCTGGGCTGATGGCTCGGAGCCTGGAGCCTGTTTCCGATTCTGTGTCTCCCTCTCTCTCTGTCCCTCCCCCGTTCATGCTCTGTCTCTCTCTGTCCCAAAAATAAATAAAAAACATTAAAAAAAAATAAAAAAAAATAAAAAAAAAAGAAAGTTCTTTATATTAGGGATATTAGCCCTTTACTTTTTACTGAGTTTTTCAATTCTTTTAAATTTCCAAGGTCCCTTTATTATTATTATTATTTTTTTTTCAACGTTTTTTATTTATTTTTGGGACAGAGAGAGACAGAGCATGAACGGGGGAGGGGCAGAGAGAGAGGGAGACACAGAATCGGAAACAGGCTCCAGGCTCCAGGCTCCGAGCCATCAGCCCAGAGCCTGACGCGGGGCTCGAACTCACAGACCGCGAGATCGTGACCTGGCTGAAGTCGGACGCTTAACCGACTGCGCCACCCAGGCGCCCTGGTCCCTTTATTATTTTTGATTGTTCCTTTAGAAAAACAAAAACAAAACGACACCTGCATGGTTCAGTTCGTTGAGCATCTGACTCTTGATTTCAGCTCCGGTCATGATCTCATGGTTGTGGGATCAGGTCCCAAGTTGGGCTCTGCATGGAGTGTGGAGCCTCCTTGGGATTCTCTCTCTTCCGTTCTCTGTCCCTCTCTGGCTCATGCTTGTTTTTTCTCTCTCTTTCTCTCAAAAATAAACAAACTTAAAAAAAACAACATAAAACATGCTATTATATTCCCCCCAGTGGATATAACTTTTTTTTTTTTTTTTTACTTTGAAGATACTGTTAGATTTTTTTTCCTTCCCTCTTGTTTTTTAGTGTGGTAAATATACATAGCATAATTTTTACCATTTTATTAAAAAAATATTTTTTAATGTTTATTTTTGTGTGTGTGTGTGAGAGAGAGGGAGAGAGAGAGAGCGAGCATGTGTGCAAGGTGGGCAGGGGCAGAGAGAGAGGGAGACAGAGTCTGAAGCAGACTCTAGGCCCTGAGCTGTCAGCACAGAGCCCAGCGTGGGATTCGAACCCATGGACCACAAGATCATGACCTGAGCTGAAGTCAGACACTTAGCCCACTGAGCCACTCAGGTGCCCCAGCTTTTACCGTTTTAAACATTTTTAGGTGTACAGTTCAGTGGCATTAAATACATTTACACTGCTGTGCAACCATGGCCACAATCCATCTTCAGAACCTTTTTCATCTTCCTAAATGGAAACGTGTACCCATTAAACAAGAACTCCTCTTTCCTCCTCCTCTTAGTTTTTTATTTTTATTTTATTTTTAATTTTTTTAATGTTTTATTTATTTTTGAGAGAGCGCAAGTGGGGGAGGGGCAGAGGGAGGGAGCAGAGGATCTGAAGTGGGCTCTGCACTGAGAGCAGCAAGCCCTATGTGGGGCTCGAACTCACGAACTGTGAGATCATGATCTGAGCCAAAGTTGGACTCTCGACTGACTAAGCCATCCAGGTGCCCCATCCCTTAGTTTTTTGAAGTGGACTTCTCTATGTAAGTTTTTGCTTTTTTAAATGTTTACTTTGGTCCACTTGTCAACCCTAGAAATCTGGTGAATCTTGGATTTTCCTGTCATTTTAAAGAATAACCACTAAGAGGTTGCTTGGTAATTTAGAACATGCGGTGAGACTTGGCAACTTTGAGATGTACTGTGGGCCATCCTGGGCCATTTTGGGGGGATATCTGTATGTATTTTCTTGTGGACTAATTAGATTCCCCAGAGAAGAATCTTCTAATTTCCTACTTGGATGGTAAAGCAAACTGCCAAGGTTCTGGGAAATGAGTGGGAAAGTGTTGGGATGCATATATTTAGTGTATAAATCCATCTTCATATTGTGTCTGGGATCACCCTGGCTGCAGAGCTTCATTCACTTTTACCCTTTCTGGAGAATAAACTTCCAAAGTTGGGTAGTGGAGGGGCAGTTACCTCCTGGGTGGAGTTGGGGAGGGATTTGGGGTTTCACTGCTTAAACTTTGGGGTATAGTGTAGGGTAATTGTTCGGGCCTGTTTAGTTGAGGCATCCCCAAAAATCAGTATCTGCTCCCAGGGCTGATCTCTTCCTTAAGCTATAAATCTTTTTCTGGGATCTAAATGGGGAAACGGTTTGGGGAGGGAATTCACTCTGTAAAATCCTAGATCCTGTTGAACCCCTGCCTTCAGTTGTGCATGATGTGCCTGACTCTCCTGGTTCGTCTTCCCCAGAAAGTAAAACTTTGGTTATCTGCCAGGGTAGGAGAATGCGCATCTTGGGGGTCTAACTGCTTCTTATTCAGACTTTAAATGGGTCCCTCCTTTTTGAGCTCCCTTCTTTGTTTTACAAAAATTTTTATTATTTTTTTAAAAATTTTAATATTTATTTGAGAGAGGGAGAGAGAGAGAGACACCCCATGAGTGTGGGAGGGGCACAGAGGGAGGGAGACACAGAATCCGAAGCAGGCTCCAGGCTCTGAGCTGTCAGTACAGAGCCCCATATGGGGCTTGAACTCAGAAATAGTGAGATCGTGACTGAGCCGAAGTCGGATGCTTAACTGACTGAGCCACCCAGTGCCCCTTAAAGATTTTATTTTTAAGTAATCTGTACACCAAACGTGAGCTTGAACTCAACCCTGAGATCAAGAGTTGCAGGCTCTACCAGCTGAGCTAGCCAGGTACCCCTTGAACTCCCTTCTCTTGACCTTCATAGGTATTGTTGCTTCTATTCCTGAGCCTTTCTGAGGTCCTGTAACTTGCTTCTGGTCTTTGCCTGCTGCTGGCTTAGATTTTCATTCTTTTGGCCTGCTCATCACTCAGTTATGTGCTTTCTTCTTTCAAAATTGTATTGTTCTTGTCTGCTTTTTAAAAAAAATTTTTTTTAAGTTTTTTTTAACGTTTATTCATTTTTGAGAGACTGAGAGAGACAGAGCATGAGTGGGGAAGGGGCAGAGAGAGAGGGAGACACAGAATCTGAAGCAGGCTCCAGGCTCTGAGCTGTCAGCACAGAGCCCAACGCGGCGCTTGAACTCATGAACCGTGAGATCATGACCTGAGCCGAAGCTGGACACTCAACCGACTGAGCCACCCAGGCACCCTTTCTTCTCTGCTTTTTAATTTTCTTTGTCCGTGAGAGTTTTTCCCTTCTTAAAACCCATTTCTGTCATCTTAATGGGATTTGGAGAGGGAACTGAGGTAAACATGTGCTCAGTCCTTTTTTTTTTTTTTTTCCCCCAGAGAAAACTGATGCACAAAAAAGTAATACAACTTTTCTTAATAAGCTAATAGCAAGCTGAAATTAGATTATTAGTTTTTTGATTCATAGTCTATTATTTCTTCTGCCCCACCACCCACAACAGCCGACACCTTTCATTCTGCACTGAAGAGCCTTCAGTAGTGCTAGATCTTATTAAATCTGAGGAGGGATCCTGTTTGGTTTTTTACTATCATTTTCTTCTATCATTCCTAATAAGTGTGTCCCCGAACTTCATATATGCGTGTGTGTGCGTGTGCTTTTTTACTTAGATTCACTTGAGAATCAGAACCCTAACTGTGTGATAGCACCTAATGGGCTCATATCCCTGCATTGTCACTCAAAGTTTTTGACTGACAAAGAGGAAGCTGGTTTCCCTCTTGAGGTACTGATGTTGCTTGCATTGTCTGCCTCTAGATGTCTATACCCAGCAAAAGTATTGCCCTTCCTTTCTAAGATTTGATGTATAGAACACACTCTTTTAAAAAAAAATCTTTTAATGTTTATTTACTTTTGAGACAATGCAAGAGACAGAGTGCAAACAGTGGAGGGGCAGACAGAGGGAGACACAGAATCCGAAGTGGGTTCCAGGCTCTGAGCTGTCAGCCCAGAGCTTGACGCGGGGCTTGAACTCCCGAACTGTGAGATCATAACCTGAGCTGAAGTTGGACCCTTAACCGACTGAGCCACTCAGGCACCCCTAGAACACACTCTTTTTATATGGAATCAGTTTTAAATGGTATGTGGTCCCCCCTCCTTCCCCATCCTGCATTTTACAAATGAGAACACAGAATTTGGGTGACTGACTTAAAGTCACTTAGCTAACAAGAAGCAGTGTCAACACTGACTGATTTTCTTCTGACTTCCTACCCTGTTTACTCCATCAGAAATTGACTGCATATTGGGAAATGATCTTGACATTTCTGTCAGAGTCAGCTATACCAAATGGGGTCATGTGAGAGTATTCATGTCTTCCAGTTTTCACTGTGGGGAAAACCTTAATCAGGTAAGGATTTTGTTATGTCTGATAGTCTAAATTGCACTTCATAGGCTTTTTTTTTTGCCCCTAAGAGTTTTCTAACTTCTAATGCTGTGATTGTATCTTAATGACATTTTTAGGGTAAATGTGTAACTCTTCTTTCTCTTCACAGCTGCATCAAGATCTCATTATGCATCAGAAAAATGAAAAAACAGAAGAAAATTTTATGGAGGAAAGGAATCCACTTAGCCTTTTCTGAGAAATGGAATACTGGATTTGGAGGCTTTAAGAAGTTCTGCTTTCACCAACACTTGTGCATTCTGAAAGCCAAATTGGGAAGGCCAGTTATTTGGAGCAGGCAGCTGAGGCATTTCCAGTGCAGAAAGAAGGCCCTTCAAATCCAGAAGACATGGATCCAGGATGCACCTTTTTTTGCTAAGGCAAAGTCCAGTGTGGCTCTTCAGAATGTTAGTACTTTGCCCTCTAAAGTGAAAAGAAAAGACTCTAAACACTTCATTTCCTCCTCAAGGACCCTCCTGAAACTCCAAGCAGAGAGGCTGCTATCATCAACAAAGAACTCTGACCATGAATACTGTGGAGATAAAAGTCTCTTGAAGGCGGTTGCGGACTTACCAGCAAATAGTGTTTTAGGTCAGGTCAGTGGTCACAGACCTAGGACGGAGCCACAAGCTTCTGACTTTCCCATGAAGTTCAATGGGGAGAGCCAAAGTCCAGGTGAGAGTGGCACAATTGTGGTCACCTTGAGCAACCATAAGAGAAAGCGCTTTTGTTATGGCTGCTACCAAGGGCTGGAGCACCACAGGAATGGGGGACCCCTGATTCCAAAAAAGTTTCAACTTAACCAACATAGAAGAATAAAAGTATCTCCTCTTATGATGTATGAGAAATTATCCATGATTAGATTTCGGTACAGGATTCTCAGATCCCAGCACTTCAGAACAAAAAGCAAAGTTTGCAAGCTAAAAAAAGCCCAGCGAAGCTGGGTGCAGGTCACTGGGGACCATCAAGAGACCCTTAGGGAAAACAGTGAGGGTGGCAGTTGCAGCCCATTCCCTTCCCCAGAACCTAAAGACCCTTCTTGTCGGCATCAACCATACTTCCCAGATATGGACAGCAATGCTGTGATGAAGGGAAAGAACTCTCATGTGCCTGATGGCCACACTAAAGGAAGCCCTTTCTTGGGCAAGGAGCTTAGTTTAGATGAAGCATTCCCTGACCAACAGAATGGTAGTGTCACATACACCTGGGACCAGTCACCCTGTTCTCCTAAGTGGGAGTGTACAGAGCTGATTCATGATATCCCCTTATCAGAACATGATTCTAGTAACATGTTTATCTCAGAAAACGAAAGAGAAGTTATGACTCTGGGTCAGGAAAATCGGACAAGTACTGTCAGTGATGACAGAGTAAAACTGCCCATGTCTGGGGCAGATCAGTCTGTGAGTGATGTAGATGGGCCTGTGTCCGAAAAGACTGAGAGCTCATGCCAGATGGATGAGGATGGATCTCTCAAGCAGAACATTCTTAGTTCTAAGTTGCTGGACCACCCTTACTGTAAAAGTCCACTGGAGGCTCCTCTGACATGCAGTGGACTCAAACTCGAAAATCAAGCAGGAGGTGGGAGGAACAGTCAGAAAGCATCTCCTGTGGATGACGAACAGCTGTCAATCTGCCTTTCTGGTACGCACTCTTCCTTTATTCTCCCTCAACCTGCGGCCCACACTTGCTGTCCATTATCTTTTCTTTCTTTGTTCTTTTTTTAAGTTTGTTTCTTTTTGAGAGACAGAATGAGTTGGGGGAGGGGCAGAGAGAGGGGGGGAGAGAGAATCCCAATCAGGCTCCGTACTGTTCCCACGGAGCCCGATGTGGAGCTCAAACTCACAAACCATGAGATCATGACCTGAGCCAAAACCAAGAGTTGGATGCCTAACCGACTGAGCCACCCAAGTGCCCCCCATTATCTTTTCTGGGAGATTCCTGTTTTTTCCTTCCACACATGGATTTCCCTGTAAGCATTTAGACATTCTTCTTTGAAGTCTTCTATATTGCTGTATTATGGAGATGTTCAATACTTTAAGTTTTGGTTGATGATATTTGTGTTGCTTCCAGTTGTTTTCTTCTATAAATGATAGTGCAATGAAACTACTTCTATATACTTTAACAGTTTTTTCTCTAAGTTAAATTTGTAGTAGTGGAATTGATGATGAACAAATACACTTAAAATTTTAAGAGAATTGTGAAATTACCCTCCAAAAAGTTGAACCAGTTTACACTTGTTAAAATTTACTAATCTTCTCTTCTAGATCACCTGAGAGTTGTTTTGATTTGTGTTTTTGAGTTTAAAGTTTGAACATCTTTTTCTGTGTTTCTTGGCCATCTTTGGTTTGTATATAATTTTCCTTTGCCTAGAAGTTCCTATATGCCAGGCACTGTGCTAGTTCTGAGACTGTGGCAGTGAGCAACAGTGATTCCTACCTTGTTAAATTTTAATTACAAATGTCCTAAGAGTTTAAGTTTTTCTTCCCCAAAGGTAAAAGTACCCTGACTTTGAGTGTGATAATTTCGCTTAAAGGAAATTGTCAATTCTTCATTGTGAAACTTATCTATCTTTAATGGCTTCAAGTTTTTACGTCATACTTTAAAAAGTCTTCTTGTCAAAATCTACCCCATGAGTAAGCTGGTGTAAACATTTTTGGAAGACAATATGGCAATATTAGTCTTTGGCCCATTCGCCTTCTTGCAGTTTATCCAAAATAGGAATATATTTATTTGTATAGGGACATTACTTATAGTATTGTCCTGGTAGTAAAAAAACTGGAGACAACTGGAGCACCTGGGTGGCTCAGTCAGTTGAGCGTCCGACTTCGGCTCAGGTCATGATCTCGTGGTTCGTGAGTTCGAGCCCCACGTTGGGCTCTGTGCTGACAATTCAGAGCCTGGAGTATGCTTTGGATTCTGTGTCCCCCCTCTCTCTCCGCCCACCCCTACTTGCTCTCTGTCTCTCTCTGTCTTTCAAAAATGAATAAACATAAAAAAATTTTTTTTTTTTTATAAAAACGAAACAAAACTGGAGACAACCAAAAAAAAAAGTTTCTATGGAAGTATAAATTACAGCACATCTGGGCAATAGTACATTATGAAGCTGTTAAAAAGTTCAGTCTATATTTTGAACTGAAAGCTGTCTACATAAAGTGAAAAAAGCAAGTTGCAAAACAGAATGATGCCACTTTGTTAAGAGATATACACACAAATGGAGCATATGAGTAGAAGTGTGCACACACATTTGTATCGGCCACATCTGGAAATATATATCAAATTGTTATAAAGGGCTTTTCTGGGGAATTAGGAGAATTACTTCTTGGTGGTTTAAACAATTCTGAGCACTTTGTTTTCTTAACCATTAAGTATGTATAGAAAGTTTTTCTCCACAAAAAGACACAGAGTAGTACAGAGTCCTAGCAAATCTTTAAAAACAAAACAGTTTCTTTTGTTTATACTGTCTTAGAATAGGGAAAGGCAAATTCTCTACTATAAAGTTAGCAAAACCATATAATACATAAACCTGAAAAAGTAAGCATTTATGCATAGATACCAATTAACTTAAAGAGATGTAGCACTTCCAAAAGCAATTGATCAATTGACTAATGGCATACAGTAAGACTGTAGTGTGACATGAGGAAGTAGGCATTTTTACAGAATGCACACTTGGTGATCTGCAAAGTAATTCATTATTTTAATAGACTGAGGAAAGAAGAACCAGAAGAACCATTTTTGGGGTTTTACTTAGCATCTCCATTCTGATTGAAAAGGGTTGAAGGCAGAGCAACAGCTACTGCCCATCACAGCCCTCCCTGCACCAGCAAAAAAAAAAAAAAAAATTACCCGAGTAGAGATAAGCCCACGATCTATCACCAAATATGAGGAAAGCCAGCACAATGAAAAGGACAAATTCAACAAATAAAGGAACTAAACCTGAATAATCAGGATTAATAGAGCAATTAGAATAGGAATCCATACGGGACAATCAGTATAGTGAATGCTCCTTTAACTGACTTCTATAGCATTAGTTAATACTAAGTTCCACGGCATGGTGAATGCTGGCTTTTCTCTAATAGAACTACACATGTTCACTGCAGTAGATTGATACACTTATCAAGAGCCAGTTGTACTTACTACAGTTTACTTACTGTTTTATAATTGTAAATATTGCATAAAACTGGTTTTGGAAGGAAAAAAAATAGATTCCTATGTCAGTATATTCCAGGTAGATTAAAAATTTAACCAATTAGAAACAAACACACACAAACCTGTACACAGATGTTCATAGCATCATTATTCATCATAGCCAAAAAGTAGAAACAATCCAAATGTCCATCAACTGATGAACAAGTAAGTAAAATTTGGTATTTTATACAATCGGATATTCTGGCATAAAAAGGAATGAAGTACTGCTGTATGTTTCAGTGTGGATGAACCTTGAAAACATGCTAAGTAAAAAGAGCCAGGCACAAAAGGCCACATACTGTGTGATTCTATTGATTTGCAATGTCCATGGTAGGCAAATATAGAGATAGAAAGTAGGTTAATAGTTGCCAGGGGCTGTAGAGAGGAAGTAATGAGGAGTGACTCCTAACTGGTACAAAGTTTCTTGTGGAGTAATATGAATGTTACTAAATTAGGTGATAGTAATGGTTGGACAACTCCGAATTCCCCCCTCCCCCCCCCAAAAAAAATGAATTTTACACTTTAGAAGAGTAATTTTTTGTGGTATGTGAATCACGGGTCAGTAAAGCTATTAAAGAGAACACATTTTATAACACCATTTTATAATTTCACATTAATAATACATTTAATAATTTTCTGTTATTTTTTTGAGAGAGTGTATGTGCAGAGATGGGACAGAGGGAGAGAGAGAGAATCCCAAGCAGGCTTAATGCCCAGCGTAGATCCCAGTCTCACCATGAGATCATGACCTGAGCCAAAATCAAGAGTCAGACATTCAATCAACTGAGCTACCCAGGCGTCCCAATAATACATTTTAAAGCCTGATAGGAAACTCAGACGCAATATACCAGTTTGACTCCATAAACACTAAAGCTGCGTGTGTATATAAGAAGTCATTAATGAAAATTTAGAACTTTTAGATATGCATGTCCTTTGACCCAGAGATTTAACTTTTAGTGAGTGTGTTGTGAGGAAACAACAGAACCAGGATATATCAAGGGCTTTAGTTGTGACATTAATTGGAGAGCTAAAAAATTAACAAATGGTCCCCAGTAGGGAATTGTTTATGGCATACCCATTTACTGGGTTACTAGATTGTTTTGAATTGGCCTAGGGAAAAAAAAATTCCATAGTGTATTAAATAGGATAAAATAACTTCAAAAAGAGAAACTAGAGTGCTCCTTACATGTTGAATAAATAATGTTCATATTAAAGGGCATAAAAGTTCTAAAGGAATTACAGGATGATTGCCATTTTATTTTAAAATATTTATGGTCATGTATTAGAAAAAAAATACTGGGGCACCTGGGTGGCTCAGTTGGTTCGGTGTCCAACTTCGGCTCAGGTCATGGTCTCACGGCTTATGATTTTGAGCCCCATGTGGGGCTCTGTGTTGACAGCTCAGAGCCTGGAGCCTGTTTTGGATTCTGTGTCTCCCTCTCTCTCTGCCCCTCCCCCACTTGCGCTCTGTCTTTCCCTCTCTCTCAAAAATAAATAAATATTAAAAAAAAAAAAAAATCCTGGGCCCGTGGGTAGCTCAGTCGATTGAGCACTGAGCGTCTGACTCTTGATTTAGGCTTCAATTTACATCAAAATGAATTCCAACTGTAAATAAAAGATTTAGTTAATAGTTCTAATATTATTTGAGTGATCTTTTCCCTGTGGTTATGAGTTGCTACCTGTTATTAGGTCTCTTTCTGGATTTGGTTTTTCAATTTCTATACTAGTAGTAGTCTGTCTTAATTCTAGTAGTTTTATAATTTTTTTTAAAAAGTTTATTTTGACAGTGTGTGTGAGCAGAGGAGGGGCAGAGAATCCCAGGTAGGCTCTGTGCTATCAGCACAGAGCCCGGCGAAGGGCTCACACTCACAAACCATGAGATCGTGCCCTGAGCCAAAATCCAGGGTGGGACGCTTAACCAGTGGAGCCACCCACTTGCCCCAGTTTTATAATTTGATGGGAGTAGGCCCTTCTCCTCTCTTGCCCTCCCTTATTCACCTCTCCTCTTTAATTCTTTTCAAAAATTTCTAGGAATTTCTCATGTTTTGGTCCCAAGATGAATTTTAGATTTGTTTTTTCAATTAAACAAACAAAAATAATGGCTTTGATTGGTATTGCATCACATTTATAGACTAAGGGGAAATTACATTTATTACAATACTGAGTTTTCCTGTCTAAAAACAAAGAATTACTCCATTTATTGACCTATGTCCTTTCACCAGAATTTTGTGCTTTTCACTTAGGCTTGCACATTTCTTAAGTTTAGTCTTAGCTATTTCATGCCTTATTTTGTCATTAAGATTTTGTTTTAAGTAATCTCTGCATCTGATGTTGGGCTCGAACCTACAACCCTAAGATCAAGAGTGGCATGCCCCACTGAGCCAGCCAGACGTCCCATGCCTTCCTTATTTTTGATGGGACCTTTCTGACATGTGTATTGTATTTTGTTGAAGAAGCAAATGGTTCCATTTCTTGTATGCACAACACAACCTCATTCCACATTCATGGTGGGATGTGACCTGTCAATTGCCTTTAGAAAAACTATCCACATTTGGTTTAAGATGAGCAATTTAACTTCTGAAATAACACTTCAGGTTTTGTTTTTCATATTATTTCCTTTTGTGGGTTTTTTTTTAATTCTTAGTTTATTAATCCTCTCATGAAGGATTTCTGCAGTATTTATCTGCACAATCACCACAGATAAAGTCACTGTAGAATCTTTACTCCTTTTTGCTGGCACCAACATTGGCTTTTGCAGTCCCCCTGACTTTCTGCATTCTGTTCTTGTGTTCTTTTGTTGTTTTCTTGAGGTCTTTTTCTTTTCATACAGGCCGTCTTACAAGACTGTGGGTTCGTTTTTCTTTGCATAATCCAAGGACTCATAAATCATGCCAAAGCCAGTCGCCTTGCCACCACCAAAATGGGTTCTGTATCCAAATACAAAGATGACATCTGATGTGGTCTTGTACATTTTGGCTATTTTCCCCCGAATTTCTGACGTAGGTACTTTTGCCTTTTCCAGATGAAGAACATCAGTGACCACTTGTTTCTGCTGAAATAGTGGACTGGTCATGAACTTGCTGGTCCCAACAGTTACTGTTGTGTTGTTCATGATGGGTGAGCTTCTAGCAGCCAGGGAGGAAGAGTTACTACCTTTTGTTACTACCTTTTGTGCTGGCAGATGGACTATAATTTGAATTCTAGTTTTTGTTTTCTTTTTCCCCTAACATTTTATCATTTCTTTCTTGGTCACATTGAAGTTTTGGTATTATGCCAAATGCATTTTTCCTTTTTGGTTCATTAGTTTGTGAATGCAAGTGGGTAAAAAATAATGGGTTTAATTCTCATCTTAAGAAGCCATTTTCTGGGTAATTCTTGGCCAGGGGGTATTAAAAGGAAAAGATGCAGTGAAGAACAAGTTGCTTTTGTAGAGAAAAGATAATAGGTATCTCCTGCTTTGGAGGCAGCATAGGTTAATAGTTAATGGTTAACTTTCTGTGGTCATATAACCTATAATCAGAATCTTACTCTGCCATATGCTACTTAAGGGTTCTTGGGAAAGTTACTTAACCTCCCTAAGCTTCCTACCTCCATTGGTAAAGTAGGGATGCTATCTAACACAGGGTAGTTAAAAGGATGAGATGTAGTAGTGCTTGGTTTATGATAATGCTATTTGAATGCAGTTTTACTTCTGGTCCCAGTGAGATGCGTGTACCAATAAGACATTGTCCTCTAGGGTTCTCCTTGAACATCCGCACAGGACCTTTCTACTGCATTAGAAATCCATGTTTATCATCTGAAAGTGAAAACAAAAATGCAGATAAGAGGAAACAAAAATAACTTAAAATCCCCCTAATACTACCTGCCATAGATAACACTGTTAAGAGGGATACCTCTTTCCTATGATACTAGTTTCGAATTGGGGTCAATATCCCATTGATAGAGGAGACTGCTTTCTTATTTGAAGAGTCTCAGGTTGCTGAGCCTACAGTTTACTCTTTTATTATTAGGGGCATTATTTTTGTATGAAATTTGCTCTTCAAATGCAGTTTCTCAAATGTTGGGATTCCTTATCTTCTATTTGAGTTCATTCTCCCATGTAGACAGACATAAGGCTGTTCTTAGGTAACCTGTAAACACTTGTTGGCAAATACAAGTTTAGAAGCCCCAAATCTTTACCTCCTTCTCTTATTAAGCTGGAACAAAGGATTCCCTTTCTGTCTTCTTTATGCCTAAAGCCTACACCAGAACCAGGCATAAACAATCAGCGTTTTCCTGTTTACTATATCCTGACCTTTGCTCTGAAGCCTTTCAAATTGGGAGCCTTCTGGTAGGAGACTAACAAAAGGAAGATCTGTTTTTCACACCTTTGTCTGACTCTCCCTCAAAAAAATCCACCCTGTTCTTGGGACAGTTACTCCATTGTTCTCTTTCCTGTCCATTTTGTACTGATGTGTACCAGAGGCCATTCTTGAAGGTAGAAAGGGAACTGGGTAAAATAAGTGGCTAACAGTGCTCATTCTTCCCATCTTAATTCTGGAGACTTTTAGACTGATGGTTAATTAGGTTATTGCTCTCCCCATTCAGCATCAGTGAATGTCCTAAGTCATGTCAGCATTTTTGTAAGCCTTTCTTTCCCTCGGCTTCTGTGTATTTCCTTAGAAATAAAGCCCTGATTTTATTTCCTAGGACCTTTTTAAGTATGTTTGTTCAGTGGGTCCTCGTGGAAGCCATTAAAATGCGTATACATCTTATTTGACCCAAAGACTGTCCTATTCTGGCCAAGAAGTCATCCTTTAATTCTGCTTCACCTTTTTTTTTTTTCCAACGTTTTTTATTTATTTTTGGGACAGAGAGAGACAGAGCATGAACGGGGGAGGGGCAGAGAGAAAGGGAGACACAGAATCGGAAACAGGCTCCAGGCTCCGAGCCATCAGCCCAGAGCCTGACGCGGGGCTCAAACTCACGGACCGCGAGATCGTGACCTGGCTGAAGTCGGACGCTTAACCGACTGCGCCACCCAGGTGCCCCTGCTTCACCTTTTAAAATATGCTGACACACACTTACCAAATAATAGTGACTGCGATATCAACAAATCCCTCAACAAATTGTGGTTTTTGAAAAGATAACTCCTTTAGGGGCACCCGGGTGGCTCAGTTGGTTGAGCATTCAGCTTCAGCTTAAGTCATG
This sequence comes from Neofelis nebulosa, assembly GCF_028018385.1. Classification (NCBI taxonomy): domain Eukaryota; kingdom Metazoa; phylum Chordata; class Mammalia; order Carnivora; family Felidae; genus Neofelis; species Neofelis nebulosa. The sequence goes on along the minus strand of NC_080786.1, from coordinate 86,902,721 downwards.
ATCTCAGGGTTTGTGATTTCGAGCCCCGCATTGGGCTTGCTGCTGTTAGCTCTGAGCCCGCTTTGGATCCTCTGTAGCCCTGCCACCCCTTCCCCACTCATGCGCACATGCGCTCTCTCTCAAAAATAAAAAAATATTTTAAAAAAGAAAACTCCTTTAGTTACCAGATGTGATACACATTTAACCAGGTGATTAAACCATTTTAGATTTCACTCTTTAGAAGGGAAGATTCTTCTTCAAGGTTAAACTACTGAGTGATGTCAATCTTCAGTTTTAGCTAGCCATTTTCTAACAGTGCATCAGTAGCTTTAAAAATCCAATGTGAAATGATACCTTAAGGCATTTCTCTCTGGATTGGAATGGTGAGGGCCTGATCTATTTTATTTTTTACAAAACATAACTTTTAATTAAAAGATTTCCGTATAGCGTAATGTATAGGTTAGATGTGTAGGAAGTGTTGTGTATAGGTTAAATATTGGGAGAACGACTTTTGCTGAAAATGGTTTTTCCATTGTAATTTCTCTTCCTTTATTTAAGGATTCCTAGATGAGGTTATGAAGAAGTATGGCAGTTTGGTCCCACTCAGTGAAAAAGACGTCCTTGGAAGACTAAAAGATGTCTTTAATGAAGACTTTTCTAATAGGTTTGTCAATAATGCTTAATTTAAGCCCTTGAAAATAAAATTGTTGGCACATGTGACTTTAAAAAAAGAAGATACTTAGTAAATTTAGTGGAACTCGTGTTTCTTTTCTTTCAAAATCTTTCTTTTTCAGAAAACCATTTATCAATAGAGAAATAACAAACTATCGGGCCAGGCATCAAAAATGCAACTTCCGCATCTTCTACAATAAGCACATGCTGGATATGGATGATCTGGCAACTCTGGATGGTCAGAATTGGCTGAATGACCAGGTTAGTGTATTGTAGGTTCTCAGTGTGGAAAAGTTGCAGAGGATGTTGGATAATAAAATATAATTAACCTTTGGGTTGGTCTCATAGTTATGTTTTGAATCAAGGATTCTTTACCCTTACTAAAGCTACTCATTCACCAACCTCAGCATCCAAAAGGTTTGATTACTGTTAACGGGTGTCAGTGTTATTCATTCTGATGGGATGTTCTGAATTGTATAGGGTTAGTAAGCTGGTTTTATGTTGACTTTTTATAGGTCATTAATATGTATGGTGAGCTGATAATGGATGCAGTCCCAGACAAAGTAAGTGAAAGTTACTCTTCAGGAGAGAGAATTCTTGTGTATTAAAATGAGGTTTCTTTTTAACTTGATGTCATTATTTGATATTCCTTCGATTTTTAAAGGTTTTGATTTTATCTTGATCAGGCGCTAACAGGTTGGGCATAGGTTCTAGACAATATTTGAGCATAAGAAAGTCAGATTGCCAGTGTTTTCCTACATGTTCATTTACTTTTGAGAGCGAGCGAGCATGAGCGGGAGAGGGACAAAAAGAGGAAACACAGAATCTGAAGTGGGCTTCAGGCTCTGAGCTGTTAGCACAGAGCCTGTCGTTGGGCTTGAACCCACGAACTGCAAGATCATGACTTGAGCGGAAGTCAGACACTCAACCGGACTGAGCCATCCAGGCGTGCCCCACCTTTTTTTTTTTTAAGATTTAATTTAAGATTTAAGTAATCTCTGTATGAGTGGCTTGAATTCCCAATCCAAGATCAAGAGTCACACACTCCACCAACTGAACCAGACAGGCACCCCAAGGAGGCTTTTTTAAGGTGTGAAAAAAGTTGGGGCACCTGGGTGGTTCAGTCAGTTGAGCATCCAACTCTGGCTCAGATCATAATCTCCCAGTTGGTGAGTTTTAGTCCTGCATCGGGCTCACTGCTGTCTTTGCAGAGCCCACTTCGGATCCTCTGGCCCCTTTCTCTCTGCCCCTCCCCCCATTCGAACTTGCTCTCAAAAATAAAAAACAACTGAGTATATTTTAAGATCTTACTGGCTTTATTCAAATCATTCATGAATCAGGCAGCATCCCATCTAACAAGTAAAAAGGAGCTTTGAAGAGCTGTACAAAATGGAAGACTTATAAGGCAGAAGGGGGCAGGACAAGGGGGTTATTAGTAAGAGTAGATTGATTGGAGCAAAGTTACCTTACTTGAGGGGAAGACCAGGCCTAACAGGCAGGTTACCTAAGTAGTGCTGAGCAGGTAGTTCTATTAAGATTACAGTCCTGGGAGAGGCTGAAGTTGCAATTAGGTTAGGTATTTTTGGTTTGGTGACATGGGCTAAGCACAAGTCAGCACTAAGTTAGACTCTATTTTGGGTCTGTTGTCTCTTTTTTAACAGTGAGGAGATGCACAAAAAGTGTATTTTTGCTTTAAGTTTTTCAATTTAACTTAAAGTCTTATTCTTTTTAAAGATGTAATAAAGTGGTATTCATTGTCACTTTTTCTTGGATTAATCTTGGGTATTCTGTTCAAATACAGACAAACCCTCCTTAAACTCTAAAATTCCCATAGAGTTTTGTTACTATTAAAATTATTTTTTTTAATTTAATGTGTTAATTTTTCTGAGTATTTAGATTGTCTGATGGGTAACTTTTGATTTCAGTATCTAAAATCTTTCCAAATACTTTTATAAATCTAATAATTTAAACAGATAAATATAATGAGTCGGAGATTCCAACACTTTATGAATATAGACAAAATGTTTTACAACTTTCCACTTAAAATTGCAATTCTGTTGCATTTTAAATTGGAATCATGAGGTTAATCTGTTGGATTCTCTATTATGTGAAATTCTCTTAATCACCAGAAAGTTTAAACCTAAACACATATTATAGATGACTTTTAACATAAAGGTGTTAATTTTAAGGGTATAATTTACCTTCATTATTTCTACATTATATTTAATTCTGAACCTTCATTGGATTAAAAGGACACTTACAGTCCCCAGACCAGTAGCACCAACATTACCTAGGAATTTACCAGAGATGTAAAAGTTTGAACTCTAACCTACCCCTACTGAATCAGAAACTGGAGGTGGGGCCCAACAATCTGCTTTCACAAGCTGTCCGGATTCGAATGCACACAGAGTTTGAGAATCACTTTTCTTAGAAATAGCTATTACAAGCTCTTTTTATTGATATCTTAAGCTGCAGAGATCTCAGAACAGTGTGCATTAGGATTTTTTGGAAGGTTTATCAAACCAAACTGTTGAGCTCCACGCTCAGTTTCTGCATTAGTAAATGGTCTGGGGTAGGGCCTGAAAATTTGCATTTTAAGAAGTTCCTGGGGATGCTGATACTGCTGATCTGGTGACCACATCCTGAGAACCTCAACACTGAGGGAACATTTTTTTCATCTCAAGCGAATCCATTACTGAGTGAACACATTAAGACCACAATATGTTTACTAGCTCACATGAGCTGATCCTAATTTATAAGCCAGAAATTTGATGTCAGGACACGATGTTCCATATGACCAGGTTAATTATTTCTGTGCTAGAAATGATCATGTTAAGGCTTTTTAACAGTTATGAAAGCAGGAGTCTGCAAGTCCATATCCTTCAGATGGGGTTAGTTTTGTAATCCATATCCCTTGAGTTCAAGGTAATGTTACCTCATTCTTTCTTAGCCTCTTTCAGTTTTATCACCTGATTTGGAGAGATTTGTCAGGTTGCTTCTCTACTTGATTGGATTCAGGTAATCTATTTATTTACTGTCCCATTCCAGTTCTGACTATAGACCACAGTGTAAGGTTATTCTAAGAAAATTTGGAACAGAATCTTCTGTGAATCAGGTAATGTGTTTTCTATAGAAGAAACTTTTCCTCCTTTTGGTCTGTCTTACATACAAGGGTTTTTAAATTTCCATGTTCTTTTGAAGTTAAATCTGGGTACAGCTTAATATAATCTGGGTGCTTATATTTGATGTCTCTTCTAGGTTCACTTCTTCAACAGCTTTTTTCATAGACAGCTGGTAACCAAAGGATATAATGGAGTAAAAAGATGGACTAAAAAGGTATTCTCTTTATTTCTTTTTTATTCTAAATGTGAAATGCAAATAAGCCACTTTGAGTTGGAAGGATAACAACTTTAATGTCCATATGATACTGATTAGAAATAGACGCTTAAAAAAAAACCACTCTTTTAATATAATTATTTCTTATTGTTTTTTACATCCTGTTGTTTGAAACACAAGACACTAATAAAACTCCAAGTCTGTCCAGTTGATTGGATTATGCTCTAAATGAAAGCACTGGGCTGGAAGTTAATGGTTCCAGCATTGTCATTAGCTTGCTGTGCAACTTGGACGAGACACTTATTTGGGCTTCAGAATGCTTCATTTGGGCTTCATAAAACAAAATGATAAAATCAGCATAACCCTTAAAGCTCCTTGCAACCTTAATTTCTCTCTGGAGTCATTTACTAGTGCCAGAAACATTATTTTAAAAGCCCATTTATATTCTGTTTTTGATATTTTGACATAATTACCGAGTTTAGATTCCACAGTTACAGGTTTAGAGATACTGGAGCATTTTGTCTTTTTATACTGGATAGGTTATAGAAAATTAAGAGTAAGTCTTGTCTTGAGTAGTTGTGGATGGAAATAATTTTTTGCAAAGTAAAACACCTGACTGAACATGACTATTTAGGTAATATGTGCAAAGCATTATCAGTAATGCCAAGATAAACATGGCTGAAGGGTACAAATCCAGGGGAATAGATAGAATGAACTCAGGACTCAGACCTGGGTTCAGATCCTGCTGTAGCCACTTAACAAGTTGTAAGACCTTGGGCAGATGACTTAATTCCTCTAAAGCTTCAGTTTCCTCATTTGTCAAATGGTAGTATCACAAGTATTTACCTTGCTGAGAGGATTAAATGAGATAATTTGTGTAAATCACTAAGCACAACAGTAAATCACTAAGCACATCATTATATTATGATGGTAGAAACATGGGCAGCAGCTAGTGTAGCTGGAGTACAGAGAGCAAAGAAGAGAGTGGCATGAAGTGGACCTGATCTCGTGATGTAGGGCATTAAGGTTTAGATTTTGAATTTTACTCTAAATGTATAGGAATCTATTGAAGAGTTTTTGGTGACATCATCCAATTTGTAGTCTTTGCTCTAGCAGCACTGAAGAAGATGGATTAGTGTGGGAGCAAAGCTGATGTGGGTAGAACAGGAGGCCACTGCAAAGTACCATTAGTGGTACTTTGGATTAGAATGGTAGCAGGATAGATGGGATATGTACATAAATATGATCTAGGAAGTAAAATCAACAGGACTTGGGTGACAGATTGGTTATGGGGATGAAGGAGAAGGAAATGTGAAAGATGACTTCCAAGTACAGTATATGATTATCTTTTCCTCATCTACATAACTCTTCTTGGTTAAGTAGCATCCCACTGTATGGGTATATTTTTTAAATTGACCAGTCCCCTAATAGTTATCCTTAATTTTTCTTGGATAAACACCAATACAGCCTATCCAGTGGTACAAGCCACATACAGGCATACCTTCTTTTATTGTGCTTCACTTTATTGTGCTTCACAGATACTGCGCTTTTTACAAATTGATTTGTGGCAATCCTGCATCAAGTAAGTCTATTGGCGCCGTGTTTCCAACAGCATTTGCTCACGTTGTGTCTTTGTGTCACATTTTGGTAATTCTTGTAGTATTTCAAACTTTATTATTATTATATTTTTTATAGTGATCAGTGATCCTTGATGTTAGTATAGCCATTGTTCTGGGGTGCCACGAACTGTACCCATAGAAGATGGCAAACTTATGTATGTTCTGACTGCTCCCCCCACCAACTGTTCCCGTCTCTCTCCCTTTGGGCCTTTCTATTCCCTAGATACACAGCAATATTGAAATTAGACCAGTAACACCACAGTGTGTTCAAGTGAAAGGAAGAGTCCTATGCCTCTCACTTTAAATCAAAAGCTAGAAATTATCAAGTTTAGTGAGGAAGGCATACTGAAAGCTGAGATTGGCTGGAAGCTAGGCCTCCTGTGCCAGACAAGTTGTGAACACAGAAGAAAAGTTCTTGAAGGCTACTCCAATGAACACATGGATGACAAAGTGAAAACAGCCTTATTGCTGATACGGCAAAGGTTTTAGTAGTCTGTATAGAAGATCAAACCAGACAAAACAGTCCCTTACGCCAAAGCCTAATCTAGTGCAAGACCCTGACTGTCTTCAGTTCCGTGAATGCTGAGAGAGATGAGGAAACTGAAAGAAGAAAAATTTGAAGCTAGCGGAGGTTGGCTCATGAGGTTTAAAGAAAGAAGCCGTCTCCATAGCATAAAAGTGCAAGGTGAAGCAGCAGCAGGTGCTGGTGTAGAAGCTGCAGCAAGTTATTTGGAAGATCTGGCTCAGATAATTCATAAAGGTGACGACACTAAGCAACAGATTTTCAGTGTAGATGAAACAGACTTCTATTGGCAGAAGATGCCATCTAGGACCTTAATAGCTAGAGAAGAAAAAGTCAATACTTGGCTTCAAAGGACAGGCTGACTCTCTTGTTAGGTAGGGGCTTATGTGGCTTGGTGACTTGAAGTTGAAGCCAGTGCTCATTTACCATTCTGAAAATCCTAAGGCCCTTAAGAATTATGTTAAACCTACTCTGCCTGGGCTCTGTAAATGGAACAACAAAGCCTGGACGACAGCACATCTGGTCACAACATGATTTACTGATTATTTTAAGCCCACTGTTGAGACCTACTACTCAGAAAGATTCCTTTCAAAATAAGACCTGTCGGGGCGCCTGGGTGGCGCAGTCGGTTAAGCGTCCGACTTCAGCCAGGTCACGATCTCGCGGTCCGTGAGTTCGAGCCCCGCGTCAGGCTCTGGGCTGATGGCTCGGAGCCTGGAGCCTGTTTCCCATTCTGTGTCTCCCTCTCTCTCTGCCCCTCCCCCGTTCATGCTCTGTCTCTCTCTGTCCCAAAAATAAATAAAAAATGTTGAAAAAAAAAAAAAAATTTTCAAAATAAGACCTGTCATTGACAATGCACCTGGTTACCCTAAGAGCCCTGATGGAGATGTCCAACGAGATTAATATTTTTATGCCTGCATAACCTCTGTTCTGCAGCCCATAGACCAAGGAGTAATTTCAATTTTCAAGTCAGATTATTTAAGACATACTTTTTATAAGGCTATAGCTGCCATAGATGGTGTGTGATTCCTCTGATGTATCTGGGCAAAGTAAATTGAAAATCTTCTGGAAAGGATTCACCATTCTAGGTGCCCCATTAAGAACATTTATGATTCATGGGAAGAGGTCAAAATATCAAAATTAACAGGAGTTTAGATGAAGTGGGTTCCAACTATCATGGATGACTTTGAGGGTTCAAGACTTTAGTGGAAGAAGTAAATGCAGATGTGGGGGAAATAGCAAGAGAACTAGAAGTGGAGCCTGAAGATGGGACTGAATTGCTGCAACCTCTTGATAAAACTTGAATAGATAAGGAGTTGCTTCTTACAGATGAGCAAAGAAAGTGGTTTCTTGAGATGGAATCTGCTCTTAGTAAAGATGCTGTGAGAATTGTTATGGCAACAGAGGATTTAGAATATTATATGCATTTAGTTGATAAAGCAGCAACAGGGTTTGAGAAAATGTACACCAATTGTGAAAGAAGTTCTGTGGGTAAAATGCTATCAAACAGCATCACATGCTACAGAGGAATTGTTCACGAAAGGAAGATTCTATCAGTACTGTAAACTTCATGTTATCCAATTTAAGAAATTACCACAGCCACCCATCCTTCAGTACACTACCATCCCGATCAGTCAGGAGCCATCAACATTTAGGCAAGACCCTCCACCATCAAAAAGATTACAACTCACTAAAAGTGAGTCAGCATTGTTGGTGGTTAGCACTTTTAATAACAAAAAGTATTTTTTATTTAAGGTATGTATATTTTTTGTAGACATAATGCTGCACACTTAATAGGCTACAGTTTGTGTAAACAACTTTTATATGCACTGGGAAACCAAAAAAACTCCTTTGACTCGTTTTATTGCAGTGGTCTGGTACTGAACCCACAATATTTCTGAGGTATGCCTGTATATGCTATATATAAGAAACATAAAAGAAAATGAACAAGAAAGGTTGAAAATAAAGTGACAGTTAAAAAGCGTCTAGGCAAATGTAAACCAAAAGAAAGGAGTGGTAAATAAAAAGAAGGAATGGCAGTATCAGGAGCAGATGAGGTAGAATTTAAGGTAGAAAGTAAACTGTGTGATAAAATTTCAATATATAGGAGGTGCCTGGGTGGCTCAGCCGGTTGAGTGTCCGACTCTTGATTTTCGTTCAGGTCATGATCTCAGGGTTCCATGGACTCAAGCCCTGCATCAGGTTCCACACTGATGGTGCAAAGCCTGCTTGGGATTCTCTCTCTGCCTCTCTCTCAAAATAAATAAACTCAAAAAAAAAAAAAAAAAGAAGAAGAAGAAGAAGAAGAAAGCTAATGGCCATTAAATGCCTTGATCATTAAAGAAAAAATTAAAAACAGAATTTAGTGTTCACTAAATTAGATTACATCAAGATAGATTACAGAATGACCAAGGATTTGAATGCAACAAAAATAAATAAAACAATGGAAATACTAAGAAAACTCCATGAAAGAACTGGTCCATAGGGTAACTGAGTCCATTCTGTGCACAACTTAAAAGTTTATAAAAGAAAAGTGAATTCAGTTACATAAAAATAACTCTGCATTTAAAATAGGAGCAATGTAGGGGCGCCTGGGTGGCTCGGTCGGTTAAGTGTCCGACTTCAGCTCAGGTCACGATCTCGCGGTCCGTGAGTTCGAGCCCCGCGTCGGGCTCTGGGTTGATGGCTCAGAGCCTGGAGCCTGCTTCCGATTCTGTGTCTCCCTCTCTTTCTGGCCCTCCCCCGTTCATGCTCTGTCTCTCTCTGTCTCAAAAATAAATAAACGTTAAAAAAAAAAATTAAAAAAATAAAATAAAATAAAATAGGAGCAATGTAAAAAGACAAATAGTAAACTAGGGAAAATATTTGCCATTAATGTCACAGAACTGATTTTCTTAATATATAAAGGGCTTATACAAATTGATAAGAAAAAGACTACCAACTCAGCAGAAAAATGGGTGGGTGATATGAATGAAAAGGTTTGTAGTAAAGAAAGGTGTTCTGGAAATAAATTCTTTGTCAGGTCTATGTTTTGTGATTGTTTTCTGTCTATAGCTTTTTTACTTATTTTCTTAACCATGTGTTTTGGTAAAGATTTTTAATTTTGATGATTTCTCCATATGGATATCCAGTTCTTCCAATGTCATTTGCTTGAAAAGACTTCTCTTTCCTAGTTTCATTGCTTTGGTACCATTGTAGAAAATCAGCTGACCACATATGTATGGGTCGATTTCTGCACTTTGTGTTCTTATCCATTGATCTCTGTTATTATGCCAATACCACACTGTCTTGATCACTGTATCTTTAGAGTATATCTTGATATATAGTGTAAGTTGGCCAGCTTTATCCTTTTTCCAGAATGTTTTGGGAATTCCAGGTCATTTGCATTTTCATTTTCATATAAATTTTAGAATCAGCTTGTCTTTTTTTTTTTTTTTAAACTTGCAGGATTATTTAGTTTGGGGAGAATAAACATCTTAACAATATTAAATCTTCCATTTCCATGTACATGGTACATGTTCCCTTTATTTGGGGTCTTTAATTTTTCTCAGCAATATTTTCTAATTCTTAGTGTACAGGTCTTGCACATATTTAAAAAAAATGTAACCCTGGGCGCCTGGGTGGCTGTTGTTAAGCATCTGACTTCGGCACAGTCACAGTCTCATGGTTCATGAGTTTAAGTCCCACATTGGGTGAGCTCGAGCCCTGCTTCTTTCTTTCTCTCTCCCACTCCCCCTAGATCACTTGCGCCCTCTTTATCTCAAAAACAAAACAACACAAAACATGAAGCACCTGGTTGGCTCAGTCGGTTGAGTGTCGGACTTCAGGTCAGGTCATGATCTCACGGCTTGTGAGTTCGAGCCCCATGTCAGGCTCTGTGCTAACAGCTCAGAGCCTGGAGCCTGCTTCTGATTGTGTGTCTCCCTCGCTTTCTGCCCCTCCCCCACTCACGTCCTCCTGTCTCTCTCAAAAATAAACATTAAAAAAAAATTATAAAACAAAACATAGCCCTATTTCATATTTCCAAAACTGCTATAAACAGAATTTTTTAAATGCTGTCTTCCAATTGTTTCCTGTTAGCAATAGAAATACAACTTATTTCTGTGAATTGACCTTGTATCCTGTGACCTTGCCAGACTCATTGGTTGTAGGAACTTTTTTGTAGATTGTGAGATTTTCATAGACAATCATGTCTCTAAGTAGTCAGTGTTTTAATTTTCCCTTCCAATTTGTATGCCATTTTTTTTCTTGCCTTATTGCACTGGCTGGGACTTCTATGAGAGGGGACATCTTTGCCTTGTTCTCAGTCTTAGGAGAAAAGCAGTCTTTCACTACTGTTTGTGTTGACAGTTGTAGGGTTTTTTGTAGATACTCTTTTATCAGGTTAAAGAAGTTTTGGTCCTATTCCTAGTTTATGTGACAGTTTTTAACCATAAATGGATGTTGAGTTTTATCAAATACTTTTCCTGCGTCTAAGGACATGATCCTATAGTTTCTCATCTTTAGTTCTTAAATGGGCTCCCAGATGGGAGGAACAGCACCTAATCTGGAGACATAACAGTCTCAGGGCCACAGGATGGCTCTTGAAGCTTCAGCTTGGTCATGACATAAATTCACTTCTATTTACAGAGCACTAGTTAAAGCAAATCACATGACAGGACTACTTTCTTCACCTGGGAGGGACAGTGAAGCCACATGACATCAGGCAGTTCCATATAATCCTTTTTATAGGAAGGGCAACAAATAATTGGGTCAATAATAATACAGTACCCACCACACATACCATTCTTAATTATATGTATAAAGTTATGTATGAGAGATAATGTATTAAAAAGAAGAAAAATCTGGAAAGATATACACTGAAGTGTACTTATCTGTATTTTCTAATTTTTATTTAAAAATTGTTTTCATAGGGGCACCCAGGTAGCTCATTCGGTTGAGTGTCCAACTCTTGACTTTGGCTTGTGTTGTGATCCCAGGGATGTGGAATTGAGCCCTGTGTTGGGCTCCACATTGAGCACAGAGAATGCTTAAGATTCTCTTTCTCCCCCCACCCCCTCCATGTTTATAGCAGCACTATCAACAATAGCCAAAGTATGGAAAGAGCCCAAATGTCCATCAATGGGTGAATGGATAAAGAAAATGTGGTTTATATACATAATGGAGTATTACTCAGCAATCAAAAAGAATGAAATCTTGCCATTTGCAACTATGTGGATAGAACTGGAGGGTATTATGCTAAGTGAAATTAGAGAAAGATAAAAATCATAGGACTTCACTCGTATGAGGACTTTAAGAGACAAAACAGATGAACATAAGGGAAGGGAAACAAAAATAATATAAAAACAGGGAGGGGGACAAAACAAGAGACTCATAAATATGGAGAACACACTGAGGGTTACTGGAAGGGTTGTCGGAGGGGGATGGGCTAAATGGGTAAGGGGCATTAAGGAATCTACTCCTGAAATCATTGTTTCACTATATGCTAAGCAATTTGGACGTAAATTTTTAAAAATAAAATTAAAAAAAAATCTTTACTAACAATAACAAAATTCTCTTTCTCCCTCTGCCCCCTCCCCTGCTCACACACTTTCTCTCTCTAAAATAAACTAAAAAGACAAAATTGTTTTTATAATTAGGAGAAAGCTTTTTTTTTTAAATGTTTTTTTCAAGAGACAGAACATGAGCGGGGTAGGGGCAGAGAGAGAAGGAAACACAGAATCTGAAGCAGGCTCCAGGCTCTGAGCTGTCAGCACAGAGCCCGATGCAGGGCTCAAACTCCTGAACCATTAGGTCATGCGAAGTCAGACACTTAACTGAGCCACCCAGGCACCCCAGAAAGAGTTTCTTTTTAAGAAGAAATGTGAATTTGGCCTCATTTAATACTGTGTTTTAGATGTGATTCCTTGTTTTAGATACTCAGGATTTGTGCATTGGAAAGGACCAACTGTCTTCATGTTTTCTTCTGTCCACCTCACCTGCCAGGTTTATGGATGCAGAAAATGGAAAAGTAGAGGTGCTAAAGTGCTTTGCTCCAAGATCATGTCGACTAGTAGAAGATTCATTTAGAGCAGGACATTATCTGAATATCAGAAAGCAAGGAAGACTTGAGAAATAGCTTCTAAGAATCTGATGTACTTTAAAATAGCCTTGTGACTGTTTTAACCCAAGGAATCCCTAAAAACTCTCAAAACCTGAAAAAAAATTCATTCACAACTTTTACAGATGTTTATTGAGCACCTACTACTTTATCATTCATTCCACAACTGGGATTTTGAGTGGAATAGTAAATATTTCTAGATTGTAAAGGATGTGTAAAGAATAATCAAGGATATTTTTCTCAATTTTACCATCTGGGAAACCTGAGGTAGTGATAATGGTAATAGTTAAGATTCACTGGCTACATAGAATATGTGAAAGCAGTTTTCTGCATCTTACATGTATTATCTCTCTCAATAATTTCCTAAGGTAGGGGCTGTTGTCTATAGTTTATAGTTGAGGAAATCAAGTCACAAAGAAGCTATGAAAATGACCAAAGTCACCTGGCCAGTAAGTGGAAGAGGTTCTCTTTGAACTTCACCAGACTTACTTCAGAGCCCATGATCTTAACTAGGACACTGAGTTTATAAAAAGAAGGCTTATGGTGCCTGTGCTGTTTTATAAGATGATGATTCCTTCCTACATAAGAATTGTGTCAAGGTCAAATATGTACACAAAAGCATAAAAATAAGAGGCTAAGTCACATTAAGCATTTGCAAAGCACAGGTGTAGCAGGTTTGAATGTGAAATGGTGCTTTCTGGATCTTCAGTTTTCTTATTGTGTATTGTAGCTTAGTAGTTACAAGCATGGGCTTTAGATTCAGACCTGGGTTCAGATTTTGGCTTCACCACTTCCTGCTTTTATGACCTCAAACAGGTCAAAGGTCAGTAAATGGAAGCTGTTTCTGCTGTTGTTTTGGATAGTCTGTGGTGATGGCCGCATTTCTTTTTCTTTTTTAATCAGGTGGATTTGTTTAAAAAGAGTCTTCTGTTGATTCCTATTCACCTGGAAGTCCACTGGTCTCTCATTACTGTGACACTCTCTAATCGAATTATTTCATTTTATGATTCCCAAGGCATTCATTTTAAGTTTTGTGTAGAGGTAAGTTAATATACTGCCTATATTTTTTCATTTATCTTGTGATCAAATAGAACAGAAGTCAGTTATCATAGGGTATCAATTTCTGTCATGAAAACCCTCTAAAATGTTGGCAGAGAAAAAGAACTACAAGAGGAATCCCCGGGTTGGGAGAGGTAGCTGTCTGTGATATGGATCCCACTCTGAGAAACAAGTCTAATTTGGATTTTGTCACATATTTTCCTGCCTCCCTATAAAGCTGCATTTTGAATGGATACAAATCATTTTCCTTGGTTTCTCTTAGGGCTAAAATTGGCTTGTATCTTCAAAATAACTTATGTAGAATGAGTTATAATCAAGAGAATCAGCCAGCAAAATAGGAGAGCTCAACTAATGACAGTTCAACAACATGGTGAGATGCAAGAAAAATCCATAGGTTTCCTGATTTTCTTTCAGTAGCAAGGACCAGTTAAATTTAACTGAAAAAAGAAAGATTCCATTTTCAAAAGCAAACAAAGATATAAACTGACCAGGAGTATATACTCCAGCAAAAATTGTGGAAGTTCTTTAAGAGTAGAGCTCTATATTTAAAGGAAATCTGAGCAGATGGAAAGATAGGTAGGCTCAGTATTGGAAAGAGATCAATTCTTCTCAAACTAATAATATATACCAATTTGCCCCCAATTTCTCAAGAGGATTTTGAATGAAAACTGATAAGCTCATCCTAGAATTCATAGTGCAGAGTTTATTGCATGAACATTGAAGGAAGGAATACTAGAGGCCAAACCATATCACAAAGTTTTAATAATTAAAACTTAGGAATAGACCAGTAGATTGGTGGTACAGCACAGAGAATCTAGGAATAACTGCTGTATATGAGGGAACCTGGTATATGATAAAGTTGGGGAAAGACAGGCTATTCAATATATGCCATTGTGAAAAGTAGCTGTCTATTTGGATCCACATACAGATCCTTCATACTATTTATAAGAACAAATTCCATGTAAAATAATGACAAATATAAAATGCAAAACTATAAAAGTTAGAATAAAATATAGAAAATGTTATGTTTTAGATTCAGGAAGGACTTCTTACACAGAGCCATAAAAGCAAAACACCTAAAGGAACAGATTGATAAATTGGACCATACCATAATTTAAAACTTCTGCATGTCCTAAAGTTCAAAGAGAAGGGAAAGACCTGGAGAAAATATGTGAGATATATAATAATTACTACCCAGAAAATATAAAGAACTCCTAAAAAGTAATAAAAGGATTTAAGAGAAATGGATAAAGATTATTCAAATAAGTAATTTTTAGGAAAAATGCAAATAGCCTTGAAACATGTGGAGAGATGCTTAGTCTTATCAAATACAGGAAATGCAAATGAAAACTACATCAGGGCTTCATTTTTTGCCCATTAGGCAAGTTTGATGTATTCAGGTGTTCATTAGGTGTAAGGAAACCAGCTTTCATTTTTCTGGTGGAGTATATGAATTAATATAGCTAGCCACTTAGGGGAGTTGAAATCCTGATCAGTTCTAAGTGCCTTATAAATTTATAAAAGATGTATGTGTATCCTAGGGATTCCTGGCTGGCTCAGTCCTTGGAGTACACTCTTTATCTCAGGGTTGTGTGAGTTCAAGCCCCATGTTGGGCATGAAGCCTACTTAAAAGAAAGAAAATATATATCCTATTGAATACCAGTTCTATTTCTTGGTATATAAAAATGCTTGTGTATGTGTGTGCACAGTGATAGGGCATGCACCAGAATGTTGACTGCAGCAGCATTACTGATAGTAAAAACAAAACAAAACCCAAAAAAACCCACCTAAATTTAGCTCTACCAACAGAATAGCTAAGTACACTATAGTACATTCATACTATTAAACTGGCCATAGATCATAGATCTAGATCATAGATCATAGAATATAGATCTCCATGTTCTAAATAACATGGAAAGATCTCCAAGACCTATTGGGTTTTAAATAGCCAGTTGCAGAGTAATAGAGTATATGTTTATGGGAAGAAAATACATATGTGCATGTATGTATGTATATATGTGTGTGTGGTAGTATGTGCATAAACACAGTTGTATACATGTACATACATACTAATATTCCACCTTCGGTGTGGTTGGTTTAATTCCTGTTACCTCTGACTTCACCTTTAGAAGTGATGCACAGAAGTAGAGGGCATAAGGGAATATTTGAAACTCTGATAGGCTTCATCTTGGTAGAAGCTTCAGCAGTGGACTCAACTGTATTTAGTATCCAGAATGGGTTTCAGTAGAACTTTCTAGAAACTGCAAGATACCTTTATCTGCAGCCCTCAAAGTAGAGTATATCTAAGGCTGGAATGTTTTTCATTTAGTTTCAATTATTGATTTCTGCCATGGGTTCCTTCTTTGTTTTGAACATTGGCAGTAATCAGGTCTTTTTTTTTTTGTCTTCCCAATATTTAAATGTCAAATTCAGCAAGTTGGCTGCTGGAAAAGGCTGACCATCTTACAAAAACTTCTAATTAAAACATACAGTGGTATCCACAGCCTAAATGCATACCTGAGTATAGAAGGCCTGAGTCCTTCTTAACACTATGAAATGAAAGGTCAGAAATAAAATTCCACCTTTTAAACTCTTGAGTGCAGACTTTGCCCAGTGGTGGGGCCACAGCCTCCTCCTCCTCCTTTGCTTCTATCTGCTGTGAGCAGGTTCCATTTTTCACCAACTGATGGAACACAGCATCTGTGTTGTGGTTTCTTTTTAACCAGAATATAAGAAAGTATTTGCTGACTGAAGCCAGAGAAAAAAATAGACCTGAATTTCTTCAGGGTTGGCAGACTGCTGTTACAAAGGTAAGTATGTGATAAAAATGAAAACCCAGGCATGTCAAGGGGATGGAATTATCCTTAGGGGTGGGTGTCTTTAAAAGCATTTGAAGACTGGTGATGGAGATACCAGTAAGAGTCTGGAGGCTGCAGGGAGGCAGCTTAGAATAAACCTGTGTAGTATTGATCACCTAGCTACTTAGTTTCCCAGTGCTTCTGGAGAAAAATTTAGTCATTTCATCAATGGGGCAGCTGCTAATGATATGGTTGTTATATTGGAAAAAAGGGAAAGGAAAACAGAACTTTTCCTTTTGATGGCACCTGCCTCTTACTTCCAGATGACCCACATAGACCCAGAGAAATGCTGAAGTGACTCTTTGGATCCACTAAGGGAGCAAGTGCACTGGGCTTCTTACCAGGCATCTGGGGAAGACAGTGGCTTGAAGGTTTCAGTATGAAAGCAGCACTGTTTGTCCTATATGCACTCATGCTGTCTATGGGGCAGAGTGCTCAGGCAGGTCTTCTCATCACTGTCACAGATACCAGCATCTTACATTATATGGTCACTGCTTTATTGTTTTCAGAGTGTTTTTGCATGTGTGATCTCATTTGATCCTTACAGCCTATGAGGTAGGCAGGTCATTTAGGGATGGGCATCCTCTTTATTTTGTAGATGGGAAAACTGAAGCCTAGGTGTCACCTAGGCAATCGGAACTACTGATAGAGTTGGGTCCTTGAACTTAGGTCTAGATCACTGAGCACAGTCTTAAAGAGGCAGAGTCTTGGGGTGCCTGGGTAGCTCAGTTGGTTAAGCGTCCCGACTCTTGGTTGAAGCTTAGGTCATGATCTCAGTTTCATGAGTTCAGGCCCCTTGTTGGGCTCTGACCTGGCAGCTGGAAGCCTGCTTGAGATGTTCTTTCTCCCTCTCTCTGCCCTTCCCCCACTTGCACTGTGTCTGTCTCTCTCAAAACAAACCTATTAAAAAAAAAAAAAGGCAGAGTCTTGAAACAAACTTTAAGCCAAACCCAAGGGAACCAGATTTATTTGTTCATCCTTGAACTACACCAAATGCTAAGGTTTAAACCTAGGCTTAAGTTTTCTTTTAATAAGCTAGTCTTTTAGTTGAAACCGGAATTGAACTTGTAAATTTTGAAAATTACCCAACTAGAATATCTAGGTATTCCAAATTTAGTCAACATCCTTCACATTTCCCCTTCAGGCAGAATACATAATCAGTTCTTTGGGAAACATACTGCTCTTTTTTAGTTTTTAAATAATTAAAGTGTTTGTTTTTAAGAGAGTATGCAAGGAGAGGAGCAGAGAAGGGGGGACAGAGGATCTGAAGCGGGCTCTGCGCTGACAGCAGAGAGCCTGATGTGAGACTTGAACTCACAAACCGTGAGATCATGATCTGAGCCAAAATTACTTAGCCGACTGACCCACCCAGGCACCCCAACATACTGCTTACCTTTATTTCTTTCAAAGAGTGACAGATGAAACGTGAAGACTACTAAGCAGGATTTTTAGTACATATTCAGAGTCCAGGTGTATGCTTTCTGATCCACAATTCCATTTTGATTCCATTGTCAGTAATCTGATAGCAAAACTATCCAAATCAAGTTTTAAAACAGGGTTTTGATTTCCTATTTCTCATATTTAGGCGAAGGTTCTATACATTTGGTTGCTAGCTCTTTTGATGCCTCTGTAAAATCACACACTTTAAATACCAGAGATCTATACTAGTACACCAGCTGTCCTGGACAGACAAGTTTCTTTTACTTATTTTTCCATAAAAACAAATTTTCCTATCTGAAGATGAGTACTTGGTCTTATTTTAATGATCATTTTGTTTTTCTCTTTAGTGTATTCCACAACAGAAAAATGACAGTGACTGTGGAGTCTTTGTGCTCCAGGTAAAGAAATCTGTTTATCCAGAATTTGGAATGTGTGAATTAAATTTGTTGGGTTTAGAAAGGAGAGATGGGAGCCCCTGTTGTTATGTACCTGGCATTAGGCACAGGTACCCGAATATCTCCTCCTCTAGTGTACATGTCTTATCAGAGGTTAGGCACACTAGAGACTGGTCTGAATCTGTCTGTATTGTAGACCCTTGGCATTTGCAGAATTAACTACTTTTTTTTTTTTTTTTTTAACCTTTGGCAAGTGGTCTTTAACCACAGAACAAAATTAATTACATTTTAAATAAGGGCCACATTCAAAAACTGCTTTCTCATGCTGTGGGTTCCCTTAGTGGTCTAAAAGGATTAATGAAAATTTTGTCATACATTACATTTACGAAGAAATTGTGTATAACCCATGAATTTATAGAGATTTGCAAAGATCATGGAAGATGGGCTCATTCCTTTGACTCATGAATGTCTGGGGTTTGTAAACAAACCGAAGTTCTCACTTAAAAGACCACTTTAGGTGGAGTGGCAGTCTCAGCAGGTAGCACCTTGGAAAGAGTTGGAGCCTCTTCATCAATTTCTGCTTCTCACAGTGTTGTTTGGGGGAGAGAGGGGAGACCCCCAACCATATACTTACCTGGAAAGTTGACTATAATTTGGAGGCAAATGTTTCAAAACAATGTTTTTACAGCGAGTTTAAACTTTAAAATGCCACCTTAGGCCCCATTCTGTTAGGTCTGCATCAAAGCTCCATATGCCATTTAAGTGTTTCTGGGACCTTTGCAGTACTGCAAGTGCCTCGCCTTAGAGCAGCCTTTCCAGTTTTCCCAAGAGGACATGCCCCGAGTGCGGAAGAGGATTTACAAGGAGCTGTGTGAGTGCCGGCTCATGGACTGAAACTCAGCAGGACTCTGGAAGGTCTGACCAAGTTGAAGCAGATGGTTTGTTACTTGAATCTCCAAACACTTATTTGAATTTTTACAGATATTTCAGATCAGTGGTGTTGGGCCACTATTGTTACCTCAAATTTGTTTTTTGCCCTATTCATTTCTCTAGCTACCGTGTACTATTTTTTAATGTTCAGTTTGGTTTCATTTTTAATTTTATGGATTCCGTGTGTTTCCCCCATATTTAATATTTATTCAAACGCATGCATATAGACAGAGCATGCAGTGCAGAGTATTAAAAAAAAAGCCTAGTAGATTTGGTGCAGCTTTTGAAATTTACTTAGACGTGAACTGAATACAGGTTTAAAATTTAATCCCAGAACCTAAAAGTGCAGGATGTTTTTGATACAACATAACTTTGAGAAGGATCGTTGTTCCCTGGGTGTAAAGGGTAGCTAGGAGTGGTGGTTTTGACAAACCCAGTCCTGTTTAACCTGCTGCACCTTTCATGGACTTCCTTCTCCAGTTGAGTCTTGCAGAGTGAATTGCATTCCTTTTGAAAGGGTGAGAAGTGGCCAAAACCTGACTGGTGTGTTCTGTTTAGACAAGCACACTTATAAGTGCAGTGCCTACTTTGGGAGGAGTTGATTAAAGACAACAGCTTTTGGGGGGGGGGGGGGGTCCAGTTATTTTAACACATGAGAAAATTTCAATCTTGGCTTTAAGAATTACAACAAATGCCTAAATCTTATAAAGGCTTTTGCTAGAACACTGAATTCTCTGGATTTATTAAAAAACATTATCCATCAGACTAGTAGTCAACCACATGAGAATTCAGCCTTTCCAAGAGTAATTTACAAGTTGTCACTACCCTTGTGTTGTCTAAGATGTGGCAAATACCTTTCTATTTCAATGGTGTTTAAATATTAATCTTCAGAACTAAAGACTGACCAGGTCTTTTGCAGATGGGTGGGGAGAAGAGGAAAAGTAGTAAGACTTGCTTGCACAGGAGCACAGCAGATGTTACTAGACTTTTTTTTGCTCCTACCTCTTTAGTGATCTCAGCAGCATGCGGGGCTCCCTCAGTTGGCCTCTTGTTACCAACCCTGAGACTCCAGAGCTGGAGTCCTTTTTTCACTTCTATCAACCTCGTCTTCTGGGGAAAAGCAGAAGCGACCCTGTCCTAATACTTTGCTGCATTAGGATTAAAGTAATGGATCTTACATCTTTATTCTAGCCTTTTGTGATATTTGAAAAGAAAGGAAATGAGGAAAGATGCATGGTAAACTACTCAATTACCTTTTCTGAACTGGGGCAGAAAAAACAACAGAGGTGTGTGTAAGCATCTCAGAAGCTTACACCAAATACCAGGTAAATGACAGAAGATACTTGGATTTATGCCTGGTTAGGTGTGGGGTGTTGGAAATAAAAAGCTAAAACGTGCAGTTAAACTTGGCCATGAGGTAAGGTTTCCAGCAGTTGAAGGTAGAGTCAGAACATGTTTACACGCAGGGTTCCCATCCCCTGACATTCCAAGCACCAACACCAGTGTTTACATTGTAAAGAGCCCCAGCATTCTCCACACTCCTCTAGACTTCGTGTAAAACCAGGTCAGTATTTCTTACTGTGCTTCAGGTCGCTGAAAGGACTGAGATCAGAGGCACTTTATGCTGCTACAGTTAGGCTTGTGTTGTCAGCATTTGCAAAGATGACAATTTAAAGTGAGGAAGAGATCCTGAGGTTTTCTGACATTAGCTAATTATGCAAACATGAGATTTTTTTCAAATCTGCATGTAAGACATTTGCCTAATGGGAGAAGGGGGCAGTTATGCAGTGGCCAGTAACTAGGCTGTGGATTCACAGTGTTTTATACTTTAGAGCTCCATCTCACCTCCTCACTGACAACCAGGCACGTAGAAGAGGCAGAACTGTGTTCTGAATCTTTAATGCTCAAAAGTGGAGTTGCCGGTTTCCTCCAGTCTGAGAAACGGTCACCTCCTCGGCGCTGAGGCAAGCAGGGGTGCTCAGAGGTAACTACAGTAAGCTGTCCAAGTCCCGCTTCCCTTTCACTTCCAGCTTCATAGGGCACCTTGAGGTGTACTGTCAAGCTTGCTTTTGCCTAAATGTCAGATGTTTTAAGTATGGTTCAAAATGTTCCTCTATTCGTGAAACTCAGTTTTAGCATACAGAGTTGCTTTTCCCCCTTGTTATTAGGTGTAAACCTCTATTAGCCCAAACCCTACATCAGAGGGGCCTCTGTCCTGATGTTTGCAATAATTGCTTCTTTGCAACAAAGACATTTTTTAAATATAGTCTGGGCTGCTGGTGGAAGAGACAGGCATTGTTTTATTGTCACTAGCTTGGCACTGAATTGTTTGGGTGTCCACAAAGTGGGCAGACCTTATGCTTTTGAGGTTGAGTGCAGGCCTTGTACAAACTAAAAGCAGCTTATGTGCCTTCAAGCTGCCCGGTCCATCAGCAAATTACTAGTCTGTTGTTTATTTCCAGTGATTTGTCCTTATGTTAAATCTGTAGCCATGAATGTGGATTTAATTCAACTTTTAGTTCTCTTAAGAAGAAAGGGAACCTCTTAAGGAAGGGAAAAGAAGCAGTTGCTGCCAATATCCCCACTTTCTGGCTTTGCATTATATTTTCTACTTCTGAGTGACACTGTCATCTTGGAGTCACGGTTGGAACAAAACAACAGCCCTGACTAGTGGAAGAGCTGCCCTTTTTCTTTGCAGTTGTGTTCACTGCTTCCCCGGGTGAGAAGGGCTGACTGGGAGAGCTCTGGGTGGATCAGACCCTTCACACGAGAAAAAGTATGTTAATAATAAATAGTGTGAATTGAATATACTGACTACCTGCTCTGTTTAATTATGTTAAGAAACCAAACTAATCAACAGTTGTAAAGCACCTACTTCTATTATGTGCGAGGCTCTGCCTCCTGGCCTATAGATAATTAAGACCTAGGGAATATACCGTCAGAGAAATGCAAATTGTATTTGGGTGTTACAAAAACAGGCCTAGATAAGCTGTTCACTTAAATGGTACCTTTGGACAGAAAAAGAATTTATTTAAAGATTGTGATCATGTAAAATTACTCAAACCTTCTAGCAAAAATATTTTTTTGAAAAATAAACTAAATGCCTTTATAAACGTGTGTTCTCTTGTACTGA
Source organism: Neofelis nebulosa (assembly GCF_028018385.1). Lineage (NCBI taxonomy): Eukaryota > Metazoa > Chordata > Mammalia > Carnivora > Felidae > Neofelis > Neofelis nebulosa. The sequence goes on along the minus strand of NC_080786.1, from coordinate 86,880,676 downwards.
ATAACATGTACTGTTTGGGAGAGTGACGCTCTTGTCACGACAAAGCTCATTTATGAACAGTGACCAGTGTAAGCTCTAAGCAGGTGACCCAACAGTGTCCAACAGAATTTTCTGCAGTGACGGCAATGTTCATATTTGCATGCACTACAACAGCCGCTACCCCCATGTGACTCACGAGCTCGCTATTAGACATGTAAATTCTGCACATTACTCAAATATTCCAGAGGAAGAGTTCCAGTGTCTCTCTTTATAGGTGATGGGCAGAGATGATAACTTGGTTCAACAATTCAAAAAGGAGCCACTGTCTGTGGAAATCTGAGTTACGTTTTACTACAACATTATAAAATACATTAATTCAAAGTACAGCGTAAAATATTTTAAATGAAGAGTGTTATGTCTTCATTAAACATCTGCAAATTATGCACTTACAGCTAGTCATAGCTCTTAATCCAAGTAATCAACTTGAACTTAATGAGAGAACCTATACTTTAATGTGAAAGATGTTCCTATTAAGGTACTTCATCTCCAACTCTCACAAACCTTAGAAGTTAGGAGATACTTTGTTGATAGATGAGAAAATTTCACTTATATGTCAGGGAAAATTATATTAGACTAACAGTTATATTAGAGAAATCAACTTATGCCTTATGAATACAAAATAAATTTTGTAGACTCCCTTCTCTAAGCACAATTAAGGAAAAAACAAGACAGACTTCAATATGAGAATTAGCCAAAACACATTTCCTGAGGGAAGCAATTCTGATTGTTCTTGTTTTGTGTTCTCTTGATCTTCAAGCCCTTTTTAAACCCAGTCCATTCCTAACATCATTCTGAAAACAAATCAGTCTGATGCATAAACCCTTCTGTAGCTCTAAGTAAAACACATCTTTTGAAAAATGTATAAAATAATAAATACTCAAGTCTTAATACATATAGCATATAAGCTGGTGGTATCCCCTGGCTTACAGTCTAAGGCTTACTTTTGCTCCAACAATTTAGGAAGTTGCCCTCACTCCTAAATTTGCCTTTAGAGATTAGAACTCAACCCAGAAACAAATGTAGTTGTCAGACTTCTAAACAGAACAAAGCTGTACAACATAGCAAAGCCCCATTTATTACATTTTATCTCCTGCAAACCCAATTTTTAATAATTCCAGGCCCCAATGTAGACTGTGATCGTACTATCCATTTAAAAATTTTTCCATCTTCCTAAAAGAAGTGTGGTGTTTGGGGCTGACAGATCAACATCATAGATCGAATCTGTTGCCATGGAACACAAATTCTGACCTGGTAACCTGACACATGGCCAAGATTGTAAGACTACAGATTTAAAGGCATTCTTTTGGATTCTGTCCTTTAATAGTTTTCAAAGGAAAACCAGGAAAAGGCTTCCAGCTCAGAAGAGACCTTGATCAAAGCATGGTACAAGTGGACAGGTTTGTAGACCTTGGGTAATGAATGGCAAATTGAACAGCCAAAGGACTGAGTTTTCACGATGGGGCTCTCACCACTCACTGGTTTTGGGCCAGTTTTCCATAGCCTCCTCTCCCAGCGTCATAGTCCTGACGATACTCATCTCGTACCTTAATTGAAAAGAACACAAGTTACATTATAGAGAAGATTGGGGTAGCAAATAAAGTAAGTTCTACACCCAACGTGGGGCTTCAACTCACAACCAAGACCAAGAATTACATCTCTACTGACTGAGCCAGCCAAGTGCCCCTACTAACAGTTTTTTACCAAACATTATGCTCATACTCTTTCACCAGCATTCAAAAGTAGCATACTCCAAAGATTACTCAAGTTAGGCTATTTTTTAAAATAAAAACTTAGAACTTATTTCAGTGCATTTTCCTTTTGTTCTATACACTTGCAGGTACAAAATATCTAGGCCCTGGCAGAAGTCCAATAATGGTTGCTTGTGAAAATGTATACAATCTATAATTTACCAATCCTAATGGGTAGTTTTCAGATTCCTTTCAAGCGAGGGTTATAGGCACAAAGTTATTTTCTACAAGAGCAAACACAAACTGACAAAATCTTGTCACTAGGACTGAAATCCCAGGCAAACCCTGAGCCAAGAGAACCTTCCTGCATACCTGGCCCCCAGATCGCCCACGGCCATACTGTCTGCCCTCCTTAAAGCCTGCGTCCCAGTCTGTGCGAATGATCCGGTCATCCAGACGAGTTCCATTTATGTACCTCATGGCATTTTCTGCATCTGCTCTTGAATAGTATCTTAAGTGGAAGTATTAAGGAACACTATATAGCATTTCTCCAAACATTTTTAGAAATACAGGAAACATCTAAATGAAGCTGAGATAAGAAAGAATACAAAAACAAATCCAACCAAATAGATTTCAGAGACAGTAATCTGGCTTGCACAAGCTTGTTTGAGGTTGGTCCAAAAGCACTAACAGGGTCAACTAAGATTTATCCAGGGCTACTGACTGAGATTTCCTGGAGAATCTTGCTGATAATGATTTGGTCCCACTGTCCCCATATTTTGGTTTGTAAAGTATAAATATGTTCAGTGCAGGTTTGGATCACAAACTGCACACTTCTTATCCAAAGAAACAAAAGCATCCAAATCTGAAACTGTATATTCAACAACCTTAATAAAAAAGAGATTACAGTGCATATGGAATTGCCATTGCATTTCATTAGAAGGAAAGACTCTATCAGGTTAGTTGTTTCCAAAACTATTTGATTAGGTCTACTAAATCTATCTTTGGAGTGGTATTAAAAAAAAAAAAAAAATCTCCAGGGACACTTGGATGGCTCAGTCAAACATCCAACTCTTGATTTCAGCTCAGTTCATGATTTCATGGATCGTGAGTTCAAGGCCCACGTGGGGCTCCATGCTGAGAGTTGGGGAGCCTTCTTGGGATTCTCTCTCTCCCTCTCTGCTCTTCCCCTGCTCATGCGCATGCTCTCTCAAACTAAATTAACATTAAAAATCTACATATTAAAAAAACCTCCATAAGCAATTATGATCATTGGCTGGGTTCAGGGAAATGCTGATCTAGATTTTTTCCCATGTCTTTTTTTTTTTTTTTTTTTTTTAAAGGCTTATTTTGAGAGAGCAAGCAAAAACATGCACAAGCAGGGAAGGGGCAGAGAAAGGGAGAGAGGAAGAGAGAATCCCAAGCAGACTCTGCACTGTCAGCATAGAGCCCGAAGCTGGGTTCAGTCTCACAAGCCACAAGATCATGACCTGAGCAGAGTCAGATGCTTAACCGACTGAGTCACCCAGGCGCCCCTTTCCCTCTATGTCTTTAATTACACACGTAAGGAAGCACTTGCAGAAATTCCAGTGTCCAACACCTACACTGCTGGCACAGAAGAGGCATTCAATAACTTTTTTGCTGAATGACCTGAGAAAAGGGCAAACTGAGAGAAACCACTGTCCACAGCAGCCTTTCCTTTGGGTATTTGCTATTATGATTGTGAATCTCTGACCTACAAGACAGATGCAAAAGCCAAAACAGACTGATTATTAACTATAAGGTAGATTTTCTTTGCTTTTTGTGTTCTCATTGTTCTCCCTGTGAAGAGGCAGATATAAAATCTGAGCACTCTTGTCCTCTGTGACTGACAGGAGAATGGAAGAAGCTTGCAGAGCCTAGAAATCAAATACCAAAATCACAAGTTTGGAATAGGTTAAGTAGGGCTTCCATTTCAAGCTGACAGAGTGAGCATATTCCTCATTTCCTTCTCAAGACCCAATTAAAATGACAGAAAAGATACACCCAAAGAACAGAAAAGGCCATCAGGAAACCAGAGATTCAACAAAAGCTGATGGAAGACTGCTGATGAATGAAAGTCACAGTTTGAAATATTCTTAAAGAAGCTTAAAGGAGACAGCAAACACATGAGGCTCTTAAAAGTGTGAGACAGCAAACGGTTTAATTAAAGGTCTATATGTGGGAAGACGATCTGGTAGCAGGAAGGCATTTAATCCTAGGCAAATAAAAAAAGAGTGACAGAATTCTGAACAAATTGGAGGAACTAGGGTTAGGGCAGTGTCTTTGAAGTTAGTATGACAAAATAAAATCCCTTTCATACTAGCATTTGGGAAACCCACACATCCCAAAGGCAAGGCAGAAACTTGAGAGAGAAGATCTGCTGGGGTCTACAAAGTTAGCCTTAGCCTTTCCCTGATTATGATCAGAAACCTAGGGATCACCAGACATTTAAGGAAAATTTACAGCATAAATACAACCTGCCAAAAAGAAAAAAGAAATGGTAATTTGGGACACAAAAAAAAAGTTTTTAAAAACACGCTGTTAGATCAAGTCTGGGAAATTTCTCAGAATATATAAAGCAAAATGACCAAATACGAAAACATTGGGGAAAAACCCCCCAAATGATAAATCCAGGAAGTCCAACATTTATACAATTTCCAGAGAAGTAAATTGTTTGGTTTTGACCTATAAAATCAAGTTCTATATATCTACATAATGAAATATTGTACAGCCATTAAAAAAGAGGTACACCTACATATGCTAACATAAAACAATCTCTAAGGTAGAGGGCAAAAATTAATGCATGCAGTATGCTACTACATATCCACAGGATCACTTCTGGAAAGATACCCAAGAGACTGGTAACAGTCTCTAGGTTTAGAATAGTACAGAGGTTTTCACTATACCCTTTGAACTTTTGGTCGGCTTTTGGTCAGCTTTCCACCCCCACCCCGCCCCCATTTTGAGTAGTCTTCACGCCCAGTGTGGGCGTGTAGCCCAACATGGGGCTTGAACTCACTACCCTGAACTCAAGACCTGAGCTGAGATCAAGAGTTGGACACAACCGAGCCACCCAGGTGCCCCCGCTTTGGACTTTTGTAAATATCACGAGCATATACTGTCAACAGATTGTTTCTTAAAGAATCAGTTATAAACAAAAGCATGGATTTCAGAACAGGATGTAAATGTTATCAGCTTTCACAATTCAAGAGTGTAGACACATTGGACAGGAAGTTAAGAGGGAGATGAAGGAAGAAGGAGAGGTTAAGTACAGGGATGCTAATTAGTGGATGGCCTCACTCAATTTTTCAACAGGTGACTAGCCACTCTAGGCCCACCCTCATCCAATAGCTTATGCCAGACACATAGGAAGGATACTCCACAAAGCAGAACCCACATGCTGTCTTCTTCATCTTATCCAGGCCCATAATGATTTTCTTTATGTCGCCACTTTTACTGAAAAGTTCATAGATTTGTTCTTCAGTTGTGTAAAAGGAAAGATTTCCAACATACAACGTACAGCTCTTCTTCAGTAATTTTTCCTGTTCTTCATTGTCACCCTGGAATTTCAAATAGAGAAAAAGTTAAGCAACACAATCTAAGAAGAGTCCTGCTTAAACAGTATTCAAAGTATGGCAATTAGTTCTGATTTGGGAATCAGCTTCTTTCTCATCATCCCAGTCTACCACAAATTCCTTGCCAAAAGGAGGGGAGAGGGAGGGAGGGAGGGAGGGAGGGAGGGAGGGGGGAGTGAGGGAGGGAGGGGGGAGAGAGAGAGAAAGACAGGTGTTCACATTCTAGGAGGCACATCTGCAGGTCCAGACTGCTTCTAGGAGACAGCCACAACTTGAGTCATGTTGCACGTAGCCCTCCTTCTGCAACACACTGCTCCCAATGGCATGCCTTTTCCCTGCACACTCCATATCCTCAGCATTAGATCCTTCTCTCATTGTTCAAGTTTAATACACTAGAAAGGTCTTTTTTGTAGTGAAAAATAAATGCATTTTCAGACAGGGTATCCCTTATAATACTCTCCTAGAGAAGAGATGGTTTACATGCTCATAGATTTTTCTGAGTTTAGGAGAAAATGTAATAATCACTAAAAACAAGTGCTTATGTTCTTGACAGCGTTCCTAATTTGGAAGACAGGATGAAGCCAGAGACAGAAACATAACTGGCCTTCAGCCAACACATTTCACAATACTTGGGACTCATCATGGGCTAGATCTAGTATTTTATATGCCGGCATAGAAACTAGTTGGCCATCTTGGATCTCCTCTTCTAGCCTCCACAATGGGCAGGACAGATGCTGACTAAATAGAAGCCCTACCCACTGACCTGCTCTCAGGCTCTCAGGTTAGGGCTCTAACACCAACCATACAGTGGTATTCCAGTTTGGAAAGTGGCTGGGTAGATCCACACTCAGGCCCCCAGAGCACTTTCCCAAGAGGCCTCCCTTCTTCACTTACTACTCTCTATATAATGTTGATCCAGCTTCCTTCACTCTAATAAGACTTTGCATTGTTGGTCTCTGAATGCTTTGTAGCACAGTGGTCACTCAGACTAACAGATCTCATGTGATCACGTTCAGTGGTAGAACAGAGGAAAAGACAAACCATCTGAACTCACATCAAGAGGAAAATGATGAGATAAATTATGGTACATCAATAAATATAAAACTATGCAGCCCCAAGAAAAAAGTAGAACCACATGCAGCGATAAGGAACATCTCCAAGATAGCACACTGAAAAAAGGTACAGAACAATGTGAAGGGTATGCTCCAAATTATTACTGTTTTTAATGTTTACTTATTTTTGAGAGAGAGAAGGACAGAGGATCCCAAGCTCTGCGCTGACAGCAGCAAGCTTGATGCCGGGCTCAAACCCATGAAACCACAAGATTCCAACCTGAGCTCAAGTTGGAGACTCAATGGACTGAGCCACCGAGATGCCCCCAAATTATTATTTTTTTAAGTATGAATATACATAGATCTCATACACAAGAAACAGGTATATCTTCCTCCAGGGACCACAGGCCAGAGACTTCCACCTATGAATCGCATTTAATTCTCAGAACAGAATGAGGTAGGTCCTTTTGAAAGAGAGAGTGTGTGAGCAGGGGAAGGTCAGAGAGGGGCAGAGTGAGAGAGAGTGAGCACGTGCATGCAAGAGAGAAATCCCATGCAGGCTCTGAGCTGACAGTAAGGCTCAAACTCAGGAAGTGTTAGATCATGACCTGAGCTGAAACCAAGAGTTGGACACTTAACCAACTGAGCCACCCAGGTATCCTGAAGTAGGTCCTGTTTTATTATCCTATTTTACACCTGAGAAAAGACAGTTAAGTAATTTATTCAAGGTCATACAGCTACTCAGTAGTTGCAGCTGGAATCCAAACCCAGTCTTAGCCCCAATCCCATACTTCCTTAAAAAGTACACAGGACAAGTCATTCTACATTAAAAACAAGTTTTCGGGGCAGTCAGTTAAGCGTCAGATAGATTAACGTGGCTCTATCAGTTAAGCGTCTCAGGTGGCTCAGTCAGTTAAGCGTCTGACTTCATTTCAGGTCATGGTCTCACAGTTTGTGAGTTCGAGCCCCGTGTCAGGCTCTGTGCTGACAGCTCAGAACCTGGAGCCTGCTTCAGATTCTGTGTCTCCCTCTCTCTCTGCCCCTCCCCCACTCACACTCTGTCTCTCTCAAAAATAATAAACATTAAAAAATTAAAAATAAAAAAAGAGAGAGAGACAGAGACAGAGTGAGCAGGGAAGGGCAGAGAGACAGAGACAGAATCCAAAGTAGGCTCCAAGCTTTGAGCTGTCAGCACAAAGCCTGATGTGGGGCTTGAACTCGTGAACCACGAGATCATGACCTGAGCTGAAGTTGGTCACTTAACCAACTGAGCCACCCCAGCACCCCTTTTAAAAATATGCCTGGGTGGCTCAGTCCGTTAAGCATCCAACTTCAGCTCAGGTCATGATCTCACGGTTTGTGAGTTGGAGCCCCACATTGGGTTCTGTGCTGACAACTCAAGAGCCTGGAGCCTGCTTTGGATTCTGTGTCTCCCTCTCTCTCTGTCTGCCCCTCTCCCGCTCCAAGTTTCTTTCTCTCTCAAGAATAAACATCAATTTTATTTATTTGTGTTTGTTTGTTTGTTTGATTTATTGCTTGCATGCAAGAGTGGGGGAAGAGCAGCAAGAGAGGGGGAGAGAATCTCAAGCAGGCTCTGCGCTAACAGTGCTCTAACTCACGCAGGACTTGAACCCACAAACTGTGAGATCATGACCTGAGCTGAAATCAAGAGTTGGATATTCAACCAACCGGGCAACCCCGGTGTCCTGAGTTTTCAGAGCTTTGGAATGAGGCATTAGATAAAGTAGATTCACCTTATTTGTATCACTGCTGTTACTGATTTATTAAAATTACCAGGAGGCCTTTTTTTAATTCTACTTTTCTCACACATGTAAGTAATCCAAACAAATAGCCTATTCCAAACAAACAGCTACAGCTTAAGACAACTGTGGTGTAAGTACTTACTTAAGGAATATTCATGTGGGTTCCATTCAGGGAACACCAGAAATTCCTCATGATAGTATCTTACTACTATCTGAATAAAGTTACAGGTCCCTCAGACCACACAGATGAATAACAGAAAAAGTTGAAAATTTTCACAGTTTTAATCTCATAGGATACCTGAAATTCAAGATGGTTATGATGCAGGGAACTTTCTAAAGCAACGAGAACTGTAAAAGTGATAGAAGTGAAAATCTTGCTTGGCATATAGTAAGCATTTAAAAACGGCTGGCTTGGGGCGCCTGGGTGGCGCAGTCGGTTAAGCGTCCGACTTCAGCCAGGTCACGATCTCGCGGTCCGTGAGTTCGAGCCCCGCGTCAGGCTCTGGGCTGATGGCTTGGAGCCTGGAGCCTGTTTCCGATTCTGTGTCTCCCTCTCTCTCTGACCCTCCCCCGTTCATGCTCTGTCTCTCTCTGTCCCAAAAATAAATAAAAAACGTTGAAAAAAAAAATTAAAAAAAAAAAAAAACAAAAAAAACGGCTGGCTTAGTGAATGAATTTAAGATCATCCTCAATTTGGCCTCAAAATTTCCTTTTCCCTACCCTACTAACCATTTTTGCATTCTCCATGCCCACCCTCTTCTAATGTTTTATTTATTTTTGAGAAGGAGACAGAATGCAAGGGGGTGGGGGAGACTGAGAGGAGGGAGATGGAGAGAGAGGGGGGAAGGTGAGAGAGAGAAAGGGAGAGATGGAGGGGGAGAGGGGGAGAGAGGCGGGAGGGAGAGAGAGAAATCTGAAACAGTCTCCAGGTTCTGAGCGGTCAGCACAGAGCCTGATGCAGGGCGAAGTTGGAGGCTTAACCGCCTAAACCAGCCAGGTACCCCTGCCCACATTCTTCTGAAAACACGTCCCTCCTTTCCTGTCACAAGCTGTCTTCCTTTTCTGAATCTTCACAGGATTCCCTTATCCTCGCCATTTCTGCTCTAGGTTATGATTACTTGCCACTATTTACAATCCCTATTAGAAGATTATAAACTCCAAGGGTACGGAAACAATATTCCCTCTCCCTCTAGGACTTAGCAGTTTCGGCAACAGCACTCGATAAAAGTTTACGAAATAACCAGTGGTTGATGAGTGTTGCTCCACTTCAACACTGCCTCTGCTGATACTCAACAGCCCACCTTGAATATTTGCAGCGTTTCCTTTTCCCACAAACTAAAACCTCCCTCTTCTGAAACCCAGCAGTTCTCTGATCTGGACACCTAGACACTTAAAAGTGCCTAGCTGGGATGGTCCACCTTCCCACTCTGAGGGCTCAAGGTTGGAGACAAGGCTGAACTTTGTGTCTCCCAGCCCACTGCGCAGAACTTTGTAGGACCAATCTACTGGGCCAAGGAAGGAAAGGGCCACAACGACAAAAAGCTGATCTAACTTAAAATAAAAAAGCACTTAGGGGCACCTGGGTGGCTCAGTCAGTTGAGCTTCCCACTCTTGATTTCAGCTCAGGTCATGATCCCAGGGTCACGGGATGGAGCCCCGCACTGGGCTCCCCGCTGGGCAGGGAGACCGCTTGGGATTCTTGCCCTCTCTCTCCCCCTCTGCAACTCTTCCCCGCTTCTGCTCCCTCTCTAAAAATTAAAAAAGTAATAAAAAGTCCCAGTACCTGGGTCAGGAAAGCGCCCCTCCATACTCCCTCCAGGTGTCAAAAGGACACCTTTTGCCCCTCATATCACAAAGTCACCTTCCCAGGCCATTGCCTGTGAAAACGCAAGCCACCGTTACTACTGCTGCTGGAACCCCTCTGCAGGGAGCAGCTGCAAGGGAAAGGAAAATGAGCCTCAAATTCTCTATGAGATAAAGGCATTCAGTGGTATCTAAACGCCCTTTCAGCATCCGTTCCCCAGGAGGCACCGGGCCTCATTTCGCTTTTCGGGAAACCAAAGAATGGAAAACGACACAATGAGACAACAGTAAGCCGATTCTGGGCGTTCTGGCCCTGGGCCTTCCTTCTCGCGGCCCGGCCTCCCTCACCCGGAAGTGCTGGTCCCGGTACTGGCTCAGCTCCACGTAGGAGTCGCTGCGCAGCGCCTTCAGAAGGCCGCCGGACATAGTGCAGAGAGGTAGACGAAGACGCCGCCACTCAGGGATCAACGAGGCAGCCGCGGCGGCGGCGGAAGCGGAAACGCGCTGAAGCGGCCGCAGAAGGTGGATATCCTATGGACCAATCCCAGCGCGGTAGTGTCGTCACGGGGCGGGGCGGGCGCAGACGTGGTCCGTTTTTGGGAGTCGTCGGTCGGAAGCAAGAGCTGTGGCCTCTCGGTTCCGGGTCGCTCCGAGAATGGTTCTTCGGCGGCTCTTGGCCGCGCTGCTCTACAGCCCGCAGCTGGTGGAGCGTCTGTCGGAGTCTAAGCCCATCCGGCGTGCGGCGCAGCTCACAGCCTTCGCACTGCTGCAGGCCCAGCTCCGCGGTCAGGACGCAGCCCGGCGCCTTCGAGCCCTCGCGGCTGGGCCCGCGGGTTCCCTAGGTCGCCGCGCTGCCCGCTTCAAAGACACCTTCACTCAGGAGCTGCGCCGCGGCCTCCGGGACCGCCCGGGGTCACCCCCGGGTAGCCAGAGGGGCCCAGGCGCAAACCCCTAAATCCACGCTGGGCCCGATCAAGGTCACCGGCTTTCCTTTCTGGGCTCGACACAGGCCTCGGCGGTAAGGAGTCACCGTGGGCACTGCACGGCTTCGAATTCTGACTCAGATTGTCGGCCTTCTGGGGTTCCATTCATCAGGGAGCCCAGGCCAAACCGACATCCCCGGTGAAGCCCTGTGATCCGACTGGACAATGTGAAGAAAGCCCCGAAGCCTGACAGAAGCAGATAGGCTGGGCCCTGATGTACCGTGTACAGGGAGCTATGAACCAAACCACAGCCGAAAGAGTGCCCTCTGCTAATGGGACTAAAACTCGTGCTAGATGCTGCTACCTCTGCACTCACAGAGCAGCGCGCTACTTCCAGGGGGGGAGCATGGATGGAAGGACAAACCTGCAGCTGCCCAAATCCTCTGATTAAATGTACGAGCTGAGTAATGATGTGAGTGTGGTACTTCTCTGGCAAGATGGGCTAGGGTTCCTGGGGACTATGGGCCCATGGTAATACTAGTTAACGCATTTTGAATGCTTATTCTGTGGTGGCACTTGATAATTGCACTCCGTGTGGATTATCTCACACTTTACAACCACTTTCATATGAGGCAGTGTAGGTTACATCCTTACAGAGTGGGATGTGAATACATGAGTTTGATTCCAGGGCCTAAGTCCTTAATTACAAATCTCTGCAGCATTTACCCTGGCCTTCAATGCCTGCCTTCACCCCAGGACCTCCTTCCTCCAGAAGTCACCACTGGGCGTTAGGACCACTGCCTACCATGGAACAAGCTGCCTGGATTCCTAGTCCCAGTTTTAGAGGGTTTGGGATACAATCAAGACTATGGCCCAGTTAATGGACCCGTGATTAGGAAATCCATGATATACAGAAATGTCTTGTCATCTGAGGCTTCTGACTGAATTTCTGATTGCCTCTAGTTAGGCTCCACAGCTAATCATGCAATCTAGGGAATTTGAAGCCACAGGAGATGCTTTTAGGCTGGTGACCAGCAAAAATTTATATTTTGGCCTTTCTTATAGTCACAGAGAGGGAGCTGGATATGGCCAGAGACCTCCCATGGGGATGGAGAAGCTAAAGTAGCTTTCCTAATGTTCATACTTCTGATTTGATATCCCATCAGAGGTGCTCCTATTTAATCCTCTCTGCGGCCAGAAGTTCCACTGTCCTGATGACCAAAGTCCTGATTTGGCATCCTACCCCCTGTCCTATCAAAGGACAAGTCCTCCCAGACCAGAGACAACTCTGGATTCTTCTTTGAGGCTGTCAATGAGGAGCCTGAAGACCTTGTTCCTTCTACTGCGTTTCTGCCTCATTGGTCTCAATCTCACTCATTTGTCTCGATCTCAGAGCAGCAGAACATTAGCGGTCTCCAGCTGGATCCCCTACCCTCAACACAGGTCAGCACACTCAGTGGTAGGTCTTTTTCCAGACTGGCAGACAGCAAAAGGAAGCATTGCAGGAAGCCATGAAGCTACTAGACAAACTGGCCATTTTGGTAAGAAAGGGAAAAAAAGCAAGAGAGGGGGACAGTTTATTTCTCATGGGAGAAGTGTATAAGAAGTAAGTTCCCTCCATTTTTGTAGAGGGAGTCCAAGCAGAGAGAGAGAAAACAAGAGTCCTTTCTATTCTAGTGACGGGTGATTTAAAAGGCGAAAGATTTATGCGATCTGAAGAGAAACCAGAGTATAGTGACAGGTGATTTAGATGCCTCCGCACTTCATTGGAGAAGCCTCCAGGGATTGTAGTCACTGGCTTGCCATCCCACCAATTACCCTATGACTAAAGAAACAGACCAAATTCTTCCCACCATTCCCAGTGGCAATAATCTTCCAGCATGCCTTTCAAGCTCTAAGTTCTGCCAGAAAGTGAAGCAGGAAGCAACTCCTCCTGCTATCCTGCAGGGCAATTCTGATTCAACCCTTGATGCCACATAGACCTAGATATGAGTACCTTTTTTTTTAAGTGGATTTTTTTTTTTAAGTTTATTTGTTTTGAGAGTGACAGAGACAGCATGAGCGGGAGAAGGGCAGAGAGGGAGAGAGAGAGAAAGAATCCCAAGCAGGCTTTGCACTGTCATCCCAGAGCGCTGTGTGGGGCTCAAAATCATGAAACTGTGAGATCATGACCTGAGCCGAAACTGAGAGTCAGACGCTTAACTGACTGAGCCACCCATGTGCCTCTAGATACCAGCACTTTATGGACAACTATATTAGAAGTCAGACTGTTAACCATCTACATGGACTGCTATGCCAACAGTTCCTCCAGGGAATTCTGAGACTGTGGACCCAACTCAGGGAAGATGCAAAAATCCCAAGAAGTCCAAAGGAGTTTGGGACCCTAGAGTCTGGAGTGTCTCCAAGGTGGCACTTGGGCTGCAAAGTAAGCAGATAAGTGCCAGAGATGATGTTAGGCACTAAGGATAGGAAGACACATCAGAGGTTCATAGAAACATAAACCACAATGGTGGATACTATAGAATTTAAATGAAGGGATACTATAGAATTTAAAGGAGGGAAATGTCCAGTAGTTTGCTAGAGCCAACTTCCACTGGATCCTGAGAGCACATCTTTGGCATTTCCTCCCAACTTGGAGTTCAGTAACATCATTTTGGTAGTTTGAAATCAGCCAAGGCAGGAGTATTTATACCACAAAAATTGGCAAATACTACAAACTGGGGCTTTTTTGCCCCCAGAGAATGGGTTGCTAAACATTTACTAGCATCCACTGACTTTCCTCTTCCTCAGGGTTGGAGTCATGAGGAGGGTGTGGCACTAAAACAAGCAGGAGTCCCGGGGCAGCATGACTGAAAGGGCTGTAGGTTCAAGATGACCCAAGCTTTGGGCACCTCAGTGGCTCAGTCATTAAGCATCTTACTTCAGCTCAGGTCATGACCTTGTTCATGAGCTCCGCTTTGGGTGAGCCCCACTTCTCTCTCTTTTCCTCTCTCTCTCTCTCTCTCTGCCCCTCCTGGGATCCTCTCCACCTCCCCACCCCGCCCCACCCCCCACTCTCAAAAAAAAAAAAAAAAAAAAGGGATGACCCAAGCCTTAGCCAGCAGAAGATGGGACTAGAAAAATGCCCAGGTTTGGTCTCCTGCTCTGTACTGATTTCCAGCTCACTGATTTTTCTGTGGCCTGGGTGCCTCTTATGACCTGGTAGAGCTTTGAGCAGGGAGAATGAGGACAGGTTTAGTGCCAGAGCTCTTCGCGTTCCCAGTGGATGGGTACAGGTGCCTTTAGATGTGGAGAGCATCGTGCGTGGGGCTATGATGGCTTCTACCAGAGCAGGTGTTGGTTTGGCATGGGGTTTGCTCTTCATCCTGTGAAGAGGTTTCAGACGGGGGCTATGAGCTTAGAGAGTGACCAGACCACTTTTAAGAAGTCTCTGGTAGCATCAGATTGCTCTCAAGTGCAACCAGCTATTAACAGCGTGTGTTCTCCATTCCCACTCAGGTGGGCTGAGGAAGGACAATGGTCTTTAAAGGGTAAGCTGTCCTACCACCTCTCTCATGGACAGGAGTAGAAGAAGGTGGGGAGAAAAGTTCCAGAACTACTTGTCTCGGTAATAACAAAACGCTGAGACAGCAGGCATCAGCGTGCCCTTAAATATACCGCCAGTCTATGCTTAATGAGCTTTGGGAGAGATCTGCATATTTAGCCAGGGGACATGTGCTGCAGACCATGGCATGCCATAGTGTCAGCTGGCAGAAACCTCAGAGATCCCCTCATCCACTGTACAGATTGGGAACTGAGGCTAGGTGAGGGGGAGGGGCTTTCTTAAGATCACACAGCCAGTGAGTGGCAGGCAAACCAGGGACTAGAACTCTGGTCTCCAGAGTCTGAACTACCTGGTCTTTCTACATCACCACACTGCCTCCTTCCCAGGTATCTAGGAAGCCAGAGGGTTATCAGGACAGCAGGAAGTAAGGCATCCTGGAAGGTTTGAGAGAGGTCATTCAGGAATGTCATTAGCAGATCTCTCTTTTCATAACCAGGTGCTATTACATGTCACAACACCACAGTGGCTAGAAGAAACAGAGCAGGAACAGACATTAGGTGCCATTGGTTACACCAGTGGTTGGTTCTTTGGGGACTTTCGCATCAGGATTGTGACTGGTCAGATCTTTGGTCTTTAAGGGGAAAAAGGTGCCAGCTTACCCCGAAGGTAGAGCAGCCAAAGCCTATGCACAGGAGAGGCAGTGGTGGGAATTCTGGAAGGGAAAGGAAAGGAAGAGAATCAGGGCTCTGTCCCAGCCCAGCTACCCACATAGAAGGTGGAACGGTGCCTTCACCTATGGCTGGATCTTAGACAGTGACTTTTCTGTCACGTTGTCAGGCTTTTCCCCCAGTTCCAAGATGTGAAGGCTGAGATGGTCCCTCCAAGCCCCACTCAACAGAGAGGACAGGGCTGGCGGGTCTTCCAGGGTCAAGTGGGGAAACAGGAGTGCCTCACTCTTGAGAGGGAAATGGCACTTCTCCATGGCAGGCCTGGTGGTGCCAGGAGTCACCACAAAAAGGCGGCAGACCCACGGCCCACCAGCCACCTGGCAGGCTGGTTGTCTGGTGAAGTTGTTCAGGGCTCGGCACAGGACCCAGTCCTCCGTCCCACCCATGTCCACCACCTCCACAGCTGAGCCCAGGCCCGGGAGGTGCAGGAGGTGCCGGGGGGGCATGTAGGTGTGGGTGAAGAGGAGTGTGTAGTGGGTAGGCATGCTTGGGAGCACGGGTGCGTGAACCACCTGCTCCAGGTGCTCCAGGCCAGGCACCAGGCCTCCCTGGTGCAGGCAGCCAAAGAAGAGGGCGCCCAGGCTGTTGAAGAGGACCAGGGTGCCCTTGCAGGGCACAGATTGGGCCTGTGGACTGCAAAGCAGGACTAGGGGGACCAGGAGGGGGATCAGGAACCTAGCCTCCTGGTGGCTAAAGGCAGACAGCAGGGCCAGAGGCATGAAGTAGAGGAGCAGGAGGCAAGGCCTGGGGCTGGACAGCAGGCTCCAGCCGCCCAGAGCCCGCGGGAAGCCCGTTCGTGCAAAGGCCTGGAGGCAGGCTTGCAGCTGTTGCCACGCAGCCTGCAGGGCCCGGGCATGCAGCATCCCAAAGAGCAGGAAACCGTTGACGACCAGGTGAGTCAGCCGCATGTGTGTGCCATGCCTTGCCAGGTTTTGAGGATCCAGGTTGTAGTACAAGAAGTTGGCGGGTGTCAGAACAAGGGTAGTGGATCTAGATGGACTGGAGAAATACCAGCTGTCCATAGCCACAAACACCGCTGCCACGAGGGTTGCCCCTGGGAGCAGCTCCAGGGCTTCCTTCGTCAGTGACTTGAAGCCAGGGTTTGTGGCTCCACAAATGCTCCAGAGGAAGAGCGGGACCAGAGCAAAGGCCAGAAACGTGGGCCGGTTGAAGAAGCCGGCAGCCACGACGCCCCCGAGAAGCCAGCTGTGCCACCAGGGGCCTGGAGCAGGCTTCTTGGGTGTGGGGCTCCAAGCTAACCGGGGGGACACCAGCACCAGCAGCCCGGCAAAGAGCAGTCCCTCGATGGTGTTGGAGAAGGTCCTTGTGTAGAAGACCAGAGTGACGTAGGAACCAGACAGCAGGACCAGGGCGTTCCAGCGCTCCGCCCCCCACAGCGGGGCCAGGTGGTACACGGCCATGTCCAGGGCAAAGGAGAGGGCAGTGAGGAGGAGCCGGGGTCCTACCAGCAGCACATAGCCGCTCACCGGGCCCGGCCATGGCCCCCACTGTTCCCAGAGCCTGAGCAGCCAGAAGGCAGAGCCGGAGGTCAGCAGTGGGAAGACCACCGTGCGGCAGGAGCTGGTGGGGTGAAACTCCCATGGCCGTGCAGCTTCTATACCCAGGATGTCCTCTGCGGACAGAGAAGTGGAGATGAGCCAGGTCCAAGCTCAGGGCACGTGGGAGACAAAATTCTAGGATGGCCCCGAGATTTTCCCAGCCGCTAGTGAACATGGCCTGCACGATCCCTGGGACTCTGAAGATGGTGGCTGTCACTCCTGTGGTTAGGTTATGTCACAGAGGATGGCTGACCATTAGACAGGGGGTAACCCCGTGTGGGCCCGACGTAACCACACGAGCCTTTTGAAAGCAAAGAGTTTTCTCAGCTGGTGGTGGAAGAGGACATCAGAGAATCAAACCATGGGGATTTGGTGCACCACTGCTGGCTCAAAGGTGGAGGGCCCCTGGCAGGGAATGTGGGTGGCCTCCAGTTCCATAGCGGCAAATTTGTCCAACTGACAAGAATGCGCCTCGAAGCAGATTTCCCCCCAGAGCTTCCAGACAAGATCTCAGCCTGGCCCAGACCTGGATTTCAGACTTGTGACATGCTGAGCGGAGAGCCCCTACCTGACTTCTGATTTATAGAACCATGATTTATTAAGCAGCAACAGAAATGAACATAGGGAGCTCAGCCCTTCCGAGATCCCCCTGTGAAGGGGGCAGGAGGAACCATGCCTGGGAAGCCCTGGGCAGGGTGTGGGGAGAGCAGGGGGAGGCTCCAGTCACAGAGTGCTAAAGCCTCCAACATCAGAGTCAAAAACCCGTCTCTGTGATGATGGTTGTCATCTAGGACAGGCATGTGAGACAGGGGAAGGAAACGAGCGGTTGTGGTTATGGTCAGAAGTGACTTCAGTGTTGCCTATGATACTTAAGATTTTTAGAAGAAAAATGTATTCAAGCAGTACTTATGTAATTAACCTGCTTGCTCCCCGGGGCTGGTCTGTGCCCCTGTGCCCCAGTGTCCCAGAGTTCTGAGGGGTGGGTGAGGGAAACCAACTCTTAATTTCTGCATCTCAGCTCCAAGCCCCACAATATCTCATGCCTGATTAACACTGCTGGCTGTTTAGGGCTCTTTGCTTCTCCTACTTATTTTACTTATTCCTATGGCCTCTTGGCTGTTTTCTCTTTCTACGTCAGAAGGTGAAAGGGAAACAGAAAATCTAGGATCAGATCAACCTGGCTGCTTTTTTTTAGTGGCCAGGTTTTTAAAAAGTGTGGAAAAGACTGGACCTTTCACCTTAAGAAATGAATCCACCTGTTGAGCCCTATGACAGAGATAGATGCATGCCTCCCCAATATCCATCCATTCCCTCCCTCTTTCCTTTCTTCTCTCCTTCCCTCCCTCCCTCCCTCCCTTCTTTCTTCCTTCCCTCCCTCCTTCCTTCATCTCTTTAGTTGGGCACATATCTGACCACATATAGTTGGTCAGATATAAAGAGTATTTTTCAGGGGCACTCGGCTGGCTTAGTCAGTGGAGCATGTGACTCTTGATCTTGTGGTTGTAAGTTTGAGTCCCACAATGGGTGCAGAGATTACTTAAAAATAAAATCTTTATGGGGGGCCTGGGTGGCTCAGTCAGTTGGGCATCCAACTCTTGGTTTCGGCTCAGGTTATGGTCTCACAGTTCGTGGGTTCAAGCCCCACATCAGGCTCCATGCTGATATTCAGAGCCTGCTTGGGACTCTCTCTCTCTCTCTCTCTCTCTCTCTGCCACTCCCCTGCTCTCTCTCTCAAAATAAATAAACAAACAAACTTTAAAACATAAAATAAAATCTTTAGGGGCACCTGGGTGGCTCAGTCAGTTAAGCATCCAACTTCACCTCAGATCATGATCTCATAGTCCATGAGTTGGAGCCCTGTGTTGGGCTCTGTGCTGGCAGCTCAGAGCCTGGAGCCTGCTCGGGATTCCATGTCTCCCTCTCTCTCTGCACCTGATCCACTCAAGCTCTGCCTCTCTTTCTCAAAATTAATACATTAAAAAATTTTTTAAGGGACACCTGGGTGGCTCAGTCGGTTGGGTGTCCGACTTTGGCTCAGGTCATGATCTCACGGTTCGTGGGTTCGAGCCCCGCATTGGGCTCTGTGCTGACAGCTCAGAGCCTGGAGCCTGCTTCAGATTCTGTGTCTCCCTCTCTCTCTGACCCTCCCCCGTTCATGCTCTGTCTCTCTCTGTCTCAAAAATAAATAAACATTAAAAAAAATTAAAAAAAATTTTTTTTAATTAAAAAAATAAAATAAAATAAAATAAAATCTTAAAAAAAAAAAGACTATTTTTCAGCATCCTTTGCAACTGGGTGTGGTCGTGTAATACATCCTGACCAATGGCATGGAAATGAGCAAAAAGTATGTGACATTCAAAATATGTCCATTAAAGAGAGCAGGCATGCCCATCTCCTTTCCAATAGCTGGAAAGACTTGATTTTAGACTTGATGGCTGGAGCTCAAGCAGCCATCTTGAACCATGAGAAAGAAGCCATGTGCCCACAGCATCTGAAAAGCCTCAAGGTCTCTGGCAACCATCCTCATGATGTGTCCTACACCACCCAGCAGATACATTCTAACAAGTGAGCATTCCAGGCCTGGATTCCCTCAGCCCTTATATGAACCCAGAGAAGAAAAGTTTCATGATCTCAGACCACATCCTGTGTAAGTTTCCCTAAGCATCTGGGAAGCCCAACTCTAAAATCTCTCCACTGAATAGTACAAAACTGCTTTCATTCAGAATAACCTGTGCTATTGGTCCAAGCAGGAAAACATCAGAGGCTGGCATTTTCTTAGTATCATCCAGAAAATCAATGTCACCAGTCAGGGAGGAGATGCGAAATCCCCACTCCCAAGTTCTCACTCCAGAGAGGCTCATGGAATTACTACTCGTCCACACAGACATGTTTCTCCCTCCCCACTGAATATCCAATCAGCAATAGTCCAGACTCTATAGCAACTTATCCTAACCGCACACAGGGAGCTTACCCGCCATGACCTCAGGTGACTGGAAGAACTCATCTGGGTGCACATAGCCCGTCTGCGGAAGGAGACACCACAGCAGACGGAGCAGGCTGAGGCTGCCCCACAGGGCCCTGAGTGCCATCTTCAGGTCAAACTTGCTGCCAAGACACTGGGCCAAGAGCCTAGAATGGCTTCTCAGTTGCTCCAGACGCAATTCTGGTTCCACAGATCTGCATCTGCTGACGATAGCGTTTGTTAGTTATAAGGTAAATTATGATATGTCCAATTGCCTGGACAAACTCAAAATGGGTTTGCATACAATAAAAATGTTAATAATAGCTGCTATTTACTAAGTGCCCGTTAAGTAGTAGGAACTTAACACCCGTATCTCATTTTGTCCTTTCTACATTTTGGGGCAGTGGGTCTTATTATCTCCATTTTACATATAGGGAAAGTGAGACCTCTGTTGAATGACCTGGTCACTGCTAACCATATTTGTTAAGAGTCTATCTGCAAATAGGATCTGCAGACCCTCCAAATATGGTTCTCACAGCCCCATCCTGTTCACCAGGCACGGCAGCCTGTCTCTTGCCCATGTGAAAACTGTCGGAACCTCAATGCATTCCATCCATTTCCCTGCAAACATAAAATCTATTTGACCCCATTGTCTCCAGTCACTCCCTCCAACCTTCACACACCCTGAAATTGACCTTTTGGAAGGTGATAAGAACTTACTGCTATGGCCTGAATGTTTGTGCCCTGCCCCATTCATATGTTGAAATCCTAATGCCCGATGTAATAATGTCAGAAAGGTGGGGCCTTCGGGAGGGAGCCCTCCTGAATAGGATTAGTGTTCTTATAAAAGAGATCTCACAGAACTCCCTCATCCTCTCCAACGTGTGAGGGCACCTTGGGAAAGTGTGGACTATATGCCAGGGAGAGGGCCCCTCACCATGCCCGCACCTTGATTTTGGACTTCCCAGGCTCTAGAACTGCGAGAAATAAATCTATGGTTTATAAGCCACCCAGTCTGTGTATTTTGTTATAGCAGCCTGGGCACACAAAGACACTTTCTCTTGCTCAGGATTCTCACTCCCTGGACTCAAAAATCAGTAGGAATCTGAGCCCTTTACATGATGAACCTATATATCAGCACCCGCATATCATCTCTGGTGAACAGAAAAACAAGTTTGACTCTCCTCCAAGAATACATATGATGACTGTTTCCTGACTTTGATATTTCATGAAGGTATTTACTTATTTATTTATTTATTTATTTATTATTTGGAGACAGAGTGAAATGGGGAGAGGGGTCGAGAGAAGGGGGATACAGAGTATCCAAAGCAGGTTCTGTACTGACAGCAGATAGCCCAATGCAGGGCTTGAACTCACAAACCATGAGATCATGACCTGAGCCAAAGTCAGACGCTTAACGACTGAGCCACCCAGGCGCCCATGTATTTTAAAGCCTGACCTTAAACAGCTATTGTTCTCAGGTGGAATATGTCATAGCAGGGATGAGACAGGGAAGCAACAGAACAGGAATCTAGCAGATCCTGACAAGGAGCCTCTTGACACTCACTAACACTTCAAGGAGTTTGAAAGATAACTTTTTGCAGCCTTTCCTCGAACTTTCGAACTGCATTGTACAGACTCTTTTTCCAGAACTGAGAGACTAAGAGAATCAAAGACCGAGTTAACACGATCCAACTGATGGTCCTTAGGACCCAATACCAACCTGTCATTACCGAAACATTTGAGTAAAATTCACAACTGCAAAGAAAAGGCCACCCCCCCACACACCCCCCACCATTCCCAGAACCAGCCAGGGCGTGCCCGGTTGTGGTCTGACCTAAAGGCGGGAACCAATCAAGTTCTGCTGAGTGGTTTGAAAAAAAGGCGGGAACAAATCGAGTTCTGCTGAGTGTTCAAATTTAAATGTCAACCAATAACAGCTCTGTAACCGGGAAAAATCCCTAACTTGTTTGTGCCTGTATATAAAAGAAGCTGTAAGATCCTCGCTGGGGACCTCTTAGCTTCACGAGTGCGCTTAGGTAACGAGTGCGCGGAGGTCTGGGTTCAAACCTGCAATAAATTACCCTTGCCGCTTGGCTTTGACTCTGGACTCTGGTGGTTTGTTTTCGGGGGTCTCTCGAATCGGGGCATATCAGAACCAGTGACTATCCTGACTTTTAGAGATAAGGTGAGGCCAAACTTAATGCTGGAATGCAGTCAAGGATCCCATTCCTTCCCAATCAATGCCTGAAAGAGAACTTCAAGTACCTCCATTTTGACCTTAGTCTGTACTTTCTAACTGATCAAATTCTTCTTTCCAGCTTATCCCTTAACTCAGGCAAGAGACCTTGCGAGCAAAGCATTCCGTGGTGGGAACCAAAGCTACCCCTTCATGAAAGCAATAAGGACTGCCCTGAGCCAGCAAGACCCCATGTGACTGACCCCAAGACAATGATCTACCTGACCTTTACTGCCCACCCGCACGTACCCACAATGTTAGTCCACTGTCTCCCCAGTGCTGGCCTCCCTGAAATAAGTTCCTTTTCTGTTTCAACCACACTTGTCTCTCTGCCTTTGGATTTTGTCAGTGGTGAGTGACTGAATCTGGTCTGTTTCGGATCCTCAGAGCTAGGAGCTCTTGCACCTCTGTGCCCTGCTTACATGCCCTCACTTTAACTTTCTTTCCAGGCTGGAATTCAAAGTGCACTGTAATTTAACAGCTCACAGGATGATGTTACAGGTTTGGTTTTCAGCAGTTTCAGCCCTGCAGGTAATAGGGGAGAAGGGTCTCTTTCAGGGCATGCAAAAGTCATTTTATGAGGACCTTGAGCTGGGAATTTGAAGCCCAGCAAAGGCATCATATACACGTCACCCAAAACCTTCCCTGGGGTATCTCTAATGCCACATCACTCCATGGACTACCAGTGCCCTCCTTACCACTTGAAATAGAGTCATTTAAATCTAATCAGGCTAGGGGCACCTGGGTGGCTCAGTTGGTAAAGTGTCCAGCTTCAGCTCAGGTCACGATCTCACAGTTCGTGCATTTGAGCCCCGTGTCGGGCTCTGTGCTGACAGCCCAGAGCCTGGAACCTGCTTCAGATTCTGTGTCTCCCTCTCTCTCTGCCCCTCCCCTGCTCTCTCTCTCTCTGCTCTCTCTCTCTCTCTCTCTCTCAAAGATAAATAAACATTAAAAAAAATCAAACACAATCAGGCTAGAGAACCAATTCTAGAAAACCCAGAACCTCTATTCAAAAAATTCATCTTTAAGATTCTGTTCCTCTAGAACCCTTACAGTAACAAAATCTTAGTCAGGGTTCAACCAGAGAAAGAGAACTGGTAGGAGATATACATTAAGATTTACTGCAAGGAATTGGTTTATGCACTGGGGGGGCTGGCTAGGCAAATCTGAAGTCGATAGGGTAGACTGCTAGGAAGACCAGGAAACTCTAGGGAGGAGATAAAGCTGTAGTTCGTAGAGGAAGGAAGCTTCTTGTTCAGGAACACCTTGGTTTGTTCCAAAGGCCTTTCAACTGATTCTCTCAGGTCTAGACAGATTATCTAGAATAACGTCCCTTATTTAAAGTCAAATGTTTGTGGACCTTTATTGCATCTACAAAATACCTTCACAACAACATTTAGATTCATGTTTGACTAACTGGGGGCTATCGCTTAGTCAAGCTGACACGCACAAAAACGGACTATCACACTCTAAATACTTCAGTGTTTATAACTGTGTTTGCATTTTAGACCAATGGGAGAATTCTTTTTTTTTTTAATTTTATTATTTTTTTTATTTTTTAATATATGAAATTTACTGTCAAATTGGTTTCCATACAACACCCAGTGCTCATCCCAAAAGGTGCCCTCCTCAATACCCACCCCCCACCCTCCCCTCCCTCCCACCCCCCATCAACCCTCAGTTTGTTCTCAGTTTTTAACAGTCTCTTATGCTTTGGCTCTCTCCCACTCTAACCTCTTTTTTTTTTTTTTCCTTCCCCTCCCCCATGGGTTTCTGTTACGTTTCTCAGGATCCACATAAGAGTGAAAACATATGGTATCTGTCTTTCTCTGTATGGCTTATTTCACTTAGCATCACACTCTCCAGTTCCATCTACGTTGCTACAAAGGGCCATATTTCATTCTTTCTCATTGCCACGTAGTATTCCATTGTGTATATAAACCACAATTTCTTTATCCATTCATCAGTTGATGGACATTTAGGCTCTTTCCATAATTTGGCTATTGTTGAGAGTGCTGCTATAAACATTGGGGTACAAATGCCCCTATGCATCAGTACTCCTGTATCCCTTGGATAAATTCCTAGCAGTGCTATTGCTGGGTCATAGGGTAGGTCTATTTTTAATTTTCTGAGGAACCTCCACACTGCTTTCCAGAGCGGCTGCACCAATTTGCATTCCCACCAACAGTGCAAGAGGGTTCAATGGGAGAATTCTTTATGCAACTTACCAGTGACTCACTTCCTGTACTCAACATTCTGTTAATGGTGTTCCCTGTAGCTGTAGTTCCCCTGTGGTATTCCACTGGAGATATAGATAGAGATATAGACTAAAATTTACTTATTCTTCTTACTGTTGTTTATCTGCTAGAGCATCTCTGAGTGTTGACAAATTTTTCTATTCCTACGAATGCTGCTGCTACAAACATTCTTATACAGGAGTTCTCTGACATACATATATAGAAATGGAATCCCTGAGTCTTGGGTGTGCAGGCTTTCAACTTCATTAAAGAATGCCCAACTCTTTTTCCAAAGGTCCTGCCAGCCAGCAAATATTATAGTGCCCACTGCTTCACATGCTCCTTTATGCTTGGGATTCTCTAACATTTTGATTTTGTGAATCTTTTGGGTATTTACATGCATTTCCCTGAATACCAGTGCGGTCGAACACCTTTCAAATGTTTGTGGAACATTTTTGTTCTTCTGTGGAAATCCTTCTGACCATTTTTTCTTAGTATGTGTAGGAATTCTTTCTTTTTTTTAATTTTTTTTAACGCTTATTTATTTTTGAGACAGAGAGAGACAGAGCATGAACAGGGGAGGGACAGAGAGAGAGGGAGACACAGAATCTGAAACAGGCTCCAGGTTCTGAGCTGTCAGCACAGAGCCCGACGCGGGGCTTGAACTCACGGACTATAAGATCATGACCTGAGCTGAAGTCGGACACCTAACCGACCAAGCCACCCAGGCGCCCCATTCTTTTTTTTTTTTTTTAATGTTTTTTTATCCTTTTTTTATGTTGATTTATTTTTAGAGACAGGGAGAGACAGCAGGGGAGAGGCACAGAGAGAGGGAGACAGAGATCTGAAGCAGGCTCCGTGCTGACAGCAGAGATCCAGACATGGGGCTCAAACTCACAAACCGCAGGACCATGACCTGAGCTGAAGTCGGATGCTTAACCCACTGAGCCACCCAGGTGCCCCTCCAACATTTACTTTTTAAAAAAAAATTTTTTTTCAACGTTTTTTATTTTTATTTTTGGGACAGAGAGAGACAGAGCATGAACGGGGGAGGAGCAGAGAGAGAGGGAGACACAGAATCGGAAACAGGCTCCAGGCTCCGAGCCATCAGCCCAGAGCCTGACGCGGGGCTCGAACTCACGGACCGCGAGATCGTGACCTGGCTGAAGTCGGACGCTCAACCGACTGCGCCACCCAGGCGCCCCCCAACATTTACTTTTTAATGGTCCATTTTGGTAGACATTCCGTGGATGCTTGAGAGCACCATATATCCTACAGTTATTGGATACATAGTTCTACACATGTTCATTAGATCAAGTTTGTTAACTGTGTTCCTCAAACCTTTTATATCTTTAATGATTTTCCATTACTTATTCTACAAATCACAGAAATGTGTTTCAAAAAATAGCTCATGAGTAGCGAACTTGTCTAGTCTTCCTTGTAATTTTGTCATTTTAGCTCAGTTTTGAAGCTGTGTCATTGTTTTTATAAATTATAAGTTTAGAATTGTTGGGGTGCCTGGCTGGCTCAGTTGGTAAAGCATGCAATTCTTGATCTTGGGGCTATAAGTTCAAGCCCCACATTGGGTATAAAGATTACCTAAAAATAAATATTTTTTAAAACGTTTATTTTTAAAAATAATAAATAAAATAAAATAATAAAAAATTAAAAAAATAAAATAATAAAGAGAGAGCATGCAAATGAGCAAGCAGGGGAGGAGCAGAGAGGAGAAAGAGAATCCCAAGCAGAGAGAAAGAGAGAGAAAGAGAGTGCCAGACATGTTCCACACTATCAGTGCAGAACCCACGAACCATGAGATCGTGACCTGAGCCGATATCAAGAGTTGAATGTTTAATCGACTGAGCCACCCAGGCACCCCCAAATCTTTTTTTTTTTTAATTAAATGTTTATTTATGTATTTTGAGAGAGAAAGAAAGCATTCGGACATGATCAGGGGAGGGGCAGAGAGAGAGGGAGAGAGAATCCCAAGCAGGTTCTGTGGCACAGTGCAGAGCCCGATGCAGGGCTCAGTCTCATGACTGTGAGATCATGACCTAAGCCAAAATCAAGAGGCGGACACTTAATCCACTGAGTCACCAGGCACCCCAAAAATAAAATCTTTAAAAAAAAGTTTAGAATTGTTAGAACAGTGAACATTTTGCCATAATACAGTTATCTTTTTTTATCTCTAGTGTTTTTTTCCTAAAATATTTTGTTTGATATTAATATAGTTAATATAGCTATATGAGCTTTCTTTTATTTAGTATTTCTAGTACTGTATATCATTTTAATATTTATTTCTTATTTTTATTTTTTTCTGTTCGAATCACTTTCAGTACTAAATACAAAAGGTGAGCACCTACTTTTTTTGTTTTTTAGACACACACACATAGGTCTCTAACAGCCAAAAGGGGCAGAGGAAATGAGCTCCTGTACTGTCCTCCACAGTCCCCATCCTGTGGTTAAAGCTGCTGCTGGCCCTCCCTCCCTTTGGGCATGGAAATTCACAATACACCCCAGCTGTGATGCCTTATGTATTTCATACTGTGTATGTGTCCCTTCCCAACATCTCCATGCTTAAAACCAAAAAATGGTCAGGGGTACATCCTTCCCAGTGGCCTCAGTTCCTATGCCACAATGGGATAGTGAGGAGATCTTCAGGTCACAAGTTATTTAGTGAAAGGAGTGGGATGGCCAGAGTGAGGACAGCAGAAATGGTGCAGCAGGGAGGGCACGGTTGCAAGTTAGGAGGAGTCTAGGTGAGACACTCGGGAGAATTCTCCCCACCAGGTTTAGATGGACCAATGTGCCAAAGTAAAAAAATAATAATAATCCTGGGGTGCCTGGGTGGCTCAGTCGGTTAAGCGTCTGACTTCGGCTCAGGTCATGATCTCATGGTTTGTAAGTTCGAGTCCTATGTTGGGCTCTGTGCTGACAGCTCAGAGCTTGGAGCCTGCTTCGGATTCTGTGTCTCCCTCTCTCTCTGCCCCTCCCCTGCTCACACTCTGTCTCTCTCTCAAAAATAAACATTAAAAATTTTTTTTAACTAATAATCCAAATAATCAGCAATTCAAACACTACTGAATTTTCAAACTTGTCCAGCAAGAGAAGCCACATAGCAGGAACAATATAGAGCTTTCCAGGAAATGAAGGTAGAGCCCTGGCAAGCCCCCTGAGAACCTGCGTTAGGCCCTACAAGTATCTGCCGTCACTGTGGATGTTGCTGCTGCTCCATTCGCAACTTCTCAATCTCGAAGACAACAGGAAGCACCAGGATCATGAAGGCTGGCCTGGAAAACCTGCACATTTTTTGAGCCCCAAAGAGGGAGTGATGAAAAGTGGCGCCAGCCATGGACCGGACCCTCTCTGGGACCATCTCTGTCAGACCCCACAGTCTCTCTGACAGGGTCTCATCCAGCTCCTCTTTGCCTTCCTCCTCCAGCTCCTCGTGTCTTCTCGGCATTGCCTTTCAGAAGCAGTTCATCCAGGGACAGGGGCACCCCAGGACTGCCAGTGGTGGCCAAAATTATAATATTTAACATGCTATGTTCTGTGGTTTCACTGCGATGATTCTGGGTGTACATTTCTCTTTAGCATATTTGGAAACTTTATTGGCTTCCTGACTGTATGGATTGGGTCCTTTCCCATCTATAGAAAGTAATCTTCCCTGGGGCGCTTGGGTGGCTCAGTTGGTTAAGCGTCCAACTTCGGCTAAGGTCATAATCTCACGGTTTGTGAGTTCGAGCCCCGCATCAAGTGACCTCGAGCCCCGCTTCAGGCTCTGTGCTGACAGTGAGAGCCTGTGTAGGATTCTCCCTCTCCCTCTCTCTCTCTGCCTCTCACTCCCTCATGCCCTCTCTCTCTCAAAAATACATACATACATACATACATACAAACAAACTTGGGGGAAAAATACTCTTCCATTATTTTTTTTTCAAACATTTTCTCTTCTCTCTTTTTTATTTATTCTCCCTCTGGGATTATGATTAAATGTATGATAGACCTTGTTTGTCTATCTTCTATGTCATTTTAACTTCTATTTTATATTTTCCCTATCTTTGTCTCTCTGGGCTATATTTCAAATAATTTCTTCTGTTCTATCCTCCACATCCCTAATCATCCTTTCAGCTATATTTAACCAGCTTTAAACCTATCTACTGAGTTTTACATTTCAATTTTTTATTTTTCTTTCCTCTGAGTTTTTTTTTTCCACATTTGCTTGCTCTTTTGTCATATTTTCAAGCCTCTCTTATTTATTCTATTACATTAAACATGCTTATTTGAGTATGCTAGATCTGATAATTCCAGCATCTAAAGGTTGTTTTTTTTGTTTGTTTGTTTGTTTTTTTGGTGGGAGGAGGGCACGCCTGGGTGGCTCAGTCAGTTAAGTGATGACTTCAGCTCAAGTTGTGATCTCAGGGTTCCTGAGTTCCAGCCCGTGTCAGGCTCTGAAGCAGCATGGACCCTGCTTCAGATCCTCTGTGTCCTTTTTTCTCCATCCCTCCCCTGCTTGCATGCTCTCTCTCTCTCTCTGTCAAAAATAAATCAACATTTAAAAAATATATAAAGTTTTTTTGGGTCTGAATCTGCTGTCTCATTTCCGCTGGTTCTTACTCATAGTGCCTTGTTTACCTCTATATTTGGCAAATTATTTTATTTTGGGCTGCTTATTTTCCTTGGACATAACCTGTGGGAATTATTTGAGGCCAGGGATGAAGGCAAATTTCTGAATTCCACTGAAAAGGATTTACACTTGCTTCTGTCAGGTACCTGGGGGCATCAAAAGTCTGGGACCAATTCTGATCATATTATTGACTCTAGGATGTTTTGTTTTGTTTTGTTTTGTTTCCCTTTTAGGGGAGGTGGTACCTAATCATGTGAATCCAGGCTGAAAATCTATATGAAGGCAGGCTTGTGGTTACATATTCTCAGGGGAGATTTGCCCACCCACACTCCAATTCAATTAGCATCAGGATCCCAGTCCTCTGCAGAAGGAATAGTTTATTTCTGGGTCACCTTTATATGGAGAATGTAGTCCTCCAGAGTCCCAGCTTTGAGCGAGTCTCCTGTTAAGCTTCTCTCTTGAGTGGGCATCAGGTTTTATCTTCTGTCCTGCCAGTCCTGAGAGAGCACAAAAACCCATGTTCATAAGCACTCAGTTTTGTATATGTCCTTAGTCCATATCTGGCTTCAAGGCCCTGAATACCTCTTTAGGCCCCTGCTCTTGTGCCTTAGTATTCCTTACCTTTTGTTCAGCTCATGTATCGTTACATTTATTATAATTGAATTTGTAGGGGCACCTGGGTGGTTCAGTAGGTTAAGTGACCAACTCTTGATTTTGGTTCAGGTCATGATCCCAGGGTCTTGAGATCAAGCCCCACATTGGGCTCTGCACTAAGCATGGAACGTGCTTAAAATTCTCTCTCTCACTCCCTTTGCCCCTCTCCCCCGCTCATGCTCTGTCTCTAAAATTTGAGAAAAAAATCGATTTTGTGTAGATAATACAGAGGACTGCAAGAAAAACTGCCTTTCTTGGAGTCTAATCCCAATTGAATTCAGGTACGGGATCTCCTCCGAGAATGTGTAACCACAAGCCTATCCTCATATAGGTTGTCAGCCTGAATTCTCATGATTCAGCACCACCTCCCCCAAAAGAAAAAAAAAAACCAAACCTGGGGCCAATGATGATTAAAAATGTACAATTTCAGACTGTAATGCACATACAATAATAATACGAGATAGATTACATATAAATTATTATTTTATATTTATGTATAGACAGAGAGGTGGGCACAAGAAATAACCATGTTGAGAGGTAAGATGAGGGTTGTGAAAAGCTAAGTTAGTTTAAGCTGTGTCAAGATATTTCCAAGGAAGTCATGTACTTAGGGGTCAGCCTTGGTCAGTGGATCTTGTGGTCATTATCTGAGAGGAAACAGGAAGTGTGACAGGACTGTGTTGCAAACATATCCGGGCTCTTTTAGGATATGGCCCAAAACTACTAAGGGGAATCCGGGTGTCTCCACAATTGTTGCAGGTGGACGGGGTGGGCTGATGCTATGCCCAGGCCTCTGAAGCTGGTTCTAGAACTGCTGGCAGGCTGTTGCTCCGTGTTCAGGAGGGAGGGCGATCGTGGGACCATTGGGATAATGACTTGACTATGAGGCCTATGGAACAAGCCATCCTGTGGCCCTGAAGAGTATAAATGTGCTTTAACCATCCCACCTGATCCCTCTTTTATCCTGCCCCTCTAGTTACTACACGCTTTGCCCAAGCCTATGACATCGGCTGGGCTGCTCCATCTCAGGGGTGCGGCTTGGAACAGTGGAATTAATTGCGTTTATCTCTATGAGGGCTGTCTGACAATTCAGTGAGGATTTTGGTGTATCTAATATGCTTTGGAACAGGAAAGGAATCACACAATGTTTGTTTGAGGATATGCTTTTGTCATTTAGCAAAATATCATGAGCGTCTTGCTGTACGTTATAAGCATCCTCACCCACCAGCCACAAGCTCTCCATCCGTTCTGTATCTACTTGCTCCCTCTGTTCCCTTCAGCTGGCACCTTCTCTTCCTCATAAGCATGTCTGATTATCTGCCATTCCTAGAAAAACAACCTCCCAAAACTTTCCCTGAGCTGATGTGCCCTCCATCCACCATCTCTCTCTCCATGTCCCTGTACGGGACTCCCTAAACCATCCACATTCACTGAATTCGCTCCTCACGTCTTGTTGGCCGCTCTACTCTGGATGGTCTAGCTTTGCCCACCACCACGGTGCTGACACAGCCCTCTCCTGGGCCTCATTGCTTTTCTAATTGTCAAACCCAATGGTCACTTCAGGCCCCTACCTTGCATGTCATGTGACAACAGGGATCCCTCACAATTCCCATCTCCTTCTAGAGTGCCTTCCTACACCATAAAAGGCTGGGAAGCAAAAGGCTTCATTTTGTAGATTCCCTTCAAGTTGGGTTATGCGAATGAGGTTTTAAGAATTTAGAGAGCAGGGGCACCTGGGTGGCTCAGTCAGTTAAGCATCTGACTTTGCCTCAAGTCATGATCCCACAGCTTGTGAGTTCGAGCCCCACGACAAGCCCCATGTCGGGCTCTGTGCTGACAGCTCAGAGCCTGAAGCCTGCTTCGGATTCTGTGTCTCCCTCTCTCTGCCCCTCCCTGGCTCACTCTGTCTTTCTCTCTCAAGAATAAATAAGCAATGAAAAGTTAAAAAAAAAAAAAAAAGAATTCAGAGAGCAGATGTGAGACAGACCATATATCTGCAATTTTCATTGTCTTCTCTGGGCAAACAAGATTATGGAGACATGGAGTTTTCCTGCAGCAGCTTCCCAGTGTCCAGCCCCAGCTTCGTGGGTACGGAGACACAGCTGCGGTTATGGTGGCATCCTGACTTTCAGCAACAGTGCTGTGTTACTAAATTTGACTGAGTCCCAAGGTAGCCTTAACACTTGCTGGACTGTCACACAAAAGGCAGCACCTCTAGTGAGTTACTTCTGGGTATTTACAGAGTCTTTCCTGGAGGCCCAAACTATAGCCCATTCTTCCAGGGCACCTAATGACTTACAGTACCTGTATAAATTCCTTTTCTGCTGGCTTCTATTTCCCATACTGAATGCTGGTCGTTTGGTATCAGAGGTGGTTCTAGGCAAGGATGGGAATATTCATATGCTGAAAGAAAATAACTGTGCACCAACAGCGGGGGAAGCCTGGGCCCCGCTTAGGCCTCCTTGGCAGCAGGTGTTCTGGCCCATGGCTCAGAGAAGTGCACCCTCCCCTTATGCATGTCCCCACAGCCTTCCAGAGCCTCTCAGTCCACCAGCTCCGCCACACCAGCAAAACCCTCCCACGCTCACCTGCTTTTCCATCTTGACCACACATCTCATTCTGCTTTCATCCACTGCCTCCATGTCGAAGGGCCCCTTGTCACCCTTCTTCTGGACGTTCTGGTCCCTAGGCCCCAGACCACAATCAGGTCCACCCTGCAGGAAAAGGGAGCAGTCAAAGGGCCCAGACATACGCCACCGTCCCTCCCACAAGAGCATACATACATACATAAATGGAAACAGAAGAAAATAACTACCAGTCTATCTTCTATGTCCAAATTTTTTTTTCAAGAACATGGGCAAAACAAAGATATTTTCTGGCAGATCAAAACTGAAAGATCTTTACAAGCAGACCCTCAGGAAATTCCAAAGTTTACATATATATACCAGGCAGAAGGAAAAATGATTCTAGATAGAATATCCGAGATGGGTGGGCAGGGCACCTGGGTGGCTTGCTTGGTTAGCGTCTGACGTTAGCTCAGGTCATGATCTGTCAGTTCATGTGTTCGAGCCCCGTGTCGGGATCGATGCTGCGCAGAGCCTGCTTGGGATTCTCTCTCTCTCTCTCTCTCTCTCTCTCTCTGTTCCTCCCTCACTCGTGCTTGCTCTTTCTTTCAAAATAAAATAAATAAACTTAAAAAAAAAAAAAGAAGATCCAAGATGCAAGTAGGAATAAGGAGCAAAGAAGTCATTAGATGGGAGGTATCTGGGAAGTGGACGCCAAGTGAAGGCCATCCTCCTGCCGTAAGTAAGGCCGTCCTCTGGCAAGTAATGTCAAGGCAATGGCTAAGTTCTCTGAGGTAGTGTTCCATGTTAATTTGCCAGCTTCGTGGGTGCTGGCAGGCTATGGCCAAACACTGGCATCACAAACACAGCACCGTGTTCTTGAATTCAATAGTTCCAGTGGTCCCACTCCCTCTCTGTGGGTCTCAAGACCCCCAGAGCATGCTGCCGCTGGGCTCCCTTGCCACTTCCCAGGGATTCTCATGATTTCTGTCTCTTTCTTCCTGTGCACATCATCCTCATGCTGGTAGACAGATGGTTAGAGCAAGCCATTCCATGCAGACATGACAACATTGAGAAGATTCTGTATTCTTTGTGTACCACTGTTTTTGTTGCTTCTTTTTCAACAATTTGAGTTATAATTAACATACAACTCATTCAAAATGTTCAATTCAATAGCTTTTAGTATATTCACACATATGTGTGACCATCACCCTTATCGATTTTATTTTTTTTTTCTAAATGTTTATTTATTTATTTTGAGAGTGTGTGTGTGTGTGTGTGTGTGTGTGTGAGCAGGAGGGGGAGGGGGGAAGAGAGAGAGAGAGAGAGAGAGAGAGAGAGAGAGAGAGAGAGAGAGAGAATATGAATCCCAAGTAGGCTCCTCGCTATCAGTACAGAGCCTGACATGGGGCTCGATCCCACAAACTGCGAGATCATGACCTGAGAGGAGATCAAGAGTCAGGCACTCAACTGACTGAGCCACACAGGTGCCCCTGTCAATTTTAGAACATTTGGTCACCTCAAGAAGAAAGCGCATACACTTTACTCATCATCTCCCATCTCCCTGCCACCTCCTCAGCCCTAAGCAACTAAACCACCTTTTCTCTATAGATTTCCCTATTCTGGACTTCCATTATGAATAGAAGCATACAGTATGTGGCCTTTTGTGGCTGCCTTCTCTCACTTAAAATAATGTTTTCAAAGTTCATTCATGTTAAAGCCTGGATCAGTACTTATTCTTTATTATAGCCAAATATTATTCCATTGTATGGATGTATCACATTTTGGGTATCCATTCCACTATTGATGAACATTTGTGTTGTGTCTACATTTTGGCTATTATGAATAACACTGCTATAAATATTTGTGTATGACACCTTCATAAACCAATCACTGGCAAGCACAGTGGGATTACGAGTGAGAACTGACTTCCTGGTTTGGAGCTGGGGCTCTGGGCTGCCTCCTGCAAGGCACACAGAATCCAGATGGTGCTTACCCCCAACAACATCAGGTTCTGTTGGCAAACAGTAAGTAAGACAGAGGATCAACTGTGTGTGGCTGCTACGTGTGGATTCCAAGGCACCAGGCTCTGGTGGCTTTCTTCTGTCTTCTGGACCATTTGTTTTTAGTCTCCTCTTCCTCTGTCCACCACTGAAATGTCAGTGCTCCTGGTCTTCAACTTCACACTGTTCTTAGCATCTACACTCTGGGTTATCTCATTTATCCTCATGGTTTCAATTCCCATTTGATGACTTCTGAAATTGCTTCTTCTCTGAACTTCAGATTTATTGATAATAATAACAACAGTAATAGTGTTGCCAGGATGTCTGGGTGGCTCAGTCCATTAAGTGTTCAGCTCTTGACTTCGGCTCAGGTCATGATCCTGTGGTTCATGGGTTCGAGCCCTGCATCAGACTTTGGGCTGGCAGTGTGGAGCCTACTTGGGATTCTCCCTGTCTCCCTCCCTCTCTGCCCCTCCCTCACTATGTGCTCCGTCTCTCTCTCTCTCTCTCTCTCTCTCTCTCTCAAAATAAATAAACTTAAATAAAAAAAAAACAGTGTTGTCATTTTTAGATACTTATTATGTTCCAGGCACTGTACATTATCTCATTTTATTCTCATTTATAACAACTCTAAAACCCTATTATTATACCTATCTTATAGATGAATTAACAGGTTTAAAGAGATCCGGTTTTTTGCCCAAGGTAACACCACTAGTAGGTTGATGAAGGTAGGAGTTGGACCCAGCCTGTTAGATTCCAGAGCCCTGAGTCACTGCCTGTTGACATTCTGCACCCACCTCAAACCCAGGGCAGCCAAACGTCTCATCGCTTTCCCATTAACCAGTCCTGCCCCCATATCCCCTGCAGCAGTGAGGGAATGACCATTTGTCCAACTATTCAGTCCAGAAATCCAGGGGTCATCTTCCTTCTTCACCCCTTCACTAAGCGATACTAACTTTGCTTTCTAAGAATTTTTTTCTTTCTTCAAAGATTTTATTTTCTAAGTCACCTTTATACCCAACATGGGGCTCAAACTCACTGAACTCACAACCCACAATCAGAAGTGGCATGCTCTACCAACCGAGCCAGCCAGGTGCCCCCTAATCATTTCCTCATCGTCTCCCCAGGTCTGGTCTGCTGTGACTGGGGTACATGCTGCCTGAGACTCCTCAGCCCCCGGGGTGGCTGAACAGGAACTTCCGGTGGCTGGAACCCCTGTGTTGGTTGCCTCTAGCTGCAAACAGCCCCTTCCCATTTTACCGTGGTGTGTCATACAAAAGGAATCATTTTCTGTGCATGTATAACAAGGAAAATGTCAAGAAGCAAGATGTAGAGTAGACTGCACCCACCTCTCTGCTTTCCCTCCTCTAATTGCACCCTCCCTCCTAAGTGCAGCCAGTGAGCTACATGCATTTATCTCCTGGGTAATGACTCTCTGGGTGGGTCAGCCCCTCACCTCCCTCAGGACCAAGTCCACATTCCTGACTATAGCTTACAAGGCTCTCCAGTCCCCACTGTCCCCACTCTCACCTCTGCACAGAACTCGGTACTCCAGAAACATTACGTTTTTCTGCAGTCCTCTCTTTTGTCCTGCATTGTTTCTCACTCCAGCGTCTTGGCTTATAATATGAAGGTTAAGACCCTCTTTGGTCAGTTTCAAATCCTTGCTGTCACTTGCTCACGGCAAAAGAGCAATCAATCTGTAAAATGAAGTTAACAATAGTACTTCCTTCAGAGCTGTTGGGAAGACAACATGAATAAACAAACATGGCAGCGGTTTCTTTCATTTTTCATTTTGCTTCAAGTGCCGGGAAGCCCTCCCCAATCTTATTTCCCCAGAACCCTGTGCTTCATAGCACTGACCCCTGGCACTGTCTGATTGCTTCTCTGCCTTGCCTGGCTGAGATCCCCCAGGTCTGGGATCCATTCTATCCATCTCAGCCCCTCGAATCCACCTGATGGGCCTACTGTGGTGACAGGGTCAAGGACAGAGTTGGAGATCCCCAGAGGAGGTGACAACATAACAGGGCATTGAACTTAACAAGTGCGGGAAGTTGTCAAGAAAGACCCAAGTGCCACTCCCCAGGCAGAGGCTAGGCTGGAAGACTGGTCCCTGTGGCCAGGTGTTCTAGGGACAGAGCCAACACCACAGGTGTGGCCACTAGTCACCTGAACACAATCAGGATAGGAGGCGGCTCGTGTGTGCACATGTGCACACTGGGCTGTCCCTGTGGAGGTTCAAATCCTACCTGTCTTGCTGGGTGGGGAGAGGGGTGTGGGTGGGTGTGGGTGGGTGACTGTCTCCAGAAGGGCAGTGGAGAGGCAGGTTCTAGAATAAAGGGACAGTGCCTGGGGCCACGGAGTTTTGACTGTGGGGTGGGGGAGTGGCCACTAATAACCACAGACAGGGGCATCCTAAGTGTGTGCGGGGGATGTGTGAAGGCAGGCAGCAGGGAGAGACCATCTCAGTGGCAGGGGTGCAGGGAAGCAGAAACCACTGCGCTGGGCGCGGGGGAAGCCAGGGAAGAGATCACAGCAGTGGGGCGAAAGGGAGCCGGCTCCCGCTCTGCAAGCCAGACAGCCAGCGGAGGGGGTGTGGAGACACTAGCCTGTCTCGTCTTTCTCACTGAGTCAGACGGCAGGCTGGCGCTTGGTGCTCCACCTCTCTCAGGCACCACACCGTGTACACTGTGTGCACAGCACAGTGTCGGCTCTGGGGGCACCGATGTGAACAAGCATGGTTCAGAACAACAGCCACTGTGTGGTGGCTTGTTGCAAGGGACGTCCCTACCTTCAAACTTAAACTTCTTCCTGATAAAGCTCCTGGATCGCAGCTTTAAGGGAGAGGGGGGTGATCCCAAGGTTTGGCCCTTTCTGGAGACCTGGCATTTGGAAGAGGTTTTAAAGACTACAGGGCCAGGAGTGTTCAAGAAGGAGCCCCCTGGGCAACAGCCAAAGGCATCTTCAAATATGACGCACAAAGACCATGTCCCTTAAGGCCAAGATCTTGTTCCAAACTCTGAGGTCCATCCAGGGGCAGAGGGTGACAGTGGCTCTCCTGAATCCATTTGCCTGTGAGGTGTTTATTTCATCCTCATATCAACACTGATGGTCACAGTAAGTCCTTCAGGGCACCCCACCCTGGAAGCATTGGAAAGTCTGACTCTGGCTTCTTCCTTCCCTTGGTTGGCCACACGTGCCTGTGTTTATCCTTTGATTAACAGAGAATGACGGGGCACCTGGGTGGCTCAGTCAGTTAAGCGTCTGACTTCGGCTCAGGTCATGATCTCGCGGTTTGTGAGTCCGAGCCCCGCGTCGGGCTCTGTGCTGACAGCTCAGAGCCTGGAGCCTGTTTCAGATCCTGTGTCTCCCTCTCTCTGGCCCTGCCGGGCTGGTGCTCTGTCTCTGCCTCTCAAAAATAAACAGTAACAACAACAACAGAGAATGCAACACACAGCATTGAACACACATAAGGGTGAGTGGAAGAGAGTAAGGTATGTCCACTAACTGGCATATGTCATCAACCATCCATGACCTCATGCTTCCCATCTGCAAAATGGGAACTCTCCTCTGTAGTGGGGACTTTCTAGGTGTTAATAATTCTGACAGTGGTTCCCAATTTTATGAGGCAAAAGAGCCTGAGGTGAAGAATGACATTTAGAAGTAACAGTGAGGGATGTCCTCAAGGAAAGGGGCAAGTGTCTTTGCCATATTGTATGTTTACCCCTTAGACCCCAAAGGTCCAGACAGCCACCAACCAGAGCAGCAGGTGCTCACCCTTGCCCACAGCCTTGCCTGTAGCATCGTGGACGACAGGCTATTGCCCTTGTCCGTGCTCCCTTGTGAGACACTTGGGCAAGGAGCCCATCCTCTCACTCTGTGAAAGGGCAGGCATGACCCGACCTTGTGGAGATTCTTCTCCACTGAATTAACACACATCTATCTGTGCTTCACAGACTTAGTGCTCAGCACTCAGCGTCTCTTGGGTTCGTCTTCCCAGGGACCCTGGGAGGTAGCATTACAGTCCCATTTTATAGATGAGGAAAGTGAGGCTCAGTAAAGTTTCAGAACCACCCAGGAACATCAGACGGTTCCAGGAAAGGATTCAAGCCTACGCCTCTGTCTAGGTCCAAAGCTAGTGCTCTAAAGTATCCTCACAGTCTCTCCTCCCCTCCCCTTCCCGAGAAGGCGTCACTGAAAGCCTCCTGTCTCCCCTAGGTTGGGGCACGTCAGTGCTCAGAGCCGGCAGACCCGGGTTTGGGGAAAACCGCCCGCGATAAGCTGGGAATCCCTGCCTGACTCACCCGTCTCTAGCATCTGCTGGTCTCTCGGCAGCTAGCAAAAGTAGGAATGGAAGCAACTGTCCTTCCTCCCTGCCTTGCCTTCCTCCCTCCCTGACCCCCAATAACACTTCTGGAGCTGCTCGGCCGACTCACCGGCGCGCTGTGTCTGGGCTGCACCTGCGGCGCTGGCGGCGTCCGCCCACCCGGAGGCCTGCACTGGGGGTGGGCCCGGAGCCTCCCCGACCACAGGGCGCGGGACGGGTGCCGTGCGTCCTCAACGCAGCCACCGCTCTGCCAGGTCCGGGAAACTAAGCAAACCACGCAGTGCGCCAGGCGGGGCGGAGAGGGTGGGAGACGAGGGCGCCGGCAGGCGGGGCTGCCCAAGTGCGTCCCTTGAGGTCCCGTGGTGAGCTGTGGCCAAGGGGGCGGGGGGAGGGTGATTACGGAGAGTCCGGTGTCCCTTGGGCCTTGGCACACCGGTCAATGATGGAGCTCAACCCTCCCCGCATTCCAGCTCATTCCCCTAGCAGCCCCTTACTTGGCCCGCCACGGCTGGTGAGCCGCTTTTTCAGCACACGAGGGACAGTTTAAACAAAACATCTCTAGGACAGACTTCTTTTGTCCTTCAAAATGACAATTTCTGAGTTCTATGTGGGTGGAGACCTGCTAAGGCTAAGATGACCTGCTTGCAGGGGAAGAAGGTCCGGGAGGAAAGAGGCGCCGCGGCGTCTTTCTGCAGGCCTTGCCGCAGAAGCGGCGCCAGAGAGGCCGGGTCGGTTTCACCCGGGACGCTGCTGGGTCCCGGCAGCCGCCAGCGGGGGCGCGTTCCACCCAGAAGCATTCCCGCGGCGGCCGCCGCTTCCCGCTTCTGCATTCCGCAAGTCGGGGCCAGAGAGCTGCCCCCACGCTGCCCCACGGCCAGGGCTGGAGGCGGGGTGGGGGGTGGGGGGTGGGGGGGGTGGTCATCGTGTGCCCGGGAGCCCGGGCTCCTTTCTCCGGCGCCAGGCCCTCGGAGGCGGCCGAGCAGCGCGTGCGGGTGTGGGTGAGCGAGGGCAAGCCGGCCGCTCATCCGCAGGGAGGCTGGGCGGACTGCGTGGGGCGGGCACCACCTCTCCTGGCCTCTGCGGGGGAGAGCGCCCCCACCCCGCACGCTCCGGAGGGCGTGCGACCTCGGCGTGCCCCGGGGAGGGGGGGTTTCTTGTCGCCTCGGCCTGGCATGCGCCTGGGGGCTTTGAACTGGCCTTGGTGGCCGGCTGACGACGACACTGCTCCCTAGCGGGGAGAATGTTTCACTAAATCTCCCGCTTGAGGCTGCCCGAGCGGAGAAGGGAGCCTCCCTCCTTCCTTTCTAAATCAAATGCTTTAGGGAAGGTCCTTAGCAGAATCCCTTCACTTGTGTTCTCCTTCATTAGCAGCCTTCACAGCAGCCCTCGCATTAAAAAAACAAAACAAAACAAAACAAAACAAAACAAAAACTCTATTGGGATATGTTTTACATACAGTAAATACGAGAAATTTTACATACTGTATATACTTCTGTAATTTTTTAAGTTTATTTATTTTGAGAAAGAGAGCCAACGCCCCGCAGGAGCAGGGGGAGGGGCCAGAGAAAGGGAGAGAGAGAATTCCAAGCAGAAAGTTCCCTTCTGCCCCTTTGCAGTCAATCCTTTACCTTCTCTTCCCTGGCCTGAGACAACCACTCATCTGATTTCTGTCACTATACTTTGTCCTCCCTGGAATTTCATATAAATAGACCCACACAGGATGTGGCCTTTTGTGCCTGGCTTTTTTCACCTAGCACAATGATTTTGAGAGCCATCCACGTGGCTGTGTTAACAGTAGTTCCTTCCTTTTGTTGGTGAGTAGTAGAAGACTATGCATGTACTGTAAGCTGTTTATCCATTTGGACATTGGTGGGTGGGTGGGGGAGGCCCAGCTGGGCTGGTGGGGAGGTATCCTCTCAGGATCCCAAAGGACTTTTGAGTTGTTGTTGGACACGTGGGCTACATCTGGACATCTGGTTTTGAGATACAGTGAATAAAAGTGCCTTGAATATTCCTGTAAAAGTCTTTTGGTGGACCTATGTTTCCATTTCTCTTGAACGAAATACCTAGAAGTGAATGGGATGGCTTGGTTGTATGACATTTTTAACTTTCGAGGAAGCTGTCATGAGCACACTATGAAGGTACACATACAAGTTATATCTAACAGCTTGATTCAATCCTAAACAAGGTTAACGTAATTATAAAGCAGGTTCAGAATTCCAAACTCAAGGACATTTCACCATGTGGTTAACTTGGCTTCCTATATAACACACAGACCAGAACATAAGCCACACAACAAACAAGATAACAGAAGGATGTAGGAAGTTAATGAACTAAACTCAAAGTCTGTGGGCCCACAGTTGAGATAAGATATCAGTCTGGTCTGAGTCAGCCCTTGGCATTTACTGCCTATTATATTCGATCAGTGAAGGATCTCAGTCCTGTTTGGAGATCAATTGGGCTTCGGCTTCGGGAGCAGCTGCCGTTTTGAAGTGGTCTTGTCTGAAGAGTCTGACAGTTTGCTGCAAAATCCTCCCCTTTTAAAAGGGATTTAATCAGTGTTGGGCCCCTGCAGACCTCCTGTGCTTCTGCTGGTTATCAGTCCTGGGGTGTCAGCTGATGCTGGTCTCCGTGATCTCTCATAGCTACACTACCCTTAACTGCTCATGTCATTGCTTGACACAGACTCCTGCTTGACATGAGTAACTCCATCTTGCTCTCCGTGCTGTCGAACTGTTTTTCAGAGTGGTTATACTATTTTAACATTCCCACCAGCAATGCGTGAAAGTCCATTACAGTTATCTCTGCATTTTCTTAAAGGTAAAAAGCAGAGTTTCTAATTATGACTGTGTCCAATTTATCAAAAATTTTCCTTGGTGGTTCACTCTTTTTACTCTAAGAAATCTTTGCCTACCTTAATGTGAGGTCACAAAGATTTTCTCCTAGAACTGAATAATTTTAGCTTTTTGCTTAGGTCTATGATACATTCAAATTAATTTTTACATATGATGGGAAGTAGGGATCAGGTTTCATTCCCCCCCACCCCCCATATGGATATCCAGTTTTCCAGCCAACATTGAGGACCACTGTCCAGGATGATGGCAAGTCTTGGAGACTTAGGCTACTGGTAAATGAAAGTTCCAGTCCCTAGATAGGGAATAAATAGGTGGAGATGGAGAAGATTTAGGGGGAAGTGTTGTTTTTTTTTTTAAACATTTTTTAATGTTTATTTAGTTTTGAGACGGAGACAGAGCGCGAGTGGGGGAGGGGCAGAGAGAGAGGGAGACACAGAATCTGAAACAGGCTGCAGGCTCTGAGCTGTCAGCACAGAGCCCAATGCAGGGCTTGAACCCACGAACAGTGAGATCATGACCTGAGCCGAGGTCGGATGCTTAACCTACTGAGCCACCCAGGTGCCCCTAGGGGGAAGTGTTTTTTTAATGTTTATTTATATTTTGAGAGAGAGAGAGAGAGAGAGAATGTGTGCACAAGAGCAGGGGAGGGGCAGAGAGGGGGGGACAGAGGATCCGAAGCAGGCTCTGGGATAACAGTAGTGAGCTGATGTGGGTCTCGAACTCCAGAACTGTGAGTTCATGACCTGAGCCAAAATCAGATGCTCAACCAATTGAGCCACTCAGGTACCCTGAGGGGGACGATTTTAAGCTTGGTTTTGGTTAGCTGGTAATAGGGAGATTTCCAGAAGGTCCAATGTGTATTTTTGAAGCTCAGAAAAAAAGTTCTAGATTGGAAAAACAGTCTGGTTGGCCATCAGCATGTGGAACAGTGGTTCTTAACCTAGGGTCTGTAGACCCAGTTAATTATATGGATAGTTTTGTGTGTAGGCATATATGTATATTATTTTTCCTGGGGTGCAGAAAGGTTTCTAATTTCAAAAGGGCCCATGACCCTACAAAGGCTAAGAACCAGTGTAAAACAGTGGTGAGTCCATGGGAACACTGCCAGGGCAAGAAGAGACAAAGGCTCATTTCCCCCACTGTGGCCCAGCTGGAAGGTTCTGTCTGCCTGGTCTTCAGGCACCCTGCCCCTGGGATCTTTGCCTCTCTACTTGCCAAGGTAACACTTCATCGTCCTTCCGTTTCTTTGTGTCTGATTGAAGTTTTTCCTGCTTTAATTTACATTTTTTAATTGAAGTAATATACATGTACAGTTTAAAAAGTTCAGATAGAAACCCAAAGCTTACATGAGAAGGGCAGTCTGGTACGAGAGTCTGATGACACAATCGAGTAACCCTGAGGCCTTCTCATCTCTGGGTCGGGGCTCAGCCTCACATCTTCCAGTCCTCCAGGCCCCTGCCTTTTCCTTTGTCCCAACCTCTCTTTCATCTTCCTCCTCCACTATATCACCACTTGGAATCAGTACTAGATCCTGTGGGAAACCAGAAGACAGGTGCAGAGGCTGTGCTGAAACCCTCTTCACTTCTTCTGTTCTTAGCCCACAGGGGGTGGGGACCAAGTTCTCAGGTTGTGCAGCCTCAGGAAGAGCCGAGGTCTTGGCTCAGGTCCTCCTGTGGTTTCCCTGACTCACAAGTGACAGGTTAGCTGTGCAACAGTGTTTCCTATGTTGTCAAGAGGCCGGAAGAGCTGGGATGGGGGGTCGGTGCTCAGGAATGAGCTGGCTTTGCCACCAGCGAAGTGTGACCTTGAGCAGGCCAATTCCTTCTCTGGCCATCGCAGTGCCCTCCTGACTCTTGCACCCAGCCTGGAGGCCTTCAGTGATGGGGAGTATCCTGCCTGCTCTGCCATGTCCTCAGCCGCCCAACAAAGCAGCTTATTCTCTTGGTCCCCGTGTCTCACAGGATGGGAGGAAGCAGCCATGGCATCTTAGGATAGGGAATGTTGGACTTTGCCATTTGGATATACCGCTTGATGCAGAGGACATTTTTACCTCAAGGAAAATTTGAATCAACACATTTAATCCAAATTACGTAAATATTGATTAATGTTTGGACAGAGAATTTTCCAGAGTAAACTTTGCTAAGCTGACTATTAATTACTTGATGTTCTTTTTTGCATCCAGTTTTCTTTTTGAATGAACTACTTTTAATACAGTTTAAAAAAACTATTAATGAACGGCCTGTCTTGGTTCCACTAACATCTTCTGTTCCTGTATGACACAAAGTGCTCAGACATTCTGCAGTGTGTACCTGGAACAGGCTTGGCTGGGATCTCTGAGGATTGGGATCTCCAGTTTGGGAGCCTAATCTTCTCTCTAAAATGGGAAGGGAAACCGCTGAACACAGAGTGCCACTCTGAGTCAAGACTCAGCTCAAACCGGGGCTGGCCTCCCTCAGCTATGTGATCTTGCATTAAACCCCCTGGGCCTCATTTTTCTCATCTCTAAAATGGGAATAATACCTATCACCTACCTCAGAAGAGCTGTTTGGGACACATCAGAATAAGTAATTATTACCACAAACCGTAATAGCATTAAATAATCACTGTGTAAAGCTCCTAATCCCAGCGTGTAGTGAGAGCTCCTGGAATGTTTTTCTGTTGTTAACCATCATTAAGGAAACAAGTTCTGTTTACTTGCTCTTACCACTGGGTGGCACCACAGATTCGATTCTATGACTATTTTGTTCTCAAGGCAGCTTTTGTGTTTGAACCACAGCAGGTTTTTTTTTTTTGTAGGTCACAACCAACCCATATTCAGCAGTTACATATAGTTCTACCTGAAGTTTGCAGTGCGCCCTGCCCTGGGCTGTTTCATTTTGGCTTTATCTCAGCTAAACCCTGACCTATTCCAGGGAGTCTCCCACTGAAGCTTTTAGGAAGCCTGGGCTGTGTCCTTGTCACCGGTGGTTTGAGCCTATGCAATACCCCCACTAGGAAGCCAGGACTTGCCCCTAGAGACTCAGGGCCAAGGACCCATCTAAGCTGGGAAGAGAGAGCCAGAAAGACAGCGTCAGGGTTAAGAACAGAGCCCAGAGAAACGGCAGACTGATGATCTCAGGATTTGATCTCCAGAGTCAGAAGTCCCCCATTCTCCATGAGCACACGTTTCCTTGCTGG
Source organism: Neofelis nebulosa (assembly GCF_028018385.1). Lineage (NCBI taxonomy): Eukaryota > Metazoa > Chordata > Mammalia > Carnivora > Felidae > Neofelis > Neofelis nebulosa. Next base: position 86,836,339 of record NC_080786.1, on the reverse strand, counting down.
GCCTAGGAAGCTATTCCCCAAGACATTCAAAGGATGTCTTTGGTGACATATGGTGACACCATATGCCCAGGTGACCCTGACCTCTGTTTCTTGCTTCTTGTTCCCTCTCTCTCTCATGAGGGATGCTGGCCTTGAATCCCCAGCATTGTAAAAGAAGTTGAGAAACAAAGATCTCAGATCATTAACAGAATTGACTGGTGACCCTACGAGGTTGGAGTGGCTCACCAGAAGGCTGGGTGGGGCTCCAGGCCCCATACACCTGGGTAAGGAGCAAGTTCTCAGGCAAAGAGCCCGTCTGGTCTGACCTAAAGCTAAACAAGCCTCCATATTCATGGGGGGGGGGGGGGCGGGCGCTGGAGATGGGAGGGTTCCTTTGGGCCATCTGTCTGTGGCTCTCCAGCCAAAGGGACCCCAGGTTTTTCATCTATAGATGAAATTGTTGCAGGATTTTTTTTACCTCAATACCCAGGATTCATTGTCTCATTGCTCGGAAGAATGAAGAGATAGACACAAAATAAAATGAGCAGCAGGCAACGGTTTATTAGAGTATAAGATCAGAAAGGAAGAATAGTATGAAAACTCTCTTTAGAGAGAAGGGACCTTCGAAAGTGAATGGCCGCAACTAAAGGCAAGGGACTTTGTTCTATAGGATTCTGGTCGGCACCCCCTCCTCCCTTCTGTTCTCCCTTGTTTCTTCTCAGGTTCCACCCTTAATTGGCTAGGTAACTCTAAATGCCTAGTCATTCCTTCTTGATTGGCTTGTTTCTATTGTATGAGGGGTGGTCTATGGCCATACTGTTCCTTGTGGGTCATATATTTTATGGTCGACTTATTTTTAGTCAGGTCTTTTGTTTGTCCAATTCCTGAGGGAAACCTGTAGGGGAGTAGGCGGTGTCTGCTACATTCTTAAGAGGAATTTTATGCCTGAGGGAGTTTGCTCAAGCCCAGACTTTCCCAGAAGAAATGTTTTAAAATATGTATATTTCCCCACCCAGGAGCCTTCAAGCCTTAGCCTCTCCCTTTCTGCTTACTGAATCCTATCTTTCTCTATCATAAAATTGGATCTGTTGAGGGAAAAAAGATCAGTGGTTCTCAGGGGTTCACGGGAAGGGAGGGATGAATAGTTGTAGTACAGGGAAATGTTCTGTATGATATTATAAGATAGATATATGTCATTACACATCTGTCGAAACCCATAGAATATACAACACACAGATGAACCCTAATGCAAACTATGCACCTTGGTTGATAATATACCAATGTTGGTTCATCAATGATAATACATGTACCATTCTGATGTAGGAAATTGATGGTGAGGGAGGGGCAGAGCAGGGGTTATCTGGGAACTTTATACTTTGCATCCAATTTTGCTGTGAACCTAAAACTGCTCTGAAAAAAATCTATTAATTAAAAAGGAACTATTACAAACAGCAAAATGATTCAGTAAGATGTCTGATTTAAAATTAATATTCAGGGGCTGGGTGGCTCAGCCGGTTGAATATCCAACTCTTGATTTTGGCTCAGGTCATGATCTCACCATTGTAAGCCTCCGTGGGGCTTCGTGCTGAGCATGGAGCCTGCTTAAGATTCTTTCCTTCTGCGCCCCCCCCCCCCCGTTAAAAAAAAAAAATCGTAAAACAAAACAAAACCCAAATCTAGGAATAATGAACATATCAATAGAGTCATACTAAGAGAAACATAAATTAAAACTCACTGAGGTGAGGTGGCCGGGTGGCCTGGTCCATTAAGTGTCTGATTCTTGGCTTTGGCTCAGGTCATGATCTCATGGTTTCTGAATTCAAACCCTGAGTTGGGCTCCTTAGAATTCTCTCTCTCTCCCTCTCTCTCTGCCCCTCTCCTGCTCACGATCTCGATCTCTCTCCCTCTCAAAATAAATAAATAAACCTAAAATGAAAAACTCACTGGGGTACCATTTTTACCTATTTGGTTAATAAAAATTATAAAGTCTGATAAGAGGTTGTCGAGGAGGACATGAGAACTTTCATATGTTGCTGGTGGCTTTGTGAACCAGGACAATCTCTGAGGCACACAATTCTGCAATATGCATAAAAATTACTATTATTATTTTTAAAGACAAGTTTTGGGTTATATACCTTATTTCCATGCATTTACTCAGCATTTCCCCCTTTAGATCTTAGATTGCTCTTCTGAGATCATTTTTCCCCCTTATAGTGCAGGTTTCTTGATGGTAAATTCTCAATTTTTACTGCCCTAAAACTTGGAAGATAGTTTCGCAGAGTTTGTAATTCTAGGTTGGCAGCTATTTTCTACCCATATTTGCAAGATTGCATTCACTGTCTTCTGACTGGTTGCTGTTGGGAAGTTGTTTTTTGCAAATGACCTGTTCTTTCTCTCTGGCTGTCTTTACTATTTTATCCTTGGCTTTGTTTTCAGTTTTACTGAGCTGTGTGTAGGTATGGACTTATTTTTATTTACCCTGCTAAGTATACCCTGTTTTCCTTCCTAGACTTCTGATAGAATCTTTTCCACTAGTTCTACGTGTTTCATGCCCATTATCTTTTTAGATACTTTTTTCCCCTTCATTCTTGTTATCCTCCATTTTTGAGTTTCTGATTCTGTACATAGAATTGATTAGAGCTTTGCACTCTCACTTCCTGTCTCTCTTACACAGTGCTTCCTTTATGTTTCCCCTCTATTTGTCTCCGTTGCTCTTTGCTAGTTTATTTACTCCCAGTTCTGCCATTCTTTCTTTGTGCCTAATTGATATTTTATTACAAGAATTATATTTTCATTTCAAAACATTTTTTTAAATCTGTTCATGTCGGATAATCTCTTATTGCTTTGTTATTTCATTCATCTCTGTGATTGCTTTAAACTTTTCACATATAGCTGTATTTTTAAACTTTTATTTAGAAATAACTTCGCATTGGCAAAAGAATTGTAAAGACAGCACAGTGTCCCTTCACGCTAACATCTTCTGGGACCATGGCATTATTTACCAAGACTGAGAAATTAACATTGGTGTAAAGCTATTAACTAAACTGCAGACTTCGTTCAGATTTCATCCACTTTCTGTTCCAGGATCCCATCAGGATATTGTGATGTACTGAGTCATCATGACTCTTTGGATTCCTACAGCCTGTGATTACATCACAGTTTTTCCTTGTTTTTCATGGCCTTGGCTTTTGAAGAATACTGGTCGGGTATTTCACAGACTCTCAATTGGGGTTTGTCTGGTATCTTCTCTGATTAGACTGCAGTTCTGGATTTGAGTGGAGAATATCACAGAGGTGAAGTGCCCTGCTCATCACATCATATAAGTATCATCTAGTTACGATATCACTGATACCGGCATGATTTACTACTGGTAACATTCATCTTGTTCTTTTGGTTAGGGTGGTATCTGCCTGACTTTTCCACTGTAACATTATTATTTTTCCCTCTCCGTATGCTCTTCGTGAGAAGTCAGAGAGTCCAGCCCAACCTCAAGGGGAGAGGAGTTAAACTCCTTACCCCAGAGGGAAGAGTATCAAAGAATTTGTGGATGTATGTTAAAACCAATGCGGTAACTAACAATATTTTGGAGGAAGTACTTTGAGTCTATGCAAATATCCTGCTTCTTTAGAGTTTGTCTCACTAATGTTAGCATTTACTTGTGGATCTTACCTGCAGGAATTATTACTGTAGTATATTAATGGTGATGTTCTATTTCAGTCATTCCTTCTACATCTATTACTTGAAATTCTTCTGTAAGGAAGAATTTGTCCCTTTCCTCCTATTTATTTATTCAGTCATTCACAGACGTGTATTTTACATGGTTATATATATTAAAAAAGACTTTAAAATCAGAAGAAAAATGGACTATTAATTGAAGACAGGAAAGGAAAAAACAACAATAAAATGTATGCTAAGGGGCGCCTGGGTGGCTCAGTCAGTTAAGCATTCGACTTCAGCTCAGGTCATGATCTCACAGTTTGTGAGTTCAAGCCCCGCATCAGGCTCTTTGCTGACAGCTTAGAGCCTGGAGCCTGCTTCAAGTTCTGTGTCTCCCTCTCTCTCTGCTCTTCCCCCACTCATGCTCTCTCTCTCCTTCAAAAATAAATAAAAACATTAAAAAATTTTTTAAATAAAAGAATAAAAATAAATAAAATGTATGCTAAATAGAATATACAAAATAAGATAAAAATAAGCCCTAATATAACAGTATTAATAATTTACAACTAAATGTCACTAATTATAATATACATAAAGGCCGTCGATATCTTGACAGAAACTTTTTTTTTTTTAATGTTTTTTATTTATTTTATTGAGACAGAGAGAGACAGAGCATGAACAGGGGAGGGGCAGACAGAGAGGGAGACACAGAATCGGAGGCAGGCTCCAGGCTCTGAGCCATCAGCCCAGAGCCCGACGCGGGGCTCGAACTCGCGGACCACGAGATCGTGACCTGAGCCGAAGTTGGACGCTTAACCGACTGAGCCACCCAGGCGCCCCTTGACAGAAACTCTTAGCATGGATACCTTGGCTGTAAGGGACACACTTGAAACAAAAAGATAGAGAAAAATTGAAAAGAGACAGAAAAAAAGGATGTATCAGGTAAATATAAACCAAAGAAAGTTGGAGTAGCAATACTAATATCTAACAAGATATAATTCAAGGTAAATTATTCAAGATATAATAAATAATTATATATTATATTATATTATATTATGTTATATTATAAATAATTCAAGATATAATTCAAGGTAAATATGAATTTGACAATTCATATTGTCAAAGAGCGATATAACATGCCCTGAAATGGCCACAAACATATGCATCTAACAATAGCCTTAAAATATATAAAGCAGCAACCGACAGAACTGCAGGAATTGTAGTTGGATTTTAATGAAGCCACCTTCTCAGGAAGAGATATATCAAAGCAAAGATATAGATGATTTGATCGACTCAGTCAATAATCTTAAGAGTGAAGATATATCAAGAGACAGAGGCACCAGTGTCCATCTCCCAGAGGTGAAAGACAGGACAGAATTCTCTGAATTAGAAACACACGATGGATTTGGATTGGTTTTTAAAACATAGTGTGAAATGAAAGATAAAGTGAGAAGGAGAATGAGATTTATTAGCACAGGACAAGGTATGTCAGTTAAAGACACATGCACATGAAAACACGCCTGCTTTACAGAGATGGAAGGATACCCATCGAACATGCCAGAGCAGATGCCTATGGTGGAGCTGCGGAGGGGTCCGTCAGGAATTGGGCTGAGGGATAAGAGGAGATGATAAATAAGTAAAACAGGAGACAAGCCTCGTGGGCTGATGGTGATAAACTCTGAGCTGAGGCCAATGATAAGCTCAGCCCGTCCCTTCAGGACACATTCCTAATTGCAAATCTTGCCCATCAGCAGAAAGGTTTGTACAAAGCAGAAATTACTCTAGTGGTCATGTGGCCTTCAGACAGCAAATTCTCCCCGGAAAGTCACAAGGGCCTGGGGCCCCATAGGCAACTCTGGAGGTGGGCGCTGCTCATTCCTGGCACCAGGCACCAGGTCAGCTGCCCTCCCAGCCAGTCAAAGCCCCCTCAAACTGCACTCTCGGGAGCCACACATGCTGAGCTGGAGCCACCCAGAAACTGGGTCCAACTCAACTTGAGCTTCTGGATTTCTTTTTTTTTTTTTTTATTTTTTTTTATTTTATTTTATTTTTTTAATGTTTTTTTTTTAATTTATTTTTGGGACAGACAGAGACAGAGCATGAACGGGGGAGGGGCAGAGAGAGAGGGAGACACAGAATCGGAAACAGGCTCCAGGCTCCGAGCCATCAGCCCAGAGCCCGACGCGGGGCTCGAACTCACGGACCGCGAGATCGTGACCTGGCTGAAGTCGGACGCTTAACCGACTGCGCCACCCAGGCGCCCCGAGCTTCTGGATTTCTTAAGCAGTAAGTGTGAAATCCTGAAAGCAAAGTCCTCCAGGCCAGCTTCCAAGGTAGGTGAGGTTTCTCACTGTGGCTCCCTCTCTCCCTCACCTCCTGTTCCCACAGGAATGACTGGGTAGTGAGCAGGTCCAGCAAGAAATCTCAGAGAGAAATGGTCTCACACGGCAAGTTGCAGAGCATCAAAAAAAGGAGTCTTTTAAAAAATGTAAAGTTGCCCAAGGACTCGAACAGACACTTTTCCCAAAGAAAATATACAAGTGGCCAGTAAGCACGTGAAAAGATGTTCAACATCACAAATTATCAAGGAGATGAAAATCCAAACCACAATGAGACAGCCCTTCACACCCATTAGGACGGCTATTACAAAACAAGAAAAAGAAAAGAACGAGTGTTGGAAAAGATGTGGAGAAATTCGAACCGTTGCGCACTGCTGGTGGGAATGTAAAATGGTGTAGCCACTGTGGAAAACGGTATGGGGGTTTCTCGAAAAATGAAACGTAGAATTACCATATGGACCTGGCGATTCCACTTTTGGGTACTATACTCAAAAGAACTGGAAGCAGGGTCTCAAAGAGATATTTGTACACTCATGTTCACAGCAGCATTATCCCCAACAGCTAAAACGAGGAAACGACCCAAGGGCCCATGGGCAGCTGAATGGATAGGCACAATGGAATGGAATATTATTTAGCCTTAAACTAGAAGGAAATTCTGCAATATGCTACAGCATGAATGAACCTCAAACATTGTATGCTAAGGGAAATTAAGCTGGTCACAAGAGGCCAAATACTGTATGATTCCACTTACATAGGGTAATTAGAATACTCAAATTCATAGAGACAGGAAGTGGAATGGTGGTTACTAGGAGCTGGGGGGAGAGGGAAACAGTGTTGAATGTGTTCAGAGTCTCAGCTGGAGAAGATGAAAAACTTCTAGACAGGGATGGTGGTGATGGTTACGGAACAATGTGAATGTGATTACTGTCACAGAAGTGCATGCTTATAGCGATGCCTGGGTGGCTCAGTCAGTTAAGCTTCTGACTTCAGTTCAGGTCATGATCTCGTGGTTTGCGGGTTTGAGCCCCACTTTGGGCTCTGACAGCTCAGAGCCTGGAGCCTGCGTCGGATTCTGTCTGCGTCTCCCTTTCTCTCTGCCCCTTCCCTCTCGCTCTCTGTTTGTCTCTCTCAAAAATAAATAAACATTTTAAAAAATGAAAAGAGAAAAGAACTGTATACTTATACGTGGTTAAAATGGCAAATTTTTATGTTATGTATATTTTACTGCAATAGAAAAATACAAAGGTGACTTAAGAGGGGATTCTGCAAAGCCCATGCGTTTCAACAAGTGCAACCTCCACCCCACCCCTTGGGGAGTTCCTCTCATTCTCAGAAGCCATCTGAGGTTGGCGTGGGAAGAGAGGAAGCCTGGCTTTTATTTTTTTTTTTTTTAAGGTTTTTTTTTTTTTTTTTTCAACGTTTTTAATTTATTTTTGGGACAGAGAGAGACAGAGCATGAACGGGGGAGGGGCAGAGAGAGAGGGAGACGCAGAATCGGAAACAGGCTCCAGGCTCCGAGCCATCAGCCCAGAGCCCGACGTGGGGCTCGAACTCACGGACCGCGAGATCGTGACCTGGCTGAAGTCGGACGCTTAACCGACTGCGCCACCCAGGCGCCCCGGAAGCCTGGCTTTTAAAAGGCTGCTTAGCCGGGTGCCTGGGTGGCTCAGTGGGTGAATGAGTACCCCACTTCGGCTCAGGTCATAATCTTGTGGTTTGTGAGTTCCAGCCCCACATGGGCTCACTGCTGTCAGTGCAGAGCCCCTTTCCATCTCTCCCTTTCTCTCTGCCCCTCCTCCTACCCCCTCAAAAATAAATAAAACATTAAAAAAATAAAAGGTTGCTTAGCCTCTGATGGAAACAGGAAGAAAAGAGCAAGGGTTTCTTGTGGTCCTGGTGGAGGACATTTCTTGTCATCCTCTGCTGACAGGACCCAGCTCCTCTGTCCTCTTGCAGGAGGAGGGTCTGGAAACAGGTGTACATGCTTACATTTGTGTATACACATCCATAATGTATGCGTGGGGACTTGCACAGGCACTCATACAGAGCTGGTGTTTTACTGAAAGAAAGAAGTTACTCAAACTGCCCTCTCGGCCTTAGCAGCTGGGGCAGGTGTCATCCTGAACGTTCCCTGTGAGCCTGAATGTTCCTCCTCCCTAGCGCTACCCACCCTTTTCTGTGGGGCCGGAGACTCTTCAGCTGGGAGGGCTGATGGCAGAGCGGATCTGCAGGCAGAAACTGCTCTTGGCTCTTGGTACCCCCTGCAAGAGGAGGAAGGGACCTCATGCCCTGAGTGAGGCTCAGCTGAGCGGCCAGCAGGCTGAAAAGCTTTGCTGCCTAATTCCGACCTCTCCAAGGGAAACTCTGTCCTCAACCTATCTCTAACATCAACTGGGCCAGCACTTCTGTTATCAGTGGCATGTGCGGGCTCCCACAACCACTGACCCTCCTGCCCGGGGCCCTGAGATGGTTATGGAGATCCGGAGCATGGGAGATAAAGCCTATTGCACCTGGACTTTGGCTGGGGCGTCCCACAGGCTGCAGGCAGGCAGTCCAGGCGGCACTGGGGCAGATTCACTTCTGAGTGTGGCCTGACACTTGCAGACTTGCCTCCACCATGTTCAGGGGCCGGCTCTGCCCATGGTCACACTCCATCGAGCTCCTTGATTCTCGTAGCCTCACCTGCCTGTCCCATAGAATGGGGGTAATACTAATAGCTTCTCTGGGGAGGGGGCCTCAGGAGGGAAAAGATGAGGTAACAACAAATGTTGGTTACCGATAGTCAGGATGGGGGGTAGACACCGGCTGGCCCTGATACCAACCAGTAATTAACATATTATCCATTCTTTCGCCCAGTAAATACCTTATTGAATCCCGGCTATAGTCTAGGTGAAGCTTGGCGCTGGGAGACAGTGGGCAGAGGGCAGGCTCTGTCTCTGCCTTAAAGAGCCTTGTGGGGAGGCACACCTTTCCCAGATAGAGACACTTAATTGAGCGGGACAGAGAAGAGCCGGGCTAGAGCTTGGCACAGGGACCTCTGGTTTGCTCCTTCGGGTCAGCCTTTCCTGGGCAGCTGCCGGTCTCTGGGACACGAGGAGCTGGGTTCCCAGAACAGCCTCTCACTGGTGGAGAGGGCCCCGCCCACGCTCAGGGAGGAAACATACTACTTCTGAGGAATGTGGGGTAGCTGGCTGTCAAAGGTTAACTTCTGCTGGGGCTGGAGATGCTGCAGATCACAACCGGCACCGGTGTTTTGCATGTGTTTCGTAAGCATTTTTCATCAGCAGCCGTCTCAAAGAGACCCGATAGGGCAATACAGTGATGATGGCAGGGATCACTGGTTACAGCTCTATAAACCAAGATTCCTAGAGTCGTAAGCGGGGCTCTGGGAGATGGTGGGGCCGAACCCCAAGCCTCCGGGGTGGTGCCGGCAGCAGCCGCTCTGTGCAGACCTGGGCTGTGAACAGGGGTGAGGAGTCGGACTCCTCCAGCTGGGCCGTGCTCCCCGAGCATGGGGTGACTCTGAGGGCTAGACAGGGAGTCTGTGGGGCAGCACAGACCCCAGGCAGGCTCAGCCTCCCGTGGGCTGTCAGTCTGCAGGCTAGTGGACAGCTTGTGGAGGCCAAGGTTCACCATGGCCTCCAAAAAAACACTTAAAACACCTCTCTAAAAAAACACTTAAGAAATGCATGCTATCCACAAGCTACTGGACAAGGATCCAGTTTGTCACTATGGCATTTTTGTGTAGTGGCTCTGGGATCAAACTGCCTGGGCTCAAATCCTGGCTTATTAGCCAAATGACTTTGGGCAAGTCACTTATCATTTCTGAGCCTCAGTCTCTTCGTCTGTAAAATGCAGTCTCTTTATCTATAAAATGTGGCTATAATACGAATACCTACTTCTGAGGGTTGTTTTGAGAGGTAGATGACATAATTTACAGATAGAATCAATCTAGTACAATGCCCAGCACAGTAAGCACACCCTTTAGGCGTTAGACATTCATATGATTATTGGGATTAACTGTAGGCTTTGGCTATCTGGATTTGAATTCAGCTCCATCATTTACTCTGTGTGATGTCGGGCACATTGCTTCCCTTCTGTGCAGTGGCCACTGTGATCTGCTGCCCAGAGCCCCCGCCAGGACTGAGGGTCTCATTTCCCCGCTGCTGGGGGTGTGGGTGGTTCATGGGTCCCAGTTGTGTTTCTCTCTGGGACTTGCCCTCAGTGGAAGAGAGCTGCGTTGTTCGAGGTCACTCATGCCCCCCCCCCCCGCCCCGCCTCCCCAAACCTGCTTCCGCTGGATGGTCACAGTAAGGGTACAAATGCCAGGTCTTCGTGCCTCAAGGCAGGATGTCCCTGAAGGGCTGTCAGAGTTCCCTGCAGGATCAGCTGGGGTCTCCCTTGTTACTGCACTGCACTTCCCCCCCTCTCTGTGCATTCCAGACTCCCTATCCCCTGGCAGGTGTTGTTGCTGAAAGCACTCTCCAATAAACCTGCACTCTGTCTTGGAGTGTTTTCTGGGGAGCTCAGCCTATGACAGTGGTGCCAGGGAAGATACTAGAACAGCTTCTACAATGGGATCTTGGTGCCAATCTCCGGGGGCCTGCCGGCAAGGAGGACCTCGGGTACACAGTGTGGTGCAATTGTTAACACTCCCGTGTGGTGAACTGGGTTGGGATACTTGTGGAAGGGAATGCACTGGTGCACGCAGGTCTCTGTACACTGTGTCCTGTTACCCCAGAGCTGGGAACCAGACTCTGAGTTGCAGCCTGGAGCCAGGCCCATGTCAGCGGGAAGCCCCGTCTCCTGCAGGCCTTGGTTCTGAAACATGAGGGGATGGGACAAGAGGACTCACTGGGGTCCTTCCAGTTCCAGCATTCTCCACCAGCCTGCCCTTGTGATGAATTTGGGTGAGACGGGAGTACCCTGGAGTCAAGAGTGTGAATAATTGAAGGTAGTGTGTGGAGGGGCTTGAGGAGGTTTTCTGTGTCCCACCTTGCCTAAAGCAGCCTGTTTGATCCTGGGCTCAGGACCCCTGGCTCAGCCCTTACCCCCTTCCCCAGGCCAGTGGGTTCTGATACTAGGGTCCCTGCAGGTGGCCCCACTGAGCTTGGATTTTCATCTATTTCCTTCAGGATGACCTTGGCTTCATAGACTTTCCTCCCCCGTCCCCCTCCCCCCCATGCTTATCCACAGCCTGGCAGGAAGTTGTGGGCTCAGGATCACAGGCAGTTGCAGAAATTGGAAAGGTCAAAACTACAGCCCACATTTGAATTCCAACAATCATACAAATGTCTATTGTTTTTTTTTGAAAATTTTTAAAAATGTTTATTTATTTTGAGAGAGAGAGAGAGAGTGCACAGACAGAGGAGGGGCAGACAAAAAGGGGGAGAGAGAGAGAGAGAGAGAGACAGAGAGACAGAGAGAGAGAGAATCCCAAGCAGGCTCCACACTACCAGTGCAGAGCCCGATGCAGGGCTCGAACCTATGAACCGTGAGATCATGACCTGAGCTGAAATCAAGAGTCAGATGCTTAACTGACTGAGTCACCTAGGTGGCCCCAAATATCTATGCTTAAGACTTCTATTTCTGGTCTGTCAGACCTTGAGTTCGAGTTCCTAGGGTGGCCAGGGCAGGCAGGGGCCTCACTCCATACCCTCCAGAAGACCATGTAGGCACTTGACTTTCCTCTTAGTCATGGCTCCCAACCAGCCCATGAAGCAGACACTCATGGAGGAAGTGGAGACTCTGAATAGTTAAGTGACTTCCCAAAGATCTCACAGCTTGTGGTAGAGCCACATCCAATCCAGGACTGACTTGTTCCAAGCCTGGCTCCTTCCGCAACCCTGTGCTGCCTCCTTGGTGAGGCCGATTCATAATGTCATGGCACGGGATGAGGAGACAGGAAACGTTAGGCCAGTGATCCGGACAGTGGAAGGTTTTATTTTGGTTTTTGTTCGCTTGTTACTTATTCATTCCCGGGTGAAAAGGATTAGTTATCTTGAATGCTTTAAAACTCGAAATACAGAGTTTAAAGAACAAAGTAAAAATTACCCTAAACTCCACCAACTGTAGATACTGTTAACAGTTTGGTGAACAGATTTCCAGACGGCTCTGTGTGTGTGCGCGTGTGTGTGATCTTATAATGGGATCATATACTGTTTCATAACCTGCTCTTTTTACTCAACAATATGTCATGGGACTCTTTCCACATCAGTAGAGATAGAGCTATTTATAGCTCTATCCTTCATGTAATGGCTGTAGACTATCCATTGTATTTCATTACAAATAAAAGTTTGTACCATCTTTTATTGATCCAGCCCAATACTGCTGGGCATTTAGATCATTTCCAGTATTCTGCTGTCACAAAAATGCTAGGTTGAACACTATTACATGTTTCTCTTGACCATCTGTCCACTTACCATCTTCAGGCACATTCTAGCAGGCTGATCTTAAAGAAAAATTCCTGGGGTGCCTGGGTGGCTCAGGTGGTTAAGCGTCAGACAGGCTTTGGTCATGATCTTGCGGTTCATGGGTTCGAGCCCCACATCTGGCTCTCTACTCTCAGCGAGGAGTCTGCTTTGGATCCTCTGTTTACCTCTCTCTGTGTCCCCTCCCCCACTTTCTCTCTGTCTCTCTCTCAAAAATAAATAAACATTAAAAATTTTTTTAAAAAATGAAAAATCCCCGCAGCCATGGTCGCTCCTCTGCTGCCTCATTCCAGTAGCAGATCCTTGTTTTCCAGGGCTTCCCCCTGCAGCCCCAGTGGCCCTCATCCCAGGTGCTCTTACCGCAGGTCAGCAGGGATACAGCTTTGTTCTCAGGCAGTTCTGGGTGAAGAGAGGGATGAGCCCTTGCCTCCCAACTGTGAAATTCCCAAGTCCAAATCCAAAGACATGACCAGTCCACCAAGTCCTGCCAGAGTCTGATGGCTGGCAATTCTGAGGGGCTCAGTTTTGCCCTCGAGGAGACAAATGGGCCAGGCAAGGGTGGAAGAAACTTGGGCCAAAGGATGCCAGTGGGCCAGAGGGAGTCCCTGCCAGGATGGAGGTCTGGGCTGGGTACTCCATGGATTCATGCTTTTATTCATTTTTGTATTTAGCAAGCCAGGTCTATGGTAGGGGCTGGTACATGGAATCGAAGAAGACGAGGTTCACAGTTGGTAGAGAAGGGGTTTAAAAGGGCAACAGACAATTCTCATGTGCTTGGCAGGAGGGAGGAGGAGGACTGGAGGACTTGTTGGGGGTAGTCACTCCATTATCAGACTTTGGTCTATATCTTAGCCAGGCAAGTCTTGTTTTTTAAAAACAAAGTGAGGGTAACTTTCATCATTGTGATTATGACTACCTCTCCTCCCCCAACACACACATTGCTTTTTGCCAAGGGAAGAGACCAAGGTGAACCTAGCTTTTTACTGTTTTCAGAGACAGGATTTCTTCTCTGCTCCTGCAGTGTGTCCTGAAATCACAGGTCAGTTTCCTGGGGGGACAATGATTCCACCTCTTGATGGAATTGGGGTGCAGAGGAGGACTTCCAAAGGGGGTGAGGAGGGAGGGAAAGGATAGGAGAGTCCCAGAGTCATGGTGGGTGGTGTCAGTCCTATTTCCTGAGGCTCCAGTTTGTCTCCCTGGAGGTGAGCTGACTCCCGCCAGCCTGATGATGAGCTCAGCTGTCATGGTCACCAGTTAGCGCCTCTGCCCAGCAGATGGCCTTCAAAAAGTGCTTTGGGTGCATTCTTTCTCTTGCTGGGGTAGTTGGGCCCAACCTTTGTGGCTCCCCACAGAGCTCATAGAATCAACAGGTGCCTTAAGGAATCCATCCCAGGACAAGGCTGTGGCGGGGCTGGAGTGAAGGATGCTGTGGTTTAGGACAACCTGGATCCATGTCCCATTCTTCTTCTTTTTTGTTTTTTTTTAAGTTTATTTATTTATTTATTTATTTATTTTGAGAGAGAGAGAGAGAGAGAGAGAGAGAATGCACACGTGAGCAGGAGAGGGGCAGAGAGAGAGACAAAGAGAGAGAATCCTAAGCAGGCTCAGCACTGCCAGCACAGAGCCCAACACAGGGCTCGATCCACAAACCATGAGATCATGACCTGAGCTGAAATCAAGAGCCGGACGCTTAACTGACTGAGCCACCCAGGCCCCCCTCCATCTTTAATCATAGTACCCTGATTTTTTCTTCCCTTCTCCGATCTCACATTTTGTACTTCTGTGGGTGATGGCTCTGCCCCCAGGGGCCCCCAGGGTCATGTGACTCTGGCCCAAGACAATCGACACAGCACAGAGGTTGACCGGTGACCTGGCTGACGCAAATCGGAGGGGTCCCAGGCTTCTCTCCAGCAGTAGCACCAGCTCTGTGCTTCCTGGGAGCAGCGATAGTTCCAAATGGCCACCCAACTGACTGCAAGGGCTGTGGGAGGGGCACAGGTCTATAAAGCTACCCGGGGCTTCTTCCAGGGACAAAGGTGACCCTGGGGATCACAAAGGGGATGCTCAAAGACTTGTGACAGCTGGACTGAGTTATTGCTGACACCTCTTATTCTGTGCTTTAGAATCTCCCTTTGGCTGATCACTGATAAGACCCCAGGATATCACCATTCCCCAGGTGATTTCCTGCCCCATCACTGAAACCCTTATGGCCAGACCTTTCACCTAGGATAGGCCCTGGTTCTTGATTCAGAAGGGTCACACTCATCCCCACAGATGAAGAAATGGGCCGAGAGGGGCCATGACTTTCCCTGAGTCACACAGCCTGTTACGAAGCCAGGCCAAGTCCCAGGGGCCCATCTCATGGTCTTTCCACTGTGATCACTTCTATCAGCTAGGGATACATTCAGCTGAAACAACAGAACGCTGGATTAGCAGTCAGAGAATCAGATTAGACCAGTCCAGGCCTGGGTACTGCTGCTTGAACCCAGTGCTGCTTTTTCCTTTGCTCTGCTCACCATGCCTTTCTCTGTTTGCTTGCAGCCTCACATAGCAAGGTGGTCGCTCCATTTTCCAGCTTTCATGTCTGCTTCCTGGGCAAGGGAGGGGAAAGCCTGTGCTAGCCCAGTTCCTTTTAAAACACCTTCAGGGGGCACCTGGGTGGCTTAGTTGGTTACACGTCTGACTTTGGCTTAGGTCATGATCTTGTGGTTCACGAGTTTGAGTCCCACATTGGTCTATGTGCTGACAGCTCAGGGCCTGGAGCCTGCTTCGGATTCTGTGTCTCCCTCTCTCTCTGCCCCTCCCCTGCTACCCTGCTAGTACTCTGTCTCTCTCTCTCTCTCTCTGTCTCAAAAATAAGTTTACAAAAACATTAAAAAAAAAAAAAACACCTTCAGAAATCCACACCCTGTAACTTCCACTTAGGTTTCATCAGCCAGAACTGGGACAGTGAATCTTTGTAGCTGGCACGTTGCCATCCTGAACCAAACCATCAGGAAGGAAGCAGGGAGGATGTTGGTGACCACAGGCAGAGTCTCCCATGAAGCTGGCTGGATTGGGATTTTGACTAAGAATGCCTTGCTCAGTAAGTCACCAGGCCCTTTTCTTTGTCCCTCTAGTGTCCCAAAGGTCGGCTACAGTAGAGAACATAAAGTAGGTTTTCCCCTGAGTTGGAGGTTTGTGGGGAGATGAGAGGCTGGGAAGAAGCAAGAAGGGTATTCTGACCACACGGCCTCCTAATGCCAATCTTGCTGTCTTCTCTTCCTGAGAGCCCTTTTCAGAGATGCCTGGTGTGGGGTGCAGGACCAGTGGGAGGAGGGAGCCACGTGCTGGGCAGGAGAGTGAAGTCAGAATGCTGCCCCAGACCCTTGGCTACCGAGCAGGGACACCCGGGCTAAGTGTTTTGGCATCGTCCTGCACATCCCACCTCTCCCCAGGGACAGCACGGAGGCCGTGGTCAGACAGGCCTGCGCCTTTCTTCCAGGCTGGGTCCTGCTTCCTCCATCAGGGCCTCCTCACCACTCACCCTTCCTACCCAGATCCTCAACTCCACTGGGCAGGCACTTATGTTTTCATGGGTGTGAGCTCATGCTGTCCTTAACAGTGGTCTTCAAAGTGAGGTGGCCTGATCAGCCGCATCAACATCACCTGGGAATTTGCCAGAAATGCACATTCCCAGCCCTTGGAATCAGAGACTCAGGGTGGGAGATAGCACTCTGTGCTTTTTTGTTTGTTTGTTTTAAATTCAAGTTAGTTAACAGAGTGTAGTATTGGTTTCAGGAGTGGAATTTAGTGATTCATCACTTACATACAACACCCAGTGCTCATCACAAGTGCCCTCCTTAATGTCTATTTAGCTCATGCTCCCACCCAGCTCCCTCTGGCAACCCTTAGTTTAAGAGTCTCTTATGGTTTGCCTCCCGCTCTGTTTTTATCTTATTTTTCCTTCCCTTCTCCTATGTTCTTCTGTTTTGTTTCTTAAATTCCACATATGAGTGAAATCATATGAAATTTCTCTTTCTTATTTTATTTAGCATAATACACTCGTCTATGCAGACATTTATAATAGATGTCTTCTTTAGAAAAGTGTTCACGTATTAGTAAAATACTGTTCATGTATTAGAAGTGTCTTCTTCATGTATTATTTGTTTTCCTGGGTGTTATATTTGGTAAGTTCTTTATAAATTTTGGATACAAACCCTTTATCTGATATGTCATTTGCAAATATCTCCTCCCATTCCATTGGTTGCCTTTTAGTTTTGATTGTTTCCTTCGCTGTGCAGAAGCCTTTTCTCTTGATGAGGTCCCAATAAATAGTTCATTTTTGCTTTTGTTTCCCTTGCTTCTGGAGACATACGTAGTAAGAAATCGCTGTGACCAAGGTCAAAGAGGTTGCTGCTTATTTTTTCCTCTAGGATTTGATGGTTTCCTGTCTCACCTTTAGGTGTTTCATCCATTTTGAGTTTATTTTTGTGTATGGTATAAGAAAGTGGTCCAGTTTCTTTCTTCTGCATGCTGCTGTCCAGTTTTCCCAGCCCCATTTGCTGAAGAGACTTTTTCCATTGGATATTCTTTCCTGCTTTGCCAAAGATTAGTTGGCCATATGTTTGTGGGTCCATTTCTGGGTACGCTATGTCTGTTCTTGTGCCAATACCATACTGTCTTGATGATTACAGCTTTGTAATACAGCTTGAAGTATGGACTTGTGATGCTTCCAACTTTAGTTTTATTTTTCAACATTACGTTGGCTATTTGGGGTCTTTTCTAGATCCAAACAAATTTTAGAATTGTTTGTTCTAGCTCTGTGAAGAATGCTGGTGTCATTTTGATAGGGATGGCAGCACTCTGTGTTTTTAACCTTTATTTATTTTTGAGACAGAGAGAGACAGAGCATGAATGGGGGAGGGTCAGAGAGAGGGAGACACAGAATCTGAAACAGGCTCCAGGCTCCGAGCCGTCAGCACAGAGCCCGATGCGGGGCTCGAACTCACGGACCGCGAGATCATGACCTGAGCCGAAGTCGACGCTCAACCGACTGAGCCACCCACGCGCCCCAGCACTCTGTGATTTAAAAAAAATTTTTTTTAATGTTTATTTTTTAATTTTTTTTAACGTTTATTTATTTTTGAGACAGAGAGAGACAGAGCATGAACAGGGGAGGGGCAGAGAGAGAGGGAGACACAGAATCTGAAACAGGCTCCAGGCTCTGAGCTGTCAGCACAGAGCCCGACGCGGGGCTCGAACTCAAGGACCACAAGATCATGACCTGAGCCGAAGTCGGCCGCTTAACCGACTGAGCCACCCAGGTGCCCCTGTTCGTTTTTAAAAGAGAGAGAGAGTGCAAGCGGGGGAAGGGCTGAGAGAGAGGGAGACACAGAATCCAAAGCAGACTCCAGGCTCTGAGCTGTCAGCACAGAGCCCAACGCAGGGGTTGAACCCACAAACCTCGAGATCATGGCCTGAGCTGAAGTCGGACACCCAACCAACTGAGCCACCCAGGTGCCCTGCAGCACTCTGTGTTTTAACAAACCCTCCAGGTGATTCTGATGCGCGGCCAAGTTTGAGAACCACAGACACATACTGACTCTCAGGCTGTGAAACCGCTTCTGGGCTGTCAGTGCCAACCCAAAGACACCTGGGAAAGGCAGAAGCAAAACCGCCTGGGCCACCTGGCCCCTCTGCACTTTGGCACAGAACAGGCAATAACCCTGTGAAGACTGTGAGAACTGAGAGACCCGGAAGTCACTGAGGGACCGTTCCAAACTTCCCAGGTTATATATAGATTTGGGAACGGAGATTGAGACAGGAGAAAGTACTTGCCCAACATGAATAGCAAAAGTATTAAAAGGACTAGAATGCAAGGTTAAGTGATCTATTCTTTTTTTCCAAACTGAAGTATCTTTTTAAAAAGTTGTAGCATTTATACTTAATGTGTGCACCTTTCACAAGAACGTCACCCTAAGGAGTCCATCCTCATTATAAACATGTAAAGAAAGCCCCAGGGAGGAGTCTGAAAGTGGGGGTGATATCTCATCTGCAATGTGCTGTGTGGTCCAGGAGGACCTGCCTGTCCTTGGGGGGGGGGGGTTAGTTAGTCACCTTCTCACCGTCCCTGTTTCTACCACACACACCCAGTGGTCTCTTCAAATGAGACCAAAGGCAGGGGCAATGGCTCTTAGCCTGACTTCTTTGTGTCTTCCAGAGCCCGGAGAGTACAGCTGTCAGCTGGACAGCTGTGTGCACAGCAGGCCCGCCCACCCCAAACACTTGCTGGGCCCAGGACAAGAGTACCAATGGAGGCTCACCTCCCATGTGGCTACAAAGTTACAACTCAAGCTAACAAACTTAAATAAAATGTGTCCTGTCCTACTTTGACAAAGAACCCTTTATAAAGAGTTGGCAGACTGGAACATGAGGTGCAGAGCGAACGAGCTCCCATCCCCCAGCTTACCTGATTTTCTTCCCATCCGGGCTCCATCCCATGTTTTCAGGGCCTTGTGCACATGTAAGTGGACACTGCAGCCTGTTCATCGAGCTCATTCTACACCTCTTGCAGACAGCAGCCTTCTGACCACCCTTTGGAGGCAGGACCTGAAGAAGAGTCCTGTGCAAACCCTGGTAACTGGCTCAGGACTCTTCGGGATAAGAATTCCAAAAGCATGGTCTAAAAGATGGTTTATGCACCCTGGGCAAACAGCACTTTCCCTGTGACTCTTCCCACCGTGGGTGGGTGTGGTCAGAGGGGGTTCAGCAGAGGTCTCTGAAGGCTTGCTTTTCTAAATGTGATCCCGAGACCAGCAGTGTGGGCACCACCTGAGGGTTGGTTAGAACTGCAGCCTCACTCCAGACCTGCCGAATCACATTCTGACTCTAACAAAGATCCCTAGGAGATTCGCGTGCACATCCAGGTTTAAAAAGCACTGTTCTAAAGCACAAAACCCATGGCCGAGGTCCCTGTTGCCCCGGTAGATATTAATAGGTGCTCGACAAATGCCAAATACTACCTAAAGCAGACCCGGTAGCCAACACTTGGGGATGTTGCCTTGCTCGCTCTGATTTCACTTCCTCT